>NC_083231.1:19229636-19829636 GCF_032191835.1 Heteronotia binoei | reverse complement strand
TCATATGTAGTTGTGTGAGACATCCTGAGGTGGATCCTTTTAATGGAAACTGACAGAAGGTCACCTTGCTTTGCTGGAGAATTCAGCAGCAAAGTGAAGTTTTCAACTTGATTATTCATCTTTGAATGCTGAAGCATGCAAAAAAAAAAAAAAAAGCGGCCTTGCGCTTAAGAAATGGCAGGAAGTTGAATTTCCTCTCTTGAAGGGAAGGGGGGGGGGGATGAGAAAGTAGCTAGCCTGAGGACCCAGGCCTGTATGGAGGCTTGAAAATACATAATCTGATTAGGAACGCAATTACATTTAAAGAAATGAGTTGATGGAATCTCCAAGTGCTACGTTTTCGGGCAGGTTTATTTTTTCTCTCCCTGCCCACCCCCCTCTGAGACATATTGCTACCTCAGAGCCACAAAGCAAAAAAAAAAAAAAAACCCTCACACACGCAGAGAGAGAGACAAAAGCATCCTTGTCATATTTCATTCACACTCACAGAATATAAATGTGCCTCCGTGCAGCACGTTTGCACCTCTAACCAAAAGACAGCTTTGATTGGGCTTGATTTGACGAGGTTTGCTGTTGTCTGCTACTCAACAGCCCACAGACAGAAGTGCCAAGACTCAGAGCTAAAATATGACCTGACCTTGCCCTGTTGCCAAGTGATGAGAAGAACTTTATCAGGGAAGAAAGCAAAAAGGGGGAGTTGCGGCACTTTGAAGAAGATTGGGTTCATTGTGGCATAAGCTTTCGAGGGCTAGCATCTACCTCAACAGATCTGTGTGGGGAACTCTCCATCCGCAGATGCACAAGTGGGTCAAACATCAGGTTGGATCCCGTCAGCCTTTCTGCTGGTAAAACGGAGAGGATGAGGGTTAATCAGGGCTCTTTTTGAGCAGGAACGCACAGAAACGCAGTTCTGGCTGGCTTGGCCAGGGTTGCAGCTCAAAAAAAAAAAAAAAGATCTCTGGCAAAGGGAAGGCACTAGGCAGTGAAGTGTTCCAGACAGTGCTCTCCGTCCTCTCTGCTGCCTCCAGCCTCCAATGCAATTAAACAATGGCAACACAATATAAGCGAAGATGCAAAAAAAAAAACAACAACCCTATTGCATTAAGAAACAATTGACAACTTCCAAAAATTAATACATTGTATTATAGAAAATATCCAGACCCAATACCATTATTCAGACATTAAAGAACAAAGAACAATCCCATATAAACATTATCAAAGGATGACTCCGAAACAATCTTCATACAGTCTGTAAGAGGTGCTAAGACTCAAGTGTAAAGTTCAAACGGAGTCCCTCCATGGCGTCGGTTTCAAAGGAGAAATTCTTTCTTTCATGCAACCACCGGTTTGAAGTGCATTCCGCTGCCTTTACAGCTTCTTCATAAGCCAGCTCTGAAAAGGTCCTCAGACCAATATCTCTCCCAGCGCATACAGGATCATCTATGGTATTCGGTCTGGATATTTTCTATAATACAATGTATTGATTTTTGGAAGTTGTCAATTGTTTCTTAACACAATAGGTTTTGTTTTTTGCATCCAGCCTCCAATGGGCTCGTGTAAAGAGTGAGAGACGTGGAGCCACCCACGAGCACCCCCTCATGGAAGAAGGTGGGCCTGCTGCTGCCCGCTCTGCTGCACATGGGTCTCTCTCCCCAGCCATGTTTGGGGGTGTGTAAAACAAGGTCTCTCATTAAGCTGTGTGAGAACACATATCCATGAAATGCAGCTGATGGCACCATACTGTTCTGTGTCAATATGTGGAAAATAGCCTACTGAACAGGTGATGTCACTTCTGGTGATGTCAGGGGGTATGGCCTAATATGCAAATTAGTTCCTGTTGGCTTTTTTGCTCCCCCCCCCCCCGGTTACTCATTTTGACTACCAAAAGATGCTTTACTGGGGATTATGGAACCTGCCTGGGCAAAAGTCATGTGGAACAGGGGCTGCAATATGGAGGGGAGCTGACCAAGATGGAGCTAAAAAAGGCCAGAACTTCCAAGAGCCACCATGCCCTTCCACATGACTCTGATCCAAATCATGTGTTTAGTTTGTATTTTTTTTTTTAATTTGTAGATGCATTAATATGTGCACCAACGTAGGGCACATTTCTGACATCTAATGAAGTGGGCTTTTTTGGTAGAATTTATTATCTATGATCTAGAATGTATTATTTAGTATGTGTAGCCTCATACGCAAAGGAGTTTCTGCTACAAAAAAAGCCCTGCTTTCATTGGCCGCTAAGGTGCCACAGGATGTATGGGGAGGGACGGTGGCTCAGCGGTAGAGCATCTGCTTGGGAAGCAGAAGGTCCCAGGTTCAATCCCCGGCATCTCCAAAAAAGGGTCCAGGCAAAAAGGTGAGAAAAACCTCAGCTTGAGACCCTGGAGAGCCACTGCCAGTCTGAGAAGACAATACTGACTTTGATGGACCGAGGGGGGGTCTGATTCAGTATAAGGCAGCTTCATATGTTCATATATGTGTGTACATAATGCTTTATCACCACTGATTTATGATAACTTACCTTTCCCTATGTTTTGCCTTGGACTTCCCCTGATTATTATTAATAGTAGTATTTGTAAATAGTTTTGTTAAGCACAGAGGAATTTCAGAGTGTTTCTACTGTTCGCCCAATGCAAAGCAACCAGATGACTTTTCTAAATTAAAAAAAAAAAAATCTTTAGCAACTTTTCATTTTTATTTTTTCAAAAGCTTGAGAAAGAAATGTATTTTACGTTTGGAAATCATTTTCCCCATGTCTCAATTTCATTTTTTTTTAATTATGTATGCATGATACCCAGGAATTTCAATTTCTATGCGCTTATCCTAATCTCTTCCCACAATATTCATGCGAAGTATGCAAAGCTGAGAAATAGTGACTGGCCCAAGGTTGCCAAGCAAGCACCACAGCTGAGAAAGGATTTGAACTTCAATCACCTCCATTCATGCCCTCTATACCTCCCCATTTCTCAAAGATCAAGGGGCAATAAACACTTTTTGTTGCTTCTTCCTGATGTTCTTCTTCCATCAAATTTTAGATTAGGGTTTTGCAACTCAGTAGCCATGGAAGATAATTTAAGGGAATGTTATTATCAGAGAAGGCACAATCCTGAACGGCATTACACCTTTCTAAACCCATTGACTTCACTACGATTCTGCTCGGGATTGCACTGTTAATTCCTAAAATGAAATGTCACAGATGAAGACTGAAAAGAATAAGAATAAGAGAAGAGATTGGATTTATATTGGAATCTCAGAGTGACTTACAATCTCCGTCCCTTCCTCTCCCTGCAATAGACACACTGTAAGTGGGGCTGAGAGAGTTCTTCAAGAACTGCTCTTGAAGAAGACTGCAGATTTATACCCCACCCTTCTCTCTCAAACAGAGAGTCAGAGCGGTTTACAATCTCCTATATCTTCTCCCCTCACACCCTGTGAGGTGAGTGGGGCTAAGAGGGCTCTCACAGCAGCTGCCCTTTCAAAGACAACTCCTGCGATAGCTATGGCTTGCCCAAGGCCATTCCAGCAGGTGCAAGTGGAGGAGTGGGGGATCAAATTTGGTTCTCCCACGCAACCACTGCACCAAATTGAGTGGACTTAACCTCTATACCAAACTCCACACTTAACCACTGCACCAAACTGAGCGGAACAGCTCTGCTGAGAACTGTTACAATAATACGGGTTCTGATGTATAGACATAGTATATACAAAAAAAAAACAATGCCCCAGAAAATAAAATAGAGCCAGAAATAGAAAGAGGAAGTTGATTGCATTGATCTATACACGGAACTTTCTACAGGGCTCCAGAAAACACTATTTGTGAGAGAAAAGGCTGAAGAAGAATTGAAACCATGAAGTCCTAGGAGAATGGTCCCACATTCTCTCTTTAGATGTTTGGATTCCTATGCAACCATTTCCCACATTGGGGGTTTGGAGGAAAGACTAAAACATCATTGAGGCTATATCAGCACAAGTTACTATATTGTGAATTGCATGGCAATTTCTGAACCCTTACTGAATTTTGAGTTGCATTAAAGAAACAGACACGGCATTCCAGGATAACTGATACTATGTACTGAATTGTATTTTGATTCTTTTCTCCCTTTCTCACAATACAAGAACTTGTGGATGTTCAATGAAATTGCTGAGTAGTTGGGTTAGAACGGATAAAAGGAAGTGCTTCTTCACCTAAAGGGTGATTAACACATGGAATTCACTGCCACAGGAAGTGGTGGCGGCTGCAAGCATAGACAACTTTAAGAGGGGATTGGATAAACATATGGAGCAGAGGTCCATCAGCGGCTGTTAGCCACAATGTATTGTTGGAACTCTCTGTCTGGGGCAGTGATGCTCTGTATTCTTGGTGCTTGAGGGGGCACAGTGGGAGGGCTTGTAGTGGCACCTGATTTTTTTGGCCACTGATGGCACCTGATTTTTTTGGCCACTGTGTGACACAGAATGTTGGACTGGATGGGCCATTGGCCTGATCCCACATGGTTTCTCTTATGTTCTTATTCTTGCACAATATATGTATTAACACATGTAAGGTGTGAATGTTAAATTTATTTTCTGCTGCCGAGAACTGTGGCTGACCCAATTGGCTTTGTGTAGAGGAATGGGGAATCATAAGAACATAAGAGAAGCCATGTTAGATCAGGCCAATGGCCCATCCAGTCCAACACTCTGTGTCACACAGTGGCAAATTTTTTTTGTATATACACACACACACACACACACACACTGTGGTTAATAGCCACTGATGGACCTCTGCTCCATATTTCCCCCAGATTAGAGTCTTGACTTAACCACAATACCAAACTGTCTCTCCTGAAGAGAGGAAGAGGGTGTTTTTGGGGGGTTTTTTTGGGGGGGGCATTGCTGCATAACTGGTATTCAAATATCCAGCAAAGAAAGTGAGAATGGTCACACCAGTAAGCAGAAGGAATGTAGAAAAACAGGTGCAAGGTGGAAAGAACGTATCCAATTCTTATGGATCGTATGTGTGTGTGTGTGGGGGGGAAGACATTGTTCCATAGCTGACATTCAGATATCCAGGCAACAGACGATGAATCTTCTTCATCTTCAAGAATCCGAAGGGAGAGTTCTGGAAGACCGTCTCACGTAGGAAGAAGGCGCAGTTAATAAAGTGGGCCATCCTCCATAATATGCCTAATGAGACCATTAACAATTTGGAAATATGTACCAGGTGATGGAGAGCAGGCTTCTCAAATGATGTTCTCCAAGTCCCTGGGGGGCGTCAGTCTTGCGCGTCAGCTAACTGGAACAGGTGGACCTTTTTGCTTCAGCGACACCTGTGCGAGATAATAGCCTCAGATGCCACGTGAGAAACAGTCTTTCAGCTGCCAAAGACAATCTAGGCAGAGATATTAATTATTCCTCGGGGAGTTGAGTACAGTCAACTGCCGCTCGGAAGAGCGAACATGAAATGCCTCAACACGGGATTTCTGCTGTTAAAGCGCACAGCAGCCGCTCAGTTTGAATAAGTAATCATGGAATGAAAGGAGAAAGCGGCTTCGTTTGGGAAGAAGGCATCATGATCTTTGGTTGCTTTTTAAATTTAATAAAACTGTACCATAATTGAGGGATTGGGCCGGTTTCATTTGCGCAGCCGTGTCACTCGATCCCTCTGTAGTCTTGATGTTACTTGATACTCAATGGATGACAGGTGAGCGTGGGAATAGATTCTGTCCAAAAAAAAAAAAAAGCCAGAGACAGATGTGAGGTCAGGCAAGCTTGTGAAAGGCCAGGTGCTGGCAATGCCGGGTTTCGGACTATCGGGGGCTGCTTTCAAAAGCCCAGCTAGTGGGAAGCGTGTGCCAAAGCACTGCTGTGTCTTTGCGCTCAGCATCAAAGTAAAGATGGGGGGAAATTAATCTTAAACCTGTGGTGCTTGAGCTTTCATGGGCCATGCAAGTAGGGTTGCCGACCTCCAGGTGGGACAAGCAATGAAAGTTAAACAACTACTGTGATATGTCAACTTGCAACGTTTAACAAAACCATTTAAAAACCTTCATATATTTTAATACTTCATATTGTAACAGAGTTCCAATTCTAACATTCCCATATTACAAAAATAAATAAATAAATAAATCCTATGAGCACCCGGATGTAGGCTCATTTCGTCAATAGACTTTTTCGGGAGTAATCCTTTCTATATTTCTTCCAGGGTTAACAGCCTCTAGTACCAACCAAATGTTAATGTTCTTCTGCAACATCTTCTCTTTCATTCTGGAATAGACCAAGATAATAACAACAAGAGATACCACAAAGCTGAATGGAAATGAATTTTTTAAAATTTTTTATATATGGTTGTAAAAAACTTACCACTCAATGACACTTAAGTATCTATCTATCTATCTATCTATCTATCTATCTATCTATCTATCTATCTATCTATCTATCTATCTATCTATCTATCTATCTATCTATCCATCCATCCATCTATCCATCCATCCATCCATCCATCCATCTATCATCTATCTATCATCTATCTATCCATCCATCCATCCATGCATCCATCCATGCATCCATCCATCCATCCAATATAGGAGCTTGAGCCAGTCCAAACTTATTCATTTAGCCAGAAGCACAAGCCTTCTGGAGTTTGCTGGCCTATAGCTCTCTGCAATATACTAAAGGCAAGCTGTTCTTTCGATGGCCAGCGCTCTTATTCTCTTTATAATTAATTGTACATTTTAATTTTAATTTCAAGCAAGTCATTCTTTTGACAGCAACTTAGCTCAAAACCACTTAAGTGTATGATTTTAAGCAGGCCAGAACTGTGCCTATCCTGTATCCAAAAACCGCTTAGGATTTACCGGCAATTGCCCTATGCAAAAGACTGAAAAACCTCCAGGTAGGGCCTCGCAACCTCCCAGGTTCACAAGGATTCTCCAAGCTACAGTTTACCAGGAGAAAATGGCTGTTTTGGAAGGGGGACTCTATGGTATCTCTACCCCATTGAAATCCAGGTATTTTCCAATTTGGAACAGGCAACACTGCATGCAAATCATCCCATTAGGATGGGAAGTTGGTGGGTGGGTGGTGGGTAGGAAGGTACCAAGGGTGGGAGGGAGTGAATGCCTTCACCTGGGTAGGTGGATGGGAAGTAGCAGGGGTGGGTGGCACTCACCCAGACCCTCTTTCTAGAGCCATTGTATTTTTCCTCACAATGGGTCTTATTCCTAAAAGGTAAAGGTAATCCCCTGTGCAAGCACCTGTCATTTTTGACTCGGTGACATCCCATCGCGTTTTCACGGCAGACTTTTTTACGGGATGGGTACTCATTTTACCAATCTCAGAAGGATGGAAGGCTGAGTCAACCTTCAGCCGGCTACCTGAACCCAGCTTCCACAGGGATTGCAGAGAGCTTGGACTGCAGTACTGCAGCTTTACCACTCTGTGCCATGGGGCTCTTACATACATACATACAAGGCTGTGTTGGGTGTTACGTGTCAACAGGTTTGTAGACTTGCTACATCTCAGTGCTTTCCTTTTACCTATCATTTATGTGTGTTGGGCTAACTCTCACATATCCCCTTTTTCTTGGGGGGGGGGGGAATTGTGTGGAGGAATATCCAAGGTCCAGTCATTTAAAAAAAAACAATTGTAGGAATAAGCAGGAATTTAGAGACAATCAAACTGGGCAAGCGCTCAAGAGTGTTTCAGGAGGGGGAGATGATACAGTTGTGTGCAAAAGTGAGCCTTAAAGGGAGGGGTATTTATAGTGGGAAACCAACATTGGTAGGGGGATAACTATGAAGCATAAAAGGAGTTTTAATTTGGGTTGTCCTGGGCTAGTATCTACTTTAAGATAGGAGCAGGAGGAATAAAGATTGCATTGGCAGAAACATCGAAGCAGGTGGTGAAATAAGCAAGAACACCAGGGAAAGCCCCAACAAGGAAGGCTGCATAATCTCTGTTGACTGAAAGAGGATCTTTGAAACCCCTTTACTCTGGCAGTTGCCAAATATATCTCAGCTGCACTAAAAATTCGTGCTACTGCCATTAATTCAGTAACTAGTTAAACATGCCGGGATTCTGTGGCTGTCTTCATTTTTATTTTGACGTTTTCAGTCTTTGCCTTTTCCTAACGTGCTGCTGAATTCTCTCTTTTCTTGTGTATGTCTATTAGTGTTATATTAGCATAGTCTATTAGTTTGTCAAAAAAGCCTACGTGGTGTGTAAACTCCCCTGAATAAAGGAATGAATGAATAAAACCATTTTTACAAGTTTTTAATAAGCCAAACTGGGGGGGTGGAGGTGGAATGACTGAGAAACTTTCCCTGTGTAATTAGTGTAGGCTTTGGCTATGGGTGAAGGTTGGCGGTGATTCCCATACAAACGGAAGTTCTTGTATATATAAGCAGAGCCTTTTTTGTAGAAAAAGCCCAGCAGGAACTCATTTGAATATTAGGCCACACCCCCTGAAATCACCATTGTTCCACACAATGTTTTTGTAGAAAAGCCCAGCAGGAACTCATTTGCATATTAGACCACACCCCTGACGCCAAGCCAGCTGGAACTGTGTTCCTGTGCGTTTCTGCTAAAAAAAGAAAAAAACGTGTATGTAAGATTGCAAACTCTTTGGAGTCTGCTTTGGCCCCACTCCAAAAGTGATAACAGTCATTGAGATTCTAAGCTCTCTGGAGTCCAGGTTAAAGGTTCCATTTCAAAGTAATACCAAGACTATATATTTAACCATTCATCTTTGGACCTGATGAAGATTTGAAATCGTGCACTTTGGATTGACCCATTGTTGTTCATATATTTGCCCATATATTTGGAATACATTTCTGGAATTTGTATATTCATCCATCCATCCATCCATCCATCCATCCATCCATTCATTCATTCATTCATATCCCACCCTCCCCATTATGGGCTCAGGGCAGCTAACAACCAATAATTTATTTATTTATTTATTTATTTAATGGACTTATATCCCGCCCTTCTCACCGAAGTGTCTCAGGGCGGCTCACAACATAATGATTCATACAGTTCCATTTAAAACATTTACAGATACAATAAAAGCATAGTTAATAAAACAAGATAAAATAAAGCCAGCGGTCTATAAGAGCATTTTGTTCCATCCAAAGATGTTCCATCCAAGTATCAGTTAGGTGTTATAGGCCTGCCGGAAGAGGGCTGTCTTGCAGGCCCTGCGGAACTGCCCTAGGTCCCGCAGGGCCCGCACCTCCTCTGGCAGCTGGTTCCACCAGTAAGGTGCCGCTGTTGAGAAGGCCCGATCCCTGGTGGATTTTAGGCGGGCCTCCTTTGGCCCAAGGACTACCAGCAGATAAAAACTACAAAATAGAAGGTATTAAAACAATATACAGTATATTCGGAATTACATTTGGAATTTGTGTGCTTTGTTGTGTATGACTGGTTAGGCTACCACTAAATTACTCTTATTGTTGTGCTGTTATGCCTGGAGCAGTGTATTTTTTATTCGAATTCTCCACACTGCAGTCCATTGTTTTGACTAATCCCCAGTTGGGGGCAGGGATCTCCCAGTTTGGAGGCCCTCCCCCTTCTTCAGGGTTATCAGAAAGTGGGGGGTTAGGAGGAAATGTTCATTTGGGACTCCATTATAGCCTATGGAGACTAGTCCCCATAGGGTATAATGGAGAATCGATCTGTGGGTATCTGGGGCTGCTTTTTAAGGTAGAGGCACCAGAATTTCAGCATAACATCCAGTGCCTATCCTCAAACCTCCCCCCCTCCCCAAGTTTCAAAAGGATTGGATCAGGAGGTCCAATTCTATGAGCCTCAAAAGAAGATGCCCCTATCCTTCATTATTTCCAAGTGGAGGGAAGGTGTACGGTCCCTTTACATGTGACGGTCAGAATTCCCTTTGGAGTTTAATTATGCTTGCCACAGCCTTACTCCTGGCTCCACCCCTGAGGAAGGCTGTTGGAAGAAGCGAGGGTCCTCAGTAGGGCATAATGCGATAGAGCAGGGGTGGCCGACAGTAGCTCTCCAGATGTTTTTTGCCTACAACTCCCATCAGCCCCAGCCATTGGCCATGCTGGCTGGGGCTGATGGGAGTTGTAGGCAAAAACATCTGGAGAGCTACCGTTGGCCACCCCTGCCGTAGAGTCCACCCTTCGAAGGAGCCATTTGCTCCAGAAGCACCATTCTCTGCAGTCTGAAGATCATTTTTTATTTCTGGAAGATTTTCAGGCCCCACCTTGAGTTGACAATCCCACTGGAATGGAACACTCATTTTTTTTTAAAGAATTTTCAAGATTTTCTTCTGCCTGTCCCTACAGATCAGAGGTGGCCAAACTGTGGCTCGGGAGCCACATGTGGCTCTTTCACACATATTATGTGGCTCTCAAAGCCTCCACCCCATCCCCCATCAGCCGGCTTGGAGAAGGCATTTGTCTCTTTAAATCACTTCTCCAAGCCAAGCCAGTCAGCAGCTTGGAGAATGCATTTAAAATTAAAGTTGCTTTCTTTCCCCCTCTCCTTCCTTCCTTCCTTCCTTCCTTCCTTCCTTCCTTCCTTCCTTCCTTCCTTCCTTCCTTCCTTCCTTCCTTCCTTCCTTCCTTCCTTCCTTCTCTTTAACATCTGACATTCATGTTTTATGGTTCTCAAACATCTGGCGTTTATTCTATATGGCTGTTATGTTAAGCAAGGCCACTTCTGCTATAGATAAACATTGAGGGCAGTGCAACTGCCATCTACTATGAGAGAAGGTAGAAAAGGTGTTCTCTGTTAGGACACATATTATAGTGGAGTGTTATGAAAGAGTTAATTAGATGGAAGATTACGGGATGCATCTTCTCGCATCCATCATGCTTTCCTCTTACTTTCATGCTCAGCATCTGTTCAATGTCACTGTTCAGAAGCTGCCTGAAGAAACAGAATTTCTGTTAAAATAAGCACTGCTGTGAGGACCTGTGTTTTGGAAGGAATGCCAAATGCAGAAAAAAATCCCGGTTGGAGGAGCTCTGCAGGTGACTTGGAGATGACTGCTCATTTCGTAGCTCCTTTTTTTGTTTGCGCAAGGATGCTTTTGGGGGGCGGGAAATTCTCACTTCATCGAGTGAGCAGGTGCCTTGATTGGGCACGGTGCAATGCCATGTCTAGGGAGGTCCAGGCAGGAGAAACAGAAGTGAAACTGTCTGAGCTGTACATTTCAGAATCTTTGGGTATAACTTTCATTGATTTGGTGTCTACCATACCATCATTGGGGTCCTCCACCATGCTCCAACCAAGCATTCATTTCCAAGATATACCCATACATCTAAATACAAAAATTTTTATCGTCCTTTCCGGGGCTTTATTTGAGCAGGAACACAGTCCTGCCTGCCTTGGCGTCAGGGGGTGTGGCCTAATATGCAAATAAGTTCCTGCTAGGCTTTTTCTACAAAAGGCCCTGAGCAAAACAATGGTGACATCAGGGGTGTGTGGCCTAATATGCAAATGAATTCCTGCTGGGTTTTCCCTACAAACAAAGCCCTGGTTGTTTCAAAATGTACCGTGTGCAGTCACTTCAAAGAATGAAATCCGCATCCGTCTCTGAGCTCTAAGGACTATGCACCAAGGTTACAGCAGCTAGCAAGAATGCACTTTTATGCAGAAAGCCATGATGAGGTCTTCCAGCCTCGTGCGTTAAATCCTGCCTTAAATCAATTTGATTTAAATCAGATCTTCTCTGCAAAGATTCCTAGGAGGAAGCCATCCCCAGGGCTGGATTAGCAATTAAGCCAAGTAGGCACTGACCTATGGGCCCTCATACCTTTAGGCCCTCTGGGCCGGCTTCCCCCCCAGTCCCCTCCCCCACTCGCAGCCCCCCCAGACTGCACGTGTAGCCAGCAACTGAGCTGCTCTTTGCCCCACTTGCCTGGTGCGGCTGCTGCTGGCATCGTTGCCAAGTAGGGTTGCCAAGTCCAATTTAAGAAATATCTGGGGACTTTGGGGGTGGAGCCAGGAGACATTAGGGGTGGAGCCAAGATCAAGGCTGTGACAAGCATAATTGAACTTCAAAGGGAGTTCTGGCCATCACATTTAAAGGGACGGCACACCTTTTCAATGCCTTCCTTCCATAGGAAATAATGAAGGATAGGGGCACCTTCTTTGGGGGCTCATAGAATTGGACCCCCTGGTCCAATCGTTTTGAAACTTAGGGAATATTTTGGGGAGAGGCACTAGATGCTATACTGAAATTTTGGTGCCTCTACCTCAAAAAACAGCCCCCCCAGAGCCCCAGATACCCGTGGATCAATTCTCCATGATTTTCTATGGGAATAAATCTCCATAGGGAATAACAGAGTTCCCGGCAGACATTTACCTCCCCTCCCCCTCTGCTTTCTGACGACTCAAGTGGGGGGAGGGCCTCCAAACCGGGGGATCCCCTGCCCCCACCTGGGGATTGGCAACCCTATTGCCAAGTGTGCCTCTCTCTGCCTCTTCCCCACAGCTTTGTCAAAGGCGCTTTTGAGAAGGTGCCTACAGGCTGCAGCAGGGGCCATGGGTGGTGGACAATGTTTCCTCGAAGTTAGGATTGCCAAGTCGTATTCAAGAAATGTCTGGGGACTTTGGGGGTGGAGCCAGGATACATTGGGGGCGGAGCCAGGAACAAGGGTGTGACAAGCATAATTGAACTCCAAAGGAGTTCTGGCCATCACATTTAAAAGGACAGCACGTCTTTTTAAATGTCTTCCTTCCATAGGAAATAACGAAGGATAGGGGCACCTTCTTTTGGGGCTCATAGAATTGGACCCCCTGGACCAATCATTTTGAAACTTGGGGGGGGGGTACTTTGGGGAGAGGCACTAGATACTATACTGAAAATTTGGTGCCTCTACCTCAAAAAACAGCTACCCCAGAGCCCCTGAAACCTCCAGATCAATTTCCCATTATACCCTATGAGAATCAATCTCCACATAGGGAATAATGAAGTGCTCAGCAGACATTCCTCCCCTCCCCTGTTTTCTGGCAACTCCGATATGAGGGCTTGGCCTCTCTACTCACGAGTTGCAGCCAACTTCTTCCAAGTAACACAGACACCCCATTCCAAGAGGAAGGGGAGGGGAAAAAATCACATGGTGACTTTGGGGGCGGGGCTTCCCCCCACTGGCCAGCTGACTGGGGGTGGGAAGGAGACTGGGAAAGCGGAAGAACCCCTGCTGGGACCTGGGGATTGGTAAGCCTACTCTAAATTGCAGAGTCTTGTGAGCAAAAATTCTGCTTTGTGAGCTACTTACATTGTCAGGCCTCGGATTCAGCAGGAGCTCACAGGAGCACAGCTCCTGAACCTTTCTGAGAGTTCCACCTCCTCCTTCCCACCTTGATCATTGAACGGTAGGTGCAGCTGCATAACAATCCCTGAATGAGCTCCACCACCTGTTTTTCTACAAAAGGGCCCCCCGATTAAAGTTGTAAGCTCCTGGCATTAAAGTTGTGAGCTACTGCATCAATGAGCGTGCTCTTAGGTCATCCTTCCTGAGCTCAGAGAAAAAATGTGTGAGCTGGAGGCTAAAAAATCTGTGACCTAGCTCACTCTAACTCAGCATAGAGGGAACACTGGTGGTGTGGGGTGGGTGCTCCGACTCTGAAATAATTTGCAAGGGGCCCCTGAGGTTTTGACTGCCTAGGGGCCTCCACAGGTTTTAATCCAGCACTGCCCCTCCCTACCAGTATGTGATTATGGCCATTTAGAAACACACACACACACACATCAACAGGGAACGAAATGAAACCTTGAATCCATGATTAGATTATTTGAAATTATTAAAGCTCTGGCAGTGTGTATATGAATATTCTTTGGCAGGGTGCAAGTTGTTAGATGGGTCTCTTGCAGAGATAATTGTCACCTCTAAGGGACAGAACATCCAGGCCTGATGTTCATCATTGGAACTATAGATAGCTGAGCCACCAACCTTTTTTTTTTTTTTTTGTTCTCAGAAGATGCAATCATGCATTAAGGTCCACTGCTGCTCCAGTAATTAGGAGCTGTAGTGCTTAAGGATTAGGGTTGCCAAGTCCAATTTATGAAATGTCTGGGGACTTTGGGGGTGGAACCAGGAGACATTAGGGGTGGAGCCAAGATCAAGGCTGTGACAAGCATAATTGAACTCCAAAGGGAGTTCTGGCCATCACATTTAAAGGGATGGCATACTTTTTCAATGCCTTCCTTCCATAGGAAATAATGAAGGATAGGGGCACCTTCTTTTGGAGCTCATAGAATTGGACCCCCTGGTCCAATCTTTTTGAAACTTGGGGGGTGTTTTGGGGAGAGGCACTAGATGCTGTACTGAAAATTTGGTGCCTCTACCCCCCAAAACAGCCCCCCCAGAGCCCCAGATAACCGCAGATCAATTATCCATGATTTTCTATGGGAATAAATCTCCATAGGGAATAACAGAGTTCCCAGCAGACATTTCCCTCCTCTCCCCCCGCTTTCTGACGACCCTGAAGCGGGGGGAGGGTCTCCAAACTGGGGGATCCCCTGCCCCCACCTGTGGATTGGCAACCCTAATTGGAACTATAGATAGCTGAGCCACCAACCATTTTTTTTTGTTGTTCTCAGAAGATGCAATCATGCATTAAGGTCCACTGCTGCTCCAGTAATTAGGAGCTGTAGTGCTTAAGGATTATTGCCATTAAAGAAGTATCCTGGCATGACTAGTGTTATTGCAGGCTGTGAGTGAAAGACACGTGGCTTTCAAAGGCCTTTCCCGCACCAACCTTCGTTTAGCAAAACAAGAAATGGAAGAAACTCCTTCATACTGAAGGCTTTTGAAGGTCAGTTTGTCTGTCAATCTACTATAGGGTCACCCAGGATTTTGTAGAAAAAAGCCCAGCAGGAACTCATTTGCATAGTAGGCCACACCCCCTGACATCACCATTGTTTCACTCTAGGCTTTTTAATAGAAAAAGCTCAGCAGGAATTAATTTGCATATTAGGCCACACACCCCTGACTTCAAGCCAGCCAGAACTGCGTTCCAGCTCAAAAAAAGCCCTCGAGTTACCTCTATTTTTAGAGGGCATGTCGCCTTTCTGTGTATGTGTGTGTTTGTGTGTCCATCTTTTTAACAACTACACCCGTTTGGTGCAGTGGTTAGGAATGTGGGCTCTAGTCTAGGACAACCAGGTTTGATTCCCAGGGGTTGTTTTGTAGAAAAATAAGTGATGGAGCTCATTAGCATAACTCATTAGCATATGCTGCCCCCCCCCCCCACCAGCCAAAAGCAATGCGGCACTTGGAAGGGTGGAGAGAATTCTGAGAGAACTGTGACTGGCTCAAAGTCACCCAGCAGGCTTCATGTGGAGGAGGAGTGGGGAATCAAACCCCCTTCTCCAGATTAGAGCCCACTGCTCTTAACCACTACCCCATGCAGCACGTAGAAGCATACTGCTTCTGGCCAAGGTGTTGTTTCCCTGACACCAGCTCCAGTAATGTCATGTTCAGTTGTATCTGCAGCCTATATAGCATTACAGTACGAACCAGACACCACCCACTTGCCCTTTGCTGGTTCGCTAGCAAATCCCAATGGAGCGACTTTGTGTGATTTCTCCTTATCGCTTTCCACACCCTTCCAATTCATTTTTTAGGCGCTTGTCTATAATTGTGTAGAACATTAACATTTGTTAAGTTCTCTTCTGGCAGAATCTGCAGTTTGCTATTGATTTTATTCATAGCTCTTGCATGCAACGGCAACCCTGCTTCAGGAAGACAGAATGTTTTAATGAAAGTTTGGGGGGGAACCTCCCACGCCTCTGATGTTCTAAATCTCACTTTCAAGAGACTTTTGCTTATCTTTTAATATTTAAAGGTCAAGGAAGAGGTGGGTAGCCTGTTTCTCTGCAGCGTAGGATTTTGATTGCATAGATACTGAAAACGCTTAGGAGGAGGAGGGGGAAAACATTTAATGGGAAAGTAATTAAATAAATGCGAAAGGAGTCAATGGAAATTATTGATGAGTGCAAAGAACTGCCGTTTCAAAGCAGAACTAGCAATTCAAAGGAAAGTTTTTGTACCCAGCTTTTCTCTGTCCTAGGGAACCTCAAAGTGGCTTACAATTGTGTCCCCTTCCTCTTTCCAAAACAGGCCTTGTGAGGTAGGTGGGACTGAGACAGTTCAGAGAGAAATGTGACTGGCCAAAAGTCACCCAGTAGCTCATCTCATATTCTTAATGAGTTTTTCAGGAAGGGATTCGCCGGTATAGAATATGATCTCTTCTGCCGTTTAGATCAGAAAGTTCCTCTCAAAGAGAAGAGAATAACATACTCTTGTTCAATACTGATCAGGCCTCAGATTCAGTGGGAGCTCACAGGAGAACATAAGAACATAAGAGAAGCCATGTTGGATCAGGCCAACGGCCCATCAAGTCCAACACTCTGTGTCACACAGTGGCAAAAAATTGTATATACACACATACACTGTGGCTAATAGCCACTGATGGACCTGTGCTCCATATTTTTATCTAAACCCTTCTTGAAGGTGGCTATACTTGTGGCCGCCACCACCTCCTGTGGCAGTGAATTCCACATGTTAATCACCCTTTGGGTGAAGAAGTACTTCCTTTTATCCGTTTTAACCTGTCTGCTCAGCAATTTCATCGAATGCCCACGAGTTCTTGTATTGTGAGAAAGGGAGAAAAGTACTTCTTTCTCTACTTTCTCCATCCCATGCATTATCTTGTAAACCTCTATCATGTCACCCCGCAGCTCCTGAACCTTTCTGAGAGTTCCGCCTCCTCCTTCTGAGAGTTCCACCTCCTTGTCCATTGAATAGTAGGTGCAGCTGCATAACAATCCCTGGATGAGCTCCACCACCTGTTTTTCTGCAAAATGACCCCTGATACTGATTCAAGCTTAAGAACATAAGAACATAAGAGAAGCCATGTTAGATCAGGCCAATGGCCCATCCAGTCCAACATTCTGTGTCACACAGCGGCCAAATATATATATATATATATATATATATATATATATATATATATATATATATATATATATATATATATATATACATACACACACACACACACACACACTGTGGCTAATAGCCACTGATGGACCTCTGCTCCATATTTTTATCTAACCCCTTCTTGAAGGTGGCTATGCTTGTACCAGATTAGTGGCTATGCTTCTACCAGATTAGTCCTAATCGTTTTAATGGTTTGGGCAAGGTTAGCTACATAATAACAGATTCTTAGATTGAATATTTGAACCCATCCCTGCTCGATATGTCTACACATCATTGAAAAATTTATCCCTGGCCAAGCATTACTCCAAATACATCAATTTAAGATTTGTTGCCATTTATTCAATTTTTTTTGTTCTGATATTTCTATTGGAATAGCCCAGGATAAATATAAAGAATTAGAAAGAATAACACACTTGATACTCATGTTTCTTTCATGCCAAGCAAGGTTGATTCTGCCCCATTTTACTTATAAATGCTTGAACTTCCTTTAGCAACTCATCATAGGTGAATTTCATTAAAGCCTTAATGTCCTTTGGGGTATTTATCCCTAAATATGACCTCTTCTTATCCACCCATGAATAAGGGACTAGACTTCTTAGCCTTGATTCGAGATCAACTGACAGATCGATTGGATGCAAAATGGTTGCTTCCTTGATGAACTTTAAGTTAATTTATTTATGTATCTAGATATTGTTCTCTGCTTTTCTCTTCAGTTGGGGACCAAATCCAGCTTACAATGTTCTCCCCTTTTTGTCTCACAACCATTTTATGAGGTGCGGTAAGCTGAGAGTGAACGATTGGCCATAAGTAGGATTGTCAGTTGTATCTGGCTACTTGCGGGAGGGAATACAGGGGCAGGAACTGGTGTGCCAACATCACACCAGCCATGATGTCACTTAAACATCAAGAGTAACATCATTATGTTGAAGCAATGCTCTAGGAGTCACCCATAACTTTCTAGTTAAACCAGAAGTGATGTTGTATGCTCATTTAACACTGGTGAACTCCCCTTTCCCCTCCACAACTATGGAATCATCTTCCAGAAGAAATGCGGGCCCTGTGGGACTTTGAACAGTTCCGCAGGGCCTGCAAAACCATCCTGTTTTGAATGGCCTTCACTGAGTAGAACTGCTAAGTAAAACTTGCCATCTGGGTAATAGCACAAAAATATTAATTGTATTGTTTTTAGAATTTTAATAGATTTTAAATAATTGTAGTTAAAATGTTATATTGTACAATGTATGTATTGAATCCTTGTTGTTAGCCGCCCTGAGCCTGCTTCGGCGGGGAGGGCGGGATACAAATAAAATGTGATGATGATTATGATGACAGTTTGTGATAATCTAGCGGGGAATGGCAATAAGGCCAAATACAGTTTTTAAGGGAGTTTAGTTGTTTCTAGTGGTTCTCATCAGACACTAATCAAGGTTAGAAGCTGCCTCCACAGAAAACACTCACTGTCACTCTTTCTGTGCCCTGTCAGAAAGAAGCAAGAGAAGGTGGCTGGGTCAAAATCACTAGAAAGAGGTAGCCATGTCAAACTCATCAATAAAAGGACAAAAGTGGGAGGAGTGAAGGAAATTTCTGTCAGCAATAGGTGGATTCATAGCTGACCCCCCCCCCACCCCTTACACACACCTGAGGAAAGAGCTTGGCCCAACAACACAACCCAGCCCAATTTAGAGCCAGTCTGGTATAGCAGTTAAGTGTGCGGACTCCTATCTGGAAGAACCGGGTTTGATTCCCCACTCCTTCTACTTGCACCTGCTGGAATGGCCTGGAGATTTGAGGATGGAGTCTGGGGAAGACCTCAGTGGGGTAGAATGTTGCCAAATCCACTCTCCAAAACAGCCATTTTCTCCAAGGGGTCTGATCTCTGTGGTCTGGAGATGACCTGTAATCCCAGGAGATCCTAAGGCCCCACCTGGAGGCTGGCATCCCCACTTTATCCCTCACTCTGCCTATAATCAGTCTTTACGTTTCAAAGCAGTGATCTGGCAAAGGTTGTCCATGAAAGAACAACTGTTGTGAGAGTCTTCTCAGCCCCACCCACCTCACAGTGTTTATTGTGGGGGAGGAAGATAAAGGAGATTGTGAACGCTCTGAGACTCTGAGTGGAGGGTGGGATATAAATCTAATATCATCATCTTAATATCGGGGAGGGACGGTGACTCTGTGGTAGAGCATCTGCTTGGTAAGCAGAAGGTCCCAGGTTCAATCCCCAGCATCTCCAACTAAAAAGGGTCCAGGCAAATAGGTGTGAAAAACCTCAGCTTGAGACCCTGGAGAGCCGCTGCCAGTCTGAGTAGACAAGACTGACTTTGATGGACCAGGGGTCTAATTCAGTAGAAGGCAGCTTCATATGTTCATATATGTTCATGTCTTCTTCTTCTTCTCCAATATAGGATGTTAGTTATCTTCAGTATCCCGCCCCCCCAACAGTAGCCTCTTGGATGCAACAAAACTCGTGGATCACCATTTCATGCAAATCTCCTTGTGCTTATTGATAAAGTATGCACATAAACTTTCTAAAATCCTAATGAGATGAGACAGCTGCCTTGGCATTTGAAGGATGAATACACTCCAATTTGCCGTGTGTGCTTTTTGAAACTGTGGTCTTAACTCCGGAGTGATCACGGCGGTGGCTCGCGCAGCGTGGAGCTAATAAGCAGATTTATCTCGAAGGCCCAGTCCTCACAGCATGCATCTGTTCCTGGGCAGATGAATTCGCATATGCATACAACAGCACATTGCAGCTTATCATCCCAATCGAGTCCCGGCGAAGTAGGAGATGGAAGAATAACATTCTTTTTTTTCCCCCCAACAAAAATTCCAAAGCGTACGGGTGGAGATAACACAGCCACAAAATAAAAGTTTCGAGACTTCATTTTTGGGTACCAGAAATACCAAAGCCAACTTTGCCGTAAAGGTCAATTATGAAGCTTAAAGAAGCAACAGAGGCTGTGAGGTAGCGATTAGCATGTCTGCTTAGAGTCTGGGAGATGACTTTTAGCCAGTTTGCTCTCTCTCTCTCTCTCTCTCTGTGCCAGTTTGGTTTAGTGGTGTAGTAACAAAGACCAATGTCCCTCACTTTAGGGTTGCCAGATTTCGCCCTGGTCAGCAGCAGAGGGTATAGGGTTGCCAGATTTCGCCCTGGTCAGCAGCAGAGGGTATAGGGTTGCCAGATTCAGGTTGGGAAACTCCTGGAGATTTGAGGATAGTGACTGGGGAAGACCTCAGTGGGGTAGAATGCCGTCACATCCACCCTCCAAAACAGCCATTTTCTCCAGGAGATCTGATCTCTGTGGTCTGGAGATGACCTGTAATTCCAGGAGATCCCTAGGCCCCACCTGGAGGCTGGCATCCCTACTTTATCCCTCATTCTATCTATAATCAGTCTTTACATTTCAAAGCAGTGATCCATCTGATACAATTGTTAATTTTTTTTCCCCCTGGGTTTACAATTTGTCATTTTGGAGTCCTGGGGCAGCTTGAAAAATGGAGAGATTGAACATATGAACATATGAAGCTGCCTTATACTGAATCAGACCTTTGGTCCATCAAAGTCAGTATTGTCTTCTCAGACTGGCAGTGGCTCTCCAGGGTCTCAAGCTGAGGTTTTTCACACCTATTTGCCTGGACCCTTTTTTGGAGATGCCAGGGATTGAACCTGGGACCTTCTGCTTCCCAAGCAGATGCTCTACCACTGAGCCACCGTCCCTCCTCGTCCCTTAGATTATTTTCGAAGAGCTCATAAGAATTCTTTTTATTCAATACTACAACATAACAACATATCAACATAAATAACAAATACATTAATCAACATAATCAATTTTTATGAAAAAAAACCAAAAAAGATTATTTTCTAAGAGCTCACAAGTGGGTGATCACTAAGCAAAGCAGGCCTCATTTTGGTCAGGGGCTCACAGGAGCGGAGCTCCAGCACCTCTAAATCAGGGGTGTCGAACTCATTTCTTACAAGGGCCCGAACTGACTTAAATGAGACCTTGTTGGGCCAGACCCTGCTTTTGGAGGCTCTCCCCCCACTTCAGGGTTATCAGAAAGTAAGGGGTGGGGAGGGAAATGTCTGCTGGGCACTTCATTATAGACTATGGAGACTGATATCCATAATGGAGAACTGATCAATGGGTATCTGGGGCTCTAGAGCAGGGGTGTCAAACTCATTTGTTATGAGGGCCAGATCTGACATAAATGAGACCTTGAGGGACTGGGCCATGTCGGGTTGGGCTGAACCATGTGTGTACCTATTTGGGCCAAGCCATGTGTGTACCTATTTAAGGTTAGCAGATATATTTATTTATTTATTTATTTATTCCGGGATTTATATCCCGCCCTTCCCACGAGTGGCTCAGGGCGGCTTACAACAAACAATAAAACAATAAAATCGGAATAAGATAGTTACATTTAAATCAAACATTTAAAAACCTAAAAACCTTAAAACTAGTATTAACTATACGGTAATCACAGATATCTAGAGAGCTACATTAGTCCAGTCAGGCGTAAGCTAACCGGAAGAGGGTCGTCTTACAGGCCCTGCGGAACTGAGTAAGATCCCGCAGGGCCCTCACCTCTTCCAGTAGCTGGTTCCACCACATAGGGGCCATTGTAGAAAAGGCCCTGTCTCGAGTTGTCTTGAGACGCACTTCCTTGGGCCCGGGGATATTAAGGAGATTTTGGGTGCCAGACCTCAGTACTCTCTGGGGAACGTGTGGGGAGAGACGGTCCCTCAGGTAGGCAGGTCCCAGGCCATATAGGGCTTTAAAGGTAATGACCAGCACCTTGTACCGGACCCGGTATGTTATTGGAAGCCAGTGCAGAGCCCGAAGACCCGGCCGAATGTGTCCCTATCTTGGGAGGCCCAATAACAGCTGGGCCGCGGCATTCTGCACCAGCTGCAATTTCCGGGTCCGGCACAGGGGCAGCCCCATGTAGAGGGCATTGCAGTAATCCAACCTCGAGGTGACCGTAGCGTGGATCACTGTTGCTAGGTCGTCGGGGTCCAGGAAGGGGGCCAACTGCCTTGCCCGTCTAAGATGAAAAAATGCGGACTTGGCAGTGGCTGCTATCTGAGCCTCCATCTTTAGGGATGGCTCCAATAGCACCCCAAGGCTTTTGACCCTGTCCGCCGGCCTCAGCAGTACACCGTCAAAAGTTGGCAGGGGGATTTCACCCTTCGGCCCCCGACGGCCCAAACAAAGGACCTCTGTCTTCGCAGGATTCAGTGTCAGTCCACTCAGTCTGAGCCACTCAGCCACGGCCTGTAATGCCTGATCTAGGTTCTCTGGGGCGCAGACCGGTCGGCCGTCCATAAGTAGATAGAGCTGGGTGTCATCAGCATACTGGTGGCACCCCAGCCCGTACCTCCGGGCAATCTGGGCAAGAGGTCGCATATAGACAGCATCGGGGAGAGAACCGCTCCCTGGGGCACCCCACAATTAAGTGAACGCCTCTGGGATAGCTCCCCCCCAATCGCGACCCTTTGTCCCCGACCTTCAAGGAAAGAGGAAAGCCACTGCAAGGCTAGCCCCTGGATCCCCGCGTCGGCGAGGCGGCAAGTCAGCAACTGATGGTCGGCCGTATCGAATGCCGCCGATAGGTCCAACAACATCAGTACCGCCGAGCCACCCCGATCCAGATGCCTTTGGAGGTCATCCACCAGGGCAACCAACACCGTCTCCGTCCCATGACCCGGGCGAAAGCCGGACTGAAGTGGGTCAAGGACGGAAGCGTCCTCCAGGAAAGTCTGCAACTGCCTCGCCACTGCCCTCTCAATAAGTTTGCCCAAGAAGGGCAAGTTTGAGACCAGCCTATAGTGTGCCAATTGGGCCGGGTCTAGAGATGGTTTTTTTAGGAGGGGGCGGACCACAGCCTCTTTAAGTGGCGCTGGGAAAAGCCCTTCCGTTAGGGATCTGTTTATGATATCCCGTATAGGATATCTGAGATCCCCCTGGCAAGATTTAATAAGCCAGGAAGGGCATGGGTCCAGTTTACAAGTTGTTGGGCGGGCAGATGAGAGGATCCTGTCGACTTCCTCCAGGCTGAGGGGGCTGAAACAGTCCAGGGTATAATCCGAAGACGTGCTTGGGGCCTCGGTTGTGTTAACTGTCTCAAAGTTGACGGGGAGGTCGAGACGGAGTGATGCAATCTTGTCCGCAAAGTAGTTCGCAAAAGCCTCACAGCCTATTTCCAATTCACTAGAATTTGGTCTGGAAATTTTATCAAGAACACAGACAAATACAAATATATTTTTAAAAAACTTAAAACATGCTTAGCACTCATTGGCCTTAAAGATGCTTTCTTTGTATTTCTCCCATGGGATCCGGGGAACTGGGCAAAGGAAGCTCTGGTTCTTTCCTTCCTTCCCCAGGGCACTGGAGGGAGGAGCCTCAGTCAATAGAAGGAAGAAAGGTTTGGCTCAGTAGCTCTGCTGTACCATTGACAGAGCCTGGCAAAGCAAGCTATTCCTCCCCCCCCCTTCCTCCCCAAGGGAGGAGCCTCAGCCAATGGAGAAAATAGAGGTTTTGCTCTGTAGCTCCTGTGCAATTTTGCAAGCCTTGCAAAGCCAGCTGTTATGCAGAAGGAAGCAAGATACAGAAAGAAGGAAGCAGATGACAGCCATTTGTATGGGGGCCTGATAGGAGCCCTCTGGGGGCCTGATTCAGCCTCTGAACTGCATGTTTGACACCCCTGCTCTAAATGTTATTGTGCTCTTTCTTTCTTACAACACCCCCCCTCCCCGAACACTTGCTTCTGGACTCTATTGTTCAAACACCCTGTGAGAATTTTGCTGAACTAAGATTTGGCAAACTTTCTAATATTCCCCCCCACACACACACACACAAAAGGAAAAATAACCAAAACATATAAAGTAGACAGATGGAAATCTTCATTGTGCCACTGTGGTCACATAGGAGAAAGTAACTGAAAAAGTATGATGGGAGTCAGGTTTTATGATGACAATTATAATTCAAGAAGCATTTTTAGGTAGTTGCTGAGCTGATATAGTTCAGTCCAGCTGAATTATGGTAGGGGTGATGATGGCATCTGCAAATGTGATGCAAATGAGTTGTGCTAATGAGCTCCAGCACATCTTTTTCCACAAATTGACCCCTGCTGCAAAGATAGAGAAGAGAGTAAAAAGTTGGTGGAACCACCCGGCACAGGAAAGGAGTGATCTCCTCTCATAGACATGATCATTTGATGATGGCTATGGAAAAAGGAGGAATCAGGTTGTTTGGGTACCTAAGGGACCACCTTTCCCTCTATATACCTCAGAGAGCACTGTGTTCAGGAGGGAAAAATCTGTTATCCATCCCTGGACCAAGGGAGGCCAGACTAAGCTCTACACGGGCCAGGGCCTTCTCAGTGGCAGCACCTGTCAGACAATGCAACTTTTCCTGAAATAAAATGCTTAGCTGAACTGCTGCCACCTTGAAACGCTGTTACTAACCATGAGAAAGGCCTTGCATATCAAAGTAGAGAGTTGTAAACGGTTGCTAATGCTTGGTGTGAACATTTCTTCCCCTTGATACTAACAAAGGCTAGAATTCCCCTTTGAAGATAAAGTGCCTCCAGGGACAGCCGCTTGGCCATCCCCGGAAGACTAACCGTAACGATAAGATAAGAGAGAGAGACTGTGTGAACCTTCGCACCTTAGTTTAGTAATGTTTAGAATTGTGGCTTTGTGTAATACCCTTTGATGTACTCCGCTTAAAGTGTGCTCTGTACCGCTACAAAGTATCAGTCTCAATTTTCTTCGTACTGATGCCTATGGATTATCAAATAAAGCCTAACTCCGCAACAATTCAAGGTCTGGTTAATTTGAGATCCCATCGTCTGACAGCACCGATGTTATGGAATGCTCTCCCAGAGGCCACGAGAGCCCTGCGGGTCCTTTCCCAATTCCGCAGGGTCTACAAAACTGCACTTTTTTTGACAGGCCTTCAACAACTAATGTGGGAGGAGGCTGCCACTGTTATGTCACTGAACAATATCATCTGTAAGAGCGCTAATAGCGTAACAAAGGGAAGAGAGAACTGAGCATGCCTTTGTTATGAAATCTCTTTTATAGCACCTGTAGTTTTTAAATTGTTTATATATGTTTTTATTTTTTTATTCTATACCAGTTTGGTGTAGCGGTTAAGTGCGTGGACTCTTATCTGGGAGAACCGGGTTTGATTCCCCACTCCTCCACTTGCACCTGCTTGGAATGGCCTTGGGTCAGCCATAGTTCTGGCAGAGGTTGTCCTTGGAAGGGTAGCTGCTGTGAGAGCCCTCTCCAGCCCCACTCACCTCACAGGGTGTCTGTTATGGGGGAAGAAGAGAAAGGAGATTGTGAGCCGCTCTGCGACTCTTAAGTGGAGGGCGGGATATAAATCCAATGTCTTCTTCTAATTGTGATTTGAATTGTTTTTACCATGATTGTTAGCCGCCCAGAGTCCGCTTGTGGAGTGGGCGGCATACAAATCTCAAGTAAATAGATATAAACAAATAAATAAATGCCAGGTGGATGACATTCTCCTTTTCTTCATCTCCCTTGCACTCGCCGGCAACGTTATGCAGAGTTCCCTGCTGAACACGGGCACTCAAGCAGATAATAAACATAGATCCAAGGAGCTGGAATGCTTTGAATCAGTTCCGGTGGAAGCAAGTTGTTTCCCTGCTTCACTCAGCAAGAGAAGCATGCACCTCACCGTGGCTTCAAGCAGTCCAATCGAAGCAGTTCATTTGTCACCCAGGCAGATCTCAGACACTCCATAATAAAGAAAGACATCAGGTTTCCTAAATAAAGCATGAGTTATATTTGTGCTATAATGTACGCCAAGCCTGCCGTCGTCGAGAGCGAGCTAAGAGTGCATTTGTTTGTCTTTGAAAGGGTTGCCACTTGTGTAATTTTGAAGCAACGGAGGATCTAGGTCAGCTAGTAATGGCATAAAAACTGAGTCAATTGGAAATAAACAACTAGATGAGCAAAGTCGCCTAGGAACCATTCGCTTCGCTTGCATGGTGGTTTCCCAAGTGAGCATCCTGCAGCTCCTAGGTAAGTGTGGGGGCAGCTCTGGTAATGGGGGTGGGCCTGCTCCTTGACCCCCTGATGTACGTGGCAAAGAAAGCCAAAACACTTCACACACACACACACATCCTCCATTAGAAAGCAACCAATGCAATTTTCTTTCACTCCTGAATCTCAGGAATTAGAATACTTGGACAGTACAGAGAAAGAGAGATCAAATGAGAGCCAGTTTGGTGTAGTGGTTTAAGTGCACAGACTCTTATCCGGGAGAACCGGGTTTGATTCCCCACTCCTCCACTTGCAGTTGCTGGGATGGCCTTGGGTCAGCCATAGGTCTCTCAGAGCTGTCCTTGAAAGGGCAGCTTCTGGGAGAGCTCTCTCAGCCCCACCTACTTCACAGGGTGTCTGTTGTGGGGCAAGAAAGTAAAAGAGATTGTAAGCCACTCTGAGACTCTGCGGTTCATAGTGAAGGGCGGGGTATAAATCCATCATCATTACCGCCACCACCATCATCATCACATCAATGCAAGTAGCTCAAGACTAAGCTGAAATTCCAGGAGATCTTCAGGGCCCACCTGGAGGTTGGCAGCCTTAGTGTTAGCAGACCTAGTGTGAAATGTTGGCATCTGGAAGATTCTGCCATCTGCTCTATGAGGCAATGATATCCCAGGGATTATTGCCATCCGCTTGGCTTAGGCTGCCAGAGTTGCATTTTATGTATTATTGAATTCTGAAACATCTTTGTAAGAGTTGTAGTTTTATCACTTATGTATGTCACCCGGAGCCCTGCTTTTCAATGGAGGGGTGCCTAAAAGTTAACACTAATAAATAAATTAATAACATTCCCCGCATTCATGGTGTTCACCCCTTTAATGGGCTTTCCGCCAGTAAACATGAAGATCTAACTTAGGGGTGGCCAAACGATGGCTTGGGAGCCACATATGGTTCTTTCACAAATATTGTGTGGCTCTCAAAAACCCCACCCCATCCTGTTGGCCATCTTGAAGAAAACATTGTCTCTTTAAATTACTTCTCCAAGCTAGCCAAGGGCTTGGATGATGCATTTTAAGTTCCTTCCTTCCTTCCTTCCTTCCTTCCTTCCTTCCTTCCTTCCTTCCTTCCTTCCTTCCTTCCTTCCTTCCTTCCTTCCTTCCTTCCTTCCTTCCTTCCTTCCTTCCTTCCTTCCTTCCTTCCTTCTTCCCCTCCCTCCCCTCCTTCTGTCCTCCCTTCCTTCTTTCCTCCCTCCCTCCCTCCCTTCCTTCCCCCTCCCTCTCCCTCCTTCCTTCCTTCCTTCCTCCCTCCCTCCCTCCCTCCCTCCCCCTCCTTCCTTCCTTTCTCCCTCCCTCCCATTAGGTCCCGCAGAGTCCAGGTCTCACCCAGAAGAATGCTCCACCAGGCTGGAACCAGGTCAAAAAAGGGCCCTGGCTCTGGTTGAGGTCAGGCAAATTCTCTTTGGGCCTGGGATTGCCAGTGGATCTTTCATCCCTTGAGCATAATGCTCTTTGGGGGACTTCCAATACAAACTTTCACATGAATAGAATGATGTTTGTCCAGTTAGATTCTAGCACTGAAACCAGTTGAGGTTGGAGGGAGAAGTGTGCTGAGCTAGTGGTTCAGGTCAGAGACATCCAACTTTCCAAATGTTTGTACTGAAGGTGGCTCGGCAAGCAGTTTCTACAGCAATTAACCTCCTTTATTTAATTAAAAGACCAACGGAGATGACTCACTGAATGGATACAAAGTCTCAGAATGAATGTCGATTTTGCCCATAGTGGTCATAGGGACAGAGGGGACATTTTGTAAGACACCAATTTCTTGTAGACACTGGCAGCTCTCTCTCTCTCTCTCTCAAAAAAAAAACAGTTTGGAGGATTTTTTAGTTGTTTGTTTTCCTTAGACAGTTTGCATTTCTGGGTTTAGACAGATCACAAATTGCTTTTGGAGAGGAATACCAGAGGTGCAGTCAGATGTACCATTAGTGGCGACACAGCTCTGTCTTGCTGACGGATTAAATACGTTCATCCAGATATCCACATCTGGCAATCGAGTGTCATCCAGGGTCATCCTGACTTGCTGCGGATCAATGCCACATTAATTTGATAGCACAGAAAGTCCAGCCCTTTTTCAAAAAAAGCGGTGCAAGATCGGTTTTTTCCTGTTTGGACAGTTCACGCACGATACTGCCCCTTGGAATGTTTACTGCCCCTCCCACCTTTAGAAAAAAAGCCCCAGCAGACATGTGCATTGCCAGATCATCCGGGAATCTGAGGTGACGCTTCTGCTTCTCCAATCAACACAGGATTGGAGGGGGCGGGGGGGAATGTTATCCCACTATTCAGAACAGGAAAAAAAAAAATCTTTTTTTTAATGTGGAGGATTTCCAGATATCATTGTCACTGCCAATTTCTAGGAAAGTAATTCCTGGCAGTTCCCT
This sequence comes from Heteronotia binoei, assembly GCF_032191835.1. Lineage (NCBI taxonomy): Eukaryota > Metazoa > Chordata > Lepidosauria > Squamata > Gekkonidae > Heteronotia > Heteronotia binoei. Next base: position 19,801,204 of record NC_083231.1, on the reverse strand, counting down.
GGTTTGAATTGGCAATGTTAATTCCGGAAACTCCCCCCCTCCCGCCGCCTCTGAAGCAATATTTGATTTCCCACCTCCAAACAGTTGGGCGCATGTTCAATGGACCCCCCCCCTCCCAGAAATCACCATCTGATCACGCATGCGCCAAGAAAAGAGCGTGATAGTATTGGATGTCTGATCGCTCAACAACAGAATGAGTCACATTCTTGGATGCTTGTCTGATCGGCCCTGCATCAAATCAATATTCTGCGGTTCAAATTTGAGCACTATACATCCGCTTTTAATGTGACGTGTGACCGCACCCCAGCAATACAAAATGGTATTGCATAAGGAATCTGGATTTTAGAGATGCCTTGTTAAACCTTGTGTCCAATTAGCCCAAATCACTCCTTCCTTAATCAAATTGTTTAACCATACCATTGGAAATGGCCATTTTTTAAAAATAAAATAAAAATCCAGCTTCCATCACCAAATATAAATTTTGTGATTCAGTATAATGGAATCTGGGTTGCATCCAAAAGTTAAAAACAAAAGTTTCTTTATTTACTAAGAGAAGAAAATACATTATTATGAATTTACTTAATATGCACATTAATCTACTGGTAATTTAAGTTATTATCAAGATTTACAGCATAGTCTCAGCTAGTGTTCATCTTGCTTAAAATGTCTGGCTGTTTTTGGCTTACCGTAAATCCCAGATAAGTATTAATTACGTGCTTTTGCTGACCTCCTTTTTTGCACAAACAACTGATATAATCTTCAGGGTCAAGACCCAATTGAATAATTCTTAAGGTTATGGGATAAACAAAAATATGTGACTTAACTATAGATCCGCCGCACCATTTATCAGCGCAGTGTGCCTTATAAATTGCTACTTTGCTTATGACTCCGTATGTATATGCCAATGATAACTTGTTTGTGTGCTTGACTCGTTTGCAGTCTTTCTTGAGAAGAAGAAGAAGAAGAAGAAGAAGAAGAAGAAGAAGAAGAAGAAGAAGAAGAAGAAGAAGAAGAAGAAGAATATATTGGATTTATATCCCGCCCTCCACTCCGAAGAGTCTCAGAGCGGCTCACAATCTCCTTTACCTTCCTCCCCCACAACAGACACCCTGTGAGGTGGGTGGGGCTGGAGAGGGCTCTCACAGCAGCTGCCCTTTCAAGGACAACCTCTGCCAGAGCTATGGCTGACCCAAGGCCATGCTAACAGGTGCAAGTGGAGGAGTGGGGAATCAAACCCAGTTCTCCCAGATAAGAGTCCGCACACTTAACCACTACACCAAACTGGCTCTCGTCACCATTATTTTACTGTAACATTCTGAATGTCTTAACGTATGGTTTTTAGAGCACATTTTACAGCAAATTCTTCAAATGTTTCCCTAAATGTTCTTAAGCCTAACCTCCATAGTAATAGAACAAAGTTTGAGTCTGGTGACACTGTTACCCAAAATGACCCAGTCTCAACGTTGGGGAAGTTAGCTATGAGACAGAGGAAGCCAGGAGGGTACAGAAATCACACACCAAGTTTAGTAAGAAGATTTAAAAGTATTTTAAAAGTAAAGAATTTTACTAGAAAAATATGCTGGTTTACAATTACATTTAAACAAAGTATACATGCAGCCAGGGCTTTTGGGGCAGAAAAAGCCCAGCAGGTACTCATTTGCATATTAGGCCACACCCCTTATGTCACCATTGTTTCACATAGGAATTCGTTAGCATATTAAGCCCAACCCCCTGATGCCAAGCCAGCCAGAACTGCGTACCTGTGTGTTCCTGCTAAAAAAAAAAAAAACGCACACTATCAAGGACTAAGAAAATAAGAGAAGATTGGGAGCAGCTATGGGATGATACTGCCTTTCCAGATGTGCAGACATCCATGTAGAAGGGAGCATGAATGGCCAGCATGCCATGCTAAGAAGGAGGGTGGAATCTGTGTAGGCACCCTCAGAATGCACACTGGGGTAGGGTTTGCTCTCAGTTTTTGCAGGATTTTGAGGGGACATCTTCCCTCCTGGGATGTAATGGGTTTAACAATCATTGATGGACTTTCCAGAGTGAATGGAATAGATGCCCAGTTTTAGACAAAAGGTGGGAATGGGTTCCTGATGGGTGTTAAACTGGATTGTAATGGTTTAATGTTTTAGATTAATTTTACCTCAGTACTTTGAGGGACTGTTCCCTGGAAGATCAGATGCTGAAGCTGAAGCTCAAATACTTTGGCCACCAAATGAGAAAGGAGCACTCACTGGAGAAAATCCTGATGCTGGGAAAGACAGAAGGCAAAAGAAGAAGGGGACGGCAAAAGATGAGATGGCTGGACAGTGTTACTGATGTAACAAACACGAATTTGAGCAGACTTCGAAGGATGGTGGAAGACAGGAGGGCCTGGCGTGACTTGGTCCATGGGGTTGCAAAGAGTCAGTCTCGACTGTGCGACTGAACAACAACAACAACTTTGAGGGAGGAGACAGGAAGTATGGGTTTGTGTACAATGGATTTGTACATTAATACAGGGGACTGGGTGGGGTTCTGGAGACAGGAGAAGATTACCAGATGTTGGCATCCAGCTTTGAGAATGCAGATATGTTACTTGATCTGATTCACTGTCACTGTCATGCCATTGCTGGGGGGGGGGGCGTGTTAAGAAGAAGTGACTGGAAATATCCCTCAAGGATGCTTTTTGAAGCCTTAGACAGAAGTCAATTTAAAAGGACAAGCTCAAAGCAAAACCAACATGGCAAGGTGACACCAAGCCCAGGAAGACACAGACACACAGGGGGAAAAATAGAGCCCTCATACACTCTCAATATTCACAGCTAATCCCAAATATTTCCAAGTTTTTCTGGAACCCTTTCCTGGTATCATAGAAAATCCCAGATACAATTTGGAAATGTGAATATAGCTAGAGAAAATACCAATAAGGTATCTTTTTTGTAAATATATTTGGGCTTCATATAACCAAACACATATCCCTAGTCCCATGATCCCCAGCATAGCTCTTTTGAGGTTCAAAATATGTGGGAATTCCGACCAGTGGGAAGCCTGGTTGGATCCAACCCTATGCATGGTCCTGATATGCAGGTTAAATTCACACCACCAACATAAGCAATAAGTCCTTCGGTAGCCATTGGCCATGACAACCCCTCCTCAACCTTTTGAGGGCTCTCAGCTTGGACCTTTCTGCTGTATCATTCCTGTGTTGGAAGATATTACTTTGGACGGAGCTCTTACGGGCTTGGAGATAATGAACAGTAATTGCTTCCTTCCTTCCTTCCTTCACAACGCTCTAAGATGTCTTCCTTGGAAGCTGCTTCTCTTGTAATTATTGCATCTGTGTGTGTTCCAATAACAAACTGCGTACTTTTTTTTTTTTTTTAAGTATCTGATATCCAAATTTCTCCCCAGCTGGGAACCTTCTCACTTCAACATAACACAAGCACCACACTGATATTCAAAGGGAATTATTTAAAGTGCTTGGTATCATGAATCAAATGGCAGCAAAGTGAGATTGTCTTCCAGCAAGATGATGATTTGTTCTTTAAAAAAAAAGAAAGAAAGATATATAATAGGTTGCTTGCTAAATATATAAGGTTTAATTATTCATTTGAGCGTTCAAAAGAAAATACAGCACCTACTGAGATGTGAAAGTATATTAAGCTAACTGATCATTGGATATTCTTTTTACTTGGACAAAGAGAAAATAACCCATTCAGTACATGAAAAAAGCCATCCTTGCATTTATTGCATATGTCTAAATGAAGACCTTGCTCTACTAAAATGACTAAGATCTCCTGGTGTTTATAAAGAAGAGCAATGATCATGGTTAGCTTAGCTAGAATATTGCTTTGACTCATGAGCTGTTTTTCTAAGGAGAAATCCATACTAAAACAATACACGGCTCCCATTTAAAGATAAATTCTCTCCTAAGTAATTTGGTTGTAAGAAGACATTTGAGTACTCATGCCTAGTAATAGTCGAGTTCCTCTCAATTCGAATTTCACTCGGGTCATTATAGACATAATATACATATTTATTTACATATTTGCTCACAATTTTGCATTCTCTTTCTCCCAGAAGGGATTTGAGGGAGTGTCTTAAAACCAGGTCGCAATATAAGAAGAAGATGATGATGATATTGGATTTATATCCCGCCCTATACTCTAAATATCAATCTCAGAGCAGTCACAATCTCCTTTACCTTCCTCCCCCGCAGCAGACACCCTGTGAGGTAGGTGGGGCTGAGAGAGCTCTTACAGCAGCTGCCCTTTCAAGGAAAAATCCTATGAGATCTATGGCCAACCCAAGGCCATTCCAGCAGCTGCAAGTGGAGGAGTGGGGAATCAAACCCGGTTCTCCCAGATAAGAGTACACTCAACCGCTACACCAAACTTGCTCTCACCAAACAGTAAGCTAAGCATCTAAGTGTGTAGCGCAGAGACAAAGAACTAGTTAACACTGCAATACTAAACAGAGTCAGAGCTTTCAAAACCCATTGACTTCTGTGGACTTGGATGGGTGGAACTCTACTTAGGATGGCACTGTGTATCATTGACTTCTGGCCACCGGAAGGAGGTAGACTGCTCTGTAGCCCGCTACAATCACATTGCTAAGCACTTTGCTAAACACATTAGCAGTGACAGGATCAGTTGGTTCTAGAGTGCCAATTCGTTCAGTTGTGTGAAATACCTTTCACCTTGTGCAGTCCAAGGATGTGGACAGGATGCTCAGAAGTTTGAGACCTACCACCTGCTTGTACGACTCTTGCCCCCTCCTGATTGCTTAATCTACCGAGACGGGATGGCAGACTGGGCCCAAGAGACAGTAAATGTCTCCCATAGAGAGGGGGTGGTCTCTCCTGCCTTGAAGTGGGCCACTCCTAAAGAAACCTACTCTGGACCAATGTTTCCTCTAAGCTGCAGAGTCTTGTGAGCCAAAAATTTACTTTGTGAGCTACTGGCATTAAAGTTGTGAGCTACTGCATAAATTAGTGTGCTCTGTGGTCATCTTTCCTGAGCTAAGACAAAAATGTGTGAGCTGGAGGCTAAAAATCTGTGAGCCAGTGAGGGAACACTGCTCTGGACCCAGGATAGCCAAATGACTACTGTCTGGTCTCAGATGTACCAGGCTTCAACAGCGTGATTGAAAGAGTGGAGTCTGCCCAACTTCAGGGTTTCCTGAACAAAGCAGATTCTTTGGATCCATTTCACTTTGGTTCAGTCCTCATTATGAGATTGAAGTGTCCTGATGGAGGTCTATCTCCCATACACTGGGAGACAGAGATGGGAGATGAATGTGATGCTGTTCATTCTCCTGAACCTTTCAGTGGCTTCCGATACCATCACTCATGGTATCCTTAAGAAGATAAGAGAAGCCATGTTGGATCAGGCCAGTGGCTCATCCAGTTCAACACTCTGTGTCACACAGTGGCCAAAAAAACTAAGGTGCCATCAGGAGGTCCATCATTGGGGCCAGGATACCAAAAACCCTCCCACAGTGCCCCACAAGCACCAAGAACACAGCCTCACTGCCTCAGACAGAGAGTTACAATGATAAGCTGTGGCTAATAGCTACTGATGGACCTTTGGTCCATATGTTTATCCAATCCCCTCTTGAAGCTGTCTATGCTTGTAGCCACCACCATCTCCTGTGGCAGTGAATTCCATGTGTTAATCATCCTTTGGGTAAAGAAGTACTTCCTTTTATCAGTTCTAACTGACCGCTGGATTGACTTTTTGGGACTGGGACTGGAAGGCACTGTTATGCTGTGGTTCTGGTCCTAACTCAAGGATAGGTTTCAGCATGTGGTGCTGGGGGACTGCTGTTCTGCCCCTGGGCTTCCATCTTATCCCTCATGCTTTTCATCATCTTTGTAAAGCTGTGAGAAGAGTCATCTGGAGATATAGGCTGAGTTGCCAGCAATATTCAGATGATACTCAGCTCTTTTCCCTACTACCGGAAGATCCCAGGAAGGCCATGGAAACTGTGAACAGTTGCCTGAAGGCTCTTTTGGAGTGGATGAGGGCTAACAAGCTGAACTGAATCCCAACAAAACAGAGGTGCTATTGGTTAGGGAAAGGTCTGACCCAGAAAATGGGTTATGACCCGTTCTGGATGGGGCTGCGCTTCTCCTAAAGGAACCTGTTCAAAGCTTGAGGCTGCTCCTGGACTGAAACCTCCTTCTGAATAGACTTGTGGCAACAGTGGCTAGGGGTCCCTTTTACTTCTTCTGAACCATCTGATTTTTGTTTGAGTGATTTACCAGCTGTGGCCCTTCCTAGGCTGAAAAAATCCACTGTGGTGTATGCCTTGGTAACATCGAGATTAGATTACTGGAATGCACTCCCTGTAGGGCTGCCCTTGCAAACTATCTGGAACAGTTGATACAGAAGAAGAAGATGATGATGATATTGGATTTATATCCCACCCTCCACTCCAAATCTCAGAGTCTCAGAGCAGCTCACAAGCTCCTTTATCTTCCTCCCCCACTGCAGACACCCTGTGAGGTGAGTGGGGTTGAGAGAGCTCTCCCAGATGCTGCCCTTTCAAGGACAACTCCTACGAGAGCTATGGCTGACCCAAGGCCATTCCGGCAGGTGCAAGTGGAGGAGTGGGGAATCAAACCTGGTTCTCCCAGATAGGAGTCTGCACACTTAACCACTACGCCAAACTGGCTCTGCGACCAGAATGCTGCAACCAGATTGTTGACTGCAATGGGTCGAAGGGACTATACCACTCCAGTCTTGTCCCATATTCACTGGCTCCCAGTTATGTGTTGGATTGTTATTGTTATATTAATATTAATAAATTTATTTAAAATTGAAAAAAAAAAGGTGCTGGTATTGATGGCCTTTAAGGCCATCTATGGCCTGGGACCAACATACTTTAAGAACCACCTTCCCAATATAAACCTTCCTGTCTCCTCATAATTGGAGGGCCTGCTTTAGTTGCCTCCACCAGCTGGGTGGCAACCTAGGAAAGGGCTTTCTTGGTTGTGACACCAAAACTTTGGAATTCCCTCTCCAGTGCCATAGATTCTACTAGTGAGCCAGTTGGTGGAGTGGTTAGGTGTGCAGACTCTAATCTGGGAGAAGTAGGTTTGATTCCCCACTCCTTCACATGCACCTGTTGGTATGACCTTGGGCCAGCCACAGTTCTTGCAAAGCCGTTATCTCAAGACCAGTTCTGGGAGAGCGCTCTCAGCCCCACCTATCTCACAAGGTGTTTGTTGTAGGGAGGGGAAGGGAAAGGAGATTGTAAGCTGCTCTGAGTGAAGGGTGGGGTATAACTATGGTGGAAGGTATTCAGGTAAAGGAATCTGAGTCAGTAAATATCCCCATATAAATTTCTGAACTGAAGTATCATTTTTTATAAATATATATTCAGAGTATACAAAAAGGAATTGCACATGAAGCATAAATGATCCTAGGTATAATATTAATTTTGAGTGCATTCACTTTGCCCCATAAAGACAAGTTTATTGTTGCCTGTCTGTCCAAATCCAAAGATATATCAGCAATCGCCTTGTTGAAATTTAGCATAATCATATATGTAATATCTCTAGAGATCAGTATTCCAAGGTATGTAATGATATCTGAGTACCACCAAAGATGTCCATACGCAAATGCACTCTATGATATGTTGTCTCCCAGTAGCACCAGCTCAGATTTTGCCCAAGTAAACATATAAAAGTAGAATAACTGAGAATGAATGGACACAGTATCAAACAAAGCAGGTCCCAATCAAAGCATGATATGGAGAAGAGACAGAAGCAGGGAGAATATCACTCTTATCTTAATCCATCTAGTATGGGCTCTGAATTTGCTTTCAGGCCCAGTTCCAGGTGCTGGCATTGACTTTTAAAGCCCTGAACGCTTTGAGGCCAGCATACCTGAAGGACCACCCTCCCATCCACTCCATTCTTCACCCAAAGGGTGATTAACTCATGGAATTCACTGCCACAGGAGGTGGTGGCAGCTACAAGCATAGACAGGCGATTGGCTAAACATATGGAGTAGAGGTCCATCAGTGGCTATTAGCCACAGCATATTGTTGGAACTCTCTGTCTGGGACAGTGGTGCTCTGTATTCTTGGTGCAAGGAAAGGGCAACAGTGGGAGGGCTCCTAGAGGCCCCACTGATAGACCTCCTTATGGCACCTGGTTTTTTTTGGCCTCTGTGTGACACAGAGTGTTGGACTAGATGGGCCATTGGCCTGATCCAACATGGTTTATCTTATGTTCTTATTCACCTGAAACCTGTCTAGATTTAGATGGCAGGATCACCTGAAGCAGGGTTCTACCACCTGCGAGTGACTCATACGAATCACTTTAGTATAATGGTTCCAGACAGAATGTTCTGTCTGGCTGTTCCATGAGGCACACAGAGCTTCAGGTTAATGCATTATTCTGACACGTTTTGTTTTAAGTGAGCCAATCTTTATAATTTGACTGTATGCATTTATATCACCATTCAATGCAATCGCTTTGAAAGACTTCCAAGACAATAATTTGCTGCAATCTCTCCACCACTGAGTATTTCCTCACCAAGGATCATCAGATTTCATCATGGAAAGACATTGAACTCACCATGCCCTACAGATATACTCTTCCATCCCAAAGTAGAAGAGGATTTGAAACAGCAGGGAGTTCACTGAAATACGATGCAAGCTGCCTCTCCGTTTTGTGAATATCCATTAAAATCAATTAGCACTTTTATTTCCATAGAGTCTTCGATAATGATTTGCTCAAAGTGCTTCACTAAGATTAATATAGTACATTTTCCCAGTCACTCATAAATGATCATCATCATTATTACTTACCAAATAATTGATAATATTCTCATCATATTCAGTTAGATGCTTTGCCATTCATCAACAGGTTGGAAACCCAAGCAACAATGCAACTGGAAAAATCGCAGTGGTCATATGCTATATTGGAGGCAGTGTAACCTAGATGGCCCAGGCTAGTCTGATCTCATCAGATCTCAGAAGCTAAGCAAGCTCAGCCTTTATGAGGATTTTCCCTTTTGTTTTCTTTCTTGCTGAGCAGCCCCTTTATTTTTTTTCTTATTTGTTTGTCTATGGCTGTCCTACCCAGTCACAACAGAAATATAAATAGATCGATTATAGCTAGAAGATAGATAAATAGATGAGAGGGGGAGAGAGAGAGAGAGGTGGACTTCCGAGAAGAAGCAGTTTGATGTAGTGGTAAAGTGTGCCGACTCTTAGCTGGGAGAACTGGGTTTGATCTTCCACTCCTCCACTTGCAGCTGCTGGAATGGCCTTGGGTCAGCCATAACTCTCACAGAGGTTGTCCTTGAAAGGGCAGCTGCTGTGAGAGCTTTCTCAGCCCCACTCACCTCACAGAGTGTCTGTTGTGGGGGAGAAAGATAAAGGAGATTGTGAGCTGCTCTGAGACTTTGAGATTTGGAGTGGAGGGCAGGATATCTTCTTCTTCTTCTTCTTCTAGAAAAGCTTTTTGAAGAAGATCCCCATGGTCTTCCTGGAAAATAGTTGGACAACAATGGGTCTAGTACACCACCCACCATCCTAAAAAAAAAGACGCAAGTATCACATTTGTATTCAGTTATCCAGTGCCTAATTTTGAACATAGATTAATCAATTTGGGTCAGTGGTAGCAAAACGTTTGTCTCCTTCTTTCAAAGGCTGCTAAAAGTAGGCTCAAGAGCACCACAGAGTCCTCATCAGACTAATAGGATAATCATGGGGGATTCTTTTTCCGCCAGGACCAAACAGTCACTGAATGGCTCAATAAGCTCTATGATCCTGTCTTGTGGGAAAGGAGTTCATTTGGGTGCCACCACAGATGAAGAAAGGCAGGGTCATAGACCTCTGATGGAAGGAGGAAACTCAGATAGGTTAGGTCAGTTCTCAGAGCGATTCGACTCTTTTCTTCAGCGCAGCATTCGAGACATTTTCAAAGCGGTACTTAATAAAGGTTTTTATTCCCTCCCCCAAAAGGGATAGCTAAAGATTTCTATAGAGGGGAAGAACTATATTAGAATCTGGTTGAATATCTTATGTGTGCCAAGATAGAATCAAGTGGGGAGCCATGTTGATTTGAAGCGGAAGAACAAAGCCTGAGCCCAGTGGCATCTTTAAGAGTTTTATCAAGTTTGGATCAAACTTTGCTGGCCTTAAAAGTGCCACTGGGCTCTTAACTTTGATCTTATGTACGTCAACTTCCTTTATTCTTTTATTTCAGACATCTTAATGCTGCCTTTCCCCAGGGTCCTAAAGATCTCATTCTGGGTCCCCAAGGCAGCAAACAGGCAGAAATTTTGAGATGTGATTGTCTATTAAACCATAAACAATAATTCAACAAGATATCACCGCAGAAACACAATAAGGGTCTTCTGCTGCTCAAGATCAGTGAATCAATCAGCGTCCAATACAGGGGTGTCGAACTCATCTGTTATGAGGGCCGGATCTGACATAAATGAGACCTTGTTGGGCCAGGCTATGTTGGTTGGGACGAGCCATGTCGGGCCGGGCCATGTGTGTACATAGATAAGACTAGGTAGGAGAGATATAAATTTTATAAAGAGCACAGACAAACACAAATATATATTTTTAAAAACTTAAAAGATGCTTAAAACGTTAGCACTCGTTGGTCTTAAAGATGCTTTCTTTGTATTTCTCCCATGGGATTCAGGGAACTGGGCAAAGGAAGCTCTGGCTCTTTCCTTCCCTCCCTGGGGGACTGGGAAGGGGAGAAGCCTCAGCCAATAGAAGGAAGAGAGGCCTGGCTCGGTAGCTCTGCTCTGCAACTGAGCGAGCCTGGCAAAGCAAGCTATTCCTCTCCCCTTCCTCCCTAATGGAGGAACCTCAGCCAATGGAGAAAATAGAGGTTTTGCTCTTTAGCTCCTGTGCAATCGAGCAAGTCTTGCAAAGCAAACTATTATGCAGAAGAAAGCAAGAGAGAGGGAGAAGGAAGCAGATGACAGCCAATTGCTTGGGGGCCTGATTCAGCCCCTGAACTGCATGTTTGACATGCCTGGTCTAATGGTACAAAAGGAAAGTACATAAACACCTACTGATAAACATATAAACCAAAAAATGGGATAGATTGGAGTAATTCTGTATAGGATTGTGCTGCCAGGGAATGCTGAGCCAGTTTGGTGTAGTGGTGAAGTGTGCAGACTCTTATCTGGGGGAACAGGGTTTGATTCCCCACTCCTCCACTTGCACCTGCTGGAATGGCCTTGGGTTAGCCATAGCTCTGGCAGAGGTTGTCCTTGGAAGGGCAGCTGCTGTGAGAGCTCTCTCAACCCCACCCACCTCACAGGGTGTCTGTTGTGGGGGGAGAAGATATAGGAGACTGTAAGCCGCTATCAGTCTCTGATTCAGAGAGAAGGGTGGGGTATAAATCCACAATTCTTCTTCTTCTTCTGAACAAAATAGGAAAGCCTTCACCCACTAGTGGAAGACAGTGATAGAAGGAAACAAATGAGTATCGCTGGAAAGGGCTTACATAATTCTGATGCCAAAATTTGAGAGATCTTTTTCTCGGGATGCCCCTTGTCAGAAACAGAGCATCTGAAGATGACCATAGCAGTTGGGTAGGATCTAGGGTTGCCAAACCTCCTGGTGGAGACAGGGTTCCACAACCACCAAGCTCTGCCTCTCAGCCACTGATTAGCTGGTCAGCAGGGGGACTTACCAGTAGAAAGAAGGCCTAGGCTACATCCCTGGCATCATACAGAAAGTGATGCTATCATGCCAGTGACTTCCAGGTGATGTTCTGGTATATATCAGCAAAAACTCTATGGTAGAAGCCAGTTTTACCAGAGTTTTTTGTCCAATTACCAGAGTGCCATCTAGAGGTCACTGGCACGATGACATCACTTCCTGTGCAATGCTAGCAATGTGGACAGGGTCTTTCTTTTTCTCCTGGTAAGTCCCTTCCCCCCAATCCTCTGTTGGTTGCCAGGTCAGACTCAACAACTCTAGTAGGTTCATATTGGGGTAGGTGGTCCTTAAAGTATGTTAGCCCCATATAGAGCTTTAAAGGTCAATACCGGCACCTTGAATTGGACTCAGAAGCAAATTGGGAATTAGTGTAGGTGGAACAAGACTGAAGTGATATGGTCTTTATGGCCCATCCTATACTTCATTCTGGCCTAAGCATTTGTTACCAATCTGAGCTCCCAACACTCTTCAAAGACAGCTCTTCACATCACATACATCACAGAAGTATAATCTAGATGTCACCAGGGCATGCACCACAATGCCATCTTTCCATTGCCCAGGAGAGGCCAAAGCTGATGAAATGTGATTGGCCAATGTTGTCATCAGCTCATCCAATAGGCGCTCCAAGCCTGCCAACACCCCCAAGCTACTGACCCGCTTCTTTGGGGGGGGGGGGAAGGGCAATCCCATAGAACACAGGGGATCTCAGTTCCTGGACCAAACCTTCCTCCCACATGCAGCACTTCTGTTTTGTCAGAATCAAGGCTGGTTGGGGCAGAAGAATTTGTGGAAGCAGTCCATGATCGGTTGTTTGCTAGTATTGTCCAGGTTCATTCCAGAAGCATGGTTATCTACTTTGCTAAAAGGTCTTCAGTATCACTTGGTCCTTGTTAAACCTAGACTCATCTTTCCACCAAAATTTGTTGGAGTATATCCTAGTGGTTCTGCTTTTCCTTAAGTATGTAAACCCAGGGCTTTTATTTTTTGAGCAGGAGTGCACTTCCAGCTGGCTTGGTATCAGTGGGTGTGGCCTAATATGCAAATTAGTTCCTGCTGGGCTTTTTCTACAAAGAAAAGCCCTCTGTAAACCTACGTTTAGGTCATAGTTGATTATAAGTTTATCCAGAGCTTTTTTTGATCAGGAAATGCACAGGAATGCAGTTTCAGCTGGCTAGGCATCAGGGGGTGTTGCCTGATATGCAAATGAGTTCCTGCTGACTTTTTCTAAAAAAACCTATGTGAAATCTATGAGCTCCTGCTGGGCTTTTTCTACAAAGAAAGCCCTGAGTTTATCTATCCGTTTCATTTGTATCCTACTTTCTTCCAAGGAAGTCGGGGCAGCTTGCATGATTAATCCTCATATTTGATCCTCAAACCAACCCTCAAAGGAAGGGTTGAATGCTAAAGCATGACCAGCCCAAGGTCACCCAGTGAACTTCATGGTTCCCTCCTTATAAAGGCAAAGGTAGTCCCCTGTGCAAGCATCGATTGTTTCCGATTCTGGAGTGATGTTGCTTTCACAACCTTTTTTATGGCAGACTTTTTATGGGGTGATTTGCCATTGCCTTCCCCAGTCATCTACACTTTCTCCCCCCCAGCAAGCTGGGTACTCATTTTACTGACCTCGGAAGGATGGAAGGCTGAGTCAACCTCAAGCCGGCTACCTGAACCCAGCTTCCGCGGGGATCCAACCCAGGTCGTGACCAGAGGGCTTGGACTGCAGTATTGCAGCTTTACCACTCTGTGCCACGGGGCTCTTCTCTCCCTCCTTATAGTCTGGCATTAATCATGGTACCAGAACTAGCCATCAACTGCTTGCAGTGCCACCTCAAGATAATTTACTCTTCAAAGCCCAATTACTTCAATAGAAGGGTGTAACTACAATTAAGATGGCACTGGCGCACAGAGCAATCCACAGTCTCAATCAGAAGTAGTCTTCATGCTGACTTGAAAAAAGATCACGTTTTTTATAGCTCGATACATTTTTTAGATGTTTGTATGCTAGGAAAATATTGGTATTGAAAATCGTAATTGTATAAACATTAGTGTACAAGTTGTCCTTTGCCATTCAAGTAAGTGAAAGCGTAATTATTCTCATGAATACGTTTATATAGAGATATTTTTTGTGGTTCACAATAGCTTCAACAGCTACCATTTATGGGAAGATAATGACCAGGTTGTGTGAAAAAGCCCTCCAGCTCCACCTTGGATTTTCATTGAGTCGCGGAAAATGGTCTTTCCAGCTGTCTTATTGATTACTCAAATAAGCTGTTTCATTCAACATTGTTTGAAAAATAAATAAGCCATTTTGCTTTTTTACTACCATTGTACTGTAAAATGAAAAAAAAAAAAGAAGCAAGTTCCATTTGGCTCATCAGTTTCCACAGCAAGTAGCTTCTCTGGCCATTATGTGATATCCAAAGAAGACATTGGAGGGGCTGGGGCTCAGTGGTAGAGCAAATACTCTGCTCTCACATCCAACCCCTGGCATCACCAGTCAAAGAGGGGCAAGTGATATGGAAGATCTCAGCCTAATATCCCGTAGAGCCACTACCAGTCAGAGGAGACCGTACTGACCATGATAGACCAGGGGTCTGACTCAGTAAAAGGCAGCAGCATCGGTATGTACCATGCAAGTACATGATGTAACCCTTGCAAAATCATAGCAGATGTAGGCATCAATGTCACAAACCAGTTTATGCCCATGTGCAGCGGCGGCAGCAGCAGAAGAAGAAGGAGAAGGAGAAGACTGTGGATTTATATTCTGCCTTTCTTTCTGAATGAGAGTCTCAGAATGGCTTACAATCTCCTTTATCTTCTCCCCCCACGACAGACACCCTGTGAGGTGGATGGGGCTGAGAAAGCTCTCACAGTTACTGCCATTTCAAGGACAACCTCTGCCAGAGTTATGGCTGACCCAAGGCCACTCCAGCAGCTGCAAGTGGAGGAGTGGGGAATCAAACCCCGCCCTCCCAGATAAGAGTCCGCACACTTAACCACTGCACCGAACTAAGTTTGAAGACTCACTGCTTTTGAAGGTTCTATCTGACTTTCATACAAACACTACTTGGGAATTCTACAAGAAGCCAAGGCTATTTCACACCATGAGCTCAGTAAAACTGCAAGTGTAGGCCAACAACATAAATGAATATTTCTTAGATCAATAATGCATTCATTATTTTGTTCATTTGTTTAGACTGACGTCCCTGTTGGCAGCAGAGGAGAGATCTTGCAATAATAAGTTTAAATTAAGGGAAGGGGGTATCGACTGGATATTAGGAAAAACTTTTTAATGACAAGAGTTGTTCAACAGCGCAATCAGCTACCTAAGGAGGTGGTGAGCTGCCCTTCACTGTCAATCTTTAACCAGCAGCTGGACAGACACTTGTCAGGGATGCTCTAGGCTTATCCTCCATTGAACAAGGGGTTTGACTAGATGGCATGTATAACCCCTTCCAACTCTATGATTCTATACCCCTCACCTTCTCCCCACAGGGGACTCCAAATCCCAGAAGGCCAACTGTTCTTGGTTTTCTTTGGGGGGGCCACTGAGTCTACCTGAACGGGTCCATAATTCTGCTGGACAATATGGTTTCTTCTAATGGAACTTAGTAAAGTGAACGAAAACTGGAGTCCAATGGTACTTTGAGTGTGTGTGAAGTGCCGTCAAGTTGCAGCCAACTTAAGGTGACCTGTAGTGTTTTCACGGTGAGAGATGAACAAAGGAGATTTGTCATTGCCTGTCTCTGAGTAATGACCATGGACTTCTTTGATGGTTTCCCATCCAAGTACTAACCAAGGCTTACACTTCTTAGCTTCTGAAGTCTGCAAGATCAGGCTAGTCATGACCATCCAGGCAAGGACAATGGTGTTTTAGAGACTAATGTCATTTATTCCACCATAAGTTTTGTGAGTCATAGCTCATTTCTTCAGAGATGTGAAACGCACATCCATCAAGCTGCTGAATGGATATTAACAGCTGCAAGCAACAGCAAGTGGGGAAGGGAGGCATATGACGACAGGAGGCCAGTTTAAAAACAAGATCCTGACAAAATAATCTTCAGTCCTTTTCGAATGGGCGAGGACCACTCCCAGCTCATCTCCAGACTACAGAGATCAGTTCCCCTGGAGAACACGGATGCTTTGGACTCCATGGCACTTTACCCCACTGAGGTCCCTGTCCTTTCCAGACTCTATCCCTACCAGTTTGGCGTAGTGGTTCGGTGTGTGGACTCTTATCTAGGAGAACCGAGTTTGATTTCCCACTTCTCCACTTGCAGCTGCTGGAATGGCCTTGGGTCAGCCATAGTTTTCGTAGGAGTTGTCCTTGAAAGGGCAGCTTCTGGGAGAGCTCTCTCAGCCTCACCAGGGTGTTTGTTGTGGAGGAGGAGGGTAAAGGAGATTGTGAGCTGCTCTGAGACTCTGAGATTCGGAGTGACGGGTGGGATACAAATCCAATATCATAAATATCAATATAATCTCCAAGAGTTTCTCCAACTTGGATCTGGCAACCCTGCCCCCATTCCCCCCTTCAGTATCCAGGGGGGGGGCAGGCAACCCTAGAACCAGCCCATCCTCCAGCCATGCCCAAAGGAAGCGAGGGAATCTTCAGCAAGACAGGGCGGCTATTAAAAGTGTTCCTTCCCTCTTCCCTTCCCTGCTCAGGAAGTAAAATTTATTCCATAACTTATGGACTATCCAGGAAGAACTTTATTGTTTTCTTATTGTATTCCATTTGAGCCTATAAAATGTACTCAATGCATAACATAAAAGCCAGTATTATTTATGATTTCCACAATTTCGGCACTCGCAATCAAGAACTTTATAGGTTAAAAAAAAATCGTTTCCTATAGTCCTTTGCTTTCAATAATTTCATTGCATTTTTTATATTCCTTTCTCATAGAGAATGTATTATTGCCGAGCGTGCTGTGGAAGGATTCCCCTAGAAACCAAGGTCCACTTGACAACGAATAGTCATGGGAAGGTATATGTTTATAGGCATTGTATATGACCAAATAAAACACGGAATAGCATGCCTGCAGTCCTGAGAAATGGGATTTCGCTTTCTCATGGGTCTTAAATGTTAGCCTTTAATTAAACTTTACTAAAGCTTGGTAAAATGGGGCTAAGCGTTTCATCGAATGTCAGCTGACACAGATTGACTGAAGACATAAAGGTGTGGCTATTTCCCACAAAGTGATGTAAACCTGAAAGCCAGTTTGGGAATTAAATAATCGTGACATGATCCTTTCCAGTCACAAATGATGGTCGTTGTTTATTCTGAGGCACGCAATATAGTTGAGAGGATGTCAAAACTGCTGATGGTGGAAAGCAGTTAGGGCTGCTTGGTCCCCTCTAGACACCTGCAGAGGTTGAGAAAGAAGAAGAAGAAGAAGAGGAGGAGAAGGAGGAGGAGATTGGATTTACACCCCACCCTTCACTAACCAAAGGAGTCTCAAAATGGCTTACAATCTCCTTCCTCTTCCTTTCCCCGCAACAGACACCCTGTGAGGTAGGTGGGGCTGAGAGAGCTCTGAGAGAAACAGCTTTTGAGCAGAACAGCTTTGAGAGAACTTGTGGCTGACCCAAGGTCACTCTAGCAGTTGGATGTGGAGATGTAGGGAATCTAACCTGGTTCCCCCAAATAAGTCAGCCCACTTAACCACTACACCAACTGGCTCTCGGGTTGCCTGGATCTATTGCTGCCAGATCCAAGTTGGGAAACTCCTGGAGATTTGGAAGTGGAGCCTGAGGAGCTCTCAGAGACCTCAGTGGCACAGTCTCCCAGTTTGGTAACCTTGTCTTAATCCCTCTCCTCTGTTTTATGTGTGCACAAAGTCCGGTTCTAATGCATTACCAAAAATTCGTCTCAGCATCTGAACATAAGTTACGCGAACCATCTTCTCCCCTTTCTCGTTTCCTTTTTCATGACTTGGGCTTTTTTTCTCGGGACCTCTTGCTGCGGATGGACCTCTGCCAGCTGCTGACCAAAGCAAACAGGAGACTCCAGAAGTTAATTTTCCAAGTCAGTTTGTGTGTCAACGGGATCCTTCTGAGCCTGCTTTTTGGCAAAGATCTTCCCCACTTCCTGGGAGGTCCTGCAGAAGGCGCCTGCTGCGGCTGCTGATGTGACCGGGGCAAATGAGGCCTCCTTTACAGCTGCTGCCTAAAGACAAAAAAGCACCACCAGCGCTTTTTCTCTCCCTTGCCTGAAAGGCAATTTTCATAAGGTTAGAGTGGCAAGAGGAAAAGTTGCCTTGTCCAGCAATGAAGTGAAGGAAAAGGAAAGGTCCTCTGTGCAAGCAGTCGTTTCCGACTCTGGGGTGACGTGGCTTTCACAATGTTTTCACGGCAAACTTTTTATGGGGTGGGTTGCCATTGCCTTCCCCAGTCATCTACACTTTCCCCCCAGCAAGCTGGGGGCTCATTTTACCGACCGCGGAAGGATGGAAAACTGAGTCAACCTCAAGCTGGCTACCTGAAAACCCAGCTTCTGCCAGGGATTGAACTCAGGTCATGAGCAGCAGTTAGGACTGCAGTACTGCAACTTTAACACGGGGCTCTCTCTGAATGAAGTGAAAGCATTGCACTAAGATAGGTTTATAAAAGGGAAGGGTGGTAAGGGGAGGCAAGCATTTGCAGCAAACTGGTAATGCAATGTTCTACTGGTAAACAGGAAGTTACTAGCCATGTACAGATGCACTGGCAACACATGGGGAAGGGGACACATGAGCATGCTAACCCCCCCTCCCACACCGGACCATTGCTGAGACATCTGCAGGGTGCAAACAGATGGAGGAAGTGTCAATGCCTGCGTCCTCTCCCCACAATTAGCAATGCTGCTTTCAGAATATTTATTTATTATATTAATGAATTGCCAAATCCCAGGGGTGGAATTCTAGCAAGAGCTCCTTTGCATATTCGGCCACACCCCCTGATGTAGCCAATCCTCCAAGAGCTTACAAAAAAAGAGCCTTGTAAGCTCTTGGAGGATTGGCTACATTATGAGGTGTGTGGCCTAATATGCAAAGGAACTCTTGCTAGAATTCCACCCCTGGGATTTGGCAATTCATTAATATAATAAATAAATATTCTGAAATATTCTGAAAGCAGCATTGCTAATTGTGGGGAGAGGATGCAGCCATTGCCATACATAGCTTTTTCCATGCAGGTCCAATGATCCCTAGTAGCCTTTGTAGTGCCCCCCCCCCACTTTCACCCATGAAAAAGCATGTAATTAAGGATGCCAGCCTCCTGGTGAAACCTAGGGATCCCCTGGATTTACAGTTTGTCTCCAAACCATAGAGATCAATTCCCCAAGAGAAAATGGATATTTTGGAGGGTGGACTCTATGGCATTGCACCCCACAGTGGTCCTTGTCCTCTTCAGGCTCCATCTCCAACTCTCCTAGAGTTTTCCAAACTGGATCTGGCAACCCTACCCTCCTATCCCCACCAATATCCAGGGGGGACTTGGCAATCCTAAACCTGATGCCTTTAAGAACATAAGAGAAGCCATGTTGGATCAGGCCAGTGTCACACAGTGGTCCAAAAGCAGGGACTATCAGGAGGTCCACTAGTGGGTCAGGACACTAGAAGCCCACCCACTGTTGCCTCCCCCCAAGCACCAAGAATATGGAGCATCACTTGCCCCAGACAGAGTTCCAACAATTAGCTGTGGCTAATAGCCACTGATGGACCCCTGCTCCGTATGTTTACGCAATCCCCTCATGAAGCTGGCTATGCTTTCAGGCCCAGTTCCAGGTGCTGGCACTGACTTTTAAAGCACTGTACACCTTGAGGCCAGCATACCTGAAGGACCACCTTCCTATCCACTCCATTCTTCACCCAAAGGGTGTTTAAGTCATGGAATTCACTGCCACAGGTGGTGGCGGCAGCTACAAGCATAGCCAGCTTCAAGAGGAGATTGGGTAAACATATGGAGCAGGGGTCCATCAGTGGCTATGTGAATTGCACCAGTGGCAGTGAATTCCATGTGTTAATTACCCTTTGGGTGAAGAAGTACTTTCTTTTATCCGTTCTAACACGACTGCTCAGCAATTTCATTGAGTGCCCTGCCGATATTGCTTTTCCCTCCATTTCACATTCCTTCTGTGCAGGATGCAGCCGCACTTCACTTGACAGGAAGATAGATTCAGGTGGGTAGCCGTATTGGTCTGTAGTAGTAGAAGTTTTAGTCCAGTGGCACTTTTAACACCAACAAAGTTTTGGACTTCCGGGGGAGGAAAATGTTGAGCTGAGCTGTCTCTCATAACGGGAGCAGGCTGGAACTTTTGTTCGGGGTAGTGGAAGGCAAATTAATGCCTACTGCCTACTTTTCTCAGTCAGAGATTAGTCCAAGACATGCATGGAAAACTTTAATGAGATTTACCTCGGCTAAAAGGGAGCCCCGGGGGGGACTTCTTTGAGGGGTCTCAGGGGAAGTTGCATAGTCATCGTCTGCAGAAGTGCCCAGAGTCATTTATTTGACATAAGCTCGTCAGGATCCTAACTTTCTTGGATATTGCTAAACATCTAAAGCTTTGAAAGACCAGTGGAAACTTGGATAATTGGAAGAAAAGGTACAGAAGATTTTTTTTTTCATTCCGGAGCTATTTATAGCTTAAAGGGACAAAGTTAAAAGGTGGGAAGAGACAATATAGAGAGCTTGGAAGAAGAGGGAAGGAAGAGGTGAAATTTGGATTTTATAAATATAAAGGACAGTTTTAAAAACTGCTAAAAAGTGGGAAAGAATTTATTGTTTTGTCTACTTGCGGTTTTGGAAGAAAAAGCAACATCGTCATACTGGAACAGACCTGCAGCACATCTGAGCAAGACAGGAAATATGTCATGTATCGTGAGATCTCCTTACTAGTATGAATAAGACTTTGTGGCAACAAAAACAGGAAGTAGTGGAAAGAAAACCTACTCTAGGAATATATACCATTGAGAAACATCGGCGGCCATTGCTGGGAGGCTAAATTAAAAACATTGTTATAAAAAGAATTCGGGACATTATAAATTGTTGGAATCAACTGAAAAAAAGGGTAAGAAGATAAGTACTATTGGTCATATTATTTGTGCGGTCCTCAGAAACTTCTAAAAGGGAAAAGAAATTGTAAAAAGTAATAAAAAGTTGCGGCCGCCATTTTGGAAAATTTAAAAACTTTAAAAATAAATATCTGGACTTTGGGAGCTCAGAGGATGGTGAAATTGGGCTTGCCATAAAGGGCAAGTCCTACTCTTTTGAATCTGATAGTCAAAATGAAAATTGGTGAGATCTAAAATTTCGTTGTTTTTTGAAGGGTTTAAAAGATTTAAAAATTTATATCTTGGTCTAGGAAGCTCTGAGGAAGGCGAAACTAAGTTTATTATAAAAAGTAAGCCCCAATCTTTTGAACCTGACAGTTAAACCCGAAATCTGTGAGGTTAAAATTTTTGGTGTTTTTAAATGTTTGAAGCCAAGCAGCCCCGAACTAGGGCTCTTTCATTGGAGAAGATGCAGGAACAATTGGACGCGATGGAAGCCAGAATGATGAGAGGGGTGAGGAAGATGATAGATGAATCGAAAGAAGAAATTATTGCAGAGATTTAAAAAGATATGGAAGATCTCAGAAAGGAAGCTGGGGAAACATCTAAGAAAGTGCAGGAAGTAGAAAGGAAAATGAAAGTATATGATTCCACCTTGTTGAAAATTCAAGAAAAAGTGACAATTCATGACTGCAAATTGATGGAAACCCAGATACGTCTGAGAGGGGTACCTGAAGTGGAGGATGGTGACTTGAAAGGATATATAATAAAAATAATTGCAGAATTTTTAGAGGAAGATCCTGAAGAGACTAAAAATATGTATGACTGTATGTACAGAGTGAATTCACTTTTTGCCAAGAAAAATAATCTACCAAGAGGTGTTGTTATAAGATATATGACAAAGGAAATGGTGGGAAGGATCATGAATAAAATTTTTGAAAAGGCACTGATAGTGGGAGGCAGTAAAGTGAGAATCATGAAGGAGTTGCCAAGGCAAGTGATAAATAAGGATAACATATAAAAAGCTGACAGAAAAATTGAGCGACAATGGCACGAGGTACAGATGGATTATACCTGAAGGTTTGAGCTTTGAACTCCAGGGGAAAAGAGTAACACTTACAAATGCTCAGGAGTTGCGTAGATTTTTTGAAGAAAATAAAGAATTTGCACCATGATGGATTACAAATTATTGTCTTGGAATGTTAATGGACTAAATTCACCACAAAAAAGAAGGGCAACATTTCATTGGATTAAGAAACAAAACTGTAATATAATTTGTTTGCAAGAAGTACATATTAAACAAAAGGATCATAAATTTTTATGGAACAAACAATTGGGAGTAGAATTTTTTTCACTAGCTGAACAGAAGAAAAGAGGAGTGGTTTTATATATCAAACAAGAATTGGAGCCAAAATTAGTGTTTAAAGATAAGGACGGAAGATTTGTAGCAGTGGAGACAATATTAAATGGGAAAAAAAACGTTGTTATTGGGATTGTATGCGCCTAACGGTGCAAAGGATGCTTTTTTCAAAGACATTACACAACAATTTGATGAACTGACCTATGATCAAGTATTGTTAATGGGAGACTTCAATGGAACAGTTAAGAACTCATTGGATAGATCTGGAGGGAAAAAAAATGATAAAAAGAAGGGAAATTGCCAAAGTCTTTCTTTGAATTGGCTAAACAAGAAAATCTAGAAGATATATGGAGGAAATTTAATCCTGAAGTGCGGGATTATACTTTTTTTTTCAGCAAGACACAAAACTTTTTCTAGAATTGACATGCTGTGGGGAACTAAAGACTTAAGTCTTATAACAAAGAAGATAGAGATTTTACCTAAAATAGGGGCTGACCATAACCCAATAATATGGATTACAAAATTGTCCAAGAAATTGAGAAGATGGAGATTGAATGAAGATTTGCTACAGAATAAAGAAACAGTGACATATCTAGAAAAAGAAACTAAAGCTTTTTTCCAAGTGAATGATAAAGAAGATATTGATTTTCAGATGGTCTGGGATGCTTATAAAGCAGTAATGAGAGGAGTGTTGATTATTTTGAACAATAAAGACAAGAGAAGAAAAGAAAAAACAGTTGTTGGACATTCAAAATGAAATAAAGAAAAAGGAAGGGGAGTTGAGAAAAAGACCAGGGAAAAAGAAATTTTTAAGGGAAATTACAATACTACAAACTCAATTGAGACATTTGTTGAATAAAGAAGTGGAATGGAGTTTGAAAAGACTTCAGCAGAAATCCTTTGAGAGAGCAAATAAACCGGGAAAGAATTTGGCTTGGCAATTGAAGAAAAAGAGAGAAAATAGAATTATTAACAGAATTTTGGTAGATGGAAGAGAAGTGGTTACTCAAGAGGGAATAAAAAGAGAATTTTTCAAGTACTATGCCAAACTGTTTAAAGGTGTTAAAATAAAGAAAGAGAAGATGGATGAATATTTACAAAAGTCAAAAATAGAACCCCTAACTGAAAATATGAGAAAAGTTTTGAATGATCCAATTGAAAAGATAGAAATTGAAGCAGCAATCAACACAATGGAAAATGGAAACGCTCCTGGGCCAGATGGATATACAGCTAAATATTTTAAAACTTTTAAGGATGAATTAATACCAAAATTGCAGAAGTTGATGAATATAATAAGAATAAAAGGGAAAGTACCAAATACATGGAAAGAAGCTGTTATTTCGTTGATACTTAAAGAAGATAGAGATGCCATGAATGTAAAAAATTACAGACCAATTTTGTTATTAAATAATGATTTTAAAATATTTACAAGAATCTTGGCAGAACGGCTCAAACAATATTTGATAAATTTTATAAAGGAAGATCAAGCAGGGTTTCTTCCCAAAAGACAAATAAGAGACAATATTAGGACTGTTGTAAATATTGTAGAATATTATGAAAGACATCCAGATAAAGAAGTAGCATTATTCTTTGCAGATGCAGAGAAAGCATTTGACAATTTAAGCTGGGACTTTATGTTCACGGTAATGGAAAAAATGGAGTTGGGAGAAAGTTTTATAAGAATGATAAAAGCAATATACTCCGAACAAAAGGCAAGGTTGTGTGTTAATGCAGATCTTATAGAAGAAATGAAAATTAGCAAAGGTACTAGACAAGGTTGTCCACTTCCACCACTGTTGTTTATAATGACTCTTGAAATTTTATTGATGCAGATTCAAGAAGAAAAAGAGATACAAGGTTTACGAATAAAAGGATATACTTACAAATACAAAGCGTTTGCTGATGATATAATGTTTATAAATGAAAACCCCATACAAGCTACACCTTTGCTGTTAACTAAAATACAAGAATATGGGGAGTTGGCGGGACTTTCAATAAATAGAAAAAAAAATCTAAAATTCTGTGTAAAAATATGCAGATGAATAGACAACAAGAATTAGAGACTAACGGGTTGTGAAGTCACCTCTAAGGTAAAGTATCTAGGGGTGGAGATAACAATGAAAAATACCGATCTGTTTAAAAATAATTATGAGAAGTTATGGCATAAAATGGATGAAGATATGCTAAAATGGAATAAACTTAATCTGTCATTGCTGGGCAGAATAGGTGCAATTAAAATGAATATTCAACCAAGGATAATGTATTTATTCTAAACTATTCCTATTGTGAAGAATGCCAAACAATTTGATAAATGGCATAGGAAAATTTCAGATTTTGTGCGGGCTGGGAAGAAGCCAAGGATTAAAATGAAAATTCTGTCAGATGCAAAAGAGAGAGGCGAATTTCAATTACCGGATTTAAAATTACATCATGAAGCAGTTTGTTTAGTGTGGATAAAAGAATGGATAACGCTGTTAAACAAAAAACTTCTAGTGCGGGAAGGTCACGGAAATAAATTTGGCTGGCATGCATATTTGTATTATGGAAAAAGGAGGATGGATGGGCTTTTCTCTCACCATTATATAAGAAGCAATTTATTAAATACATGGACAAAATACAAGAAATATGGAGACGAGAGAAGACCTTTACGGATAGTGCCAGCTGAAGTAATAAAGATAACGGCTGAGATAGGTGAAGAAAAGTGGCTGTCATATAATCAATTGTTAAAAATACAAAGTGGGAAAACAGAACTGAAAGCTGCTGAAGAATTGAGTCACAAATATGATTGGTTTCAAATGCAACAAATAAAGAGCTTGGTAGAGAATGACATTAAAACTGAAGGAATAAGAAAAGAGCAAACAGAAATGGAAAAAGTTCTGCTTGGAGACAACGATAAACTAATTTCAAAAGTATACAAATTACTTTTACAATAGTCTACAGAAGATGAAGTAGTGAAATCTCAAATGATTAAATGGGCAATTAATGTAAATAAAGAAATAAAGATGGAATCTTGGGAATATCTGTGGAAGAACTCTATGAAACTCGCAACATGTCAAAGTATTAAAGAAAATTGTTTTAAGATGATGTATAGATGGTATATAACTCCTAAAAAATTGGCAAAGATGAATAATAAGATGCCAGACAGATGTTAGAAATGTAAAAAGCATGAAGGTTCTTTCTACCATATGTGGTGGACTTGTGAAAGAGCTAAAATGTTTTGGCAGATGATTCAGCAAGAGATTTCTAAGATCTTGGGATATGAGTTTAACAAAGTTGCAGAGACTTTTCTGTTGGGACTACAAATGGAAACATTTCCAAAAGAAGATAGAACTTTAATCTGGTACTTGCTCTCAGCCGCTAGGACATTGTATGCGCAGTTGTGGAAGCAAGAAAAAATACCAGAGAAATGGGATTGGATTATAAAAGTTATGACATGGAGTGAAATGGACAAATTAACAAGAATATTAAGAGACTATGATTTGGAATTTTTTAAGATAGAGTGGAAGAAGTTCAGAAGATACGTAGAAAAAGAGTGGAAAATAAAAGGACACTGGGCAATTTTGGATAATGATTAAGTTTTAAAAGAAGAATATAACTTTTGGTTTTGTTTTTTTTTAATAGTTAAGGGTACCTTTAATATTTGTGGGGTTTTTTAAGTAAATAACACTGGCGGGGGTCAAATAACGGGGGGAGGTGTGGGGGGAAAGTAAGATATGGGGTAGATAATTTTTTTTAAGTAAATATATTGATATAGATTTGCTACCATATGTTACCAATAAAATTGTTTATACACAACACCAACAAAGTTTTATGCAAAGTATAAGCTTTCATGTGCATGCATGCTTCTTCAAATACCCAAAAACTGAAGAAGTGTGCTTGCACATTGAAACTTATTCCTTGAATAAAACTTTGTTAAGAACATAAGAGAAGCCATGTTGGATCAGGCCAGTGGCCGATCCAGTCCAACACTCTGTGTCACACAGTGGCCAAAAAACCCAAGTGCCATCAGGAGATCCACCAGTGGGGCCTGGACACTAGAAGCCCTCCCACTGTGCCCCCCCACAAGCACCAAGAATACAGAGCATCACTGCCCCAAACAGAGAGTTGTGGCTAATAGCCACTGATGCACCTCTGCTCCGTATGTTTATCCGATCTGCTCTTGAAGCTGTCTATGCTTGTAGCTGCCACTACCTCCTGTGGCAGTGAATTCCATGTGTTAATCACCCTTTGGGTGATGTACTTAAGTACTGTTGGTCTTAAAGGCGCCGCCGGACTCAAAGTTGACAGAAAGAGTCATTTTGCTGAGCTCCCTCAGCCTGTGGCCTTCCAAGGTAGCTGAAGCTGGCGGAATATGTGATCAGCATTTTCGATCGCTTTATGGAAAATTCTCTTTTATCTTCAACTATCAATTTTATCATTCTTGGAAAATGAGAAGGAACAGCCGTTTTACCACCCGGCATTCTGCCAAGGATCTCTGATTGCACGGAATGGAACTGTTTAAATCATGTCTCCTTACCAAGCAATTTGCAGGTGGGTGACAATGTCAATCCTCGACTTTATGTGGGACTTTATTCAGTTGGATCTTAGTACTCCCTTTTGCTTAGATCGATAGAGGCAGCTTTTCTCCAATGGAAAGAAAGACATTCTCAGAGCCCCCCCTCCCCCGTGGAGATTTGCTCCATTGAAGAAGTCTTTCTCTGATGGAAGAAGTTGTTCTTCACTGCACCACTGCCAACACAGAGATAGATCCAGGTGGGCAGCATGTTGGTCTGAAGCCGTAGAAGAAAGCAGAGTCAAGTAGCACCTTTAAGACCAACAACGTTTTATTCAGAACGGAAGCTTTCGTGCGCTCTAAGCACTCTTCATCAGACAGTAGGATGGAATGGCAAGCAGTCCTAAATATAGAGAAAGTGGGCAGTGAATCAGCATGCAAAATCATGGAACTGAATTACGACAGAAATAACGTAAATGGATAAAATATACTTTCACACCACCTTTGAATGAGGTCAGTTCCTCTTTCTCTGGAACGAGGTACAAAAGCGATCATTAGAAACATCATGTTTTGAGTTGAACAGAGAAACACAAGACTTCTTTTTGCTTCTTTAAAATATAAGGCCGTTTTCGCACCCAGCTTACCACGCGGTCACGTTCCTGTTCTCTCCTCAGCATCTGTCAGATTTCCCATTATCTGCGCCAGAGTTACAGGAAGTGCCGCGGCTTTTGCGTAGCAAACGTAAGCTGGGTTTTAGCAGTTTACGTTTGCTACGCAAAAGCTGCGGCACTTCCTGTAATTTTGGCGCAGATAGTGGGAAATCCGACGGACGCTGCAGAGAGAACAGGAATGTGACCCCGTGGTAAGCTATGTGCGAAAATGGTCTAAGAGTAAACAGGACTTTTTTGTAGAAAAAACCCTTCAAGGACTTATTTGCATATTAGACTACCTTTCCTGACACCAGCCAGCCAGAACTGTGTTCCTGTGCATTCCTGCTCAAAAAGCCCCTTGAGTGTAAAAACTCCCCATGTCTGGAGCAATGGATGAGAGAGCATTATTTAAAATGTTTCTTCAGGCGATGGCGAGAATACCACACCCTGTTTCAGGGTAGCTGACAGTTCAACAAGATATTGCTCAGAGTAGGTGAGGGTGAAAGTCACCTGAACTGATGCTTTTATACATTTCAGGAAAACCTTAAAATAGATGTGTATGTAGGTGAGGGCAAGTCACGGATGGGAGACATTTTACTGAAGTGAACAGGTTATGTGAATTCTTAACATACTCATACTCGGTGGGAAGTGACAATGTAAAACAATACTTTGACAATTCTCCAGGAATCCATTGTGTTTTCCTGTCAGATGTCATCAAGCTTAACTCTACCACAAGTGAGATTGTTTAAAACGACTCCCACAGTATAAAGTTAGAAAGACTTTCCCACATGCTCTTTGAATCCTCTGACACTCCGGTTTTGTTTTACATTTGTTTTACTTTATGTGTCTTGAGGACTTTTGTGAAGCAGAAATTCAGGATTATAAAACTTTAAGAAGCCATCAATAAATAACTGATAAATTGTTATGTGCCCCAAAGGGGGAAGGAGGAATTGTTATGTTCCCTGAAGGTGGAAAATATGCAGTTACCTCTACGTTTTCTCTGGAACAGGCAAATAAGAGCTTTGATACAGAGGAAAAGAATCAATTGTTTGCTCTCCCAGGCATTGTCCTCCACCACATGTCAAGAGACATTACAATCTATTGGGAAAGCGCTAAAGAACAAAACATGGTAGGCAGGCAACAGGCATAAAACATTCAATAGGCATTCATAACATTAGCCAACCCTGGATTTCAAAAATGAATTCTGGCAGAAATAGTTGGACTCCTTGAACATAGGCAAACCCAATAGGGGTGTCGAACTCATGCGTCATGAGGGCCAGATCTGACATAAATGAGACCTTATCGGGCTGGGCCATGTGAGTCATAAAATGAAACGCCAGGTAGTGGACATATAGATAGATTTTATTTACAGCAAAAGCCAACATCTTAAACAAAAGGAATAACTATACATATCCATAAGAACTATCTGTAAAACATGATAAAAGTTTGCTGTTGTTCAATCGCACAGTCGAGTCCGACTCTTTGCAACCCCATGGACAAAGCCAAGCCAGGCCCTCCTTCTTCCACCAGCTTCCGAAGTCTGCTCAAATTCATGTTTGTTACATCAGTAACACTGTCCAGCCATCTCATCTTTTGCCATCCCCTTCTTCTTTTGCCTTCTGTCTTCTCCAGTGAGTGCTCCCTTCTCATTTATAACGCTATTAAAATTAGAAAATATACAGAAATGGCCATTAAAAAAATTTACTCCAGCATTTTAGGCTACTAGTAATTTTCTCGTCCTAAAGACAAACCAACCAAATTTAGCTGTTTTAAAAGTAACTGCATGATATCTGCCCTACAGGAGTTCAAGTTGGCATAATTTTTGACTGCTAGTAGGGGGAGTAATCATGGAAGACTGGAGGGATTCTCTATGCTTATTGTACACCTTGCAATCATAAAAGACATGAACGAATGACTCTATGCCATCATTGCAGCAAGGGCATACACCAGCTTCATAGGGGATTTTCCTGTATCTACCCTCTGTAACTGCAGAAGGGAGGGTGTCCCATCTCATAAGGGAGAATATTCTTCTGTATTCATGGTCTTCTAGGTGAAACAAATATGGCATGGGAGATAACCTATGAAATGGTTTTTTGCCATTTTTGTGAGTTATTTCAGTCAGTTTAGCTGGCAGTATATAATAAATATAACTTTATAAAGGATATAAACTATAAACTTTTATAAAGAACCAAGACATCTCAGATTCCCCCATCAGTATACATTGGACTGGGACATTCAAGCAATCCACGTTATAAGTGTACATGTACAAAGCATAAAGTTGAGATTCAGTGGATCTGTTCTTCTAACAATGGTGGTGGCTTCCTCCAGTGAGCTACCTTCCCCTGATTTTTAGCAGAAGAGTCTCTTATTCCTGAGCAAGGGCTCTTGCTCCAAAGGAATGAATCGCTGGTAGCAGAACAGATCATCTGACCCACATCTCTCTCAAACATGCTTGTAGAATAAATGTGCATCTTATGGTTTTAGGTACACAAATGGCTTGTTCACACAGCGTGTTGAGTCCATGTTAAACTGACCCAGTTCTTCCCCTAATATCCTTGCTCTGGATATTAGTGACCAGACTGCCATAATGCAATTTGCATTACTCTGCTGTGAAATTGTCCTCTGCCTTCCACACACAGGGCCGGATCTAGGGGGGGCAGAGGGGGGTGCTTGCCCTGAATGCCACTGGAGGGGAGAGTGCCAAATTGGGTATGGAGTCCATTCTATTCTATGGGCCCATAAGGGGGCACCATTTTTTAATTTTGCTGCCCTCAAAAAACATGTAGATCCGGTCCTGTCCACACAACAGCACCGTGCAGTTCTGTCCCCCCCCACACACTATTATGCACAGAAGTCCATAAACACTATCTCCAGACATGTGCATAGATCAGAAAACATTTTATTTTATATGCGGTTATGCACATATTGCTAAGTAGTAAAAAAAAAAAAGGTGACCGTAAACTGGATGTCTGAGGCTCCATTTGCTCCGGGACAGACTTCAGACATCCGGAAGTTAGTTAATATTGTACCAGAACTATTCAGACAGAGGAAACTATGAGGTGTAACCAGACAACTAAGAAAACACTGCAAAGGAACAGGTAACAAAATAATCCGGTTTGGAGAAGGATTGGAGGGGGGGCACAATTATTGACTACCGGAATTGACTACTGATCATCCACTTTTAATCCGATGAGAAACAGCAGCAACAACTGATTAAACTGTGTGTCTGAACAGGCCCCAAATGTTACATGAGAAATGGCCCTACCATGGAAAGCTTAAGTTTACATGAGGTTCGTGTGGCCATCTGGGTGTATCTGCAAAGCCTGAGCAGCTTCAGGGCATGTCAGCCATCTAGCGAGAGAGATGGGCAGGACAGAGGGAGCCCTCAGAATCTGTTGAGAAAGTGGGCTCTCCTGGGCGAGGCACAGCATTATAGACAAAAAAAGGAGCTGGTAGGGAGGAGGAGAATGGAGGTAGGTCTCCAAGGTCAGAAGGGTGCAGGAAGAGAAGGCCAGCTGGGAAAGTGGAGGAGCTGGAGGCCACAGTGATGGCCCCTGCATCTGTCTGCCAGCAGGAGAACAGGGGGGAAGTGAGGGGAGAAGGAGAAGTGTTGGCAGACGAGATGCCAGCCACAGTACAGAAGGCTTGACCAAGGAAGAAGTGAACAAAGACTGGTACACATGGGGAAGAGCCAGGTTGAGGTCAGAATGTTGAGTGAACCTGACACCTGGCATGGAGGTGTGAAAGGAGCACAAGGGGACTGCAGAAAAGAGAGAGAAGTTCATATGGGTAGGCCAAGGAAGATCCCCTGGGGTAGGGTTCCCAGCCTCCCACTGGGAATGAGGGTTCCCCAGATTTTGGGGTCTCCAACCAGCCATCATAGGACTGGCTAGAGGGGGGAGCCCAATCCCTGAAGTGCACCAGCACACCACATTGTGCCTGGCACAATGATGTCACCCAGAAGTGATGTTATTGTACTGGGCATATCACAGGGAGGACACTCTAGCACTTGGGGGGAAACTCTATGATAATCATAGAGTTTCCCCCCAAGTGCTAGACTGCCCCCCCCCCCCCGTGATGTGCCTGGCATGATAATGTCACTTCTGGGTGACATCATCACATAATGTGCTTCACACACACAAGGAAGATCCCCCTGTCCCGAGCCATGTAAGACTTGACAACCCTACCTCAGGGTGAGCCTATGATAAAGTGACCAGCTCCTGGCCTGAGGTCAAGTGTGAAGGTGATAGTTCATTTCAGCCTAGCATCACACTGTTCACAAAATATGGGTCTTTAGTTCTCTTCTGGCCACTTTCCTACACGTCTTTTCTGAGGGGGAGCTGGAGATGAAATGCTTCTCATATTAAGTCTGTAAAAATGTATACAGGGCAGATACCAGCCTAAGTCATTAAAAGCAGAGAAGCTCATATGTGAAGGCCAAGAAAGATCCCCTGGGGTAGGGTTCCCAGACTCCCCCTGGGGATGGGGATTCCCCCAGATTTTGGGGTCTCCAAACAGCCATCACAGGACTGGTTAGAGGGGGGAGCCCAACCCCTGAAGAGCACCAGCACACTACATCATGCCTGGCACATTGATGTCACCCAGAAGTGATGTTATTGTACTGGGCATATCACAGGGGGACACGCTAGCATTTTTGGGGAAACTCTATGATAATCAGGACTGGCTAGAGGGGGGAGTTTCCCCCCAAGTGCTAGAGTGCCCCCTTCTCCACTTGCACCTGCTGGAATAGCCTTGGGTCAGCCATAGCTTTCCCAGGAGTTGTCCTTGAAAGGGCAGCTGCTGTAAAAGCTCTCTCAGCCCCAACTAACTCACAGGGTGCCTGTTGTGGGGAGGTGGGGGGAAGGTAAAGGAGATTGTGACCGCTCTGAGATTCCAAGTATAAGGCGGGATATAAAACCAATATCTTCTATCTTCTTCAATTAATGAATCTGGTTTATAGTGGCCACTTGAACTTTTATACCAGCTCTCTGCCTCTAGTCGCACAGAGACCAACCGCTCTTCACAAGATCAGACTTGTATGAATTAACCCTCCAAGGTAGGGCGGATATTTTAAACTCACTTTAAACAACCCCACAAACATTACTCCAACAATACATAGACAATCAATGTAATTTTCTGTGGAGGAGATTAAATCATACCATTACCCAGCTGCCTACAGAGTCTTATTGCACAGCCGCCTACCAACTCATATTAACAATTCAACTGAGACTATTGAAGAGCTTGTTACTCATTTTCTGAAAACCACCAGATATCAGCTGAAGATCACGGCTCTGAAAACACTCCTTGAAACTCTTCCACATCTACCATGTAATGCAGGGGCGTCAAACTCATTTGTCATGAGGGCCGGAGTGGACATAAATGAGACCTAGTCGGGCCGGGCTGGGCCGTGTTGGGTCAGACCATGTGTGTACCTATTTAAGATTAGGTAGCAGAGATATAAACTTTTTAAAGGACACAGACAAACACGATTAAAGATTTATTTTTTTTTGGGGGGGGGAACCTTAAAATAAAACATGCTTAAAACATGAGCACTTGTTGGTCTTAAAGGTGCTTTCTTTGTATTTCTCTCAAGGGATCCAGGGAACTGGGCAAAGGAAGCTCTGGCTCTTTCCTCTCTCCCCAGGGGACCAGGAGGCAGAGGAGCCTCAACCAATGGAGGAAATAGAGGTTTTGCTCTGTAGCTCCTGTCTGATTGTGCAAGCCTTGCAAAGCAAGTTGAGATGCAGAAGGAAGCAAGAGAGAGAGAGAAGGGAAGCGGACAAGAGCCAGTTACTCAGGGGCCTAATAGGAGCCCTCCATGGGCCTGATTCGGCCCCCAGGCCACATGTTTGACACCCATGAACTACATTTTACTTTATTGGGATAAGGCTTCACTGACACAGATCTTTGATTATGGCACTGATGCATTCAGAGGAAACCTGCTGCTTCGTTCTCCATGACCTGAGACAGCAAGTCCCTAGCTCTAGGCTAGTTGCCTGCCAGGTACCCAAGCTCAGTGGGAGTCCATGCTTAGCCAAGGATGCTTGAACTCTTGTGTTTGATGGGCCTCCTGATCACCACTCATAAACTTTCCTTTGATTTATTGATGATTGTATCAAGATCTTGCCAAATGGCTCACTGGAGTTTACTGGGGGGCTTTTCGCTGAGCACGGTACACATGCAAGCATGCTTGGCTTCCATGCCAAACACATTCCAAAGCCCTGCTTTTGGGTGTTCTGGCCTTCTTAGATTAGGCAGGAGACAATCTGAGAGAGGACCTTCTTGGTTGTGGCACCAAATCCCTGGAACTCCCTCCCCAAGGAGACCTTTCTCTTCCTTTCTATTGGCATCTTCTGTCAGTGCGTTTGTTTCATTTGGCACCTCCTCAATGATCCCTCCTTCCTACCCAAACTTTGATTGTTGTTTTAATGTTTTGCATGTATTTTAGTTTAAATTATTTAAATTGTTTTAATGACGTGCTTATTGTTAGTTTCAATGGTTTTAAAATGGAATTTGATTAGGCATGTTTTAATCTGTTAGCTGCCCTCGTGGATTTCATGAGGGGTTATACATTTTGTTAAATTAATAACAGTACAGTACCATGCCCACACAAACGAAGGCAACACGACACACCAGTACGACTAGGAAGCAACACAGGTACTGCACAGCCACAAACTACCTCACTACTACAAATCTTTTAATAAATAAAATAAAAAAAATGTGATGTTCACCAAGCGAATTATCAAATCTGAAGATCAACCTCTCACATTTTACAGCCATCAAGCATTGTACCGTCAACTGTAGGGGGGGGGGGATGTGGCATTCTGGTGCTTAGAACATCACAAGTCATGTTAATGCCCAAATACCAAGGGAAGAAAGGTTGTTACATCACACATTCCTTGGTTCTCAGTCCTGGGTTAACCAGATACTGGGTATCTGGAGCACACAGTGGTCCTCCCATTGGCCATTTTCTTATCTTATGTGGTAATGAAGGTCATTGAGAGGTCTCTACTGCTTGGCTACTGTAGCCAGGGAACTCTCTTGACTCACGTGCCTCTCTGCAATTGTCTCTCTTGGGTTTCTGGCCACCTCCTTTATATGGATGCCTTTAATTGGGCTTTGATGCCTTGTGATAATGTCAGTTTGGTGCAGTCTTATCCACTTCTGGTTGGTGCAAGCATTGTTCTGATGACTCTACGGGCAGTATGTCAAAATAATTCTAGAGTGGGGGGGGGAAATCCAGAAACAAGGTATTTTAATTAATTTAATCTGATGTTTTAATGCTGTATGGTTTTTGTTTGTTTGTAATTTTACAATTGAAGCTGAGGGGAAAGGATGATGCTTTGGCTCTTGCATAGGAGCCCCATGGCATAGAGTGGTAAGCTGCAGTACTGCAGTCCAAGCTCTGCTCACAACCTGAGTTTGATCCTGGCAGAAGCTGGATCCAGGTAGCCGGCTCAGGGTTGACTCAGCCTTCCATCCCTCCAAAGTCGGTAGGGATGCCCTGAGCCCATTCTTGAGGAAGGCGGGTTATAAACCAGAAGTAATAAATAAATAATAATAAATAAATACAATTTCTGACCCTGTAACCTGTGGAGAATATATTTACCTCACTCCAGGCTTTGCATTGTAACCTGTTCACTGTGCATGTGATTATTTAATCAGTTTAACTGTTTTAAGAAAAAAAATAAAACACTACTTTTGTTCTTTTTTTTAAAAAAAATCCCACCTCAAGAGAGTCAGTGTCCTTGGGAGGGGGAGGGGGGAGAGAAAGTATGATTTACCTCACAACAGGGATCCTGCTATTCTACAGCCATTGAAATAAAGCCTTAAATAGGTTCCATAGAATACCTCTTTGAAAAGGGAGAGAGAAGTTTTAGTATAATACGCTGAAGTTCTCTTGAAGGTGTAGGTGTCAGACATTGTAACTTAACTGTTTAAATGAGCCTTAACCATCTATGTCCCCTTGCCCGAACTAACTCCATCTTGAATGATGTCACTAACACTGAGAAAAAAGGTTTGCATTTCAAACGCTTTTGTAACAGCAACTAACTCCCTGGGGAATTCTTTGCATAGTACTACCAACTGTAACAAATGTAACAGGCCTTTGAAGATAGCATGTCCCAAGGTAACCAGCAGGGTTCCTTCCTTGGGAAAGAGATAAGGAGGTATGGGAACCGGCGATTGCCTCCCAAAAGTGTGAGAATGATTTTATTGTTTAGTTTTGATGTTAGAGGTTAAAATGCTGTGCCTTGCTCCCAACTGTATCAATCTCAATCTGCTTCTACCCCAGACCACTAGTTCTCAAATAAATGGATTAATCTTGCTACAAATGATGGTCCATTTTACTTTGAAGTTCCAAGTCTGAAAGTAGGTGGCTGTCACAGGAGTCAAAAAAAGGTAAAGGTAAAGGTAGTCCCCTGTGCAAGCACCAGTTGTTTCTGACTTTGGGGTGAGGTCCACAGCCGGATCTAGGGGGGGCAGAGGGGGGTGCTTGCCCTGGGCATCAACGGAGGGGGGGCACCAAATTAGTATGGAGTCCATTGTATTCTATGGGACCATAAAATAGAATGGCCCATAAGGGGGCGTAATTTTTTAATTCCCCCCCCCCCCTCAAAAAAACATGTAGTTCTGGTCCTGGTGACGTTGAATCACAATGTTTACACAGCAGACTTTTTACAAGGTGGTTTGTCATTGCTTTCCCCAGTCATCTCCAGTTCCCCCCACCCCACCCCAGCAAGCTGGGTACTCGTTTTACCGACTTCAGAGGGATGGAAAGCTGAGTCAACCCTGAGCCGGCTAACTGAACCCAGCTTCTGCCAGGATCAAACTCAGGTTGTGAGCAGAGCTTGGACTGCAGTACTGCAGTTTATCACTCTGTGCCACAGGACTCCTATGCAAGAGCCAAAACATCATCCTTTCCCCCCAGCTCCATTTTATCCTCACAATAACAACCCTAGATTAAGCTGAAAGACTCTCCTCAGGCCATACAGCAAGCTTCCATGGAAGTGTGGGAATCTGAACCCTGGATCTTCCAGATCTTACTCCAGCCGTATAACCACTAACCACTACACGATACTAGCTGTCCTCTGACTTTCAGATAAGGACCAACTTTGGCCAGAGCTGGCTGTTTTTTCTGGTGATGTCTATAGCTTTGCTCTGATTTGTCTTCCATCACCACACAAATGATAAAAGGCCTGACTCCTTGACCTTTGCTCTTCATAAAATTGCTGCCGCTGTTCTCTTCAATCCAAATGGAACCACAACAAAGGAGCCTTCCAGTGCATGGCTTCTTGCCCTTGAATCATGAAGCCATCCAGCAGCAGACCTTTCGCCACTGCGTATGATCTTGAGTCATCCCACAGAATTAGCGCCCTTGCCTTCTGCGACTGGCAGCTGTGCGGGAGTTAAGTTCCTTCTTCTGCATTGGCCTCCTGGAAATCACTGCGGGCAGACTTCACATGCAAACTCCCACACAGGATTCAGCTATCAGAACAGCAGTAGGACTTTTTTTAAAACAAGAAGTGTGTAACAACCAGGCCTCAGATTCAACAGGAGCTCACAGGAGCGCAGCTCCTGAACCTTTTTGAGGGTTCCCCCCTCTTCTTCCACATCTACATTGTCCATTGAATAGCAGGTGCAGCTGCATAACAATGCTTGGATTAGGAGAGTGGGCAGCCAACCAGCCACGAGGGGTTTTGCCATGCCCCCAGCAGCCCTCATTAACTCCTGGAGAAGTCCACGCCACTCTTTTCCCACTTCTTATGTGATTTTGAGTGGCAGGTGGCTTGCTGGTCTTTTGATTCACACGTGGATCTCTAGCCAGCCCAAGCAGGCCTTGCTCGCCCAGGGCTCTCCTTTCTTTCATTGGGTTGCTTTTGGCTGGGGGGGCATATGCTAATGAGTTATGCTAATGCACTCCACCATCTGTTTTTCTACAAAACGACCTCTGGCAATGACACCTTCTTCGGGAGGTGGTGGGCTCTCCTTCCTTGGAGGTTTCTAAACAGAGACTAGATGGCCATCTGACAGCAATACTGATCCTGTGAATTTAGGGGAAGTTATTTGCGAATTTCCTGCATTGTGTAGGGGGTCGGACTAGATGACCCTGGGGATCCCTTCCAGCTCTATAATTCTATGGTTCTAAGTGTGCAGGAAAGTTAACACATTAACTTAAACTCTGGGTTTGTTAAGTTTCTGAACACATGAAGCTGCCTTATACCAAATTAGACCATTGGTTCATCATGGTCAGTACTGTCTACACAGTCTAGCAATGACTCTCCAGGGTCTCAGGTAGAGGCCTTCTCATACCTACTACCTGGTCATTTTAAATGGAGATTCCAGAGATTGAACTTGGGATCTTCTGTATTCAAAGCAGAGACTCTTCCAGTAAGCCACAGCCTACTTGAGGTTAACAGACAGGATACCTACATATCACATTTTGGTTATTTTCTGAATGCACATCCCTGATCTAACTCGAAGGAGGATTGAATCAAAGGGGATAAATAGGTGGCAGCAGCGGCCAGGGGTGCCTTTCAGCAGCTTCAGCTGGTAAGCCAGTGATGCCTGTTCCTGAACCGAAAAGATCTTGGCACTGTGATACATGCCCTTCTAACATTTAGATTAGATTACTGTGATGCACTCTCTGTGGGTCTACTACGATCAAGGCCAAAGCAGGCCTGAGAACGAATGTGCGAATGTTCCCTGCATAAACCCCGCCCCATAGGAATTCCTTTGAAGTATCCCTTATATGCTGATATCTACTGTATGTTCTTCAGTCTTTCAAAACTGGCCTAGCCTCAAGTAACAGTATCAATAAACTAGTTTCTTTGTATCAACAATGACTCGTTATTGAATCTGCTGACTTGACAGGTATGGACCTTTAAAGTCCTGCATGGCCTGGAATCAACACACTTTGAGGACTGCCTCCTCCCATGTGAACTTATCTGTGTCTCTAGTCATCCTTGGAAGCTCTGCTTTGATTGTCCCTGTCATCTGAAGCTAGATGGGTGGCGATCCAAGAAAACTCTGTTGTGCACCAAAATTTCTGAACTCCCTACTTAGAGAGTTTCATCTGTCTCCCTCTATGAGTGAGGCAGATGAATTTGACAACAATTGATTTTTTTTTTCCTGGCATACTCCCAATAACAGTTTTTACCTTCCTTTTAGTGTTGTTGTTCAAAAGCCCCGTGCCGCAGAGTGTTAAAGCTGCAGTACTGCAGTCCTAAGCTCTGCTCACGACCTGAGCTTGATCCCCCGGCAGAAGCTGGGTTTTCAGGTAGCCGGCTCGAGGTTGACTCAGCCTTCCATCCTTCTGAGGTCGGTAAAATGAGTACCCAGCTTGCTGCGGGGAAAGCGTAGATGACTGGGGAAGGCAAGGGCAAACCACCATGTAAAACATCTGCCGCGAAAACGTTGTGAAAGCAACATCACCCCAGAGTCGGAAACGACTGGTGCTTGCACAGGGGACCTTTCCTTTCCTGTCATGTCTTTTAAATTTAACCACAGAACCCTTAGGGGCTTCCTTGCTAGTCATTTATCTGTGATTCTCTATTGATATTGAATCCCCAGCTGGAGGCAGGGGATCCTCTGGAGGCCCTCCACCCACTACAGGATAATCAGAAAGTGTGTGCGGGGAGTTGAATGTCTGCTGGACACTCCATCATACGCTATGGAGGCCAGTCCTCATAGGGTATAAAGGAGAATTGCTGCGTGAATATCTGGGGCTCTAATTTTTTGAATGACTGGTAATGGGGAATTAACCCACGGATGACTGGGGCTCTGGGAGGGCTGTATTTTGAGGTAGAAGCACCAAATTTTCAGCATAGCATTTGACGACTCTCCTCAAAAAACTCTCCAAGTTTCAAACAAGATTTGATCAGGGAGTCCAATCCTATGAGCCCCAAAGGAGGTGTCCCCATCTTTCATTATTTCCAATGAAAGGAAGGCATTTAATAGAAGCACGGTGCCTTTAAATTTGATGGCCAGAACTCCCTTTGGAGTTCAATTGTGCTTATCACAGCCTTGCTCCTGGTTCCACCCCCAAGGTCCCCAGATGCTTCCTTAGTTGGACCTGGCAACCCTACCCTTTTGGGCAGCAACGCTGTAATTGTTGCTATGTCTGGCTCCAGCCTCTGTTCATAGACTCTGTGCAATGGCCATTACATACAACCGCAAGGTTGTGGAATCTATTCTCCACTTTCTAAAGCAATCCCACAGCGGTATGTGGTGTTCAAAAGCACAGGGCCTTTGTCCAGGGGTTGTTTTGTAGAAAAATAGGTGGTGGAGCTCATCCAGGAATTGTTATGCAGCTGCGCTTACTATTCAGTAGATAAGGTGGGAAGGAGGAGGGGGGACCATCATCAGAAAGGTTCAGGAGCTGTGCTTGTGTGAGCTCCTGCTGAATTCATGGGCTGCCTTTGACACTGGCTTATTCCACGCATGGATGTGCGCGTGTGCGCATTCGTGAGGATTGGCGTCCCCTACCCCTACCCCGACATACTGCTGCCGATGAGTTGTATCAATTATTCAAATTGCATTCAAAACAAAAAGCAAATTAAGGCTATTACAAGGGATTTGGATACAGATGCAATCTCTTTGTCATCTCCATCTCCTTTCAAGGTGTGATTAAACACGGCAATCTATGTTGCTAATGTACGTTTCCAGTTTCTTTTATGTTTCACCTTGTGTGACTTGACGGCTTAAATGCAACTTCAATGCACCTCCTTGTGATGGAACGAAAGGCAACATCCACACAGTCGGCATTCAGCCCAGATGTTTTGAGGCTATAACATAAAACAAATATCATCAAAAAGTCTGTAATTCGCCATTTCCAAATGCTTCCTCTCCATGGGTGTTTTATTACTTTCATATGTATTTCATAAGTGTTATGTAGGGTGCAGGGTAGACGATCCATCAATCAGACACCTGAAGCATCACAAAACAGAAGGTGCGGCTCCATTAAGTGCTTCAAATCCCCAGAAGTAAGGTTATCCCGTAATAACCATAACTCTTATTGTCTCCTTTCCTCTAATAGAACGGGGACTTTTATGTATCATGCAAATGACTTGCTCGACTAGAAATTGCCAGATATGCTTAAAATGTTTCACATGAAGGGAGGCTGGAAATAAATCTACTCTCAGAGTGTTTTCTGCTCGGTCTTCAGTGCCGTGATGAGAATAACTGTGCCAATACATCTCCATCTTTTAATAGCATTAAGGAGCCCAGCTTGAGTGCCACATGGAGGATTTCCTGTGTTTCAGAACATTCGTTTCCAGAAGAGTCCTTCTGCTTCTATCGAGCCCTCTGGTTCGACCCACAGCGATTGTTGTTTAAAATAATTAAGTGGCCCTTGATGCGCCAGCCGTAGACCCAAAATTGCGTTGTTGATAAAGGAGGGACTGCTTTTGACTTCCATTGATTACGTTGCCGGAGTTAATATGAACAATAAAAAGCAAACACAACAGCCACGAGTGATTAGGGGTTTCCTCTCTCAATTTAATCTTGTTGATCCAAGAGCAGCATTCCTCAGAACTTGACCTCCCAAGATCTCCTGCCCCGCCTCCAGTGAAATCTCAAGTAGCAGTGTGGTGTAGCAGTTAACAGCAGTGGACTCTCATCTGGAGAACCAGGTTGGATTCTCCGTTTCTCCACATGAAGCCAGCTGCACACTCTGGCCCTTTCACAGTCTTCTCATAACTCCCACCTTACAAGGTGCTTGTTGTGGGGAGAGGAAGAGAATGCAATTGTAAGCTACTTTGAGACCCCTAGAGATAGAGAAAAGTGGGATATAAAAGAAGAAGAAGAAGAAGAAGATGATGATGATATTGGATTTATATCCCACTCTTCACTCTGAATCTCAGAGTCGCAAGAGCGGTCACAATCTCCTTTAACTTCCTTCCCCACAACAGACACCTTGTGAGGTGGGTGTGGCTAACAGAGCTCTCACAGAGGCTGCCCTTTCAAGGACAGCTTTGTGAGAGCTATGGCTGACCCAAGGCCATTCCAGCAGGTGCATGTGGAGGAGTGGGGAATCAAACCCGGTTCTCCCAGATAAGAGTCTACGCACTTAACCACTACACCAAAAAGCCACCTCTTCTTCTTCCTCCTCTTCAGCTTCTTGTGCTTCTTCTTCTGCTTCTCTTCCTCCTCCTCTCCTGTGCCCAAAGCTATTCTTGAAAACTTTCTTTTTTTATTTATGACAGGATTCATATCTAGAGATAGCTCCTAATGAATTGGATCCAGGCAACTTCTTCACTCTTTCTTACCCATGCTCCTTCCTTATTACAGCCATTGCCATACATAGCTTTTTTTTTCCAGGCAGGTCCAATGATCCCTAGTAGCCTTTGTAGTGATCCCCCTATTTTCACCCATGAAAAAGCATGTTGGCTCCAACCCTAATTAAGGATGTCAGCCTCCTGGTGAAACCTGGGGATCCCCTGGAATTACAGTTCATCTCCAAACTATAGAGATCAATTCCCCTGGAGAAAATGGATGCTTTGGAGGGTGGACTCTATGGCATTGCACCCCACAGTGGTCCTTGTCCTCTCCAGGCTCCATCCCCAGCTCTCCTAGAGTTTTCCAAACTGGATCTGGCATATTAGGCCACACACCCCTGATGTAGCCAATCCTCCAAGAGCTTACAAGTCTCTTTTTTGTAAGCTCTTGGAGGATTGGCTACATCAGGGGTGTGTGGCCTAATATGCAAAGGAGCTCCTGCTAGAATCCCACCCCTGCCCCTATCCCTGCCAATGTCCAGGAGGGGACTTGGCAATCCTAAACCCAATGCCTTTAAATCCTCAAAGTATTGTGTTGTCTGTTTTGCTGTTCTACTAGTCCCCTTTTGCTCCTTTTAATATTTTCGATTCTTTACTTTTTGCTGTTTGCAGATGCATTTGTATTGTGGCTGCCAAAAGTGGCTTTTATATGAAGGGTAAATGTGCAACATACAGCACACAAACATATAATGCAGTGGTCTTTATACCTTTCCAGATCTAACATCTAAGTAGTAGCAACAGTCCCTTTAAACTGCAGGTATGTGACAGAAAATAACATAGCTTCATGATTATGAGACAGGCAGTCACAGTGGCATGGAAATCATATGACAGGAAGCTTCTAAGGGTAGTCTTGCTGGTCTGCAGTAGAAGAACTAGAGTTGCGTCCATCTTAGACAAACAAGATTTTGGGGGCATGATCTTTCAACACTCATAGCTCCCTTCTTCGGACACTGAACATATCTAATGAAGGGACCTTTGGCTCTCGAAAGTTCATACCACCAGGGATGGGATTCTAGCAGGAGCTCCTTTGCATATTATGCCACCCCCCCCATGATGTAGCCAATCCCCCCAAGAGCTTACAAGGTTCCTTTTTGTAAGCCCTTGGAGGATTGACTATCTCAGGGGGGTGTGGCCTAATATGCAAAGGCGCTCCTGCTAGAATTCCACCCCTGCACACCACCAAAATCTTGTTGGTCTCTAAGGTGCTATTGGACACAAATATGGCGGGATGAGAAGGAGCCAAAGTTCTTACCTCACCAGTGGTACCTCACAAAACTTTGACTGGTGGAGGTAGGAGCTGGCCACAGGAGACAGAGAAAAGGCAAGTAGAAGTTTCTATTGGGAGGCAGCTTCCATTTTGAAAGCCAGTTTGGTGAAGTGGTGAAGTGAGTGGACTCTTATCTGGGAGAGCCGGGTTTGATTCCCCACTCCTCCACTTGCACCTGCTGATGCGACTGGGGGCCATGATTCAACAACCTCTATGAACTACTTATTTATTTATTTATTTATTCTATGACTTATATCCCGCCCTTCCCATAAAATGGCTGAAAGATCCAGCTATATGGGTCAGTGATACAATGATTATATCTAATTCTGAACATGGCCCCAAAAAATGCAGGTGACGAAAAATAATCATCATCAACAGAACAGAGCAGTGTAAGGGTGATTTTTCAAGAAACCTGGGTGAACTCCCTGGGGCAGGAGTTCTGAAATCTGAAATAGAGTGTAGGGTGTGTGTGTGTGCAAAGGGATTTAGAAATATCCCACTTTAAAGGAAAAATGAGATCTCATGATGCCATCTTGTGGGTTGCAGGATGCATTGGATGGGAAGAGGGTTGCTGGCGGGGGTGGGGAGAGAAGAAGATGGATGGAAGGGGTGGCAGGTTCTGAGTGCTGACCCCAGTGCCCTGGCCCCACTGGTGGACCTTCTGATGGCACTTGGGTTTTTTGGCCAATGTGTGATAGAGTGTTGGACTGAATGGGCCATTGGCCTGATCCAATATGGCTTCTCTTATGTTCTTATGTTGGCAATGCCTGCAAGGGGAGCTGAGGCCAGTCTAGTACGCCAAATCAATGGGTATCACAGTGGCATTGGAGAAGGTGGTGGCAGGTCCAGGGTGCCAACAGCGTTTGGGTTGGGAGGGAGTTTACAGCCAGTTGCGGCCTCCCACCTAGATCAAACATGGTTGGTGCTCAAAATTTGCTTCCTCTGTGCACCTCCTTCTTTTCCTCATAGTGACAAAGAGGAGGAGGAAAAGGTGACAGGGAAGTGGGACCAAGGAAAGAGGGGGCAGTGGGAGGGTTAGGGGGAGGTGGGGACCAATGTTGGCATAAAGGGAGGGAAGGAAGGAGGGTGTTGAAGGAAAGAGGTCAGAGACTGAGGCAGTGGAAGGAGGTGTAGAAAAAGGTGGTGTGAAGGCTGGAGGAGTAAGCAGGGACCAGTAAGGAAATTTTCCCTCAAGTTTCTCATGGTTACCCACGATTCTCCCTCTAAGCTGTGGAGTCTTGTGAGCCAAAATCCTACTTCATGAGCTACTGGCATTCATGAGCAATTTGGCTACTGCATAAATTAGTTTGCTCTGGAGCCATCCTTCCTGAGATAAGACAAAAATATGTGAGGCAGAGGCTAAACAACTGGGACCTAATTCACACTAAC
This sequence comes from Heteronotia binoei, assembly GCF_032191835.1. Taxonomy (NCBI): domain Eukaryota; kingdom Metazoa; phylum Chordata; class Lepidosauria; order Squamata; family Gekkonidae; genus Heteronotia; species Heteronotia binoei. Next base: position 19,757,035 of record NC_083231.1, on the reverse strand, counting down.
TCAGCTTAGAGGGAACACTGGTTATCCATTTGTAGGTCTATACAGGGATGTCAAACTCATTTGTTATGAGGGCCGGATGTGACATAAAGGAGATCTTGTTAAGCCAGGTCATGACGGGTTGGGCCAAGCCATGTTGGGCCAGGACATGTGTGTACCTATTTAAGATTAAGTAATAGAGATATCAGCTTTATAAAGGACACAGACAAACACAAATCTCTATTTTTTTAAAAAAAATAAAACATGCTTAAAATGTTAGCATTCATTGGTCTTAAAGATGTTTTCTTTGTATTTCTCCCATGGGATCCAAGGAATTGGGCAAAGGAAGCTCTGGCTCTTTCCTTCCTTCCCTAGGGGACTGGGTGGTGGTGGTGGGGGGAGAAGACTCAGCCAACAGAAGGAAGAGAGGCTTGGCTCAGTAGCTCTGGTGTGCAATTAGAAGAGCCTGGCAAAGCAAGCTCTCCCTCCCCCCTTCTCCCCAAGGGAGGACCCTCAGCCAATGGAGAAAATAGAGGTTTTGCTCTGTAGCTCCTGTGCAATTGAGCAAGCCTTGCAAAGCAAGCTATTATGCAGAAGGAAGGAAGAGAGAGGGAGAAGGAAGCAGATGACAGCCAATTGCTTGGGAGTTTGATAACAGCCCTCCAGGGGCCTGATTCAGCCCCCAACTGCATGTTTGACACCCTTGGTCTATAATGCTGATGTATTGGTCCACAATGTTGGGAAAAGCACACTGGGAAAAAATGTTTCCCCAGAAGCAAAAGTCCTACTGAATTCCAATAGTATTTATTCCCTACGTGTGCTTAAAATGCTCAACTGAATGCAATAAACAAAATGCAACAAATAGTCTAGTAATTTGACTTTTTGTTACTGTTACCAGCATGCCTGTCAATTGTTACAAAATCAAATAATTGTAGCAGAATATTTTAATTTCCCCCTGGGAAATGTCTTTAGAATTCCGTGTGATTAATAGGCAAAGGGAATCTGTTGAAGTTCTGAATGCGCGTGTATAAAAATATATCCAATAGTTTCGAGAAGCTTACTGTTCATTTTGCATGGCCTTGATTCAGTTATACTTATAGAACTGCTATTCAAAGTTAATCTTGCTTTGCATATGTGTGTCTAGACATGATATTCTTAAGCTTTCTTCTCAAAATTAAATACAATGGATCACTAGTGCTTTCTGCACGGTAAAAAAACAAAACAAAACCACCATGGATTTGTCATGTGCTTTTAAAAAAAAATATAAGTGAGTTTCTTAGATGAACACAAGCTTCTTTCCATAATAGGGAAAAAATGAATTTAAGGTCAGTCAGCATTCTTTTGGTTCAGTGCAAAGTAATAACTCAAAGAGGATTCCAAATTTATAAGACATAAGTTTGCAAGAAGGCTAGGCATCCAAGCTCAACACCAGAAGGATTAGATAATGATACAATATGCTTTCAAGGAAAGGCAGCAAAGATGGATTTGCTGTCTCATGCTGGCCGTAAGCCACAGTGCTCTGAGATCAATGTCAAGCAGCTCATTGGTTCGCGCAAATGATGATTGCACCCTATAATATCTTGAGAGCGCTTTACAGCTTCTTTGACTTTTACTCCTAAGTAGAAAGAAGTGAACCAAAGCAGTCCTTTCACTTTTGTTTTCATTTTTTTAAAAAATAAATTGATAAAACACCTCTGCTTTCCAGTAGTTATGCTCACTCATCAGCCGTCTTGGCTTCTGTCCTAGTTGCAATTAGATCAACGGAGAGTTCTCCAGGCTGCTTGGATGTGTTAAAATGAATTCAGTTGTGTTTGTTTGTTTGATGCTGAAGAAGAGAGCAGTGACTCATGATAGCTCATACCTCACCACAAATTTTGTTAGTCTTTAAGGTATTACTGGATTCCTACTCTGCACCATGGCGCAGAGTGGTAAAGCTGTAGTACTGCAGTCCTAAGCTCTGCTCACGACCTGAGTTCGATCCCAGTGGAAGCTGGTTCAGGTAGCCGGCTCCAGTTTGACTCAGCCTTCCATCCTTCCGTGGTTGGTAAAATGAGTACCCAGCTTGCTGGGGAGAAAGCGTAGATGACTGGGGAAGGCAATGGCAAACCACCTTGTTAAAAGTCTGCCATGAAAACGTCGTGATGCGACGTCACTCCAGAGTTGGAAACAACTGCTGCTTGCACAGGAGGACTACCTTTGTCTTTTTAGAAATGGTTGCTTTGGAGACCTTCTGGGGAAGATCTGAACCAGTCTTGGACTGCTAAAATTTCACAATCCAGGGCTATATCAACAAAGTTTGCAATGAACCTCCTGTTTTAATTTCCTCTTTTGATCCGCAACAGATTTCCCAAAGTCCGGAAATATGGAACTCGATTAATATGAGGGCCCATCCATAGATAAAAGACTCTTCTTTTGCAGACATGCAATTTAGCACGCTCATTGTTTAGACGGCTACTGTGTACCATTCAAAAGGCACTTTGTAATGATGGCTCAACCAATCAATGGTGAATTGCCGCACAAATCTCATATTAATACTTGTGACATGTACATTAATAGCTAATTGGTTTGTTGTGATAAATGCCAGTACAATAAACGCCCTGCATTAATGAATATAACATTTTTCCCCAAATAGTCTCTACCCCAATGATGAGTTTCATTGATTTAATAATCTGTTAATCCTTCAATGTCATGGACTGTCAGGATGAGATAACGCATGCTTATAAAATGTAATACTCATTAAAGGCCTGGGCTTCTTGTTAGATACTCCTGATCGCAGGGGAGGGCGTGTTTAAAAGGGATCACAGAAATGGGACTCAAAGTTTATATAACATTCAGAGCCAAACTCTGAGTTCAAGTATACAGTAACACAGAAACAATTTAAACATGGTGGTATCTCTATGCTGAGTGCAAAAGTAATCCCCTGCGCAAGCACCAATTCATTACTGACCCATGGGGTGATGTCACATCACAATGTTTTCTTGGCAGACTTTTTACAGGGTAGTTTGCCATTGCCTTCCCCAGTCATCTACACTTTCCCCCCAGCAAGCTGGGTACTCATTTTACCGACCGCGGAAGGATGGAAGGCTGAGTCAACCTTGAGCCAGCTACTTGTAGCCGCCCTGAGCCCGCCTCGGTGGGGTAGGGCGGGATACAAATTGAATAAAATAAAAATAAAATACTTGAACCCAGATTCATAAGAACATAAGAACATAAGAGAAGCCATGTTAGATCAGGCCAATGGCCCATCCAGTCCAACATTCTGTGTCACACAGCGGCCAAATATATATATATATATATATATATATATATATATATATATATATATATATATATATATATATATATATATATATATATATATATATACACACACACACTGTGGCTAATAGCCACTGATGGACCTCTGCTCCATATTTTTATCTAAGACTGCCCATTTATACTCACTCTCTGCTTCCTATTACTCAGCCAGTTTTTGATCCACAAGAGGACCTGTCCTTTTACTCCATGACTCTCAAGCTTTCTAAGGAGCCTTTGATGAGGAACTTTATCAAAAGCTTTCTGGAAGTCAAGGTAAACAACATCTATCGGGTCTCCTTTGTCCACATGTTTGTTCACCCCCTCAAAGAAATGTAACAGGTTAGTGAGGCAAGATCTTCCCTTGCAGAACCCATGCTGAGTCTTCCTCAATAACCCGTGTTCATCAATGTGCCTACTCATTCTGTCCTTGATAATGGTTTCTACCAACTTTCCCGGTATTGAAGTCAGACTGACTGGCCTGTAATTTCCCGGATCTCCTCTGGAACCCTTTTTAAAGATGGGGGTGACATTTGCTACCTTCCAGTCCTCAGGAACGGAGGCAGATTTCAATGAAAGATTACAGATTTTTGTTAGAAGATCCACAAGTTCAACTTTGAGTTCTTTCAGAACTCTCGGATGTATGCCATCCGGACCCGGTGACTTATTAGTTTTTAATTTGCCTATCAGTTGTAGGACCTCCTCTTTTGTCACCTCAATCTGACTCAGGTCTTTCAACACCCCTTCCAATATTAGTGGTTCTGGGGCGGGCAAACACTTCTCATCTTCCACGGTGAAGACCGAGGCAAAAAAATGCATTCAGCTTCTCAGCCATTTCCCCATCCTCCTTCAGTAATCCTTTTACCCCATGGTCATCTAAGGGCCCCACTGCTTCCCTGGCTGGTTTCCTACTTCTAATATATTTGAAGAAATTTTTATTGTTGGTCTTTATGTTTTTTGCAATATGCTCCTCATAGTCCCTTTTTGCCTGCCTGATCACAGTCTTGCATTTGATTTGCCACTGCCTGTGTTCCCTTTTATTAATCTCACTTGGACTGGTTTTCCACCGCTTAAAGGAGTCCTTCTTACCTTTTACAGCTTCCATTACTTTGTTTGTTAACCATGCTGGCCTCTTCTTATACCTGTTTGTGCCTTTCCTAACTTGTGGTATGCATTTTATCTGAGCTTCTAGGATTATAGTTTTAAATAGTCTCCAAGCTTCCCCAAGGGTTTTGACCGTATTTACCTTTCCTTTCAGTTTCCTCCTCACATGCCTCCTCATCTCAGAGAATTTACCCCTTTTAAAGTTAAATGTGGTTGTGGCGGTCTTTTTGGGCAACTCCCTATTTATACAAATGGTGAAATCAATAACATTATGGTCACTGTTCCCAAGCGGCGCAATCACTTTTACGTCTCTCACCAAGTCTTGGGCATTACTTAGGACCAGATCCAGGATCGCCCCACCCCTGGTAGGTTCTGAGACCATCTGCTCCATAGCACAGTCATTGAGAGCATCAAGAAACTCAATCTCTTTCCCTCGACCAGAACACATATTGACCCAATCAATCTGCGGGTAGTTAAAATCACCTATTACGACACAGTTTTTACGTTTAGCCGCTATCTTTAATCCCTCCATCATATTATAATCGTCCTCTCTCTTTTGATTTGGTGGGCGATAACAAACTCCCATAGTTAAATTTCCTTTTGGGCCCTCTATTTCAACCCAAAGCATTTCTAAAAGGGAATCTAATTCTCTGACCTCAGTCTTACTGGACCGTATATCCTCTCCGACATACAGAGCCACCCCACCTCCAACCCTTCCCTCTCTATCCTTCCGATATAACTTATATCCAGGAATCACCGTGTCCCACTGATTCTCCTCATTCCACCAAGTTTCTGAAATTCCCAGAATGTCTATGTTTTCTCCCAACACTAAACATTCCAATTCACCAATTTTACTTCGGACACTTCTAGCATTTGCATACAAACATTTATAATTTCCCAAGCAAGCTAGGCCCGCCACCTCTCTCCTGCCGCCTCGAGACTCTAGCAGACAGTCCATACTGTTTGTCACCATCACAGTGGACAACTCTGATCCGTTACTCGGTAGAAAAATAGAAGCCAACCCTTCATCTCTTTGAGACGAGTCCTCCCGAACCAGAGACATTCCATCTCCTGTCGGCTTTCCCCCAAGATTTAGTTTAAAAACTGCTCTGCCACCTTTTTGATTTTAAGAGCCAGCAGCCTGGTTCCATCCGGAGACAAGTGGAGACCGTCTCTTTTGTACAGCTCCGGCTTGTTCCAGAAAGCATCCCAGTGCCTAACAAACTTAAACCCTTCCTCCTTACACCATCGTCTCATCCACACATTGAGACTTCTAATTTGTGCCTGTCTCTCCTGCCCTGCACGTGGAACAGGTAGCACTTCCGAGAAGGCCACCTTGGAGGTCCTGGCCTTAAGTCTCCCACCTAGCAGCCTAAATTTCTCCTCCAGGACCTCACGACTGCATTTCCCCACATCGTTGGTGCCAACATGCACCATGACCACAGGCTCCTCCCCAGCACTGTCTATCAGCCTATCTACTACACGCGTAATGTCCGCTACCTTCGCACCAGGCAGGCAAGTCACCATACGGTCAATACGCGGTTTCGCCACCCAGCTGTCTACTTGCCTAAGGATCGAATCACCAACTACCAAGACCCCCCCTCTCCCCCTGCCCAGGGATGGTTCCTTGGTGCGAAAGGATAGCCGCTCACCAACCGAGGAAGAGGTCCCTTCTGAGGGCGCATTCCCCTTATCCTCAGCAAGGTGCCCTGTTCCCTCTAGACCCTCACGCTCTCTGGCAGCAACGGGGCTGCCACATTCAGAGTGGGGCTCATCTAATACGCCCCCAAGAGTCTTCCCCAATTGCCTAACTGACCGTCTCTGCTTCTCCAGGGCAGTCACCTCGGCCTCAAGGGTACGAACTCGTTCCCTGAGGACCAGGAGCTCCTTGCATCGAGCACACACCCAAGACTTCTGTCCTGTGGGCAGATAGTCATACATGTGACACTCAGTGCAAAACACTGGAAAGCCCCCACCCCCCTGCTGGCATTCTACCTTCATGATATATATATTAAATATACAGTCCTCTTTAAATGCTGTTGTTTACGTGGCTCCCCTTCTGGAAGGTCAACTTACCTTATTGGGAGAACAAGGAAATCAGGGATCTGGGTTCCTGGTCCTTAGGAAGCCCCCAGGCAAAGAGCCACAGGCCAAGAGCCCTTTAGCTCTCGCCCTTCGGCTCGCGCCAAAGGCACGATCAATCACTTTCACCTTTAGCCCACTCACCCAAACGTACAGCAGTTCCCCATCTATCACAACTCAGCCTTTTCAGCAGTCACCCAAGCCTCAGAATGAAGTCTTTCAAAACGCAGAAATTCTTAGCAACTTCTCCAGCTGTCTCAGCTTATCAGAGCTGCTCTGTTCTGTTCCTCTCAGGCCTCTCTGAGATTCCCCCGGGATCAAACTCTGGTTGTGAGCAGAGAGTTTGTACTGCAGTTTCAAGTGTGTCTCTCAGTTTCAAGAGAGTTTCCCTTTTTCTTTTCTGCAGTCTTTGTGTTCCATTCATATTTTTTTTTAACTTTGCACCATGCTGGCAAAATCTACCATTCGTTGCTTGAATTTGTTCTGCTGTGATTCTCTGCTCTGGCTTTGGTTCTGTTGCATTTGCAAAAATGCCTCCCACTCAGCACCATGCTCAAAAGCTTCCATGGTAGTAAACATGAAACAAGGAAAGCCTTCAACTTTCTCTGGGTCTCTTGTCCACCATTTTTCTTCTCTTAGTTTAGGGCAGGGGTGGAATTCTAGCAGGAGCTCCTTCGCATATTAGGCCACACACGCCTGATGTAGCCAATCCTCCAAGAGCTTACATGGCTCTTTTTTGTAAGTTCCAGGAGGATTGGCTACATCAGGGAGGTGTGACCTAATATGCAAAGGAGCTCCTGCTAGAATTCCACCCCCCGGTGTAGGGGAAAGAGAACATGGAAAGAAGGAACATTTTTGGTGCAGAAGGCTGGTGACACTGGAAGAGACTGCATCTTCCTGAGCTTTGGGAAATTCAGGTTGCATTCTCCCCCCCTCCCCAAAAAAATAAATCTCCAAAAGAGATTGGAAATTGTGATAGGTGGCTTTGAAAAAGAACATATCAGCAGACTTTCCACCAAAGCTTATACACTTCATTTGAAGTGTATAAAACCAACTCTACCCCTGCCCCCAGTTCACTTCTAAAGACAGTTTTAATGCCAGCTATAAGGGTAGGGTTTAACATTACATAATTGCCCTCAACTCTGCTTTGTGATAGCATCACAACAAGGTCAAGGACCAAGCCTTCCCTCATGCTGCTTGATGGTGGTCTTTGAATAAGTGTCAGCTGTGGTCAAGGCACTCTGATTAGCTCTTAATGTTAAGGTCTGAACCACTCACTGTATTTCACCGCTGTCAAGGAATGAGAGATTTTAGTGCTTCACAAATAAAAAAGGTGTCATTGTCTTGCCAGTAAACAACCATCCAATTTGGGGGGGGGGGGGGATGTTAGGCTTCTTGTTGCTGAAATTCAACAAAAGGGAAATTCAAAGCAGATTTGGATCAACCAGCTCTGAGGGAAGAAATTGTAAGAATTCTGAGGGAAATCAAAAGAATTTCCATTGGATCTGGGAAATGCCCTGGGGACAGAGACCAAGAACATAGACAGTTCTGTTACAATGTATCATGAAACAGTTTGACCAAGAGTTCTGGGGAACTAAAAAACTAGCATGTTGTCATGCGGTGTGTTCATTGGTCCTTGTAAGGAAAGAGGATATTATTTTGTGGATCATCACAGGTATCTTTTGTCTATTCTGAGGAAGGAAGAGATTCTCCTCAGTTCCATGTTGTCATTCATTCAACTGAACCTGAAATCTGAGGCCAATTGGGAGGTGGCTTCTCAGAACCATTTTGATGGAGGGAGCGATGGAATCATCCAGAAAGAATTTGTGAAATTTCTCATTAACCTTCCACACAATTGGTTTTTTTCAACTGAAAAATTATGATACTTATCATAAAATGAAGAACATGTACTTTAGTAGGGGTCAGCCTTGGATAGCCCAGGTAGTGAATCAGTCCCGAATGGTACTCTGTTAACACAGACATAAAACAACTTGAATGAATCTAGGCTCAGTCATTCAGCACCAGTGCTAAAGAGCCCGCACAAGGCTGGTGCCCCAGGCCAGACTTCCCTGTCGCCCCTTGCCTCCTCGGCCAGGGCAAGCTCAGTGGCAGCTGCCACTGGGCTTCCAGGCTCAGTGTGTGTGTGTGTGTGTGTGTGTGTGTGCGCACTGGGTCTCCATCCCTCATGTCTGTGCTTGGAAGGGACGGAGTGAGCAGCAAGCATGTGTGCTGAGGCAGTTGCCGCCGAGCTTGCTATTTCCCTCACCTCAGAGCCGAGGGTGGACTGGAGGGCCTAACCGGTGCCCTCCCCCCGGGGCTGTGCTCCAGGCAGCTGCCTGAGGCTGCCTAATGGACGTGCCAGCTCTGGGGTCATTGATCCACATTTTTTAAAGAGGGGTGAGTGACAACATCCAGTCTTGAGGAAGACAAATTCAGGATGTGAGCCACCATATATCTTTGAAAATCCACATCCTTTTTAAGTCCCACTGATTGCATTGCTCCACCCCCACAATATCATTTATGCTAGCTGAAAAGTAATGGGTCAGATGCTGTAATGATTACAGATAGCTCTTTTATTAGTGAAAACCCAACTGAAAACACACATGGCTAGCCACAACTATATACCCAGAAACTCCACCCAAAACACACCTCCAGCAATAAATAACCCAACCGAAATACAGGCGCTTGGAACCATAGTTTTCATGGGCTTCACATGGATATCATTACTGATATCATTCAATAATGATATCATTCACATGGATATTACCTACTTGGCTGGTTCAGCAAGGGTAGCCACTCTGATTGTAGCTGCAAGGAGCGTCTTAAACAATGGGCTTCATTCCAATGGATATTACATGCTTGGCTGGCTCAGCAAGGGCGGCCACTCTGAGTGTAGCTGTAAGGAGCCTTCCCAACAAAGGGTCTTCATTTGAAGCTCCCAGTAACACTACACTAGCCTTCCTTGCCGTTATGTAGATTCCCCATTGTTCCCATAAATATTTTTTTATGCCAAGAACTCTGCATAGCCTGATTTTCATCGGAGTGCAGAGAAGAAACTTCCCCAAGGACCCTCAGGTCTAAGGACCCCAGCATATTGGTTCATTAGCTGAGGTTAATGACTAAACAAGGTTGTGGATGGGTGACTTTTCATTGGCTTGACCTTGAGGACTGTGACTTAAAGAGTCAAACAGGAAGACTTACTTGCCTGCCTAATAAATCAGCATCCATGGTGGTTGATGAATTCGGTACCTAGTATTTAATAATTATAATCTATGCAATACATTTATTGCAATACTATTCTGTGTAATTAAATATCCTGTCATCTTAATTCAAGGCTTTGTAGGAAAAGGGTTCCAGTGCTGTGTTTTGATTAGCTCTCTGTGGTTCTTGACTTCATTTCCTGCTTCATTTCCTCCCTCTGCAGGCCCTTTCCACCATCTCTCTCCATCTGCCTGACATTTAGGACCACTTCTGGGGAACTCGCCTGCCCCTCAGTCAGATGCCTTGACTCAGCTGCCTCATTGACATTCAGTCCTACAGTGATTCAATATCCCCAGGAAGGTCTGGGACCCAACTGGGGCGCAGATTAGACATTAAGCTAAAGATACAAACTTGCCTTACTCTGTTTGATCATTGGTCCAGTCAACTGTTCTCTGTTTTGACTGGCAGCAGCTCTCCGTTGCCTTCGAGAGAGGTCTTCCTAGGACAGCTTTCTGAGATGCTTTAACTGGGACTGATTTCCCACTCACCATAACTGGGACTGATTTCCCACTCTCACATTCCTCTTCTCAGTGGGGCTTCCTTCCGATTTCACACTATCTGCCCCAGGGCTGCAGTAACATCGGCATTTTTGTGCGGCAAACAGAAACTGGGTTTTGGAGGTTACTTGCAGCCCTGGGGCAGATAGCGTGAAATTGGAAGGAAGCCCCACTGAGAAGAGGAATGTGAGACCGGTTTAAGGTGAGTAGGAAATCGGCCTGAGTTTGCTGGGAATGAATTATCAGGTTTGTATGCATGTACTTCCTGTTGGGGGGGGGGGTCATGGGTCAGGGCCTGGGCCTGGGGCCAATGAGAATGCTCTGGGGGAGGGCCGATGGCCCCCTTGGCCCCGCCCTAGTGATGCCGCTGCTTGAGAGTCATGGAGTAAAAGGACAAGTCCTCTTGTGGTTCAAAAACTGGCTAAATAATAGGAAACAGAGAGTGAGTATAAATGAGCAATCTTCGCAGTGGAAAATGGTAAGCAGTGGGGTGCCACAGGGCTCAGTACTGGGTCCCATGCTCTTTATCTTGTTCATAAATGATTTGGAGTTGGGAGTAAGCAGTGAAGTGGCCAAGTTTGCAGATGACACCAAATGGTTCAGGGTGCTGAGCAGTCGGGTTAGAACGGATAAAAGGAAGTACTTCTTCACCCAAAGGGTGATTAACATGTGGAATTCACTGCCACAGGAGGTGGTGGCAGCTACAAGCATAGCCAGCTTCAAAAGGGGATTGGATAAGCATATGGAGCAGAGGTCCAGCAGTGGCTATTAGCCACAGCTTATTGTTGGAACTCTTCGTCTGGGGCAGTGATGCTCTGTATTCTTGGTGCTTGCGGGGGGGGCAAAGGGGAAGGGCTTCTAGCCCCACTTGTGAACCTCCTGATGGCATTTGGGTGGGGGGTTTTTTTGGCCACTGTGTGACACAGAGTGTTGGACTGGATGGGCCATTGGACTGATCCAACATGGCTTCTTTTATGTTCCTATGTTATGTCCTTTCCAGCTTCTGCTATGTGTTCCTTGCCAGTGGAGCAAGGCTTTTTTTTTTTTGAGCAGGAACGTAATTTCGGCTGGTGCCAGGGGTGTGGCTTAATATGCAAATGAGTCCCTGCTGGACTTTTTCTACAAAAAAGCCCTGTGTCAAACAATGGTGGAATCAGGGGTGTGGCCTAATGTGCAAATGAGTTCCTGCTGGGTCTTTTCTACCAAAAAAAAGGCCGTGGGAGGAAGTAATAACCAAAGAGGGCTTCTTGTAACAAGTGACAATAAAGAGAAGTCAGAAGGACTCTTTCAGAGTATCTGTTTAAACATATCTCATTCTGTAGGCATTTGAGCAGTAGATTTCATGAGTATGAGACTGAAAGATTGCAGAAAGATAACAGATGGTCCATAAGGGGGGGGGGGGGGACCATGACTGATTCACAATGTGCCCACCCCTAAATTAAGATTTTTTTCCCCAGATCTGAATTTCAAAACTCCTCACCTTTCCAGTATTATGAGTTTCATGTACTGAGAAGCGCTCAAACCCCTCTTGTGAAATTTCCTCCAGAGATTGAAGCTACAGCGTCTGTTTCTTCTTTCCTGTGTAGTTTCTTGCTGATTGAGTTATTGCTTGAATTCCAATGGCTTCCTTCCAGGGTTTTAATGACTTTTTTGGTCCTTAAAAAAAAAAAGTATCATTTCCCTTGCTGTAGGTCTCTTTTCCTGCACGGCACTCCTTTTTAACTCAGACCGCCTTCCTTCGGCTTCTCTCCTGGCAGCTCCCCGACCATCAGAACAGCAGGCGCACTCCTGAATCGCAGAGTTTGGTCCCACAAGCAGCAGGGCTGTTAATGTTAATGGAGATGTGGAATAGGCAGAAAATCAGGACCCCGGGGAAGCAAAATAAAGCTTATGAAAACAAACCCAAAGTTAGGCTGATGCTTTGGGATCGGTTATTTTCGGTTTACACTGCACAGCAAAAGATAAGTTTCATTTCATAGACCTTAGCTTTTATTGTATTGGAAAAATGGAGACTCAGATCTGATTTTTTTTTTTCCATGATTCGGGACAAGGATGAACAGCGAAGCTGGGCTGCCATAAGAACATAAGAGAAGCCATATTGAATCAGGCCAATAGCCCATCCGGTCTAACACTCTGTGTCACTTAGTGCCCCCCCCCCAAAAAAAAGTGCCATCAGGAGGTCCACCAGTGGGGCTAGAAGCCCTCCCACTGTGTCCCCCCAAGCACCAAGAATACAGAGCATCACTGCCCCACATAGAGAGTTCCAACAATATGCTGTGGCTATTGTTGGAACCTTGTATTGTTCCTTGTCATCTGGAAAACTTCCATAGAATGAGGGAAGATTTGATTCCGTCCTGCAACAGGGATGTTGAATTACCCACCGGTATGCAGAGCTCACCGGATCTGAATGTTCAGTAGGACAAGACTCTGCACCAAAAAATGTGTGGTGCGTGTGCTTTCTCCTCCGTCCCACACCACTGTGTCTTGGGGCACTGCCACCACCTCTGACTTGTAAGGTATATTGTTAAACAGAAAGAATACTAATATTTTATGTTTTGTGTTGAGACTTACTGTTTTGATGTCTTCAGGTGCTTTACTGTGACAGACTCATTTGGGAATCTTGTAATCAGTTCTTGCAGTTATGACAGACTAGGAATAAAAGACCGGCAGCGTATCCACAGCAGATCATTAAAATGATACATTCTCTTGTAAAGACCGGACAAGCTGTGAGAGCTCTGAACTTGAAAAGTTGGTCACTTTAATGACTCAGCTATGACACTGGGGAAGAGAAATCAAGTGTGCCAATTGGGCAGGAGCAAAACTGGATGCAAGGTACAAGATCTGGCTAAGGCTATCTTGTATCTTGTAAGGCTGTCAGTCACCAGGAAAATGCACCTTCAAGGGGAACAGATATTGGATTGAATTCAACCAATTTTTCTGCTGGTGAAAAAGGGAGAATTGGATCTTCTTTGACCACCAAAAAGACTCCACTAGAGATCATGGGACCTACATGGACAAAGACGATCCTATAGATATAAAAAATCCTTCTATCTTGGCAAAACAGCTCTTCTGTTAGTTGGAGATGTGCTACATCAACTTTTGGCCCATCGAACAATCGGTCAAGAGTACTTGTATGCCACTGGTTGAGTTTGCTCCTCTGTCCCACTTGAGTGGCTGTTGTTAGCCAGCCAAGCTGATTCTGTCAGTTAAAGGCAACCAACTTTGGTTCTGACAGTCGCTGGCTCTCCCCACTCTCCCATTGGCTGAGCCACCTGTTGCACTGCTATGCAGAGGAGAGAAAGAAACCCTTCTCTCAATTGGCTGAGAGAGGGAGGAAGAGGGAACGAGCCAGAGAAAGCCTTCTCTTGATTGATTGAGGAGGAGGGAAAGAGCCAGAAAAAGCCTTCTCTTGATTGGCTGAGGGGGAGGAGGAGGAGGGAAAGAGCCTGAGAAAGTCTTCCCTTGATTGGCTGAGGGCTCCTCCCTCTCCAGAGATGGGGGGGGTAATGTCCCATAGCAGCAGACCAGATATAGAGAGTGAGATAGGGAGGGAAAGCAAGAGACAGAGAGAGATCTAAGTCGTGTGCTTAAGACCGACAACATCAGAGAGAGACTGCTGGTCTGAAAGGTATAACTAAAGGTCTCTGATGGAGAACTCACTGGACCCAGTCCTGACTATGGCTGCCAGTCCCAGGTTGATGGGAATTTCCTGGAGATTCTGTGGTAGAATTTGAGGAGGGCTTAGGAGTTAGGGCTTCAGAGAGGAGTCTGCCAGACCCAGGTTCTTGCTGTGGAAGCTGACTGGGTGATTTCAGACCAGTCACAGACTTTCAGCTTAACCCATCTCACAGGTTTGTTGTACAGATCAAAGAGGGGAGAGGAGAATGATGTAAGCTGCTTTGGTTCCCCCCTACTGTGGAGAAAGACTATCCTTTTCCTAGGTAGAGGCTGCAGGGAGGGGGGAGGCAATGGAAAGCTGATGTCAGAGGGGCAGATAAAGGGAAGGAGATAGGGTTGCCAATTCCAGGTTAGGAAATTTCTGGAGATTTAAGGGGTGGAGCCTGGAGAGGGTAGGGTTTGAGGAGGGATGGGACCTCAGAAACATAGTGCCATACACTGCATCCTCTAAACCAGCCATTTCCTTCTGGGGAAGCACTGTTGCCAATCTCTAGGTAGGGGCTGGCGATCACTCAGAATTAGAACTGCTCTCCAGATCGTAAAAATCAGTTGCCCTTGAGGTGTGTGTGTGGGGGGAGTGAATGTCATCACTTGGGTGGGAAGACAGCACGGGTGGGGGGCACTCACCCAGTTCCTCTTTCTAGAGCCCATGGCATTTTTCTTCCTAGTGTGGAATAAATACTGTAGTAAGGAAAGGAACTAGGTGAGATAGAGTGAAAAAAGCTGGCTGATCCAGCCCCTTGCCTGCATGATGAGCAACCATGACATTAAAAACTTCCAAACAGACTAAAATCTTCAGATGTTATTTGTATCGTGAAAGGGCAAGCAACGCCAGCAACTTCTACTGTGCCAGTGAATGAGCATCTAAACGTCAAGGGGAAGTGAGACAGCAGAGCTGTTATTGTTGTTCTATTATCAGCTCCAGCTCTCCGAAGTCCAGATACATGCAGCCTATTATTCCTACACAGGATTGCTTTGTGTGTGTTTTCAATCAAATGTTCAAAATGCAATTTAAAAGTGGTAGATGGAAGTCAAAGGAAGAAGAAGAAGAAGACATGTCAGTGCACTATATTACCATGCTATTGATAATCTACCTTCTAAAGGGGTGGGTTTGGCAGATTGCGGCGCCTGATTGTCTTACAACTGAGAGCTTATAATTGGCTGCACTCTATACACCAGGCCTTAAGTAACTGACCTGCATAAAGATTTTTCCTCCCTCTGAATCATTCAGTCCAAAGGAGGATTCAGTCCTCTAAGCTGTGGAGACTTGTGAGCAAAAGTTCTACTTTGTGAGCTACTGGCATAAAGTTGTGAGCTACTGAGAGAACATAAGAGAAGCCATGTTGAATCAGGCCAAAGGCACATCCAGTCCAACACTGTGTCACACAGTGGCCAAAAAAACCAGTGCCATCAGAAGGTCCATTAGTGGGGCCAGGACACTAGAAGCTCTCACACTGTTGCCCTCACACTGCATAAATTAGCCCTCATACTGCATATATTTGTTTGCTCTGGGGCCATTTTTCCTGAGCTAAGACAAAAATGTGTGAGCTGGAAGCTAAAAAACTGTGAGCTAGCTCACACTACCTCAACTTAGAGGGAATACTGGTGGGTGTACGCATGCACAACGTCTCAGGATAAATTCTTAGCATCTCCAGTTAAAAAAAAAAAACCTATAGAGAAGCTACCCAAGGACCTCTTTTGTTAGGCATGTTTAGTCAGAACTGTACAAATCAACTTTATGAGACATCCATTAGTATTTGAATTTTCACCACGTCTTAATGACTTCATCAATCTTAGTTCTAAATACAAAAAATATGTTTGTCTTAAGGATCTTTTATGGGATGCCCTGTTGTCTTTCCTTCTTTCTTTCTTTCTTTCTTTCTTTCTTTCTTTCTTTCTTTCTTTCTTTCTTTCTTTCTTTCTTTCTTTCTTTCTTTCTTTCTTTCTTTCTTTCTTTCTTGAAATTTACATAGTGATAATTGGGGGTGGGGGGGAGGAAATGTCTGTGTATAATTAGGAACTGGATTCACTGAAGTGAGCTGTTTTCCTACAAAACACGACTTGTGTTTTCCCAGGTTTGCTTAACAACTTTTGAAATCTTGTGGTGCACCCAGTGATATCATGCTGAGTACCAGAGGGTTCTGGGATCCCTCTATTAACTCTTCAATGAGCTTCCAATCCTAAATGTCCTTAAACTCATTTGTATGACTGAAGGTACCATGGTAATGGCAAGCACTCGCTCTTTCTGCCTTCTCCCTCAGTGCTCCAGGTGTCAGAAGTCCTTGGGAAACATCATTTATATGACTTCTAGTTTCTGGGACACTGATGGAGCAGCAATGCCTACACAAACCTTCCCTGAACCTGACGAACTTTCATGGAGGTTCATGGAGGGTTCATGGGATGCATGTTCTCTTGAACCCCTGGTTCAGGAACCACAAACCAGTCTGGTTCATGCTCGAACCGTGGTTCATGCCCATCCCTCAGCAGCATTCAATAAGAGAAGGGATAAGGAGACAAAGAGACTTTTGCCATCACCCCTGTCAGAGACATAGTTACAGCAAAGTGGGTTGGGCAATGGAGAAGTAGGGAGGGGTTCGTTCTTCTCAAATTACAGTCTGAACTCGAGAAGAAAATTCAGTTCATAATGCCCAACACAGAGACTGGGATTACGGGCCACCAGAATCACTATTCCGATTCTAGCAGTTGCAGACATCAGCAGCACCACTAACTTTATGTTACTGACTTGGTAATGTT
Source organism: Heteronotia binoei (assembly GCF_032191835.1). Taxonomy (NCBI): domain Eukaryota; kingdom Metazoa; phylum Chordata; class Lepidosauria; order Squamata; family Gekkonidae; genus Heteronotia; species Heteronotia binoei. The sequence continues at coordinate 19,740,389 of NC_083231.1, read as the reverse complement.
ATCTACATCCCAGAAACAGGTGGGTTTTCTTGTGATTTGCGAAGTGCCCTAAGCACTAACTGAAGGAGAGGAATGCTAAAAACTTGATTATATTTTGTAACTACAATTGCTATTTAGTGGAGAAGAAAGATTCCAAACCGGCATTAGTAGAGACTTGAGCATAATTAGAGTTAAAACCTTGAATCAATAAAATACTTTCAATAAATCAGTCTGGGAAATACTGTTACTTAGTCTAATCTTGGTTTGGGATCATTTCTTTAAGACAGGGGTGGCCAATGGTAACTCGCCAAATGTTTTTTTTTTTTTTGCCTACAACTCCCATCAGCCCCAGCCATGGGCTGATGGAAGTTGTAGGCAAAAAACATCTGGAGAGCTACCGTTGGCCACCCCTGCTTTAAGAGACTCTATATTAACAGTCTTTTTTAAAAAAAAAATCACATAACCTTAGAGCCTTGAGACGATGGTGCCTGCTGTGTTATTTATGTGTTAATATCTACATAGTGCCTTGAAGAGTCTAATGCTAGCTATTCTGATTATTCACTAAGTATGCTATAGACCTGCAATGATTACAAGAGCATTACCAAAATGATTCATACCAATTAATTCTCCCTTAAAGATCTGGAAGCATGAATGACGTATGGAATTCATTTTTCAGAAAGGCAAGCACAGACTTTCATTTTTTTGTATAGGTGATGTTACTACAAGAAAGCCAGGGTTCATGATTCAATATATTCTCCTGTGCCAGTTATGTTTGGTCCGGGGAGCCAGTTTGGTGTGATGGTTAAGATCAGCAGGACTCTAATCTGGAGAACTGGGTTTGATTCCCTACTCCTCCACATGAAGCTACCTGGGTGATCCTGGGAAAGTGACAGTTCTCTCAGAACTCTCTCAGCCCACCAACAAGTCTAGCTTGCCCAAAAGAGTTAGAACAAGGGTGTCAAACATGCAACCCAGGGACCGAATCAGGCCCCAGAGGGCTCCTGTCAGGCCCCCAAGTCTGATAGGTTGTCACCTGCCTCCTTCTCCCTCTCTCTTTCTTCCTTCTGCATCACAGCTTGCTTTGCCAGGCTCACTCAGTTGCACAGAAGCTACAGAGCAATGTTTCCTCCATTGGCTGAGGCTCCTTCCTTGGGGAGGAAGTGGTGGGGAGGAATAGCTTGCTTTGCCAAGCTCTCTCAGTCACACAGCAGAGCTACTGAGCCAAGCCTCTCTTCCTTCTATTGGCTGAGTTTACCGGGTCTTGCAAATTGTCCTTCAGTTGTCGGCCACCTTGAGTCTAAGGAAGTAAGAAAATATATACATAAATGGATTCAAGGAAATAGCAAGGGATGCTTGATTGCCTGCTGCTTCAGTTCATAGCCCATCCACAAGGTGAAATTGCCACTGCTGAATTTTTCAAAAATTGCTTACTTACCAGGGGTGGGGCGATCCTGGATTTGGTCCTAAGTAATGCCCAAGACTTGGTGAGAGATGTAAAAGTGATCACACCGCTTGGGAGCAGTGACCATAACATTATTGATTTCACCGTTTGTATAAATAGAGTTGCCCCAAAAGACCGGCACAACCACATTTAACTTTAAAGAGGGTAAATTCTCTGAGATGAGGAGGCATGTGAAGAGGAAATTGAAAGGAAAGGTAAATACAGTCAAAACCCTTGGGGAAGTTTGGAGGCTATTTAAAACTACAATCCTAGACGCTCAGATAAAATATATACCACAAGTTAGGAAAAGCACAAACAGGTATAAGAAAAGGCCTGCATGGTTAACAAACAGAGTAATGGAAGCTATAAAAGGTAAGAAGGACTCCTTTAAGCGGTGGAAAGCTAGTCCAAATGAGATTAATAAAGGGAAAACAGGATGTGGCAAATCAAATGCAAGACTGTGATCAGGCAGGCAAAAAGGGACTATGAGGAGCATATTGCAAAAAACATAAAGACCAACAATAAAAATTTCTTCAAATATATTAGAAGCAGGAAACCAGCCAGGGAGGCAATGGGGCCCTTGGATGACCAAGGGGTAAAAGGATTACTGAAGGATAGGGAAATGGCTGAGAAACTGAATGCATTTTTTTTGCCTCCGTCGTCACTGTGGAAGATGAGAAGTGTTTGCCTGCTCCAGAACCACTTATTTTGGAAGGGGTGTTGAAAGGCCTGAGTCAGATTGAGGTGACAAGAGAGGAGGTCCTACAACTAATAGATGAATTAAAAACTAATAAGTCACCAGGTCTGGATGGCATACATCCAAGAGTTCTGAAAGAACTCCAAGTTGAACTTGTGGATCTTCTGACAAAAATATGTAATCTTTCATTGAAATCTGCCTCCGTTCCTGAGGACTGGAAGGTAGCAAATGTCACCCTCATCTTTAAAAAAGGGTTCCAGAGGAGATCTGGGAAACTACAGGCCAGTCAGTCTGACTTCAATACTGGGAAAGTTGGTAGAAACCATTATCAAGGACAGAATGAGTAGGCACATTGATGAACACGAGTTATTGAGGAAGACTCAGCATGGGTTCTGCAAGGGAAGATCTTGCCTCACTAACCTGTTACATTTCTTTGAGGGGGTGAACAAACATGTGGACAAAGGAGACCTGATAGATATTGTTTACCTTGACTTCCAGAAAGCTTTTGTTAAAGTTCCTTATCAAAGGCTCCTTAGTAAGCTCGAGAATCATGGAGTAAAAGGACAGGTCCTCTTGTGGATCAAAAACTGGCTAATTAATAGGAAGCAGAGAGTGAGTATAAATGGGCAGTCTTCGCAGATGAGGATGGTAAGCAGTGGAGTGCTGCAGGGCTTTTTAACTAGTTCATTAATGATTTGGAGTTGAGAGTAAGCAGTGAAGTGGCCAAGTTTGCGGATGACACTAAATTGTTCAGGGTGGTGAGAACCAGAGAGGATTGTGAGGAACTCCAAAGGGATCTGTTGAGGCTGGGAGAGTGGGCGTCAACGTGGCAGATGAGGTTCAATGTGGCCAAGTGCAAAGTAATGCACACTGCGGCCAAAAATCCCAGCTACAAATACAAGTTGATGGGGTGTGAACTGGCAGAGACTGACCAAGAGAGAGATCTTGGGGTCATGGTAGATAACTCACTGAAAATGTCAAGACAGTGTGCGATTGCAATAAGTGCTGGGAATTATTAGGAAGGGAATTAAAAACAAATCAGCCAGTATCATAATGCCCCTGTATAAATCGATGGTGTGGTCTCATATGGAATACTGTGTGCAATTCTGGTCACCCCACCTCAAAAAGGATATTATAGCATTGGAAAAAGTCCAGAAAAGGGCAACTAGAATGATTAAAGGGTTAGAACCCTTTCCCTATGAAGAAAGGTTAAAACACTTGGGGCACTTTAGCTTGGAGAAACGTCGACTGCAGGGTGACATGTTAGAAGTTTAGAACGGATAAAAAGAAGTACTTCTTCACCCAAAGGGTGATTAACATGTGGAATTCACTGCCACAGGAGGTGGTAGCAGCTACAAGCATAACCAGCTTCAAGAGGGGGTTAGATAAAAATATGGAGCAGAGGTCCAACAGTGGCTATTAGCCACAGTGTGTGTGCGTGTATGTATGTATGTGTGTGTGTATATATATATATATAAAATTTCTGGCCACTGTGTGACACAGAGTGTTGGACTGGATGAGCCATTGGCCTGATCCAACATGGCTTCTCTTATGTTCTTATGTTCACTTTTGTTCAGCTTCTGTCATGAGGCCTGACGAGGAGGAGCTGGAAGGGTTAACAGACCTGGAAGAGTTGCCAGCCAGTTCCTTAGCTGAACAAACAGCAGCTGGCTCATCAATCACTCTCCAGGCACCAGTGTCAGCTGTTGATGATCAATCTCCTCCAAGCTCTCCTCCTCCCATCTCAAGAGTTCGAAGCAGGCTCCAGAAAGAACTTTCAGAGTGAAGACATGAGGCATGCCGATGCTTCAGGTGTCTCAGCCCTGAGTTCTAGCAGAATCACTGCCACCCAGGGAGCAGGCTGATTGAGACTCCCATATAGCTCCCACCCAGGACCTGGTAATCTTGTGGAAGCAACAAGTCTATTCTCTGGCTTGCATGCACGCTCCTCCCTGATCCTGACCTACTTGATTTTCTTGGCACCCTGACCTTTTGGCTTTTGGACATTGACTTCTGATTCCGGTTTGTGATTCTGCATATTTTGAAGAAGCCTTTAAATATGTCTGTAACACATTGCTGTGAGCATGTTGCACAGTTGTTGTTTTTTAAATGGAGGACAAATAATTCCTCTGTATATTGCTATTTTTGAAATTAATATTTGCATTGCTTTGCATCTTCCATTTTTGAAGAGACCTTGGGCACTTCTCTAGCCGGACAGTTTGTGGGACAGAAATGCATTAAGTAAAAAGGCAGCAGTTTTCATTAGCATTCTTTTCTGATAACTTCCTGCCCAGTAGGCTCAAGGTAAGAAAATGTGACAGTTCATAGGGAGAAAAGTTAAAGGTTAACAGGGAAGAGAAGTTTGACAGGGGACTATGGTGTATTCACTGGTGAAGACTAGAGTCATTGTACTAAGACATTTTTGGGTTGGAAAATGATATCCTTTCCAACCTGAGAAGGATAAAAATAGTGCCATTGAACTAATGAAACGAGGGAGGAGAGGGCAAAAACATAAGATGAGCCCTGCTGGATCAGATCTGTAATTCATCTCGTTCAGCATCCTGTTTCACATAGTGGCCAACCAGCTGCCCTTGAGGGCCAACAAACTATATGGAGGCCAAGCCTTTTCCCTAGTAGTCCCCCTCAGCACTCTCAGAATGGATAAGCATATGGAACAGAGGTCCATCAGTGGCTATTAGCCACAGCTCATTGTTGGAACTCTCTGTCTGGGGTAGTGATGCTCTGTATTCTTGTGCTTGGGGGGCGTGGCACAGTGGAAGGGCTTCTAGCCCCACTGGTGGGCCTCTTCTGACCTGGTCTCATTCTGACCTGGAATATTTTATAGTACTGCCAGATGTGGGGATTCTGGAACCTGGGTGAGAGGAGTCATACAGGATCCTCACAGCACACCACGGCTTAGGGAAGCCACTGTGCTGTAACCCTGCCACAAGGTCCATTGCATGGAGCAGCAGCGCAAAGATTAGAGGTGTCCCTGTTTTAGCCCTGTTTTGGCCTTGGTAGTAGCCTTTCAGGTTTAGTCCAAGAAATGCTCAGGCTAAGTCTTCCAATATAAAGCAGGTAGGAAGGCCTAGGCTATCCCGATCTCAACAGATCTTGGAAGCTAAACAGGGTCAGCCCTGGTTAGCACTCGGATGGGAGACCACCAAGGTTATGCATGGGATAGAGAAGGCAGAGAAAGAAGTACTTTTCTCCCTTTCTCACAATACAAGAACACTCAATAAAACTAATGGGCAGTCAGGTTCTTCACCCAAAGGATGATTAACACATAGAATTCACTGCCACAGCAGGTGGCAGCAGCTACATGCATAGATGGCTTCAAGAGGGGATTGGATAAACATATGGAGCAGAGGTCCATCAGCGGCTAATAGCCACAAGGTATATATGGAACTCTCTGTCTGGGGTAGTGATGCTCTGTATTCTTGGTGCTTGGGGGTGGAGACAGTGGGAGGACTTCTAGTGTCCTGGCTTCACTGATGGACCTTTTAATGGCACCTGGGGTTTTTTTTGTTTCGTTTTTTGGTTACTATGTGACAGGGTGTTGGACTGAATAGGTCATTGGCTTGAACCAACATGGCTTCTCTTATGTTCTTATGAATTCTAGGGTTGTTATGCAAAGGCAGGCAATGACAAACATGCTCTGTTAGTGTCTTTCCTTGAAAACCCTATAGGATCACCTTAAACTGGCTGTGACTTAACAGCACTTTATCCATACGTTTACAAGAATGCCATGGGAGAATCGGGTTTGATTCCCCACTCCTCCACTTGCATCTGCTGGCATGGCCTTGGGTCAGCCATAGCTCTGGCAGAGGTTGTCCTTGAAAGGGCAGCTGCTGTGAGAGCCCTCTCCAGCCCCACCTCACAGGATGTCTGTTGTGGGGGGAGGACGGTAAAGGAGATTGTGAGCTGCTCTGAGACTCTTCGGAGTGGAGGGCGGGATATAAATCCAATATCTTCATCTTCTTCTCCATACTGTAGGGGAGCTCTTCAACCAGAGTACAAAGCAGAACACACAGAAGCTGGTCAGGAATAATTGTTTCATCTCCAAGATCTAGGGAATTACAAATGGGTCTGTATTTTCTCTTTCCAAGTATATCAGTGGGTCAACCCTGATTATCTGCAAGGACAACTCGTTTGGAAGCTAGAAGGCCATCCCTTCTTGCATGAAGGGTACTCCTCCAATCAGGCTTACTAGTATGTCTATCTTTGGGGCTTTCTGGATCATCTTGGAGAATCATCTTTTGCATAGGGTATTGACTCTGAGTTCCAGGATTCCACAGTTTGGATCAGTGTGTGTTCTGTAGTTGGTACTCAAGCTGGCTTTCATTACTACTGACCCAGCAGTTACTGGAGCCTGCAGAGAATCTGCCCCCCCCCTGTTGAAATTTTTGTGTTCCCTGGGACACAAGGGTACTATGTGATTTGTTCTATTCTTCCATGCCAGTCTATGGCAGACTGTGGAAAGAATTCCCTTAAGGTAGAAAATCTGGAAAACAGATTTTCTACCTTAAGAACAAATGCAGTTTGGGGGAAATTATGTATAAACTCCAAGAACAAATGCACCCTTTGGGGGAAATTATTTATAAACTCCAAGTAAGTAGTGCACTTTTCTGCTGCCCCTTTTAAATCTGGGGTCTGTCGTTTCTGAAATCAGTTTAAAGATCTAAGCCATCCTCAAGTTCTGCTGATCTGCTGTGTTACTCCAGGCTCTTTTGCTTTCATAAATCAAAATTCCTTGCAGCTTCAATCCGTGGTGTTGCAACGTTGAGCTCTCAGGAGGCCGTATAAGGTAAGGCTGAGCAATTTCATCATGTTTTAAGGTCAAAACACCTACCCATTCCCTGAAGCCCATGGAATAACAAACATAACCCCCGGTTCCAATGTTCTGCACAAATCGAATCAACGGGGAAGAAATGTTTTAAACAAATAGGGAATATTTATCACACTGAGCTACGCTTGTTTTTTTGTCAGAAAAAAACAAGTTGTAGCATGCAACGTTTTCTGTTTTATGTTGCTGCACGGACATTCCTCACCACTAATGAGGGAAGTGGTTTTCATTTGGACTCGCTTTTTCATTTTGAAGCAGGATGCGATTGCCTTGAGCTCCCAATAAAAAAAAAATTGCTAAGTCCTAGTGGCTGGGATATAGTTGAGAATTTAGTGATACAGTATTACTAAATTTAAAAAGGGAGGAAACAAGTGTGGTGCTATTCCCAGTACAACTAAAAAAACCACACAAACAAATTCAAACAGAGAAAGAAAGTCAAATGCCATTCCAAGTCAATATGGCAATTATTCTTCATTTGGGACATGTTTATGGGGTCATCTTTCTGGCTCAGATAAGAATGAGTACCCCATATCTATGATTTGTTGGTCATACCTTTATGCTGCCCCTTCTGCAAAGACCTCAAGGGTTGTTCCATTAAACCCATTTATTATTTATTTAAAACATTTATTTATCTTAGAGCAACTCAAGGCAACTTACATTGTAAGTCGCAATAAAACACAGTAAAATTGATGAACCCGCTAACTTAAAAACCAGGCAGAAGAGTTAGAATAATCAAATGCCATCGTGTAAAAAACTACCTCCACCTGCCTCCTAAAGACTGAAAATGAGGAAGGCCTCTTAAAGATTGAAAATGAAGAAAGCCTCCATGGAGGGAGTCTTCCACAAACATGGGGCTGCCACTGAAAAGGTCTTCTCTCATTTACTCACCAGGGGAGATTTTGTGGTTGTGGGGACACTCAAGATGGCCTCTTGTGAACTTAATTCCCAGGCAGGAATATATGAGAAAAGACAGTCCTTCTGATAAGCCAACCCAACGCCATGTAGGGCTTTAAAGGTCAAAACCAACAACTCGAATTAGGCTCAGGAGTGGATCAGAGATCAGTGTAATTGCTGTAGAATTGGAGTCACGTGATCCTGGTAACTGGTCCCAACCAGCAGTCTAGCTGAAGTTTCCAAAACCCTCTTCAAGGGTAGCCCCAAGAAGAGTGCATTACAGTAGTCCATTCTAGATGTAACTAAGGCATGGATCACTATGATTTGATCAGGCTAAACCTGTAGCACACACAACTGATATTCCAGCTAAAGCTGAGTGAAATCTCTCAACCACCTGGTTTTCTAAAGGACTACTGTGATAAACAACACTCCCAAGCTGTGAACGTGACTTTTTCTAGGTGAGTGTAACCCCTCTAACAGATCTCAGGTCCCTGTTCTGGCTTTCTACAGAGCATCTCTACTAACCTAGAGGAAAGCAAAACAAGATACAACCTTAAACATTATTCTCCTCCTCCCCAAAAACCTAACAAGTAAAATACAATGTAAAAATGCTGAATTAAAATTAATTCACAAATTCAAGACAATATGAGCAATCTTAAGCAGATGTACTCAACAGTAAGTCCCATTTTATTGAATAGTGCTAAACATCAGCAAAGCATTTGTAAGACTGTTACTAATCTGTCTTCCGGAGCTTAGCAGGAACTTTAGGTTCTTCTCATTATAGGTTCTAATATCTTACCTGTGCCACTTTTTACATGTGCTAATTTGTTCTACTGTCTTATTCCATCATGCATTAGTCTTGATGTTTGTTCTATTCAGCTGTTGTTGGCTAGAAGTATCTTGCATCTGCTCTGGGTGGACTAATTTCTCGTTTGATTGGATCCTGTTTATATATTGACCTTTCTTTTTATACCTCCTCTTTTGCTGGTTATTTCAACATGCCTGGTGGATATACACTTCTATGTATCTGAGGAAGTGACTTCTGACCAGGGGTGGAATTATAGCAGGAGCACCTTTCCATATTAGGCCACACACCCCTGATGTAGCCAATCTTCCAAGAGCTTACAAAAAAGAGCCTTGTAAGCTCTTGGACGATTGGCTACATCAGGGGTGTGTGGCCTAATATGCAAAGGAGCTCCTGCTAGAATTCCACCTCTGCTTCGGACTCATGAAAGGTCATGCAGAAATAAATTTTGTTAATCTTGAAGGTGTTCTTAGACTCCAATGTAGGCCTTCAAAATGCAGAATGTGTTAGAAATAATATGACTGAATGCATTATATTTTTTAAAAGTGATCTTCTGAAATAGTTAAGAGTTCTCTTTTACAAAGAGGAATCCGAGTTTTACTTACCACAAAATGTTTTTTTCTGTTTTCCATGAAGAAGAAATGATATTAAAATTTGCTGGGAAGTTACAGCTACCACCACCATGTTGTGCAATGGAAAACCAGCGCATTTTGCTTCCTTGACCACTTTTCATTCTTCCTTCCTTTACTCTCCCTCCTCCATTTTATCTTCATAATATCCCTCTGAGCTATGTCAGGCTAAAAGAGGAAGTGACTAGCCAAGCATGATTCAGTGAGCTTCACAACCAATGTGGCACTTGAACCCAACATATCCACTACCCAAAAGTAATATAACATGAAAACTTTTATTCCCATTTTTTGGTTAATTTTCAAAGTAATGTTTCCTTATATATCTGTGCTGTCTCCTGTGCTTTCCTCATGTATCTGTACTGTTTCCCCGAGATAATGAAAGCCTTCCCTTGATTGGTGAGGAGGGGAGGAGGAGGGAAACTACCACAGAAATCCTTCCCTCAATTAGCACTGCTTCATAGATGACATAAAGAAAGTCTCTTCAGACCAGGGTCTTCCAGACCCATGTTCTTGCTGTGGAAGCTGACTGGGTGATTTCAAACCAGTTATAGACTTTCAGCCTAACCTGCCTCACAGGGTTGTTGTGCAGATCAAAAGGGGGAGAGGAGAATGATGTAAGCTGCTTTGGTTCCCACTGCAGAGAGAGACTGTACTTTTCCTAGGTAGAAGCTGCAGAGAGGGAGAAGGAGATGGAAAGCAATCTACCCAGAGCTATTTTGCCCCATCCCTTCTTTCTCAATCTATCCCCTTTCTCTGATGGTCTACCCCACATTTCCCCACATTCTTCATTTCCCTTCCCAACAGCTGCCTTCTCAACATATTTTGCCTCCCAGAGCCAGTTTGGTGTAGTGGTTAAGTGTGCAGACTCTTATCTGTGAGAACCAGGTTTGATTCCCCACTCCTCCACTTACACCTGCTGGAATGGCCTTGGGTCAGCCATAGCTCTGGCAGAGGTTGTCCTTGAAAGGGCAGCTGCTGTGAGAGTCCTCTCAGCCCCACCCACCTCACAGGGTGTCTGTTGTGGGGGAGGGAGATAAAGGAGATTGTGAGCTGCTCTGAGACTCTTGAATGGAGGGCGGAATATAAATCCAATGTTGTCGTCTTCTTCTCCCGCTATCTTTCCCTTCCCTCCCCACCCCCCTCCCAGGCCACAACACTCACTCGCAGCAAATGTCTAGTGCTCATTGTATTTCTCTGCATAATGGGCCTTATTACTAGTATGAAAATAACTTTCATGGTAACTTTCATTGGAAGAGACAAGTGAAATATAGAATCTGGTATCTGGAGCTTTGCAAATCATATATTCATTCCTTCTTTTGTTTGTTTGTTCTCCCCCAAAACAAATAGGATCAGCATCTTTTAATAAGTACAAAATGTTAGCATTATCACTTGTGAAGCTGGGAATATTCCCTTCCATTTGGACAGAATGTTGTTATTGTGGTAGTTTTAAAAGCATCTTTTAATTCAGTCTTTTGCTGTGACACTACACCACAAGTTCCATCATAAGGTTCAAAAGCCTGCATGATGGGAGAGTCCATCTGTTTGATCTCCCAAGATACCCCCCCTCCAAGCTGGGCAACAGCAGCTGAGCAAATCATTGCTTGTATTTACATGATCCATCTGTAGTACATAGAAATGCCTGGGAATCCCCTGAAATCACAGCTCATCACCAGACTACAGAGATCAGTTCCCCTGGTGAAAATGGAAGTTTTGGAAGGTGGACTACATGGCATTGTACCCCAATGAAGTCCCTGTCTTCCCTAGGCTCCATTCTCAAATCTCCAGGAGCTGGCAATTCTATCCTCCATTCCCCACCAGTGGCCAGGGTGGACTTGGCAACTCTAGTAGTACAAGATGATCTGAGTGGGCAAAGGAGAAGACTGAACCAGAAGGAAGGGATAAACCAGGCCTCAAATTCAGCAGGAGCACACGGGAGCACAGCTCCTGAACCTTTCTGAGGGTTCCCCCTCTTCCTCCCCACCTACCTTGTCCATTGAATAGTAGGTGCAGCTGCATAACAATCCTTGGAGTAGGAGAGCAGGCAGCCAGCCAGCCACCAGGGGTTTTACCACAACCCAACAGCCCTCATTAACCCCTGGAGAAGCCCACACCACCCTTTCTCCACTTCTTATGTGATTTTGGGTGGCGGGTAGCTTGCTGGCCTTTTGACTGGGGGGTGGCAGCCCAGGAGAGCCTCAGGCAAGCGAGTCCTTCTTGGGCTGCTGGCTGTTTAGCCAGCCCAAACAGGCCTCACTTGCCCAGGGCTCTCCTTTCTCGCATCGGGTTGCTTTTGGCTGGAGGGGGGGCAGCATATGCTAATGAGTTATGCTAATGAGCTCTACCACCTATTTTTCTACAATATGACCCCTGGGATAAACCATGCCATTTTCTCCCCTGGCCGAAGTGAGGCAACCAAGAAAGCGTTTTGCATGCATGTTAATTTATTTTTCTGGCAACTGAATTGAGCACACAGCAAATGAAGGAGGAAGAAGATAGCTGATGCAAAGCGGGGCAAGAATGTGCATCTATAAACCATTAGGAATATGACTGAAAACAAATGCAAGTACTTGATAAGAAGTGAACTGTTTCCAGTTGTTTGAGAGTGCTGCTCCAATTTATGAGGAAACTGATTTGCTCAGAGGAGTGATTGCATGCGACTAATAGGAATTATTCATCATTCTGTGATTTTTAAAATCCTGAATTTATCTCTGTGCATGCCAGGTTTGCCACAGCGTTCAGCTCCTTCAGTCTACTACATTTTTGATGCACATGTAGCCATTGATAAAGCTTTGTAAAAAAAATGCAGTCTTGGTAGAAGTCAAGATTTTTTTTGGTATGATGGTTTTATCATCACATGGGGTGTGATCACACGTCACATTAAAAGCGTGTGTGTAGCGCTCAAATTTGAACCGCTGAATATTGATTCGATGCAGGGTTGTTCAGACGAGCATCCAAAAATGCGACTCATTCTGTTGTTGAGCGATCAGACATCCAATACTATCATGCCCTTTTCTTGGAGCATGCGTGATCAGATGGTGATTTCTGGGAGGGGGGGGTCCATTGAACATGCACCCAACTGTTTGGAGGTGGGAAATCAAACGTTGCTTTAGAGGCAGGGGGGAAGGGGGAAAGTTTCCGGAATTAACATTGCCGATTTAAACCAAGGAAATACCAGGAATTAGTTTCCTAGAAATTGGCAGTGACAATGATATCTGGAAATCCTCCACATTGAAAAAAAAAGAGATTTTTTTCCCCTGTTCTGAATAGTGGGATAACGTCCCCCCCACACTCCGATCCTGTGTTGATTGGAGAAGCAGAAGCGTCACCTCAGATTCCCGGATGATCTGGCAATGCGCATGTCTGCTGGGGCGCTTTTAAAAAAAAAAAAGGTGGGAGGAGCAGTAAACATTCCAAGGGGCAGTATTGCACGTGGAAAAAGCCGATCTTGTGCTGCTTTTTTGAAAAAGGGCCGGACTTTCTGCGCTGTCAAATTAATGTGGCACTGATCCACAGCAAGTTGGAATGACCCTGGATGACGCTCGATTGCCAGATGTGGATGTCTGGACGAACATATTTAATCCATCAGCGAGACGGAGCTGTGTCGCCACTAATGGTACGTGTGACCGCACCCATGCGTTTGCTCTTCTGGTTTTTATGGGCAGTTTTTTTAATGGTTTGCTAATTTATAGAATGGTGCATATTTTTTTAAATATAATTTTATCCCATATTATCTTATGAGCTGCCCCAAGCAGATCCCTGAAAGGGTGGCATATAAAAAGTTTGCAATAGTTAAAGAAGCCATTTGGGTTTTATTGTGTACAGGACTGATGTGCAAATCATTAAAACACTGTACAAAAAGAAACCAGGTATTCAAACGGAGCGATCACTTTCAGATTGAGGGTTGCCGGCCTCCACATGGGGCCTGGAGATCTCCCGCTTTTACAACTGATCTCCAACCGGCAGAGATCAGCTCCACTAGAGGAAATGGCTGTTTTGGAGGGTAGACTCAATGGCATGAGCAGAAGTTTGCCAGCTATCACAAGTCAGTGGTAAACATAAGCGCTTAAATCCCAAGGTGTCCTAGTCAATGTTCCCTCTAAGCTGCAGAGTCTTGTGAGCAAAAATCCTACTTTGTGAGCTATCAGCATTAAAGTTGGAGCTACTGGCACGAAAGCTGTGAGCTGCTGCATCGATTATTGTGCTCTGGGGTCATCCTTCCTGAGCTAAGACAAAAATGTGTGAGCTGGAGGCTAAAAATCTGTGAGCTAGCTCACATTAACTCAGCTTAGAGGGAACACTACTATGTGCAGTTCTGGAGGACTCACTTCCAAAAGGATGTGGAGAGAATGGAACGGATGCCAGAAAGAACACGATCGCAGGCCTGGAGGCCGAGACCTATGAGGAAAGGCTGAAGGTGTTGAGAATGTTCTTTCTGGAGGAGGCTGAGGGGGGACGTGATTGCTTTTTAAAAATTATTTGAAAATCTTGTTACCCAAACGGGACCCAGAGAAGGGAACATTACTTTAAAAAAGGTTTCCGGAAAGGAATAATGTAGGGCCTTGGTCTATGAATACAGGGCTGGCCCTGACACTAGGGAAACTAGGCGATTGCCTAGGGCGCTGGCCTTCTGGGGGCACCAGATTTGTTCCTGGCCACGTGACTCGGTGATGTTATCAGTGCAGTGGAGGTGGTGCCGGAAGTTAACCTTGCCTACGGTGCCAGACAGTCTAGGGGCCAGCCTTGTATGTATTCCAGGGTGGATCTTGGAAGTGGTACCCAAAATAAAATGTTGAAGAAAGGGAATGCGGGAGAGTATGATTGTAAACACGGAACAAAATAATTTTATCGTCTACGAGATAAAATAAATAAAAATGAAAAGAACCTACAATGGTCCCTTGAGAACTAATTCCCTAAGTAGCCGTGTGCGCACACACCAGCATGAGGGCACACTTGTATAAGGTAGGATGGAGGAAATCAGGAAGTTTTAGGGAAATTTTATGAACTGAAATCCTGGGCTTGTGGTATGGAGGGGTCCAGGGCAAAACACAGCTGAGCTCCAAAGAGAACACGGGGGAGAGGGGGGTGGCTACAGGCATAGGCTACAAGCAAGTGGGGATTGGAATAAACCTACGCAGCAGAAGTCCATCAGCGGCTATTAGCCACAGCGTGTTGATGGAACTCTCTGTTTGGGGTAGTGATGCTCTGTATTCTTGGTGCTGGGGAGGAACAGTGGGAGGGCTTCTAGTGTCCTGGTCAGGGCCAGATTTAGAGAGAGGCAGAGGGGGCGCTTGCCCTGGGTGCCACCAGAGGGGGGGCACCAAATTGGGTATGAAGTCTATTCTATTCTATGGGCCAAAAGGATAGAATGGGCCCAAAGGGAGTATCATTTTTTTTTTAATTTTGCCCCCTCCCTCAAAAATCATGTAGATTTGGTCCTGGTCCTAGCCCCACTGATGGACCTCCTGATGGTAACTTTTTTGGGGGGCCACTGTGTGACACAGACTTTTGGACTGGATGGGCCACTGGCCTGATCCAACATGGCTTCTCTTATATTCTTCTGTGACACAGAGTGTTGGACTGGATGGGCCACTGGCCTGATCCAACATGGCTTCTCTTATGTTCTTCTGTGACACAGAGTGTTGGACTGGATGGGCCACTGGCCTGATCCAACATGGCTTCTCTTATGTTCTTATGTGACACAGAGTGTTGGACTGGATGGGCCACTGGCCTGATCCAACATGGCTTCTCTTATGTTCTTATGTGACACAGAGTGTTGGACTGGATGGGCCACTGGCCTGATCCAACATGGCTTCTCTTATGTTCTTAAAAGAAGTATGAGGAGCCAGCTTAGCAAGGAGAAAAAGCCTGCCAAGTGCAACAGGGGAACCAGGAAACCAGAGTTCTGACCATCAGATATCTGTTCCAGGGATCTGATGAACAATTTGCTATAACATAAGATTTCTCCTTTATGGATGAAAGAAGACCCCCCACCTTCCCTCGCAGGGTAGCAGGGATTTGACCATCCTGGCTTTGGATAGGATCAAAATAAAAAGTTTGAATCTCACTGCCAGGTTTATAGTTAACTGCTGTCAGACTTTGATGGGGAAAAGTGCATAGTTACAAACAGGGTTTGAGGGAAATGCCCCAAATCTGCAGGGCAGCTGCAAAAGCCTCTCCCACCCAGAACTCCCAAGTTCCAAAAAGACTGGACCGGAGGGTCCAGTTCTATGGGCACCCAAAAGACTGCCCCTATCCCCCATGCTTTCCTAAGGCGGGGGGAAAGGTGCCAATTTCCCTATGGTGGGAAAATTGACACTGAGGAGGAGTGGGTTTGTGGGAGAGGCACCAAATTTGCTGTCTAGCTTCAGGAGCCTCTCCTCCAAGGAACCCCCAAGTTCCAAAAAGATTGGACCAGGGGTTCCCATTCTATGGGGCCCCCTTTTCCCATTGTCTCCTATGATGGGAAAAACTTGCAAACACAGGCAGCAGTCAGATTCTCCTAGAGAATCTCTGCAGTGGAAAGTCAACTGCGATGAAGATTTGCAGGAGCATAATAATGCTTTGTGCCCAGCAGAACAAGTGCCACTATGCCAGTGCCAGTGTCACCCCCAGGACCAAATCTGAGAATCTCTCTGAATTACAAACCTAGGGGGCGGGGGGTGCTTTCTGCAAGGACCACAGCACAGATACAGTGCATTGGATGCACTGATGCCAAGCAGCAGAGCTCTGTGCAAGTCTAATAGTGACCAGCCCAGTGGCACAGCCCTACCAGTTACTGCCCAGCAGCTGAACCCACTGGCCTTGTGAACCCATTGACTCCAACCTTGTGGCCTGGGTATACCAAAAGATGAATGGACACAAAATCTGAAATCAAGATTCACAAAGCTGAGCAACCTGTTTTACTCCAACATCATTTCCAAAACAGACTGGAACAGATTACTGAATTACAATCATTATTACACTCATTACAAAATTCAGGGCAACGGAACACCCAGGGCCCAACAGAGATATTAGGTTCTCATCTCACTGCCCAAGCTAAATCACTCAATTCTTGTTGATACACTGTGTTGGTCTTAAAGGGGTGACTGGACCTAAACTTGGTTCTCACACATTTTTTTAAACAATTCCATTATTATCTAAATGTCACCTTGCTGCCTTTTTACATGTTCTGGCAAATGTGTTATTCCAATCTTGACTGTGTTTTTACCTCTGTTACTTATGCGTATTGACTCCAATCAACTCTTTCTGGTTACCAACCCACCCCTACTGGCGTGTAATATTTGAGGAAAACTGATTTACTGTATGAACTTGGGCACCTGCATTATTTAATTGCAATGTATCTGAGGAAGAAGAGCCCCATGGCACAGAGTGGTAAAGCTGCAGTACTGCAGTCCAAGTTCTCTGCTCACGACCTGAGTTCGATCCCAGCGGAAGCTGGGTTCAGGTAGCTGGCTCAAGGTTGACTCAGCCTTCCATCCTTCTGTGGTCCGTAAAAGTGAGTAACCAGCTTGCTGGGGGGAAAGTGTGAATGACCGGGGAAGACAATGGCAAACCACCCCGCAAAAAGTCTGCCGTGAAAACATTGTGATGTGACGTCATCCCAGAGTCGGAAACGATTGGTTCTTGGACAGGGGACTACCTTTTTTTATCTGAGAAAGTGTGCTTGCACACAGAATCTTATACTTTAAGTTTTAAAAATTGTCTTAGAAAACCACAGGAGGCCATTACAAATCTATTAAAATGGAAGTACTAAATAAAAAAGTGAAACCCTTCTAATTGGAAGGGAACAGTCACAACTAGATACACAGCAGCCCATAACAGAGGCTTGATCTGATACCTTTCAATATTTCCTAAACACACACACACACACAAAAAAAAAAACCAATTGCCAGTCATTGTAAGATAAAATCCTTTGCCCACCAAGGTCGGAATAAAGAGTCGGACACAATGCATTGGAATAAAATTGGGCCACTTTATTAACTCACAACATGAACAGCAAGGGCACCCCACCAGCGGCCTGGCCAGGGCTAGGGGTCACCGTGACCGCTCCCCTGCCATTAACGGGTGAGAGACCCAGCCCCCCAGCCAGAGCTGAGCAACTCAGCTCCCTCCAGGCAGGCCCAGCAGGGAGGCCCGCACCAGAGGGCCCAGACGCACGTCTCGGCAGAAAGGCACCCTCTAGCCGAGCCTCCTGGACAGTCTGCATTCTCCAAACCCGGGTCTCCAAACCTCAAGGTCGATCATGCCAGACCCCAAAATTCCCCAAAAGGGGGATGCTTCACAGTCCTCCCCTAGCCGCATTTTCCTAAACCCCTAAAACCTGCCACTATAAAAGATGCAAAAGAGCAGTCCCAAAGATGCCACAGCCTATTAGAGATGCACATTTAAAAATGTCCAAAGCATGGAGAGTTGCTTGGCCTTTTACCACAACTGAACCTTTTGGGAAGTCCTCCTGTATCAGCTAGACCAGGGGTGGCCAACGGTAGCTCTCCAGATGTTTTTTGCCTACAACTCCCATCAGCCTCAGCCAACATGGCCAATGGTTGGGGCTGATGGGAGTTGTAGGCCAAAAACATCTGGAGAGCTACCGTTGGCCACCCCTGAGCTAGACCAATTCCCCACTAGCCTTGTCCCAGTCTCACTTTCTTCTTCTCCCCAGGGCTTCTTTCCAATTTCGCACAAGCTGCCGTGGGGCTGAAACTCACGCAGCCTCTTCCACGCAGCAATCAAAAACAAAGAACAAAATCCATGAAAAAATTACGAATGACACTCATACACTTTGTTAGAATTAATTGTACACAGTTTTAGTATAAAGTTCATAAACAATTCATCAAAATTCCTAGAAAAAAGTTCTTTAAAGTAGCCACAGAGGACATTGTGTTAGTCACTCTGTAAAGTAAAAAGAAGAGCCCCTTGGCGCAGAGTGGTAAAGCTGCAGTCCTTCAGTCAGAGCCCTCTGCTCACAACCTGAGTTCGATCCCAGTGGAAGCTGGGTTCAGGTAGCTGGCTCCAGGTTGACTCAGCCTTCCATCCTTCCGAGGTCGGTAAAATGAGTACTCAGCTTGCTGGGAGGGGGAGTTTAGATGACTGGGGAAGGCAATGGCAAACCACCCCGTGAAAAGTCTGCTGTGAAAACGTTGTGAAAGCAACTTCACCCCAGAGTCGAAAATGACTGGTGCTTGCACAGGGGACTGCCTTTACCTTTAAAGTAAAGAACCTGAGAGCCTGATGACTGTTCAAACCTTTCCCACCTGGATGAAGATGACATCACATCGAAACATGTAGAATATGCTGCTATCCACGTTGAGGATCGTTTGGAACGTCTACTCAGTCTGGAATATATGAAATATGGACTTTGTATTTTCCCTAGCACTTTGTTCTGTCCCAATCAATTTATAGCTCTGTGGCTACTTTAAGGAACTTTTTTTCTAAGAATTTTGATGAATTGTTGATGAACTTTATAATAAAATTTTGTACAATTAATTCTAACAAGTGAATGAGTGTCATTAGTGATTTTTTTCGCGGATTTTGTTCCTCATTTTTTATTGCTTCCTTGTCCGTGATTCTCTCTTGCATTGTCTTTCATGCAGCAAGCAAGCTCCTCTAAAAACCGGTTTCTGCTTGCCGTGCAAAAGAGGCAGAGCGAGTTGCAGCCTCGGGGCAGCTGGTGCGAAATCCAATGGAAGCCCCACAGAGAAGGGGAGCATGAAACCGGGACAAGGCTAGTGGGAAATCGGTCCCAGTTTGCCACAGGTCTAATAATGAAGATCCTGATCCCAGAAGGAATGTGTGAGCCCAAGGTATATATTCATTGATTATATAGAAAGTCCAATATAGAGACTTTGCCAAGGAGTTCCAAGCGTGTGTCAGATTGTGGTTACTCACCGGTGAAAGAAAAGAACTCTCCATGTGTTGTGAGCCCCAGTCATTTATTCGTATTGTCCCAAGGCTCAAAACTGATATTGAAAACACATTTG
Organism: Heteronotia binoei; assembly: GCF_032191835.1. NCBI lineage: Eukaryota > Metazoa > Chordata > Lepidosauria > Squamata > Gekkonidae > Heteronotia > Heteronotia binoei. Next base: position 19,721,121 of record NC_083231.1, on the reverse strand, counting down.
AGGGACATGTCCCAGCATGAGTGTAGCTCTGAGGAGTTTATTGAAGAAGGAGGAGAAGAAGAAGGAGAAGGAGAGCAGATTTATACCCCGCCCTCCTCTCTGAATCAGAGACTCAGAGCGGCTTACAATCTCCTATATATTCTCCCTCCACAACAGACACCCTGTGAGGCGGGTGAGGCTGAGAGGGCTCTCATAGCAGCTGCTCTTTTAAGGACAACCTCTGCCAGAGCTATGGCTAACCCAAGGCCATTCCAGCAGGTGCAAGCGGAGGAGTGGGGAATCAAACCCGGTTCTCCCAGATAAGAGTCCGCTCACTTAACCACTACACCAAACTGGCTGTCATGAAGCAAGACAGAGACTCATATAAATCTGTGAAGACAAGTTGGTTGTTGGGCCTCCGTGTGCTTGTAAATCAGAGCCAGTTCATACTGAGGACTGGGTTTGTGTGTGTGTGTGTGTTCCAGGGCTTTTTTTTAGGGGGGGTAGAAAAAGCCCAACAGGAACTCATTTGCATATTAGGCCACCCCCCTGATGCCAAGCCAGCCAGAACTGTGTTTCTGTGTGTTCCTGTTCAAAAAAAGCTCTGGTGTTTCTTTATATGGACTCATTTGACAGAGGCAAACGTATAGGCCTGAGCAATCGTAGGATTCCTCAGAACACAGTTTGAAAACTACTGACTTGGGAAAGAGCTTTATTTTCGACTAAGTAGATGAGTGTATGGCTCACCTTGTCACGTGCGAACCTGAGGGCTGTAAGTCTCTGACAATGCAAATTAGTCACTAAACTAAACTAAGAAGGTATGATTAATCACCTCAGAGAATACCGGGCAGAATTACAAGTCACCGGATCTAATATTACTGACAAATACCCTACAATAATTCTGGCACGTACTTCATCACCTGGCGTCACCAAAAATGTAAGCCTTATGAACTGAAAAGAGGCAAAAAAGGGTCCCTCAGGTACGCTGTGATTAGTCCAAGACAGATAGCAGAGGAAAGAACAGTGCCAATACGAATTTGTGGAAATCAAATGTTAATTTTATTCATGATTTATGGCATTTGTGAGTTACGTGCACCCCTTGCATTACTTTTTATTTATAAGAATGATTTTTATCTGAACAAATAAAATCCTTTTCTCAGAGCCATAATTCTTCCCGCGTTAAATTTTTAAGTGAATTTCCCTCTGCCGGATTTGATATTGTTGTATTTTATGTAGCAATGTTTTTAATTGAATTTCTGGTTCCTCATTCATAATGTATAATATTTTACAGCGTTTTATGGGCATGGATTTGCACAGTAATTTACAGGATGCAGTCATAAACCACCCTGCTGTGAAAAATACGACGTAGACGATTGCATCCTGAATGTCATGAAACAAACCAATTTCGGTGGGAAGAAATTCAGGAGGTCAGTTGCTCGGGGATAATCTGTTATGATTCTTCCATATTAATGGGCCAAAAAGGACTTTCTATTATAGAAAAACCCTCAATAAGTACAGAAATAGATAGGATTCAATGAGTTCCTAGCCATGGATGAAGTTCCAGAATGCAGATGGATTGCCAGCTATGTAACAGAATCCATTCCCTACTAGGGATCCTCACCTCCAGGCAGGCCCATAACTGCAATGGGGCCTTTCAGGGCCTGCTCCCACAACGCACTAACTTTTGGCACTTTCACACATGCTGAATAACATACTTTCAATCCACTTCAGTGGCACTTTGCAAGTGGATTTTGCCATTTCACACAGTAAAATCCCATTGCGAAATGCACTGAAAGTGGATTGAAAGTGTGTTATTTAGCGTGTGTGAAAGCACCATTTAATTAGCCTGTGACCACTAAGAAATTTATATGCCTGCTGACTTAAAAATTCCTGGCTACATGGCTGCCTCCAGGTGGAACCTGGGGATCCCCCAGAGTTACGTCTCATCTCCAAACTACAGAGAGCAGCTCCCCCTGGAGAAAATGGATGTTTTGGAGTGTCAACTCTGTGGCACTGTACCCCCCCCCCCCCTGTTCTCCCTTGGTTCCATCCCCAAATCACCAGGAGTTTCCCAACCTGGACACCCTACTCCTTCTATCCCTTCCATCCCTATCCCAGGAAGGACCCGGCAACCCTATTCCCTTCCTTTCTTCTGTGTGTTGGGGAGGGGTGTTGACCAAGTAGAATGAGGATGTTGCTCCCAGTGCACCAAACGGCCATTCTTGCACACTGGGAGGGGTGGGGGAGAGAAATCAGACTGCTGTGACCAAAATCTGAGATTCAGCCTGCAGTACCCTCCATTTATACCTTTTATCCCATTTTCCCTCCAAATGTTGGGATGTTGTGTATTGATGTCCACCTCCTCCATTTGATCTTCAAGGCAACTGAATAGCCCAAAGTCACCTAGTTAGCTTCATGGTGGAGAGAGGGTTTCAACCTAAGTCTCATGATCCAAGTTCAACATAGCAGACATTATATACCACATCAGCTTTAGTTCCTGGGCCAGGAGCTCCATATCATGTTTCAGTAAATGGGGCAATATTTAGCACAATATATAGTCTGTTACCCTTATTCAACCAACTGGGTTGGATCCAGCCAGACTTTTCACTCAAGATCACCCATTTGCCTTACTTTACTACTTCCTTCAACATTCCCACATGGCTTTTGTCCATGCAGGTCACATGGTCTCCAGCACACAGTTTTGGGTGATAAAGATGAGCCCATCTTCTCCTTTCCAGCAGTGGAAAGCTGGTTGGATCCAGCCCATTATTTGAAAGCGTGTTACATGTTTAGGATGCCTTGTGTATGGTTTTACCTCAGAGAAAACTTTACCTTAGAGAAATCTGGAGAACCAGGTTTGATTCCCTGTGCCTCCACCTGAAGCCTGCTGGGTACCCTTAGGCCAGTCACAGTTCTGAGGTAAACTTTCTCAGCTCCATTACCTTCACAAGATGCCTGTTGTGAGGAGAGGAAGTGAATGTGATTGCCATCTTTGAGACTTCTTAAGTTATAGAAAAGCAGATATAAAAACCCGCTCTTCTTCTATTAGGATGTTCACAGGCTTCACATCTTCTGCATGGCACAAAATTGGCATTTTCCTAATCACTGCAACAGAAGTGACAGGCACATATATGACAGAGCATCCTAGAGAATCCGACTGATGGCTCAGGGCAATCTAGAAAGCTTCCTCTCATGCCTTGTTCATGTCAGGAAGAGCCATCCATCAAAACATTACCAATTTCCCATGGCAGTTGAGCAGATCATTGCGGGTCAGGGCTTTTGGATATATTCCTGCTCCTCAGGGGTGGAATTCTAGCAGGAGCTCCTTTGCATATGAGGCCACACACCCCTGATATAGCCAATCCTCCAAGAGCTTTCAAGGTTCTTTTTTGTAAGCTCTTGGAGGATTGGCTACATCAGGGGTGTGTGGCCTAATATGCAAAGGAGCTCCTGCTAGAATTCCACCCCTGCTGCTCCCATTCTGAAAATACTTTTCACTCAACCAGGACTTAGGGTTCTTTCCTGGGTTCTGGCTGGGGGTAGGAGTAAATGTGGGAGCATCCCCAATAGCTTCCATAACAAAACCCCTTGAATAGATGAGACGTTTTAGGGAAACTACTGACATAGTTCTGTTGAACAACAATTGAATTATAGCAATTTAACTTAATTCTTGGCATGATTCAGTAGCAGTTGATTTTTTTTTTCTAAAAGCGTACATGGAATCAATAGGTCAGGATTTCTCCCCCTTCCATTGATACCAAAGGAAATTAGGATTAATTCCAAAGTAAATGGTGTTCCATTACTATAACAGCTGACAGGAGGTCTGGGGTGAAGAACATATTACTCCCTCTTAGGCTTCCCAATCTCCAGGTCCCAGCGGGGGATCCCCCATTTTGACAGGCTTCTCCCCGCCCCCAGCCAGCTGGCCAGCGGGGGGGGGGGGGCCCACCCCAACAGTCATTCTGTAGATTTAGAGCTCCTGCAGGTTTAGAAACCTGCAAACAGTTTTTAAAATGTGTACCTTTAAGGCTGAGCAGGAAGTAGGGAAAAGGAAGGGCTTCATGGGAAAGGGTCAGTAACAGTTTCCTCAGAGAACAGCCCCTCCCTTTCTTTTGCTTTCGTTTTCAGAGGGAGTAAAGTTCTGCAGGAACTAGACCCAGTAAGTATTTGTGTGTGAGAGAGAGGGAGGAGGCAGGGGATTCCCTGGTTTGGAGGCCCTCCCCTTGCTTTAGAAAGTGTGAGGGGGGAGGGAAATGTCTACTGGGCACTCTATTATTCCCTATGGAGAATGATTCCCATAGGGAATAATGGGGAATTGATCAGTGGGTATTGGGGGCTCTGGGGGGGGGGCAATTTTTTGAGGTAAAGTCACCAAATTTTTAGTATAGCATCTAGTGCCTCTCCCCAAAATACCCCCCCCCAAGTTTCAAAACGATTGGACAAGGCGGTCCAATTCTATGAGCCCCAAAATATGGTGCCCCTATCCATTATTTCCTATGGAAGAAAGGCATTTGAAAAGGTGTGCTGCCCCTTTAAATGTGATGGCCAGAACTCCCTTGGAGTTCAATTATGCTTCTCACACCCTTGTTCCTGGCTTCACCCCCCCATGTCTCCTGGCTCCACCCCCAAAGTCTCCTGGCTCCACCCCCAAAGTCCCCAGATATTTCTTGAATTGGACTTGGCAACCCTACTCCCTCTGTTCATACTGCCATTTCTCGTCTTTAATAATTCAGTTCTTAAAGGAATATTATGGTGGTTTGCCATGTAAATACTGTGTGTGTTGTATTTTTATGTTTAACAAGTGGGGACCCACAAGACACTTCTGAGGAAGTTCCATCCCCCCCCCCCTTTGCTTATTTCCCTCTTTCCCCTTCTCTAATAATCTTCCTGTCTTTCTTTCTCACTCCCCTTCTGTCAATCTCCCTCACCTCTCTTTCCCCCCCCCTCTCCTTCTCTGACAATCTTCCCCCTCTTTCTCCCTTCCCCTTTTTTGTCACTACCCCATCTCTTTTGCTCCCCACCCGAAGCATTTTTGTAGCTGGAACTCCTTTGCATATTAAGCCATGTCCCCCTGATATAGCCAATCTTCCTGGAGCTTACAGGACTCTTCTTACAGGACCTACTGTAAGCTTGTGGATGATTGGCTACATCAGGGGTGTGTGGCTTAATATGTAAAGGAGTTCCTACTACAAAAAAGCTCTGTCCCCTCCCCTTCTCTGTCCATCTACCCCTCTCCTTTTCTGTCAACCTACCCTGTTTGCCACCCACCCTTCTCCATAAATCTACCCCTTCCATTCCCTGTCAGCTTATCACCTTTCTATTTCCCCCCATTCTTGTTAATATCCCTCCTTTGTCCCCTTACTTAAAAAAACAAAACAAAACAATCATGGCAGCCACAAAAACATGGCAGCCACAGTATTAGCCACAGTATATTGGTCTGTGCTTGGAGCATTTTTCAATGCTGGTTGTTTCTGGGTAAATCTCCGCTTTACTTGATACTACAGTATGTGTATAAATGCATATATTTTGGATAGCAAACCGACCTACCATCAGTAACGGCATATAGAACGAGCAGAACCAATCTATTCCACATATGGAAACAAGAACAAATCGGCCCCTTCCCAGCCGCACTGGCAACACCAGTTATAGGCTGGGGGCCGTGCTTTGCGCTCCCGGAAGGAGGGAGGCTGATGCTGGCTTCCCAGCCATCCGGGAGTTGGAGGAGGGGGCGTGGTGTCGGGGCTATAAAGCCCCGGCTCCCGCCTGTGTTGAGCAGTTCTCTCGTAGCTCTCGGCCCACCCACCCGCCCTATGCAGTACAGGTTTTACCGGTCGCCTTATTAGGGGGCCAGGTAGGAATTTTTTCATTTTCACAGAATTGGCCTATGTGAATTTGTTTTTTGCCTACCTTGTACTGCTTGATAGTGTAGGGAGTTTGGGGTGAAGTTTGGTGGATTTGGTCGCTTGGCAGGATGAGGTGTTGGCTACAGTCTTTTCAGGGGAGCACCTATGGCTCTGCACCAGTGGGTGCAAGTGGTCTGTATGAACGGTAGATGGGCTACACGGCTCAATGCTGGGAGTGCAGATCACGACAAAGAAGATATATATTTTTTTTGGAAGAAGATATTGGATTTCTATCCCGCCCTCCACTCCGAAGAGTCTCAGAGCGGCTCACAATCTCCTTTACCTTCCTCCCCCACAACAGACACCCTGTGAGGTGGGTGGGGCTGGAGAGGGCTCTCACAGCAGCTGCCCTTTCAAGGACAACCTTTGCCAGAGCTATGGCTGACCCAAGGCCATGCTAGCAGGTGCAAGTGGAGGAGTGGGGAATCAAACCTGGTTCTCCCAGATAAGAGTCCACACACTTAACCATTACACCAAACTGGCTCTCACCGGGGCGGATCTTTCCTGAGTGATTGATGCCGACAGAGGTGGAGGCGGAGTTTGAGCCTGGCCGCTCAGCACCAGTTAGATGGTATTGGCCTCGTGCTAAGGGCAGGGTGGCTCGCCCTTCTAGGACAAGGCGGGGTCCAGTGTTTTGACCCCAGGGCTTGTTCTTGTAGGCCTATACCTCTTGCCATCCTTATTCGTTCAAGTTATGTTTCAATAAAGCGGCCCGGGTTTTTATCCAACACACTGTGTCAGCCTTTTCATTCCGACTGGGGGGGGGCAATAGGCAAAATGCCCATTTGAAGGGCAATCAGACTGCAGCCTCCATTTGTGGACAAGAATTTTCAGCCCCAAGGTCAGATACACAGTAGATGTCCCCCCCCCCCCTTAATTCCCCCATGTTGAAAGGAGTGGAATTTAGTTTCCTTCCCCCCAAGAATGGAATTCCTAAACAAGACAGCTTCATAATTAATTCAGAATGTTTCCATCTCAGACTTAATACACAGATAGGAATATATGTGTGTGTGTGTGTGTGTGCGTGTATCAAGCTGATGAGCTCTCCATCACATTTGAGATGGGAAAACCTTTGAAAGGCTCAACTCTGTTATTACTTGTCATTAAATGGCCCTAAATTGACTGAAAGTTCAATTGATTTTCCCTCCTTAGTCTGTAATCCTGACCCCTTATTTGGAAGTGAATTCTACTGAAATGCCGTGCAAATAAATATATTTTCGATTGAGATGCCAAAAGCGTTTAGCATCCCTTGCTTAACTCTCAACCCAATGGTGTTTGGATCAAAAAAGTTTTACCCAGCAATGGCGAGGGTGGTCTAACAATCTGAACTTTTTAAGCTTCATTGGCTAACTGAGGGACAGTTGCATAGTGGCAGATGACAGCCAGACACAATGTCATACGGGAACACATGAAATGCTCACAACTACCCAAGCAACTCCGTTTCCAGAATCAAGTCTGTTTTTCAGAATCGAGTCTCCTGGGTATGACGTTCTCCCACTGGTGTCGTTGAGGTTGCAGAGTTCCCAGAGAGAGCGGGATTAATGCGCAAGCAAAATAAACTACAATTTAGGGCCCCAAAATATGAAAGGCCTCTATATAATAAAAGAAAGACTAAAGATGACTAAATTACTTTGCTATTGCTGATAATGATGCTGCTAATGCTATGAGGCCCTTTAAACAAAGCATGGACAGGCCAACAACATGCAGGGGTATCAAACATCCAGCCGGGGGGGGAGGGGGTGCAAATCAAGCCCCTGGAGGGCTTATATCAGGCCCCCAAGCAACTGGCTGTTGTCTGCTTCCTTCTCCCTCCCTCTTTCTCTCCCCCCCCCCTACATCACAGCTTGCTTTGCCAGGCTTGCTCAATCACACAGGAGCTACACAGCAAAGCCTCTATTTTCTCCACTGGCTGAGGCTCTTCCCTTGGGGAGGACGTGGAGAGGGTTAGCTTGCTTTGCCAGACATTCTCAATCACATGGCAGAGCTACTAAGCCAAGCCTCTCTTCCTTCTATTGGCTGAGGTTCCTCCCACTCCTGGTCCCCCAGAGGAGGAAGGAAAGAGCCTGAGCTTCCTTTGATCAGTTCCCTGGATTGCACGGGAGAGTTACAAAGAAAGCACCATTAAAACCAACAAGTGCTAATGTTTTAAGCATGTTTTATTTTAATTTTTTTAAAAAAAAAAATCTTTGTGTTTGTCTGTGTCTTCTATAAAGTTTGTATCTCTGCTGCCTGGCATTACATTTTATGACACACATGGCCAGCCCAACAAGGTCTCATTTATATACGATCCAGCCCTCATAACAAACGTAACACCCCTGTTATAATCCATCTCTGTCCCCAAGGAACCCACCAGTTCCTGGGGACAAGGAACGATGATGAGTTTGTCTGTATATCTGTCAATTCATTTATCCCACCTTTCCTGCAACATCTTTATGAGGCAAGTTAACCTGAGAGATGCCTGACTTGAGGTCAACCAGTGAACATCGTGGCAAGTGAGCTTTGAGCTTGGTTCTCTCCAATCAAAAAATAGCATTTCAGCCAATATATGACGCTGCTTTACTTGTCTGCCCACCTATCTGAAGATCACACCAGCGCAGGGAAACATAACTAAATTTCATTATCAATACGGCTTTCCTCGCCTGGAGAGATTCCCACCGAGCTCCTTTGGAAGCAAAGTTTGATCAGTCTTCAATTAATAAAAAAGAAATTTCAGTGCAAATGCCTCCGAAAATAAAAAAGGACAGATTTACTTTAGAGGTTACTGTTCCTGTTGGCAGCAGAGGACAGGACTTATAATAATGGGTTTAAAGCTTGGGCAGAAGGCTACCAGCTAAATATTTGGGAGGGGGATTACCATCAGAGTTGTTCAGGAGTGGAATCAGCTGCCTATGGAGCTGGTGAGCTCCCCCTCACTGGCTGTCTTCAGGCAGTGGCTGGACAAACACTTGTTAGGGATGCTTCCAGCTGATTCCGCACTGATCCAAGGGTTGGACTAGATTCCCTGGGTGACCCCTTCCAACACTATGATACGCTATTATTTTATGAAAGTAGTGACATCTAAACAACCATGAAAAGCACTGGGATTTCTTTAAAGATGTTTTATACGCCTCAGCTGGCTCACTTTTTAATTCAATTCAATTTAATTTGTAGCTTAATTTAATTTTGATTTATGCCCCGCCCTATCCCGCAAGTGAGCTCGGGGAGGCTTACAACCTTAAAAAAAAAAAAAAGTTACAAACCACATCCAAACTAGACAATGTCATAATTACAACATTTGTAAAATTACAGTATTTTTTTGTGTGGGGATGGGTTTTTTTCCCCAAGTGAATCTTGTGTCAGATCTGGGTAAACTGTCATTGCCTTTAACAGCCACAGAAGATGGTACAGACTCTTAGCATTTGCACATGCAAAATATTGTGAATATCAGATTAGCACCCCCCCCCTCCCAAAACACACTGTAAGATGAGACAATTTCACATGAACATTTGATGAAAGTGTCACATTTAATTGCAGCATCCACAACTGAGATCCAAACCGAGAACTCATGCCCCGTCTGTTTTGGTCCAGCCAAAACCCTGCCGAGAAGGAGCAAACAGCCGCAATACCCTGCTTGTCACTCAAATTCTGGCCTAACAAACAGCCTGCCGAACATATTGAAGCTCCAGCGTCCTGAGTGGCTGGCAATTTGCCTGCCGCTCAATTATTCTGGCAGAAGACATCCATTCTGGCCTCATTTAGAGAGATGAGAAGTCTTATTTTGTCATGTCCGCTGGCAGCTACCATTCTGAAGTGATAGGTCTCTGAATGCAAGCATTCAAAGGGGTGATGGGGGTCAGGGGCCTTTTAACCTCTTCCTATGACTGCCTGCTGAAATGGATTCTCAAATCCCGCTTTGTTGGGTTGAGTAACGACTATGATTTCATTGCCCAAGCCTAGATTGGTATACAGCAGGCATAACGCACAAAGTCCAAGGATAAAGAACAGAAGGGTCATGCCACGTGTGCCAAGGGTTTACCACGTATAAAGTCCCCCCCCTCCCGCTATTCTTTGCAGTGTAATAAAGTTTAAGAGATACATTAGAACAATGTCCCAGAGAATGAAGTTGGGACTCTTCAGCTGATAAAAATAACTTCTACAACATTGACTGAAAGGACCATTTCGTTTTCGATATCAAAGACTTGCTGAGTTACAGCACTTTTTTTTTTTTTAATTACAGTACTACTGTCCAGTGTGGATTTCAAAGACAATGAAAATAGCAGATCAAATGCAAGAAAGATATGGGGTTTAAGTGGCTAACAAGAGACAAACGTGACCCAAGGTCTGATTCAAATGTCCAATCTCCATCAATAAATCCATCAAGAGTAATAATGCTAATTGTAGAACGGTGCTTAGCAGGGCTTTTTGTGTAGCAGGAACTCCTTTTCATATTAGGCCACACGCTTCTGATGTAGCCAATTGTCCAAGAGCTTATAGTAGGCCCTGTAAGAAGAGCTCTGTAAGCTCTTGGAGGATTGGCTACGTAAGAGGGGTGTGGCCTAACATGCAAAGGAGTTCCTGCTACAAAAAAAAATATCCCTGAGGATTATAACAGTGATGCAGAGGCTTATAACAGTGATGCAGAATTTAAGGATATGCAAACCTTGAAATCTGTGGATAGTTTCAGGTGGGTGGCTATGCTGATCTGCAGTAAGATCTGAGTCCAGTATAGGGTTCCCATTTTCCAGATGAGGGCGGGGGATTCCCTGATTTCGGGGCTTCTGCCTGCCAACAGCCAGCGGGGAAAACCCTGCCCCCACTGGCATCCTGTGGCAATGCCCTCAATGCAGTGATGTCACACAGAAATGACATCATCATGTTGGGAACATCATGCAGTGACGCTCTAATTTGGGGGCAAAACTGTACGGTCTGAGGCCAATTTTATCATAGAGCTTTGCCCTCAAACCAGTGCATGGACACTTGACATCCCCAACATGATAGCATCATTTCCACAGGGCATCTGGGATGTCACCGCGTGATGTCGCTGTTTGAGGGCAGAGCTCTGCCCCGCTTTTGGAAGGCTCCCTGCTAGGGCATCGTGGAGACCTGGCAGGAGACCTAGGCCAGTAGCATTTTAAAAACCAGCAAGATTTCCAGGGTAGAAGTTTTTGAGAGTCAAAGCTCCCTGGGGTCTAACAAAGACACCTTTGACTCTTGAAAGCCCATCCCCTGAACATCTTGAAATGTGTGGCATCCTTAGGAATCCTTCTTTCACCAGCCCTCAGCACGCTCACCAATGTCTGGCGCTAAGTTTCTCCTACCTCCCCTGCACTGTTCCCACTAACCTACATCACCTAATTAGGAACTAGCCAGCCAATGAAATGACCAGGTCTTTCTTTTAAAATTCAAACCACCAGCAGTGCAGAGCAGGTGAATAAAACCTGCTCACGTGCCACTTCATGAATGCAGCCCATAAATTCCTACCTGTCCCCTCGAAGGTCACCAGCTATTCCTTCCCAGCTTCAGAGTATGCAGGGGGAGGGCAAGATCAGTAAATTCTACCTGTCAGATTTTTTTTTGTCACCATCAGGGGTGGAATTCTAGCATGAGCTCCTCTGCATATTAGGCCATGCCCCCCCCCCAAGGGAGGGACGGTGGCTCAGTGGTAGAGCATCTGCTTGGTAAGCAGAAGGTCCCAGGTTCAATCCCCGGCATCTCCAACTAAAAAGGGTCCAGGCAAATAGGTGTGAAAAACCTCAGCTTGAAACCCTGAAGAGCCGCTGCCAATCTGAGTAGACAATACTGACTTTGATGGACCGAATGTCTGATTCAGTAGAAGGCAGCTTCATATGTTCATATGATGTAGCCAATCCTCCAAGAGCTGACAAGGCTCTTTTTTGTAAGCTCTGCCGAGAAGGAGCAAACTAATTGCAACTAGAAATGATAGTCTCATCTAGTGGCCAAACTACAGAATGGTAATTTATCACAAAGTCTAGGAGTACATGTCCCATTAAATGACTCTAGGCTAGGACTGTCAGACTCCCACCTGAGGCGGGGGATCCCTCAGTTTGGGGGGCCCCAACCTGCCAGCACAGAGCTGGCCACCAGAGGGATCCCCACCCCCAAAGAGCCCTGTCATTGTGTGACGTGCCCTGAATGATGACATCACCCAGAAGTGACATCATCACACAGAACACATTGTGCTGGGGATGCTCTAGGATTCGTGGTAAAAACTCTATGGTACACCGACAGAGGGATCCTGGTTTGCAAGGAGTGCCTGTCTCAAGCTCAGGCAACAAGAACCCAGTGAGATACAATACATAACAGATACTGGAACCCGCTCCTAAGAAAGTATCATCCTTTTCTTTTGTTTTTGAGCTCATAAGTGCAGCACAAAAAAAATTCTGCTGAACTACAAACTGAAGAAGAAGAGAAGAGGAAGAAGACTGCAGATATATACCCCACCCTTCTCTCTGAATCAGAGACTCAGAGCGGCTTACAATTTCCTGTATCTTCTCCCCCCACAGCAGACACCCTATGAGGTAGGTGGGGCTGAGAGGACTCTCACAGCAGCTGCCCTTTCAAGGACAACTCCTATGAGAGCAATGGCTGACCAAAGGCCATTCCAGCAGCTGCAAGTGGAGGAGTGAGTAATCAAACCCGGTTCTCCCAGATTAGAGTCTTCACACTTAACCACTACACCAAACTGGCTCTGAAGCGCCCACCTCACATCCATGCACTTCCATGGGCCCCACCTTTCATGCCTTCTCTGGCATTAAATGTCAGTTTAAATGTCTAAACCAGTTGGTGGCCCTAAACTCATAATGGGTCCGCTGCCTATAATGAAAGCATTATGACCCCAAGCTAAGGCCCAAACATATTGTTAGCTGGTTAATCCTTTTGGTCGCCAGTAGCATTAAAAGGCAGTCAGACGGTGAGTCACCGACAATTACTAGGATCGTTGCTGTCAATCCATTCCTAGGTTACCACTTCAGCAGGGATCATCTCACTGCCCAGCCCATAATAAGCAAATAGTATTTTAGCGAGCAATAAATGCTCAGGAATGGAATTGATAATTATGGTTCTCTTGAACTGCTGTAAAAAGAATGTCTCTTATTGCTGTTCCTATTTCATTGTCATGCAGTGTTTCAAACCAGGGAATGAATGGTCAGAGAAGGAGGGAGGGGGACCAAACCGAAAGCATTAGATTATTCCGGTCCTGCTTTCTCAACTGCGCAACGATTTGAACTCAAGCAATAAAGTTAAATGGAAAAGGCGCAATGCAAGGTTTTCAATTACAGCGTAGGTAGGGAGCCCCAATTATCCCTTTCATTACCGAAATATTCTTCAAAGCAACTCCGGCAAAATACCTGCTGCTAACACCTCCAGTCCTCCTGCCGCTGTTGTGGCTGCTGCTCTGAAATTGAAATGCCCTTGGAACGAAGGAAGTCAAAGGTCACAAAGCGGAAAGGGGGGGAAATGTAGGGTTTTTTTGTTTTCTGTGAAAGAGAAAATGCTCCGGAGAGATCAAAGGAAGACAATGCAGAATTAAACCAAAGGAATTCATTAACGCCGTACATGGCGAAGGCCCTGGGCTCAGATGGTGTTCCAAAAGGAAAAGATGTTGTCTCGAGAAATAGACCTCTCAAGCCGCAACAAACCCAAGGTGAGCCTCCATGATCCGGGCCAGTTTGTTTCTGATGGGTGGATGCTACCAACAAACAATGCAGCAGGGCGGTCACAACGTTCCATGCATAGAAGCTTCATACAAAACACGATTGGTCTTTGTTAGCATCACATGGACCACAGCTGATCCACCAAGGCAGTGTTTGTTGAAAAGGAAAAGGAAAAAAATGGACAAGTGCTTTTTTAAAAACTTGTCTAGGTTTACCAGATGTCTTATTTTTAAATAGTAGGGACAGGGCTTTTTTTTTTGTAGCAGGAACGCCTTTGCATATTAGGCCACACACCCCTTGAGTGTAGCCAATTCTCCAACATAAGAGCTCTTCTTACAGGGCCTACTGTAAGCTCTTGGAGGATTGGATAACTCAGGGGTGTCTGGCCTAATATGCAAAGGAGTTCCTGCTGCAAAAAAAAAAGAAAAAGAAAACCTGAGTAGAGGTATTAAATAGCAGAAGTATTTAAAATGAGATTTGTCATAGCGATCACCTGTTTGAAGTAGTCAATTGGGAAACATGGCCTCTTTCTTGCTTTTCAAAATATGGTAACCCTAAACTTGCAAGCCAAGTTGCCACTTGCAAAGACTGGTGCATGTTGTCCATCTCCCTTTGAAAATAAAGATGGGATTAGGATCTCCAGTATGCAACCTCAGGTTGCCAGGTCTCTCTTGGCCACCAGTGGAGGCTGGGTGGGTAGAATTGGGAAAGTCCTGGGGATTTGGAGGATGGAGCCTGGAGCCTGGGGAGGACAGGGACCTCAGTGAGGTACAATGCCATAGACTCCACCCTCCAAAGCATCCATTTTCCCAACAAAACTGATTTCTGTAGTCTACAGATGAGCCATAATTCCAGGGGTTCAGCAGGTCCCATCAAAAGGCTGGCATCCTTTGTGCACCTTAGGGAATACTTTTAAAAAATGTAATTTGTCCTAATGCAGTGGAAGACATATACCGATTTCGCACACAGCTTACCCTGCCGTCACGTTCCTCTTCTCTGCGCCGGAGTTACAGGAAGTGTTGCGGCTTTCGCATAGCAAACATAAACCACTAAAACCCAGGTTATGTTTTCTATGCAAAAGCTGTGGCACTTCCTGTAACTCCGGCGCAGATAGTGGGAAATCCGACGGACGCTGCGCAGAGAAGAGGAACATGACCGCGGGGTAAGCTGTGTGCGAAATCGGTCATAGTTCGTCCCTTACTTTGCATGAAATATTCCAATTGAACATATTGTTGTGGGTTTCAATTGTTTTGCCTAATCAGGAATGTTCTTAGGTAAGGGCAGTGCATGCATGTTTCTAATATATTGTATCTAAGGATTTCTTATGTATTGTTTGGTGACTCCCAATGTTCCCTGTAAGTTGTGGAGTCTTGTGAGCAAAAATTCTACTATGTGAGCTACCAGCATTAAAGTTGTGAGCTGCTACTGCATAAATTTGTTTGCTCTGGGGCCAGTTTTCCTGAGTGGAGACAAAAATGTGTGAGCTAGAAGCTAAAAAAAATTGTGAGCTAGCTCATGTTAACTCAGCTTAGAAGGAACACTGGTGACTACTGAGGAAGGCAATTTTGCTTGAGCACTTTTTAAAAATCTGTATTACTATGGAATACGCTTGTTGACACATTTGTGGTTAGCTGTTATTTGTATTGCTATGTGGATTACCTATTTAGTGGTTTTATTCTGAGTGATATTATCTTGAAAGTGATGTTTAGTGAGATTCATTAAAACTGCATTTTTTTCTTGAATCTATTTACAGATTGTAGATTCACAATCCCCCCCCCCCCAAACCTTCTGTTTTAGCTTATCTATCTTTGGGGAGGATTGGATTTTCTTTCCCCTTCTTTTCAGTTAGGTCAAATCCAATTGTGCCTTGAAGCCCAGCCTACCTCCAAGGGGTTGCTTGGCAAAATAGAGGAGGGGAAACTGATGTACCCTGAGAACCTCGGAGGAAGGGCACAGTAAAAATGACATACATATACATGGTCCTCTATGGTTCTATAGTAAATACCTGCAAACTTACGGAGGTCCTGGTTGTTTGGAAGGCAGGGGAAAGTCAAGTCTTCTGGGGCCCAGATCTGTCTTGGATCTCACACTATTTTGTTGTTATTTAGTCTCACAGTCGAGTCTGACTCTTTGTGACCCCATGGACAAAGTCACGCCAGGCCCTCCTGTCTTCCACCATCCTCCGAAGTCTGCTCAAATTCGTGTTTGTTACATCAGTAACGCTGTCCAGCCATCTCATCTTTTGCCGTCCTCTTCTTCTTTTGCCTTCTTTCTTTCCCAGCATCAGGATCTTCTCCAGGGAGTGCTCCCTTCTCATTTGGTGGCCAAAGTATTTGAGGTTCAGCTTCAGCATCTGACCTTCCAGGGAACCGTCTGGGTTGATTTCCCTTAGGACTGACTGATTTGATCTCACACTATACATTCCTGGAAAATGGAGAATGTATACCTGCTAAGACCAGGGTGTTTATTTGGATTTTTATCCCTCCCCCAGAATAGGGCTCGGGTGACTAACAGCATGACAGTTCAGTAACAATAATGATAATCAGGGGTGGAATTCTAGCAAGAGCTCCTTTGCATATTAGACCACACACCCCTGATGTAGCCAATCCTCCAAGAGCTTACAAAAAAGAGCCTTGTAAGCTCTTGGAGGACTGGCTACATCAGGGGTGTGTAGCCTAATATTCAAAGGAGCTCCTGCTAGAATTCCACCCCTGATGATAACAAACCCATGGTTTCAATAAAGCCCTGTTAAAAACACAGCATGCGGTAAATTGACACTTTGGCAGTAAAACAATTTGACAGTACTGGTATACAGTCCACCGAAATCACATCAGTGGATTACCTGGTGGTTTAACTCTGTTTTACGTGCACTGCAGAATGCGGATATCCATTCCCACCCCCAAAAAACAAACCTGATTTCTGTAGTCTACAGATAAGCTGTAATTCCCAGGTCCCATCAGGAGGATGGCATCCCTAGCACAACCTAGGGAATTCTTTTTTTTTTTTTAAATGTAATTTGCCCTACTGCAATGGAAGACATAGTTCCTCCCCTACTTTGCATGAAACATGCCAATTGGACATATTGTCATAGGTTCCGACAGGGCATGAGCAGGAGTAGAATTCTAGCAGGAGCTCCTTTGCATATTAGGCTGCACCCCCGTGATGTAGCCAGTCCTCCAAGAACTTACACAAAAGAACCTTGTAAGCTCTTGGAGGATTGGCTACATCAGGGGCGTGCGGCCTAATATGCAAAGGAGCTCCTGCTAGAATTCCACCCCTGGGCAGGAGAGCCAGTTTGGTGTATTTATTTTATTTATTTATTTATTACTTTATATTTATATCCCGCCCTCTCCGCAAGCGGACTCAGGGCGGCTTACAATATCATAAAAACAATCAATTCCATAAAAACATATAAAACCATAATACATTTATAGGTTAAAAACTATTACGCTATCTCAGTCTAGTCTGGCGGTATTAGGTTCTGACTATGACCACCAGCTTCTGTAGGATGTCCGGTGGCAGCCCATTTTCAGTCAACCAGAAAAGCCTGCCTAAACAGTTCGGTCTTACAGGCCCTGCGGAACGCCGACAAATCCCGCAGGGCCCTTATAGCTTCTGGGAGGGTGTTCCAGAGTTCTGGTGCTGCCACCGAGAAGGCCCTAGATCTTGTTGCGGATAGCCTGGCTTCTTTTGGGCCAGGGGCGGACAGCAGATTTTTTGTCCCTGATCGCAGTGCTCTCTGGGGGATATATGGGGAAAGGCGGTCCCGTAGATAGGCAGGTCCCTGACCAGTTTGGTGTAGTGGTTAAGTGTGCGGACTCTTATCTGGGAGAACCAGGTTTGATTCCCCACTCCTCCACTTGCACCTGCTGAGATGGCCTTGGGTCAGCCATAGCTCTGGCAGAGGTTGTCCTTGAAAGGGCAGCTGCTGTGAGAGCCCTCTCCAGCCCCACCCACCTCACAGGGTGTCTGTTGTGGGGGAGGAAGGTAAAGGAGATTGTGAGCCGCTCTGAGACTCTTCGGAGTGGAGGGCGGGATATAAATCCAATATCATTATCATCATTATCATGAGTCTCTTCAGACAAAGCATTCCAGCAGGTCCGGATCACAATGGAACAGCCTCACCACTGTTGCACCCAAACAGGCATATATGGACATGAGATTTTTTTTTTTTAATTTCTCTTCAGGATATCAGGCTCCCCTGATCTGTCCCCAACTTCATCCTCTCTCATTCAGCCTTGGTGAAGCCAGGTAAGGCAGGAGACACCTCAAGTGGTGAGTTTTGGAGGCTCTGAGGAGCAACAGAGGAGGCAGGCCTAGCTGACCCACAATGCATTGACATAATGTAATGTACACGTGCCACTGAAATGAATCGGTCCTCTGCAGCAGCAGAGCTCTTTCTGTTCTCAGTGCAACCGCTTACCGTTGAATGACTCTTTTTTATGTATAACCACAAGTATATAATGTGTCTTTGAATATCTAATGTCCTTTTGATAAGCGGTGTCTATTGAAAACCGATAGCCACACTGCGTGAGAGGAAGAATCATCTGGGTCAGCTCTTGTGGAATATCACATCGTTGGCTGATGGGAATATTATGAAACACTTTTCCATTGGGCACACACTCTGGACACAGAAATCCTGCTGTTAGGAGGAAGGCCAGTTGAAATCTGCCGTTTTTGTGAACCTTTGGTCTTAAGTGGTACAGTGAGAGAAGAAGAAGATATTGGATTTATATCCCGCCCTCCACTCCGAATCTCAGAGTGGCTCACAATCTCCTTTATCTTCCTCCCCTACAACAGACACCCTATGAGGTGGGTGGGGCTGAGAGGGTGCTCACAGCAGCTGTCCTTTCAAGGACAACCTCTGCCAGAGCTATGGCTGACCCAAGGCCATTCCAGCAGGTGCAAGTGGAGGAGTGGGGAATCAAACACGGTTCTCCCAGATAAGAGCCCGCACACTTAACCACTACACCAAACTGGCACTCTCTCTACTACATCCTCTCTCATTCAGCCATGGTTGAAGCCATGTAAGGCAGAAGGAATCTCAAGTGGTGGGTTTTACATGCTTTGGTGTAGAGCCAGTAGGGTATAGTGGTTAAGTGTGTGGACTTTTACCTGGGAGAACTAGCTTTGATTCTCCACTCCTCCACTTGAGCTGTTTGGAATGGCCTTGGGTCAACCATAGCTCATGCAAGAGTTGTCCTTGAAAGGGAAGCTCTCTCAGTCCCACCCATCTCACAGGGCATCTGTTGTGGAGGAAGAAGATAAAGGAGATTGTAAGTCACTTTGAGACTCTGATTCAGAGAGAAGGGTGGGGTATAAATCTATGGTCTTCTTCTTTTTCTCCATCTCCTTCTCCTACACTCCAGATAGAACTCTCCCATGCATGAGAATATTGTTCAGGAAGCTAAGCTCTGATTTTAGATAGACAATTACCATTTATTCTATTCCGTTGTGATGTTGCCCTGGCATAGGTAGGTAGTGTTGACAGTTCCAGGTTAGGAAACTCCTGAAGATTTGGCGATGGAGGCTGGGGAGGACATTGTACTACTCAATGGGGTACAATGCCATAGAAACCGCCTTCCTAAGCATCTAGGGACACTCATCTCTGTAGTGTGGAGATGAGCTGTAATTCTGGGACATCCCCAGGACCCACCTGGAGGCTGGTTATCCCTAATTTCAAAACATATCCAAAGATATGGCTACCCACAAAATCAGGTGGCTCTCCACATCTCGTGTGAGATTGGTTCCATTGTTCCATCCACCGCTTGCCATTTATACAATGATTTCATTTTATCTGTTACACTTTTTTTTTTTTTTGAAGGAAGAAAGAATATACTTCACAGTTGGCGCTCGCCTGCTCTAAAGACTACGTGAGGCCTCTGGGGCCAGGTGTGCACAACAGGAAGAAGTTAAGAAGGAGCAGTCAAAATGATAACAATCGGGCCTTGATGAATTCTTATCACTTTAAGGCACACCTGCTCCCAGTCAGTGGGATTACAGAGGGAAATCAGAAAGGTTTGGACGTGTCCCAAGGCACATAAAAGATTGAATTCAGTTCTCTCTCGCTGGTGTTTAGAAATTTACAACTGCTGACGGAGCTAAATGCCTTGCTGCCAAAATGGCACAAGACCGAGAGTTATATTTGTCTGTGAAATTATACAGCAGATCACTTGTTAAATATGTATGACCCTTGGAGGCAGCGGCATTGGCTTTGCAAACCCCCCCCCCCCAAAAAAGCAGAATTGTCTTATGAACCTTCTTTCGATCAAAGTAAAAAGTTTTGCTTTCCCATGAATGCGATGCTCAGATTTGGAATCTCTAAAGACAACTAAATATCTGTACATTCAAAAAACAAAAGTTAATTTTCACCTCTTGGGGGTGGTGGAAAGTGGTGCTAAGTCACAGCTGATTTACAGTGACCCCGTAGGGTTTTTATGGCAAGAGATGTTCGGAGGTGGTTTGTCATTGCCCGCCTCTGCATCAACAACCCTGCTATTCATAGAATAAGGACATAAGAGAAGCCATGTTGGATCAGGCCAATGGCCCATCCAGTCCAACACTCAGGCCAAAAATCAGGCACCATCAGGAGGTCCACCAGTGGGGCCAGGACACTAGAAGCCCTCCCACTATCCAAAGCTGCCATTTTTTTTCTAGGTGGACTGATCTTGGTTGTCTGGAGATTGATTGTAATAGCATCATAGAGTATAATTGATTGCAATGGAATCATAGAGTGAGGCAGACATCTCAGGTGGTGGGTTTTGAAGGCCCTGAGGAGCAGTATTAGAAGAGGCAGGCTGATCTGATCTTGGTGTTTGGAGGGGGGGCAACAGTGGGAGGGCTTCTAGTATCCTGGTCCCACTGATGGACCTCCTGATAGCACCTGAGGTTTTGGCCACTGTGTGACACAGAGTGTTGGACTGTATGGGTCATTGGCCTGCTCCAACATGGCTTCTCTTATGTTCTTATGTTCCAACCCCAATTCCTTGGAGGTCTCCCATTCAAATATTGGCCTGGAGAATCCCTGCTTAGCTAGCAAGATGTGATGAGACTGAACTAGCCTGGGCTATCCAAGTCAAGGCAATTTCCACCTCTTATTTCAACAATTTACAAGTGGCCCTGTAGATAATGGAAACTCGGTAGGTAATGGTGATGGTAGAAAATTAAATGACTGATATTTATTTTGTAATTAAATGAAAATTAAATGACTGATATTTATTTTGTAACGTTAAAAAAAAAAACTTTAAGAAATGCTTGTGGAAAGAAAATCACAAATGGAACTTCACAGAGTTACAGAACTGGAAGGGCATAATAGGCTACCGTATCCAACCCATAACAATACAAGAAACCCAAAGTTAAAATGTCCAGAAGAGATAAATATCCATCCTCTGCTGGAAGACCTTCAGCAAAGGAGAGCCCAGTCACACTCCTAGATCGTTGGTTCTATTGTCAATTGTCTCTTACCCTTAGGAAGAAATATTCAACCAGAATATATCTTCCTATTGTCACTTACTTCTGTTAAATCTAGTCTTACTCTCTGGAGCAGCTGAGAACAAACCTTCATTCTCTTCTAATGTGACAGGCCTTTAGGTTATTGAAAGGAGCTATCTAGGGTTTCCAACCTACAGGTAGCTCCTGGAGATTTCCTGCTATTACAATCAATCTCCGGACAACCAAGATCAGTCCACCTAAAAGAAGAAGACTGCAGATTTATACTCTGCCCTTCTCTCTGAATCGGAATCTCAGAGCGGCTTACCATCTCCTATATCTTCTCCCCCCACAACAGACACCCTGTGAGGTGGGTGGAGCTGAGAGGGCTCTCAGGACAACTCCTGAGAGGGCTTTCAAGGATAACTCCTGCGGTAGCTATGGCTAACCCAAGGCCATTCCAGCAGCTGTAAGTGGAGGAGTGGGGAATCAAACCCAGTTCTCCCAGATAAGAGTCACCACTACACCAAACTAGCTCTCTTAAAAAATGGCTGCTTTGGAGAGTGGACTCTATGGCATTCTACACTAGGGTTGCCAAGTCCAATTTAAGAAATATCTGGGGACTTTGGGGGTGGAGCCAGGAGTCTTTGGGGGTGGAGCCAGGAGACATTGTGGGCGGAGCCAAGTGCAAGGGTGTGACAAGCATAATTGAACTTCAAGGGAGTTCTGGCCATCACATTTAAAGGGACTGCACAAATTTTTAAATGCCTTCCTTCCATAGGAAATAATGAAGGATAGGGGCACCTTCTTTTGGGGCTCATAGAATTGGACCCCCTGGTCCAATCTTTTTGAAACTTGGGAGGTATTTTGGGGAGAGGCACTAGATGCTATACTGAAAATTTGGTGCCTCTATCTCAAAAAACAGGCCCCCCAGAGCCCCCAATACCCGTGGATCAATTCCCCATCATTCCCTATGGGAATCATTCATAGAGGTGCATGATGGCCCTGGGGGCGGGGCTTCCCCCGCCTGCCAGCTGACTGGGGGAGGGGGGAAGCCTGTAAAACCGGGGGATCCCCCTCTGGGACCTGGGGATTGGGAAGCCTATTCTACACTGATGAAGCCCCTCCTGGTCCACACCCACCCTTCCCAAGCTCCACCCCCTAAATCTCCAGGTATTTCCTAACCTGGAGCTGGCAACCCCAGTGTTATTGCATCCCTCCCTCCACCTTAGTAGTAACTTCTGCAGGCTAAGCGTACTCAGTTCCTCATAGGACTTGTTTTTTAGACCCACAACCTCTTTAGTTTCCCTCGTTGCAACTCGGTCCAATTTGTCAACATCTTCCTTAAAGGGTAGAACCTACAAGTGAAAAGTTATAAGGGAAGGGTGTAGTGGAAGAATGGACCTAGGACTGTAGGTAAGATCTGACAAGCACAGAACAGAGGAGAACTACTACTTATAGCTTGGATACTATGTTTTAAAATTAGGGTGTTTTTTTTTTTTAAAGACGTTTAAAATGTTTCTATTGATTAATTTTAAAGCAGCTTATCACTCTGTTGACATACATTAAGGCTGGGGAAACAGACTGTTCAACTCTTCTTTTCATTGACTGGAAATGACCCTTTCCCACTATGTAATTTGCTGTTTTAAAAGATAGGCAAAATATGAGCTGCCTGTCTTTTTTCTTTGTTGCCTTAATTATAATTGCAAACATACATCACTTAAATCACACAGAGAAGAGTTAAAGGTGAAGGAGGAGGAGGAGACATTGGATTTGTATCCTGCCCTTCACTCTGAATCTCAGAGTCTCAGAGCGGCTCACAATCTCCTTTACCTTCCTCCCCCACAACAAACACCCTGTGAGGTAGGTGGATCCGAGAAAGCTCTTACAGCAGCTGCCCTCTCAAGGACAACCTCTGCAAAACCTATGGCTGACCCAAGGCCATTCCAGCAGCTGCAAGCTGAGGAGTGGGGAATCAAACCCGGTTGTCTGAGATAAGAGTCCACACACTTCACCACTACACCGAACTGGCTCTTGTGGTTTAAATCATGACCCCAGCACACCTGATCTCAGCATCCACAACCATGTTCTACAAGTGACCAGCTGTGGATCAGAACCTGTGTACCACCCTGGACTTGGACGGGGCCCAGGAGCTTTGATGGGACTGCTCCAGTTCTTCTCTAGGGCAATGGTTTTATAGATTGCAGTCTATAACTTATATCAAGTAAATTATTGGTTTATTTAACATCTTTAATAATGAAGCAACGAAGGACGTAAAAATTAATTACGAACATAAAACAATGCTGTGCAAACATTAACAGATGTCACTAAGTAATTACTTCCAACTGCACTTTGGTGACTTGAAATGGCAAACTAGGACACTTTTAATATTAGTCCATCATCCCCAACTGAGTTCTGTAATTGTTTCTGGTAATAGTAGGATTTGTCTCCCTTTCCCAAAAATGTTAGTCATTATCATAACAGACACTCCTTTACCTTATTGACAATAAGTGGAATTAGGGTTGCCAGCATGAGATCTTCCAGCTTTGGGGGCTCCTCTCCACTATGGATCAGCTGGTCAGTAGGGAAAACCCCACCCCTAAACAGGGACATCATCACACAATGACTCCAATATAAAGACATCACCTGAAAATGATGTCATCATGTCAGAGGACCCAAAGAACATCTTGTTGAGGGTGAAAGAGAAGAGCACAAAAGTAGGCTTGAAACTCAATATCAAAAAAAACTAAGATCATGGCATCTGGCCCCATCACCCCTTGGCAAATAGAAGGGGAAGACATGGAAGTATGACAGACTTTGCATTCCTGTGTAAGAAAAAGCTCCCTACTTTTCATATAAATGGACATCATGATCACCAGCCTGGTTGCCAGGGTGCCTGGAGTTATGACTCGCACACATCTGCTCTAAGAAGTGGGCTTTGCCCATGGTTTCTAAGGCTTGTGTGGATACTATAAGTTTCAGCTTTGCAGCAGCATTCTACTTCTCTGGATGGGTGTTAGCCAAAACTACAGACGAGTTTCCAGCCACTCCGTGCATGCACTGCCTCGGTCATTGCAGTGGAAGAAGCCACACAGCCATGAGCCATTAAGGAAAGCACCTTCCAACATGGTTCTGAGAACCAAAGGCTAACACCACCAGAATCCATCTTGTTTTCTGGTCTCCATTACCGCAAAGCAAGAGACTCACATATCCAACAGCGGCTTCAACTTCTGCATAAGGCAATCAAGCTTATCTTAGGCGTCGATCCTGCCAGACTGCCTAAGCTTTTGTCCAACGGAACCCAAGACAAAGGGTGGTGCCAGCAGAGGAGTAAAGAAGAGGAAGAACAGCTTCAACCAGAGCCAGAGCGATTGTGTAGATCGGGCGTCACCTTAGTTATCAATTCGGCTACCTATTGTCACTTTTAGATAAGTTTGTATAGCTTGTTTTAATCCCCTCAACTGTCACACTGGAGCCTCCCCCTGCCCATTGTTACCTAGAAACCTAATCAGGTAACCATGGCCAGGTCCGCTCATTGGCTGGATATGGGCATCCAATCAGGTACCCAGAATAGACTGGCCACTGGCCACCACACAAGTCCAGCCCCTGCGGTCCCTTCAGAGCCTCCCCTTTTCTGAGGTAATGTATCATGTGGGTCAGCATCATGTACCATCTGACCACTTGTCATCCGCCCCTGAACCTCCTATCCCCTTAGGGTTCAAGGTAGGCTTTATAACCTCTGACCCAACATTCTGCACTTGTGCATCTGACAGTACCCTAGTCCTGCTGTTTAGATACGCCCGCGATACCTGATCAGTTGAGGGTCCCTTCCCCCATCTCCCTCATTCGTCACCATTGGAGCCTTCTTCGAAGACTACTATTGGTAATTATCACTCTGTTGGTCCATCCTTGTGTTACTTCTGTGTATTTCTCTCTATTTTTATTAGGTCTGCACGTATGCTGGATGTATCCATTATCTTGTATGTGTGTTCTATAGTTTTCTGTAATAAAAGCATAATTGTTTTACTTAGAGTCCGTAGTAAATTTAGTAAGAATTTCTGGAAGTCGAATCCTGTATACATAGATTCTAGATCCCTTTGAGCCATAGTTGCCCACCTATTATTTCCCCAACCTCTTTAGAGGGCAATTTGGCTTACACTTGGGATCCAAGATCACTGCAGGTGGGGACTGTAGTCATGAAATTAAAAGGCATTTGCTCCTTGGGAGGACAGCTATGGTGAACCTAGGCAGTATAATAAAAAGTAGAGACATCACCCTGCCAACAAAAGTCTATATAGTCAAAGTGATGGTATTCCCAGTAGTAATATATGGCTGTGAGAGTTGGACCATAAGGAAGACCAAGTGCAGAAGAATAAATGCTTTTGAGCTGTGGTGCTGGAGAAAAATCTTGAGAGTCCCTTAGACTGCCAGAAGATCAAATCAGTCAGTCCAAGGAAAATCAACTCTGAGTGTTCCCTGGAAGGTCAGATGCTGAAGCTCAAATACTTTGGCCACCAAATGAGAAGGGAGCACTCATTGGAGAAGACCCTGATGCTGGAAAGACAGAAGGCAAAAGAAGAAGCGGACAGCAAAAGATGAGATGGCTGGACAGCATTACTGATGTAACTAACATGAATTTGAGCATGGTGAATTTGAGGATGGTGGAAGACAGGAGGGCCTGGCGTGACTTGGTCCATGGGGTCGCAAAGAGTTGGACTCGACTGTGTGACTGAACAACAACAACTAAACAGGGACACAGCACGAGGAGTCTGGCCAAGAAAGGAACTGGGATTTCCTGAGTTGTTGCTTGCTCTCTTGGGGAAGCATTCCTAAGCAGTTCTACTCAGAAGCAAATCCCATGTTTAACAATGTGATTTATTCACGGGAAATTGTCCTTAAAATTACAGATTTATTAGAACCCGTTTGGCATAAGCTCTTGGGCCAAACCCATGTTTCTTTCCATTTAAATTAGACTTTTTAACATTAGACTTTAACTGGAAATTTGGCCTAATGTTTTCAGAATAGTTTAAATCCTTCTTCTTAGATTGCTTTAGCAAGACCGTTAAATGATGCCCATCATGTGAGCGGTGCCTGGCCTTCTTTTCTTGTTTTTTTTCTTAATCAAGCTGAGCTTTTCAAAGGACCCCTTCATCTGATCTCCCAAAATAGTTTCTAAGACTTTTGCTGCCACTGAAGTTAAAGGTAACTAATATATTTTTTTAAAAAAAAATCTCCCGGTGTGCTCCTTAGTCGTCTATTCAATTAATGCTCAATATTGGTCATTTTCTCTATCTTCGTGGAAGGCACCTGGCTGAGAACACCTGCACAAATTTCCTTTCAAATCCTTGCCAATCCCCCCCCCCCCCCTTGAACCTGAAAGTATGCTCTGGTCTAAAAGGGTCTATGTAAAAACAGGTGCTTGTGAATTCCATAGATCTCCTCATTGTGTGCATTAAGAGTCAGCTTCAGAAGATTTTAATCACACACACACACACACAAATGAGTGCTTTTTATTCCTATTAGCACTGCAGGACCAGCTTGCTAAGAGAGATCAAATTACTATTCAGAACAGGTATATACTCTTTAAAGTTCTGAAAGCATTGCCTCTGTCATGGCTGCTTATGGACACCAGACACTCTAAAACTATTTGAAGATTGTCATAATTCCTTCCAGGCTTCCACTGGCTGTTCCTTTCTTTTCTGAAAGCTTGGACTTTTGACTGTTCAGCTTTTTGTGACCCATAAAAAAGAAAAGAAAAGGTATGGGTAGTCCACCGTGCAAGCACCAGATCGTTACCAACCCATGGGGTGACATCACATCAGGACGTTTTCTTGACAGACTTTTATGGGGTGGTTTGTCACCTACACTTTACCCCCAGCAATCTGGATATTCATTTTACCAACCTTGGAAGGACAGAAGGATGAGTCAACATTGAACCGGCTACCTGAACCCAGCTTCCACCGGGATCGAACTCAGGTTGTGAGCGGAGCTTGGACTGCAGTACTGCAGCTTACCACTCTATGCCACAGGGCTCCTTTTGTGGACCGTATGCTAATACAAAAGCTCAAAGGTTTGCTCTTTGGTCTCACCGAGTGACAAGTGGTGCAGCCCTAAGCAGCAGGGCTCTTTTTTGTAGCAGGAGCTCCTTTGCAGATTAGGCCACACCTCCTTGATGCAGCCAATCCTCCAAGAGCTTACAGGACTCTTCTTACAGGGCCTACTGTACGCTCTTGGAGGATTGGCTACATCCAGGAGGTGTGACCTAATATGCAAAGGAGCTCCTGCTACAAAAAGACTCAGAGCCTTGCTAAGCAGAATTATACCCTTCCCGGCCCACTGTAGGGAGGGTAGTCAGATCACAGAAGCTAAGCAAGTTCGGTACTTAAAAGGAAGGCTCTGCAGGGGAAGGCCTTGAAAGCCCTGCACTCAGGTCACCATACATTAGTCAAGCTTTATTTTATTTATTTATTTATTTATCTGGGATTTATATCCCGCCCTTCCCACCGAGTGGCTCAGGGCGGCTTACAACATATATAAAACTAACATAAAAATATAAAATTACACTTTAAATTAGCATTTCACAATATATAATTAAAATCAGACATTTGTTATAACTATACATCATTAAAACAGCCAGCAGTCGTGGAGCTACACTCTATTCAGCTTCAGATAAAAATTCAGTATACAATATACAGCATTCAGTAGTCGGTATACAGGGCCGTTAGTTGTGGGCCAGCCGGAAGAGGACTGTCTTACAGGCCCTGCGGAATTGGGTGAGATCCCGCAGGGCCCTTACCTCCTCCGGCAGCTGGTTCCACCAAAATGGAGCCATTACAGAGAAGGCCCGGTCTCTTGTGATCTTCAAGCGGGCCTCCTTTGGCCCGGGGACAACCAAAAGATTTTGAGATCCCGATCTCAGTGCTCTCTGGGGAACATGCGGGGAGAGACGGTCCCTCAGGTAGGCAGGTCCTAGACCATATAGGGCTTTAAAGGTAATAACCAGCACCTTGTATCGAACTCGGTAGGATATTGGCAGCCAGTGCAGCGCCCAAAGTCCCGGCTGAATGTGCTCCCACCTTGGGAGCCCCAATAACAACCGGGCGGCGGCGTTCTGCACCAGCTGCAATTTCCGGGTTCGACACAGGGGCAGCCCCATGTAGAGGGCATTGCAGTAGTCCAGCCTCGAGGTGACCGTAGCATGGATCACCGTTGCTAGATCGTCGCGTTCCAGGAAGGGAGCCAGCTGTCTAGCCCGCCTAAGATGGAAGAATGCGGACTTGGCAGTGGCTGCTATCTGGGCCTCCATAGTTAAGGAAGGCTCCAGAAGTACCCCCAGGCTCTTGACCCTGTGCGCCGCCATCAGCGGCGCACCGTCAAAAACCGGAAGGGGTATTTCCCCCCTGGGCCACGACGGCCCAAGCAAAGGACCTCTGTCTTCGCTGAGTTTAGCCTCAGCCCGCTCTGTTTGAGCCACCCAGCCACAGCCTGTAGCGCCCGGTCCAGATTTTGTGGGGCGGAGACCGGCCGGCCGTCCATAAGCAGATAAAGCTGGGTGTCATCAGCATACTGGTGACAACCCAGCCCGTACCTTCAGGCAATCTGGGCGAGGGGACGCATGTAGATGTTAAATAACATCGGGGAAAGAACCGCACCCTGAGGCACCCCGCAATCAAGCGAGTGCCTCCGGGACAGCTCATCCCCAATCGCGACCCTCTGTCCCCGACCTTCAAGGAAAGAGGAAAGCCATTGCAAGGCCAACCCCTGAATCCCCACGTCGGCGAGGCGGCGGGCAAGTAACTGATGGTCGACCGTATCGAACGCTGCCGATAGGTCCAACAACATCAGTACTTACATGACAGCACTTACATACATATGTAGGCTCACTGCCTTCAATGGACTTTTCCCCCCGTTTCCAAAGAGTTTTATTAAAGAATTAAAGCAGGTAGGAAATAAAGTCATATCAATAACATAAATTACATGTGAAACTCAGAATAAAACAGTAAATATTGGAGTTGTGGTAGTAGTAGTTGTAGTTGTTTGCAATATACTTCTTGGGACATTCCAGGCTTTTTTTGTAGCAGGAACTCCTTTGCATATTAGGCCACACACCCCTGATGTAGCCAATCCTCCGAGAGCTTACAGGGCCTACTGTAAACTCTTGGAGGATAGGCGACATCAGGGGGTGTGGCCTAATATGCAAAAGAGTTCCTGCTACAAAAAAAAGCCCTGGAGAGATTTATTTGCTGCACTCAGTATCACGCTTCTACAACTGGGCAAACTCTGCTATATTAAACAAATACCCCAATAAGGCAAACATTTCCATCAACCATTGTTCAACCATTGTTTGTTTCATTGCAACAATTTTTAATTTTATTTAAAAAAAAAAAAGGTTTAAACGGTGTATGCCGAATGCATCGACAGTTTCTAGGTAGGAAGAGATCACTTTTTCTTTTTTTTACTGAATTGATTTCATAAATGAAGCATGATCAGATGTGTAAGGTCATACCATGTCAGAGAATCTTCCAGGAGCAAGAAT
Source organism: Heteronotia binoei (assembly GCF_032191835.1). Classification (NCBI taxonomy): domain Eukaryota; kingdom Metazoa; phylum Chordata; class Lepidosauria; order Squamata; family Gekkonidae; genus Heteronotia; species Heteronotia binoei. The sequence goes on along the minus strand of NC_083231.1, from coordinate 19,691,623 downwards.
GAAAAGACAGAGAGGTGAGAAGAGGTGAAGCAAACTAGAACAAAGCTAGAGGCACAAAAATCCTCCCTTTGACACATTTAAGACAATAACTATGATGACAAAAATGGTCATGCTGTGTTGACGCAATTTAATTGGAGATGGTATACGATAAGCAGTACAAAATCAGGGGACTGAAAGTACAGGTAACTGAAAAACCCAGACAGGACATGATATCAGGGTGTACAATCCAGTGTTAAGTGTAAAACTGCCCTACATGTCATCATGAGAGCCAGTTTGGTGTAGTGGATAAGTGCACGGACTCTTATCTGGGAGTACTGGCTTTGACTCCCCACTTCTCTACATGCAACTGCTGATGTGATCTTGGGTCAGTCATAACTCTGTCAGAGCTGTTCTGGAAAGAGCTGTTTCTGTCAGAGCTGTCTGCTCCACCTACCTCACAGGGTGTCTGCTGTGGGGAGGGGAAGGAAAAGGAGATTGGTAAGCCATTTTGGGACTCTTTCAGGTAGTGATGGGTGGGGTATAAATCCAATCTTTTCTTCTTCTCTTCTTAAGAACATAAGAGAAGCCAGTGGATCAGGCCAATGGCCCATCCAGCCCAACACTCTGCGTCACGCAGTGGTCAAAAAAACCCAGGCACCATCAAGAGGTCCACCTGTGGGGCCAGGACACTAGAAGCCATCCAACTGCCCCCCCCCCCGCCAAAGCACCAAGAATACAGAGCATCACTGCTCCAGTGGCTAATTGCCACTGATGGACCTCTGCTCCATATGCTTATCCAATCCCCTCTTGAAGTTGTCTATGCTGACAACCGTCACCACCTCCTGTGGCAATGAATTCCACATGTTAATCATCCTTTGGGTGAAGAAATACTGCCTTTTATCAGTTTTAACCCAACTGCACAACAATTTCATTGAATGTCCATGAGTTCTCGTATTGTGAGAAAGGGATAAAAGTACTTCTTTCTCTACTTTCTCCATCCCATGCATAATCTTGTAAACCTCTATCATGTCACCCCACAGTTGACATTTCTCCAAGCTAAAGAGCCCCAAGCATTTTAACGTTGCTTCACGGGGAAAGTGTTCCAATCCTTTAATCATTCTAGTTGCCCTTTTCTGCACTTTTTCCGATGCTATAATATCTTTTTTGTGGTGCGGTGACCAGAACTGCACACAGTATTCCAAATGAGACCGCACCATCGATTTATACAGGGACATTATGATACTAGCTGATTTGTTTTCAATTCCCTTCCTAATAATTCCCAGCATGGTGTTGGCCTTTTTTATTGCAGTTTCTCACTGTCTTGACATTTTCAATGAGTTATTATTATAATAATAATAACTTATTATTCACTGATGCAGTAAAGACTGACTGATGACAAGGCTTTCATCAGGAGATGATAAAACCCAAGATATAATTTCTCTATGAAAACCAAAATATGAGTATCAGTAAAGTGTTACTCAGAAAGAAAATTGATCTTCATGGGGCTGAATCCAGGCTGATTTGGGCAGAGTAATAATCAGGGGTGGAATTCTAGCAAGAGCTTCTTTGCATATTAGGCCACGCCCCCTTGATGTAGCCAATCCTCGAGGAGCTTACAAAAATAGCCCTGTAAGCTCTTGGAGGATTGGCTACATCATGGGGTGTGTGGCCTAATATGCAAAAGAGCTGGATATCAATCATATAGGGCGTTTTCGCACTCACCTTCAGCCAGCACGACCCCCCTCTTCACCGCGCAGGATCTGCGCGGATTTCGCACTAAATGCCGCGGAGCAGCCGGAAGAGCCGGAAGCTCCCGGCGCAAAAGCCGCTCAAACGTAAACCGCCAAAAAGCGCGGTGAAGAGGGGGGGGGTCGCGCCAGCTGAAGGTGAGTGCGAAAACGCCCATAGTGTTCTCTTTCTCCATTTTACTGAAGTGCATACAAAAATGTTTGTCAATTAAACTGAATAAAGGTTAACTTTAAAAAAAAAAGAAGGAAAACATGCAAAGGAATTGAAAGGAGATATAAAACTGCCAGACCTCATTTTGGGCAGGAGCTCATTGTGCACTTTATTTCCCTCCCCCTCATTTAAAAAAAAAAATGCTTCTGAGCTCTATTATTCAAACCTCCTGCGAGAATTTTGTTGAATTCTAAGATTTGACAAACTTTCTAATATTTCTGCCCCCCCCCACAAAAATGGGGAAATAACCAAAACATATAAAGCAGACAGAGAAAAATCTTCATTATGCCACTGTGTAATTTTAGTAATTTAAACAGTATGATGGAAGTAAAGTTTTATTATGGCAATTATAATTTGAAGCATTTTTAGGTAGATGCTGAGCTGATATACCGTAATTTAGTACACCTTCCAGTGATGTCAGGGGTGTGTGTCGTATGCAAATAAGTTCCACACATGAGCTTCAGCACCTCTTTTTCTACAAAATGATCCCTGCAAACTGCACATGGATCAATTTTATGAAGCTGCCGTTTACTGAATCAGCCCTCGGTCCATCAAAATCAGTATTGTCTACTCAGACTGGCAGGTTCTCAAGCTGAGCTTTTTCACACCTATTTACCTGGACCCTTTTTAGTTGGAGATGCCAGGGATTGAACCCGGGACCTTCTGCTTACTCAGCAGATGCTCTACCACTGAGCCACCATCTCTCCCCTAATTCTGATTTTTTTTCTTATTATTATTTTTTTTTAGAAATTCTCCTAGTTAAAAAGGAGTTAAGGAAGAATGGGAGAACTTCCAAGGGGAAATCTGCTTGTCCCCTGAAATGTTTTAGATTCACAAAATCCTCCAGTTAAGTTGATGAGCAGGCAAAATGAAATACACACTTCTTCACACAGAGAATAATTCAAATGTGGCATTTGCTGCTGGAGGATGTACTGATAGCCACAGTCAAAGGTAGCTTTAAAAGGGAATTAGATAGCTTCATGGAGGAGAAGTCCGTTAGCGGCTATGAGCCGTGGCGACCAAAGGGAACCTCCACATTCAAAGGTGGTCACTCTCTGAATCCCAGTGCCAGCAGGCAACATCGAACAAGGTTTCAGATTTTGTCCCATTATTGGCCCTCCGGAAGAGCTGATTGGCCACTGTGTGAGACAAGATGCTGGACTAAATGGACCACTGGTCTGATCCAACGGGGCTCTTCTTGTGTTCTTATGCTGTTTCTAGTTGTATGTCATATATATTTTCCTCCATACCGCATGTGCTATTTTTTTTTTAAAAAAAAAATGATTTTGAGATATATGTTCATCATAAACTTACCACTGCAATATGACTTTTGATCTTCACAGCGATTAGTTCCTCGTATGGTTAGGGATGGATTTTTTATGCCTCCAGAGGTCAAACGAAATGAAGAGCAGGTTGTCGTGAAATCAACTCTGGCTGACAAGGCTGAGGAAGCCTTTGCACAGCCTCATGAACAGCTGGAGGACCGATCCAGTAAAGACTGCCAAGGCTGCAGTTACGCTCACAGCTGCCAGGCTCAGTGGGGTGTAGAAGGTAGAACTGAAAGGGCCATTGAACCCCAGAAAATTTCTTGATCCAACGCAATCTAAGCCTCTCATTAGAGAAGACAAATATTCCCATCAGCTTTATTTGACAAGCCAACATACAGGAGTAGCAGTGTGTAGCAGTGTATTGTCAACTACATCTTGGGTTACAGGTGTTCTGTAAGCTAAACATGAGCCGCAAGTGTAATACAGCGGCAAAAAAGGCTAATGTGGTACGAAACCAGGGTGTATCAACAGAGGCAGGACATTGAAATCGCAATAGAACAAAGCAATAGACAAGTGGCATCTTTAAGACCAACGAAGTTTTATTCAGAATGTAAGCTTTCGTATGCTCTAAGCAGACTTCATCAGACAAAAATGGAATGGCAAGCAGCAGTTCTTAATATAAGTGGGCAGTGGGTTGGTATGTAGAATCATAGGAATGTTTTTAGCAGATTAAAAGAATCACAAATTGGGGTCTGTGTTTGTTAGTTAGTGTTGTTAACTGGGCTGAAACAACAGTGGAGGATGTTAAAAAGCAGGCTGATGTCATAGGTGTGAAGTGCCATAAATCTGGGTAACATTCTGGCTTTGTTAGTTTTGGGTTTAAATAGAGGGCATAGTTACTCAAGAGGTTATAACATCATTATCGTTTGCCATTAGAGAAAAAAGGAATACATTAAAATACAGTGGAGGATGGGTTAGTATATGTAATAAGATAAATAGCCAATATCGCTTATTTGAGTATGTCAATACAAAAAACCCCCCCAATATTCTGATACACTGTTCTAAAAGAGCAATACATATTAGAAATACATATCAGATCACAAGATATCATAGCCCTTCTTTAGACTGCATTGGTCAGGATTGTGCGCAGTTCAGGACACCTCCCTTCAAAAAGGCTGTGCAGTTGAGAGTGACAAAGATGATCAGGGGCCATACCACTGCGCTGTTCCTCATTTTCCTTCAGAAAAAAACAAAAAAAAATCCCCAGCCATTTGAGCTTAACAACAAAGTCCCACAAATATTTTTCGGCTCCCTCGTCCAGTGCTTCCAAGTGTAGAATGGCAACAAGCAGAAAGAAATAGCTACGCCATTCCTTTGGAGAAATTCTGGGAAGACACCGGTTATTGCCATTTTTTTAAAGGCTTCAGTGAGATATCATGCTTGGTCTATTTTTAGTAGAGTCTATCAAATGTAAGGAAAGGCTGCATGAGCTGCGTTTCGTGCATGGGTATAACTGAAAGCTGTCATTTCTTTGTCCATTTATATTAGAGGAAGGAATGGGTCAGCATTCATCTAAATCATATATATATATATATATATATATATACACACACACACACCTGAATAGCTTGGGCAGTCAAGCAATGCCTTTCTGCCATATCGCATATAACCACACTGCACGTACACACACAAAAGAGGCATTGCTCTTTATTTCCACTCACTTTTCTCTTATCAGTAATGTTGTCACAGAATAACCACTTTCCTGTTCACCTCTGTGGCAAAAAAAGAATCAACCTCCCCCCCCACACACACACACGTGTGTTTCTAGGAATGCAATGCGGTTGTCAAAATGACAACCATCTCTAAGTCGGTGCCTCAGCATCAGAACAAAGAACCAGTAGAGCCGCTGCTGGCAATGGGGGGTGGACAGGCATGCCGGGAGGGAGAAGGTGTGGGGGGTGGGGACTGAAAAGGCTTCAAGCTCCTAAGTGAAAAACTCTTTGGAGCTTAAAGAAATCAGGGGAAACAGCAGGAGGTCAGTAAAGCAGAGTCTTTCGGTTTCCAAGGCTTTTGTGTAGCTATCAATAACATTAGATAGGACATATTGGTTGGAGTCTGATACGAAGTCCTGTGTGTCTTAGGTCTGTTAAACAATGCGGCCTAATGCTAATCCTAACCTGAAGAGCCTCTGCCTGAGAGATTTATAAATGCTGTTTCTGTTGTATTGTCTTGTACTGTTGGATGTGACTTAAATCGTAAAGCGCCTTGGGTCTTCTTTGGCAGGAGAAAGAAGGATGGACTCAATTGTAAATTAATGAATTAATTAATCTCATGTTTCCATTATATTTGTAATTGTATTATGGATTCACCCCACTGTTGGATGCATATGTATTTTAGATCATCACTGTTAGCCATCACGGTGGGGGGAAAGTGGACTAAAAGTACCTTAAATGCAGGGCTGGAATTCTAGCAGGAGCTCCTTTGCATATTAGGCCACACACAGCCAGTCCTCCAGAAACTTACAAGACTCTTTTTTGTAAGCTCTTGGAGGGTTGGCTACATCAGGGGTGTGTGGCCTAATATGCAACGGAGCTCCTGCTAGAATTCCAGCCCTGCTTGAATGTATAAATAAGCCCTCACTCTGGGTCATTCTACATCACATTTATTTTCAGCCTTTGCTCAAGTGAGAATTGGTCAAAGGGCAGGTCTAGCATTTCTGGCCTTTCAGCCCTTAACTAATCCATAAACAAGAGCATTACTGCACCACACAGAGTGTCCCCGTCTATACATTGTGGCTAATAGCCGCTCATCGACCTCAGCTCCATATCCAATCCCCTCTTGCAGCTGTCTATGTTTGTAGCTGCCACCACTTCCTGCACCAATGAATTCCAGGTGTTAATGACACTTTGGGGGAAGACGTGCTTCCTTTTAGCTGTTCTAAGTCTAAAAGGTAAAGGTAGTCCTCTGTGCAAGCACCAGTCGTTTTCGACTCTGCGGTGGCATTGCGTTCACAAAGTTTTTACGGCAGACTTTTTATGGGTTGGTTTGCCCTTGCCTTCCCCAGTCATCTACACTTTTCCCCCAACAAGCCGGGGACTCATTTTACCGACCTCGGAAGGATGGAAGGCTGAGTGAACCTTGAGCCGGCTACCTGAACCCAGCTTCCGCCGAGTTCGAACTCAGGTTGTGAGCAGAGCTTAGGACTGCAATACCGCTCTGCGCTACGGGGTTCTAAGCCTACTGCTCGTTAATTTCATTGAGTGCCCACAAGTTCTTGTCTTTTCAGAAAGTGAGCATCATGTGAAGTTCTTTAGACACAACAGTTTTGTAGGGAGTGGAAACTCCTCAGCTCTACTTTTCCTTATCTTTTGGGCTGCCATCTTAAACACATCTCCTTATGGGATTCTTTTAGCATTTGCCACCTTGCCTTTTGAAGCTGCCTGTTCTGATCAAATGCTCTGCTTCGCATTGGTTATTTATTCCTGTAGTGCTTTATGAGGAATATATCTCTGTCTTGGATAGCAAACAAGAAATCACAGTGAGCTTCACTCAGTAGCAGTGCATTCCTAAAAAAAAAAAATTCCCTGGCCACAATCCAGCAGATGCCACAGGTGAATAGATGCACACTGCAGCTTGGTTGAAACCTAAGGGAAAGTTGCCATTTATTTCTGCTCTGATCTGGCTCCTTGAAACTCACTTAACTCCTGCTTTGCTGGCTGTGTCATCCTTGCCCTTTCCCACAGCGGCGGACTGGGTCTAAAAATATCGGTTGCCGGGAGACAAAGGGGGCCCACCCACAACTATAAGGTTATTGTTTCATATTTGTAAGGAAGAAATAAAATTTTCAGAAAACGCATGTGGGGGAAAGGTACAATTAAAACTTTTGCAAAATAAATACACAGTATATATTTAGTAATTACAATGCACATATATTGTACATATCACTGGCAGTATACAGCAAATACTACATGTCAATCCAGATTGCATTTTCTCCAGGGGAGCTGATCTCGGCCAGCTGGAGATCAGTTGTAAAAGTGGGAGATCTCCAGGCCCCACGAGGAAGGCTGGCAATCTTAAATGCAACATAAATTTTAGTTGCATTAGCGTAATAATACTGGAACTTCTGTTATATTTTCAAGCTACTAAATGGCCATTAACATTTTTTAACGTATTGTCTAATGTTGAAGGGGCCCACTTGCCATTGGGCAAGCTGACACCCTGGCCAGTCCGCCACTGCTTTCTAGGGTTGCCAAGTCCTCTTCATCCCCCGGCGAGGGACATTCGTGTGCGAAATAACGTCACCCAGAAGTGACGTCATCAAAATGGTGGCGTCCATGGGTGGGCCACTCTAGGCATTTCCGAAAAAACTCTATGGTTTTCCCGGACGCTGTAGCCATTTGGGAGGTTAAAACTCTACGGTACCTATTGTACCCTAGAGTTTTACCTCCCAAATAGCTACAGCGTCCGGGAAAACCATAGAGTTTTCCTGGAACCACCTAGAGCAGCCCCACATGGGTGCCACCATTTTGATGAAGTTACTTCTGGGTGACATCATCATGCCCATGTGGGCCCACAGGTTGAGAACCTTCTGGGTAGGAGATTCCCTGCCCGGACTGGGGACTTGGCAGCCTTACTGTTTTCCATGCAAATCCAATTCTGTATTGCGATCCAGTATCTTCTATCCAAAGGTGAGCTTTTTCTGTTTGCCAGACTGAATGTCCTGGCTGACTGAAAAACTGTGAGGACCCTTTGCTAAAATTCCATTTGCAGAGCATTTTTATGGCTGTGTGTCTGGTGCATTACATGGTCAGGGCCTTTTTTTTTTTTTTTTAGCAGGAACTCACAATAACACAGTCCCAGCTGGCTTGGCATCAGGGCCTAATATGCAAATGAGTTCTTGCTGGGATTTCGCTACAAAAAAAAAAAAGCCCAGTGTGAAACAAGGGTGATGTCGGGGTGTGTGTGAGGCCTAATATGCAAATGATTTCCTGTTGGGATTTCTCTACCAAAAAAAGCCCAGTATGAAACAAGGGTGACATCAGGGGGTGTGACCTAATGTGCAGATAAGTTCCTGGGAGAACCGGGTTTGATTCCCCACTCCTTCACTTGCAGCTGCTGGAATGGCCTTGGGTCAGTCATAGGTCTCGCAGGAGTTGTCCTTGAAAGGGCAGCTGCTGTGAGAGTTCTCTCAGGGTGTCTGTTGTAGGGGAGGAAGATAAAGGAGATTGCAAGCCGCTCTGAGACTCTGAGATTCGGAGTGGAGGGCGGGATATAAATCCAATATCATCTTCTTCTTCCTGTTGGGCTTTTTCTAAAAAAACAAAAAAAAAGCCCTGGGGATGGTAGATCATCTTTTGCTATTTTGTGATCAATGGACTGTTCCCAGGGCCCCTGCATTGTCTAGATAATAGCTTCCAGTCGGGTCCTGGATGATATCTCTATTCTTAGCAAATTATGACCCAGAAATAACTCAGTCTGTTCCAAAGTACGTGACAGCAGTGATTTCCTTGAAATGCTAACATGAGTTCGCTGACCTGATGAGTAAGTAGTATAGGTCCACTGTTATAGCTTATCCTCCAATACCTTTTAGCCTTCTTATGTGATCTATGTATTTTATTTTATTTACTTATTTTTGTATTTTACCTTCTTGTCCGTTCTTTCGTATTTCGCTATGTTGCACCGGCTTTGTCTGTTTTGCTCTGCTGCGATGCATTGGTATTACGCAAGAAGAAGATTTGGATTTATATCGCACCCTTCACTCAGAGTCTCAGAGCAGCTTACAGTCTCCTTCCCCTCCTCTTCCACAATAGACACTCTGTGAGGTGGGTGGGGATGAGAGAGTTCTTCCAAGAACTGCTCTTGAGAGAACAGCTCTGAGAGAACTGTGACTGACCCAAGGTCACACAACAGCTGCACGTGGAGGAGTGGGGGAATCAAACCTGGTTCTCCCAATTAGAGTCCGCCTCTCATAACACTACACCAAACTGGCTCTCTTAAGATCTTTGGTCATATGAGCTTAATAATAAAAGAAATGAAAAGTTCTTTACTACAGCAATGGTGGCACTGGGAAATAAGCTGGAATTAAGATATCACTGAAAACCATAGCTAAACCATAGTATCTGATTCTGGTTTAATATACTTCTTTTACTTTACCATTCTGCCTTAGGGTAATTAATTTATTGTATGGTCAAGGAAAGGAAAGGTCCCGTGCGCAAGCACCAATCGTTTCCTATTCTAGGGTGATATTGTTTTCACAACATTTTCACAGCAGACTTTTTATGGGGTGGTTTGCCACTGCCTTCCCCAGTCATCTACACTTTCCCGCAGCAAGCTGGGTACTCATTTTACCGACCTTGGAAGGATGGAAGGCTGAGTCAACCTCGAGCCGGCTACCTAAAAACCCAGTTTCCACTGGGGATCAAACTCAGGTTGTGAGCAGAGCTTAGGACTGCAGTACTACAGCTTTAACACTCCGCGCCACGGCATAAATAAAACACTACAAAGTTATTGATAAAAAACCCAGAATTAAAAATAGATGATAATATAATAATAATAAGATGATACTGGATTTATATCCTGCTCTCCACTCTGAGTCTCAAAGCGGCTCACAATCTCCTTTATCTTCCTCCCCCACAACAGACACCCTGTGAGGTAGGTGGGGCTGAGAGGACTCTCACAGCAGCTGCCCTTTCAAGGACAACCTCTGCCAGAGCTATGGCTGACCCAAGGCCATTCCAGCAGCTGCAAGTGGAGGAGTGGGGAATCAAACCTGTTCTCCCAGATAAGAGTCCGCACACAACCACTATACCAAACTGGCCATAAATAGACAGTAATATAGTAGTTATTTTCATAAACCCCTGTAACAAAAGCAACTGATGGATTTTATAGGCTGTTGCACAGAATTTTGTGACAGAGGCGGTCATTGCTGGATTTCTGCACCTCGTGGCTTTTGGAGGAGTCTTTTAAAATGCATGAAAACATCTACAATATAAGTTTGAAATGCCTGTAGAGAAATGACCAGATCAAAACTAGTTTTAAAAAAGAAACATTGCAGCAGCAGCAGCGCCAGAACTCATCTCACCAAAACAAATGTAGATGCTTAGGGTAGCAACAATGCAAAACAGTTGTGAGAATGTTAGATAATGTAAAAGGTGAGTTTCCAATGTGGTGATAGCGAATCACAAATGGTCAGTGTAAAAGCACCCCTAGATATCTCTTTTCCCAAGCTGTCTAGTGTACCAGCAGCTTTTAAAAGAAATACTGTATTTATTGAATGATTATTTTGAACAATACAACTATCTAGACCAAAAAACCTCAGCAAAATAAAATCAATACACATAAAAGGAAAGGAATTCTGTAGCTTATGCATATTGGATTTGTGTCCTTGATTTATATTATGAACCAACTGTGCAAACTTTTCTGTATTAATAGTCCTAATCTTTTGGTACAGATCTCATTGTAACAGTCTGCGGAGGTATCCTAATTCAAAGATAGCTAAAGTAGTAAGATCTGTCCAGTGGTGTACTCAGGCCTCAGTTTGGGCAGGAGCTCACAGGAGCAGAGCTCCAGAACCTCTCAATTTTATTGTGCTCTTTCTTTCCTACCCCCCCACCCCGACACCAAGTATTTGCTTCTGGGCTCCATTGTTCAAGCCCCCTGTGAGAATTCTACCGAACTTCAAGACTGGACATACTTTCTAACAGGGCTTTTTTTGTAGAAAAAGCCCAACAGGAACTCATGTGCATATTAGGCCACATCGCCTGACATCACCATTGTTTCATACAGGGCTTTTGTGCAGAAAAAGCCTAGTGGGGACTCATTTGCCTATTAGGCCACACCTCCTGATGCCAAGCCAGCCCGAATTGCGTCCCTGTGCGTTCCTGCTCAAAAAAAAAAGCCCTGCTTTCTAATATTTCCCCCCATAAAAAATGAGGAAATAACCAAAACATAAACAGACAGATGGAAATCTTCCTCATGCCACTGCGGCCGCACAGGAGAAAGTAATTTAATATGTAGGGTGGAAGTAAGGCTTTATTATGACAATTCTAATTCAAGAAGCTGCTATGATTTAATACACTTCCCAGTGATGTCAGGGGTGTGTGGAATATGCAAATGAGTTGTGCTAATGAGCTCAGGCACCTCCTTTTCTGCAAAATGACCCCTGGGTGCACTGATGGAGAATACTTGCTTCCAAGACAGCAGCATCAGCCTTTTGGCCACATAAAAGCTCATAAAACCCAATGTCTATGCTTTGTGCACGTTCCGCTGGTTCGTTAATAAAATGCATAGCTTTGCTAATATTTCAGTTTCCAGCTTTTGTCCGAATTCCCGGACTAGACAAACAACACCCCATAAACAAGTATCCCAACTTGGGAAAGCGATTGCGGAATAAGCAGGGGATGCTGGGTAGTAATTTGTGCATTAACACGCTATGACTGCACTGATGATAGCTTGTTAGAAGGCGATCTCAATCCACCTGCTGCTATGACACTTCTGCCAAGCTACAAAGTATAATGGCAGATAAGGTCATTATAACCTTATTAGCTAAAATGGTGATTGCACTTCTGGGCCAATTTACTACTGGCTGACATGGATTTTGGCAGGTAGAGCTTTGGGAAGTTAGAGGGGGCAGAAACTGGAAAAGAAGATGGAGACCTTGATGGAAACACACTAATAGCCATAATGTTGATACTGCCTACTTTTAGCTTGAAGAGAAAGGGGCCTAATAGCCCCTGCAAAAACAGCTTATTCGTCTATTCTAGAACTCAGGCGTTGGGTAGTAAATATATATATGGTGCTTTCCTAGTAGTGGCTGTATGACAGTCAAACTGTTTTTGCTTTATTTCTACAGATACAAGTTCAGACCTAGAGTTAACTGGTTTTCTTAAGGGTCAAAGGATATTAATTTTTTTTTTTTACATGTTCTACAGTAACCATTTTGTTCTGCCCCCTGGAGAGCAGAGCCATTCGCATCCTTCTTTATTAGTTGTCTTTTTATCCTTCAAGGATAGCATGGTTTTCCTTGCTTCAGATAACAGCATGAGGGCCAATTCATCAAGCAACCACTGCTGGGGTACCTCTGGCCTTAAAACCCAGCCTAGTGGCTCATCCAGGGCCGGCCCTAGGGGTGCTGCCACTCAAGGCAGACCCCTGCGCAGTTCCCCCCCCCCAGCTCCCTCGGGAAATAAAATCACACATGCGCGGATGTCATCAAGCAGACCAGGGATGGGAGAGCCGACACTTCTGTATCACACTCCTGCAAGGAGTGCGGTATGCAAGCCCCCCATCCTGCTCAGGCTTCTTGCTTTGCAGGAAGCCTGATCAGGGGTGGGGACAGTCGATGTTTGTGTATCATGCTCCTGCAAGGAGTGTGGTACGCAAGCCCTGGGCCCAGCTCATCAGGAGAGAGAGGGGGTGCCCAGCAGTGCCCCCAAGGTGGGGTGGCACCCTAGGCAGCCACCTATCCCGCCTACTTCCACATTCTGAAATGCAAAAAAAGCACACAATTTTACACAAAAGTTAAAGCACATAAAACAAAATAGCAAATTCAATCCGAGTACTTTGAGAGTCCACAGTCTATTGCTCCAACAGAGAACCGTGTATGCCATCGGAGCAATAGTCAGACTAGCTGCAATGTTAATCACTTGAGCATTGTATGAGTGGTTGTGATCAGATGAAGCATCAGAGTGGCATACCAAATGTATGAGTGGTTGTGATCAGATGAAGGACATCACTGAAACACGCGTAAGTTACCTAGGAGGCATGTCATCCTTCAATTCTTCATAATTTTATCATTGGAATTGTCAGCAAGTTTTCCAGCACTGCGAGGGTAGAGTACACGATAACAGCAACAGTGACTGTGAACTCTTGAAGTACTCGGACTGAATTTGCTATTGTTTATTGATGTGTTTCAACTTTTGTGTAAAATTGAATGTTTTTTGCATTTTGGAGTTTATCAGTGGAAATAATTAGCATATTGAAAAAGTATCAAGATTGTGTAATTGTGTAGCTTTTGTGCACGGTTCTCTCTAGGACAATCCCCTGGAAGCTGACAATTCTAAAAGGAGAGTTTATGAAACTCAATATATGCTTTTGAAGATAGCCACTGTGAGAGATGACTGTACAAACCAAATCTAAAAGCCATTTTTAAAAGGAGAACACTGCGTTTGTTCAGGGTTAAATCCAGAGAGGACCAAGGGAGGAACCAAAGGCCCTCTGTAAAAACTTGTTCCTTTTGAGTGAATTTGCTAATATCTTGCCCCACTCTGGCATTAAAATCTCCCACTATCAGTATGTCAACATTTGTGGTACCAATCAGATAGAAGATATTGCTCATTGTATTCTATCCTGTCCTTTCTATGAGCCCATTTGAAATAAACTGCTGAATCAATTTCTCACAAAGTTTAAATCAGAAGAGGAATGTATTAAATTTTTATTGGCTGATGCCATTCCAGATGCTACCCTTAAGGTGGCTACTTTCATCTTTTTAGCAACAAAAATAAGGAAGAAGATAACCACAGCCACCCATACCAAGTGATATTTTGGCCAAGTTATAGTCTCATTCTGTCACATTCTTTTATTATTTATGTTTTAAATCTTGTTCATAGTTCTGTATTTTACTATTTTTTTAATGCTTTAATTTTTATGGCTAGAAGTAAACTGTATACTTTGGGGGGTTTGTTGGGTTGTTATGTCCTATGGCTACAACAATAAAATACTTTGACTTTGACACTATGGAAGTTGTCACCAGATTCCAGAACAAGTTGTTGTTGTGTTGTTTTGCCCCCACCCCCCAATCCTGAGAGTTAAACCTAAAGCACACTCTGGTTGGCCGGAGGTTTTTTGGATGGGCTTCAGAAGGGTGCAACCCAGAGACCAAACTGGCCTGTCACTTGGAGGTTGGCAGTTCTACTGGCTTGCTCCAAGTGACAGGAGGTGTGAAGAGAGGGAGATAGGGACCTCCGCAGGCCTGGGAACATTACACTCCTCTCTATGGGCAGGTGTGGTTCTGCCATTAGGTAAATCGAGATGACTGCCTTAGCCAGTGGTTTTGTAGGGGCAGGAACTTCCTGTCTATTCCACCTGCTACCCCCAATCCTTTGCCTTGCCACTTTCATCAACATCTCCTCCTGGGAGACAAAGCATTGCCATGACACTTGTTGGGTTGCCAAGGCGATTAATACATTTGTTGTGTTCTTCTGAGAAGAAGAAATATCCTGGTGATGCCTAGATTTCCCCTGGTCACTTTCAGGTAGCTCTAGGAATAGCAAGGGACTCTATGGTCAGAACTTCCTGCTAGTAGACAAGGCCTTATATTTCTTTTCAGTTTTTCTCCCGCCGATTGCTAGGCACTGCTTGACAAACCTAGAGATTGATTGGACTGAATTAGAGTGACTGGCTCACGATAACTCCACAAGCTTCCATGACAAAGTGGGGATATGACCTTGGGACTCCCATATCCTCATCAAGGGTTGCCAGGTCTTACCTCTGTCCCAGCAGAGGACTTTGGTGGGGGGCATTCTAGAGGTGCTGCTTGACGTCCCTGATGCAATGATGTCACCTGGAAGTGACATCATGAGGGGGGCACTCTGGTATTTGGATGAAACTCTTATGGGGTTTGCCCAAGTGCCAGAGCATCCCCAAACAATGTCCCTTCTGTGATTAGGTCACTTCCCTGGTTAGGGAAGGGGCTTCTTCCACCTGCCAGCTGATCTGCAGTGAAGAGAAGCCCCTGAAACCAGGGGATCCACCCCAACCCGACCAGGGGCTCGTAAGCCTAACCTCATCCAACATCTAAGTACTGCATAATGCTAGCTGTCTAGGTCTGCTGTTGAACATCAGGCTGCTTATTTCAAATCAGTGAAAAAAATTCTTCCGTTTCTTTCTGGTTTGCCTCCTCATTTCAAGCTCTGTCCTTCCCATTTTGCTTCCATTCTTCCAAACCACTCTCTTTCTTGCCTGAGGTCTCATGCTTTCCACTAGCTGCTAAGCACCTGGAGAAAAAAACAAAAACGTCTTGCCTCTTTAATGGAGACTTACTGTGTAGAAATGGGCAAGTGAAGCTCTTCATGGCAAGCAACTTCTCCCTATTTCCTAGTCTTCTGAAGAACTCCTTGTAGAGTTGGGAATTCTGGATCAACTTTTTAAGGAACACGCTGTGTGCTTTCTGATAGGCAGCATCTTTCAGGTGGAGGGGTCTAACCAAACCTGTTGTGATGTCACCAGCAATGCAGTGAGGTCAATTCTGGTGAGACCCAGAACTCATAGCACATGGAGGGCAATGCTTTAGCATTTGGCCCAACTCTATAGCTTAACTGGGGAGAGCTGGTGGGAGGCTAAAACAGGAAACCTCACCTCCCTGCACTGCATACCCTCCTGATACATCAACCATTTTCCCATTGCCCCGAATGAACTGAGATGCATCCTAGAATGCACCCAACACCCTTAAAACTGCATTGTGAATGAAGATCAGTAATTGTGGGCATTAAAAACTCATTAAGTGTTTCTTAATGGGGCAGGACATCTTTTTTTCTTTCTGGTTGCTGGCAACGCTACTTCTTACTGAGGGACCTCTGATGATCTTGAGAAACTTCCAGGAAACCCTCTGGTTTCCAAAAGCACTGTTTGAAACCACCAGTCCATAAGTCATTTACCTTTGTGCGTGTTAAGTGCTGTCAAGTTGCTGCTGATTTGATCCCATAAATCAGTGTTCTCTGAAACATCCTATCATCAACAGCTGTTCTCAGGTCCTGGAAAATGAGGCTCGTAGCTTCCTTGTCTGAGTCAATCCATCTCATGTTGGGTCTTTCCAAGGTCTTTGTAGAAAAATAGGTGGTGGACCTCATTATCATAATTCATTAGCATATGCCACCCACCACCAGCTAAAAGCAACCCGATGCAAGAAAGGAGAGCCCCAGGCGAGTGAGGCCTACTTGGGCTGTCTAGAGCTCTAGGCAGCCCAAGCAGGCCTTGCTTACCGGGGGCTCTCCTTTGACCACTCCCCTCACAGTCAAAAGGCCAGCAAGCCACCAGCCACCCAAAATCACACAAGAAGTGGAGAAAGGGTGCTGCGGGCTTCTCCAGGAGTTAATGAGGGCTGCTGTGGGGGGTGGGGGTGGGTCGCAAAGCTCCTGATGGCTGACTGACTTCAGCTCTCCTTATCCAGGGATTGTTATGCAGCTGCACCTACTATTCAATGGACAAGGTGGGCAGGGAGGAGGAGGGGCCAGCAGAAAGGTTCAGGAGCTGCACCACTGTGAGCTCCTGCTGAATTCAAGGCCTGGGTCTTCCTCTTTTCCCTCTGCCTTCAACTTGCCCTTGCATTAGTATCTTTTCTAGTGACTCTTCTTGTCGCTGCACAGTGTGAGCAAAGTAGGCTTCCCAACCCTCCCACCCTGGCGGGGGACCCCAGTTTTTCCAGCTTCTTCCCCCGCACCCCCCAAAAATGGAAGCGGGGGAAGGGGGAAAACGGCGCCAAGGAGCGGGCGATGCCACTGCACTGCTGCTGCCTCTTCTCCGTAGCTGCTCCTCCGAGATGGGCTCAGCCTGAGGAGCAGCTATGGAGAAGCGTGGCGAGCCCCGAATCTGGGTCCTTCTAGGATCCTGAGCAGCAACGCTTGAGGAGCAAGGGGGACGCGCTTCGCTTCTCCGCCGGAGAAGGAGGCGGCGGCGCTGAACTGAGCCGTGGCGGGAGGAGGAGGAGGCAGAAGGAAGGGGAGGGGCGGTGTTGAGAAAGGCAAAAGGAGGGGGAATAAAAAGGAGGAGGCTGCTGTCGTGGTGGTGTGCGCGCGCAGCAGTAGTGGAATCGCCACCGCCTTCGCTAGACCGAGGCTTGAGCCCGCGGGGAGGCCCCGGAAGAAGAAGGGGAGATGTCACGCCGCCACCACCCACCACCCCCAGAGCCAAGCTGCCCAGTCACCAGCCCTCCGAGCCCAGGTAAACCTGAGAGAGCAGCAGCAATCCCTCCTCTCCGCCCTGGTACGCCTCAACTCCTCCCCTCCTCGCCCGCCCTCCTCACAGGGTTGCTTGGCAACGCCCCTTAATGTTATCTTTTCCCATTACTGCTTACGAGTTGCAAGGGAGGGGATCGAATGTGTTGGGGGCCGCTGTTTGAGGCGAGGAGATTGGGAAAGATTGGCCTGGCTGCCTCCTCGCCTTCCCTGCTGGCCGGTAGGGTTGCCAATCCCCAGGTGGGGGCAGGGGATCCCCCGGTTTGGAGGCCCCGGTTTGCTTAATGTTATCTTTTCCCATTACTGCTTACGAGTTGCAAGGGAGGGGATCGAATGTGTTGGGGGCCGCTGTTTGAGGCGAGGAGATTGGGAAAGATTGGCCTGGCTGCCTCCTCGCCTTCCCTGCTGGCCGGTAGGGTTGCCAATCCCCAGGTGGGGGCAGGGGATCCCCCGGTTTGGAGGCCCTCCCCCCCCTTCAGGGTTGTCACAGCCTTGATCTTGGCTCTACCCCTAATGTCTCCTGGCTCCACCCCCAAAGTCTCCTGGCTCCACCCCCAAAGTCCCCAGATATTTCTTGAATTGGACTTGGCAACCCTAGAGCAAAGTATGATATCTTTCTTCACTGATTTGTTTTACTGTTCATTAATTCATAATAGCACTACATTCCGATGGTCATTGCATACTTAAACTATAAATAACAATCATAAAATGTCTAGATAGTACAATAAATAGGAACAAAGTGGCCCCTTAAAAAACTGTACACAGAATATCCAAAGCTCTAGAGAATGCTTATAATGAGTTTTCAGTTCACTAGTAAAAAGCCAACTGTTAAATTTAATACTGTTCACCTTTGCTGCTTAATGTTATCTTTTCCCATTACTGCTTACGAGTTAATTCAACCAACCAATCTGCAGAAAACTCTCAGTAAAGGATAAAACAAAACAAAACCCAGAAGTGGAAGAACACTGCAAAGCTTAGGGGAGGGGGGTGGGGACTGATCCTTTGTGGTTTCAGAATACACTCAGGAGAATTTGACTTCTGCAAAAATGAAAGTTTGCTGTTAGCAATCACAGTGGTCAGATCTATAGCAGAGCTCTTTGGGTTAGACCAGGAGTGGCCAAACTGTGGCTCAGGAGCCACATGTGGCTCTTTCACACATATTGTGTGGCTCTCAAAGCCACTGCCTCATCAGTCAGCTTGGAGAAGGCATTTCTCTCCTTAAATTACTTCTCCAAGCCAGGTTTTAACTTTGATGTGTGTAGAGTAGCCAGGTGATCTTACAACTGTCTGACACCCAGAAGTTCTAGCTATTTAAAGTTAAAATTGCTTTCTTTCCACCTCTCCTCCCTCCCCCATCTTCCTCCCTTCCTCCCTTCCTCCCTCCCTCCCTCCCTCCCTCCCTCCCTCCCTCCCTCCCTCCCTTCCTTCCTTCCTTCCTTCCTTCCTTCCTTCCTTCCTTCCTTCCTTCCTTCCTTCCTTCCTTCCTTCCTTCCTTCCTTCCTTCCTTCCTTCCTTCCTTCCTTCTCTCCAGCATCTGATGTTCATGCTTTGCAGCTCTCCGTCATCTGACATTTATTCTGTGAGGCTCTTATGTTAAGCAAGTTTGGCCATCCCTGGGTTAGACACTGCTGTTTTCCACATACAGTACATCAATTAGAGAGCCAGTTGTCTACATGCATTAATTAAGACAGCCAGTGGTTAAGAGAGGCAGGCTCTAATCTGGGAGAACTGGGTTTTTCCCCATTCCTCCACATAATTCTCTGAGGTCCCTCCTGTCCCCAAGCCCCACCCTCTTTGGGCTCCTAAATCTTTAGGAATTTCCCTCCCACATCTGTTTATCAGCTGTAATGCGCCGTCCTTTTCCCTTTGAGTTTTTCTCTGTCTTTTTTTTTCTTTTTGCTGGAACTCCTCCCACCCACAATTTTTACAGCATAGACGATATCGATCTTTTGGCCCCTTCACGCCCACGCATTCTATGACAATAATCTCTTTAATCTATCGCTAATATGGAAGCTATTTTCCGCCTTTAATTATTTTTATATGTCTTCACGTCACCTCTTGGCTCTTCCGATCCTCGCTTTATTGGCGGAAGGAAAAGCCGCGTTCTTGAGCTGTCAAGATGGATCATTTCATAAGTACCCGACTGATGCAAGGCTTTTGTTTGTTTGTTTTTAATATATTCTGCCTTTCAGGAAAATCTTAAAAGGAACAAAAAAAAGAAGCTTTGAGCTGGTTGAATGTTAACTCATCAGGAATCGAAGGCTTCCATCTATAGGATTTGTTATACAACCCCTCAATGAAATCAAGTTCTGAAGTGTAATAATTCTGAAAACTTTAGAAGTAGGGTTGCCAGGTCGTACCTGGCTGCAGGCAAGGGGACTGTCCTCGCATGCGCAAAGTACACGTGTCACCCGGAAGTGCCGTAATCATGCCCAGCACGTCACATGGGGACACTAGCATTTTGGTAAAAAAAAAAAACCTCTATGGTGCCATAGAGTTTTTAGTGAAAATGCTAGAGTGACCCCGAGTGATGTGCCTAGTGTGATTGCGTCACGTCTGGGTGATATCATTGTGCTAGGCATGATGGGCGCTGATGGAGCTCTTTGGGGCTGAAGCTCCTCCCACTGGCCAATCCTGTGCTGGAGGGTTGGAAGCCCTGAAAAGGGGGGAAACCCCACCCCCAGTGGGAGGTTGGAAACCCGATTTAGAAGGCTTCAAGAAGTGTCATTCCACATCTATAAAGATCATTCAAAAATCGGTAAAAGCAGGAGGAGGAGCAGGAATGCTTTGAAATATGGAACGGATATGCCTCCAAATGCACTCTACCCATCTTCATATTGGGATATGTCAGGTGCTTGGAGGGGAAAGGTCCTTCAATGATGAGCAGATTTCCCCATTCAGGGATGTTTCCAGGATTTTTCTTTGAGCTGTGTTTCACTCCTGATTTAAGATGGGGCTCCCATTGACTGACTTCCCTGCCCCTCCAACTCAGACCCAGGAATGTTGAACAAACTGCCAGAAGCAGTCTTACCTCAGAGACAGCCACATCTCTTAGCTCTTCTCTGTCAGCCGGCCTCAGAAAGGGCTGCAGAGCTCCTGCGGCCTCACAAAAGGCCCTATCAACAGCCCACACAGATGGCCTCCCAGCACACGCAGCCTCCAAAGGCCACTGCAATAGCCAGGGAGCCTGGTACCACCCCAGAGGGCATGGCTGTCCCATCTTTGCTGTCTTTCACTCCTTCCTCCCCCACTCCCTTCAGCCTCACCTCAGGATGGTTGCCTGAGAAGATAAAGAAGCCTCACAGGGTTGTTGTTCAGATCAAATGGGGGAGAGGAATGAGGAGAATGATGTAAGCTGCTTTGGTCATAAACACACCCCGCACTGTGAAAAAAAGACTGTCCCCTTCCTATCTAGATGCTGCAGGGTTGCCAACTCCAGGTTAGTAAATTCCAGATAGCAGCGATCAGGTCCACTTGAGGTGGGAGGAGTGATTGCCTTCACCTGAGTGGGTGGGAAGTCAGCAAATCTGGGGGGGGGGCACTTGCCCAGAGGCCTTTAGTGATACCTTTCCAGGTTTGTGGGAAATTCCTAAGGTACCACTACAGGCCTTTCCTCTTGGGGAACCACTGTTACCAATCTCCAGGTGATGGCTGAATATCTCTTAGAATTACAACTGCTATCCAGATAGATGGCAGAGATCAGCTCCCCTTGAAGTGAAAGGGAGTGAATGCCTTCACTTGTGTGGGAGGGAAGATAGCAAGGCTGGGGAGAGGCAGTTTCCAAGTTGGTGGGACATTCCTGGAGATTCTGTGGTAGAGTTTGAGGAGGACATATGATGCAAACTGCTTTGCCTCTCCCTACTGTGAAGAAAGATTGTCACTTCCTATGTAGAAGCTGCAGGGGGGAAGGCGATGGAAAGGAGGGGGAAGGCGATGGAAAGTCAAAATGAGAGGGACAGATAAAGGAAAGGAGATAGGGTTGCCAACTCCAGGCTAGGAAATTCCTTGAGATTTAAGGGGTGGGGCCTGGAGGTGGTGGGGTTTGAGGAGGGATTGGACCTCAGACAGTGACAATGCCATTTCCTCCTGGGAAATCAATGGAGATCACTCAGATTTACAATTGCTCTCTAGATGGCAGAGATCAGCTTCCCTTGCAGGGGGGGTGGTCAATGCCTTCACTTGGGTGGGTGGGAAGACAGCAAGGGTGGCGGACACTTGCCCAAAGCCTCCTTCTAGAGCCCATTGTATTTTTCTTCACAACAGGCCTTACTCCTAGTACAACATAAGTACCACTGTCTTTCTATTTAGTATATTATGGGGCCACATGTACTGTTATTAGAATGGTTGGTGTGATTTCCCAGTTTCTTGGCGGGGCAAAGCAGCTGCGTCTCAGGAGGCTCTCTTGAGACGGGCTGAACAACGACTTTCGGGGGACCCTCGGGTCCATACAAGTCTCCAGTTGGGGAGCAGAGTTAGCAGAAGGGGTGAGGGAAGTGCGCTGGAAGTCTCGACTCCTGGCTTTGCTTCTCTTCTTACCTTTGCCCCAAAGTCTTTGAGCGTCTCTGGACGAAATAGCCCCGGCCTCCGGAACACAGAGGTGGATGGTGGCAGGCGGTGAGGGGTTATTTTTGTATTTTCTTTTTTTTATATACCAAGACCCCCAGTCAAATATGACTCTCTACTAAGGAAAGGACTTAAAGAAGGAAAGAAGGAAGAAGTGGGGGAAAAATTGAAACTGAAGGGTCTTGGATGCGGTTTTGGGTGTGGCTGATCGGGCTGGAACTGAGCCTCCACGTTTGCTGTTTTATTTTTTTTATTTTCTCTACCCGGCCACTCTTCTTTTTTGTTCTACAACCTGGGAGTCGCCCAGCGTGCTTTGTTGTTATTGAAAGGTGATTGGGATGGAGGTGAAGATCTGGTGTGAGGACTGAGTTATTGGAGTAGAGGGTGTTAGTAACGTGAAAATTGAAGATGGAAGACGGAAGAACGGGATTTGGATGAGTGGAAGGCGGCGAGGTGAAAACGGAGAGGAAGATAGAGTGGAGAGATTGGGTGGAGTGTGTGGATTGTGAGGCATAAAGGGTTGAAGATCTGGAGAACTGGAGTAGGGAACGGACAGAGTTGTAGGAGTTGAAGGAGTGGAGTGGAGAGTACAAGAGGCGACGTAGACTGAAAGTTGGGTGTGGACTCATTGAAGATACTGAAGACATTGAAGAAGTGTTTAAAGATTATTTATTCATTTATTATAGTTTATAATAGGGAAACTGTGTTACAAGGGAATACGGATACCTGATGCTTATATATATATTTTTTTCTTTTAAGGTTAATGAGTGGGTGGAAGGATTGGCAGCAAACATAAATAGCAGTTTAGTTAGAGGGTATATTTTTCTTATGTGTTATGTGTTAGACAAATAGTGTGCAGAAGATAATTAATAGTTAGAATTAGCTTTTATTTTTGGCACTAATTAATACCCCAAAAATTCATAAGGTAAGATGTCACAACAAACTAAAACCAAATTCTCTCCAGGACAACCTAAATCAGTTGGGGCAACATTATCGCAAGAGACACTTAAAGAATTTCAGATGACATTTATGGAAGCATTAAATCAAGTGCAGAAAACATTAAGTGAGCAGATGAATGGGTTGGCTGACAAATTAGAGGGTTTTGACTGTCGCTCAAGAGACACAAAAAAGGACATAATGGAGTTGGTTAGAACAACGAAATCAATAGAAGAGAAATTAACAAAAACTGATCAGTGTGTGGGTATAATAGAAGCAAAACAGTTAGAGCTAACAGAGGAAATGGCTAAGATAGAGATGGGGAATGCAGATTATATTTTAAGATTTTTGAATGTCCCGGAAGAAAAAAATGAGGATTTGATACATTTACTGGGGGAAGCTTTGATGTCTATATTGGAGATGGAAAAATTTGAGGTAGAAAAGGAATTTGATTATATATATAGGGTGAATTCTCTATATGCAAAAAAGAATGATCTTCCCAGGGAAATTCATCTTAAATTTCTACGTAAAGGGATAAAAGAGAAAGTATGGAGGGAAACGAGAGAACAACCCCTTATAATTAAAGGGGTATGAACTAAAATTATGAGAGAAACTCCTTGGATGATAAGAAGTAAAAGAAAAGAGTATATGAAACTAGCAATGCTGCTACAGGAGAAAGAAATAATGTACAAATGGCTTATACCAGAAGGTTTATTATTTACTTTCTTGAATACCAGGTATATCGGTACGTTTTATCATTCATGGTGGTTGTGCAATGTCGTAAAGAAGTTTTGGGTGAGAGCATATGAATTTTTGAAGGAAGTGTTATATTTTGATTTTCAATTTAAACCTGAGGTTATGTTATTATCTTTGATTACAAATAAGGTACCTAAAGAAGATCTACATTTGACAGTCTACTGCCTCACGGCTGCTAGAATTTTACTTGCCAAATTTTGGAGAATTTAGAAGAATTGGTTGATAAAGTTCTTCAGGCTGCTGAAGCGGATATACTGTCAGCCCTTTTGAAAGGGGTGACCAAGATAGCGGCGAGTAGTAAATGGGAGAAATTATATAGATGGGTTAGTAAGAAACACAAAGGGAAGGAATGAAGGAGAGGGAAAAAGTTTCTGAAATAAATGGGAGAAGCGAGTTAATGATAAGAAAGGAGTATATAACAGAATGATGTAAGAATGGATGTTGAAAGGCATCTCCACGCTCTTTTTTTTTTTTTTTTGTTAAGTAAGATAAATTAATTATGGGGTTCAGTTAAGTAGGATTTAAAGTAGACAAATTGATTATGTATGAAGACTGGTATGAAGATGCTATGCTGATGTAATATAATGTGGTTTTGCTAATAAAAAATATAAAAGGAAAAAAAAAAAGAATGGTTGGTGCAAGGTTATTTTGTTTCATGCATTAAGGGCTGCCTGGGAATGCTGGGTCTCCCCACTCCTTCCTTTACACCATCTGGAGACCAAGGCTGGAAAGGCCGAGATAAGGAGATGAGTTCACTGTGAATTGTTTCAAGAGTTAAGTCTTTAAAGTTTGGGGGAGGGGGGAGCCCACACTTTCCTGAAAGTATTTAATACTGTCTGTAGGTTTTGATTTCACTTCCTGCAAGATGTCTGTATGGAAAGGTCTGAACTAGTAATATATCAATAAAGCTTCACCTATGCTTTCATAGACAGAAGTCTACCTGACTGTTACTTGGCAAAACCTCACACCCTCCACAGTGGCTATTTTCTCCAAAGGAACTAATATCTCTAGTCTGGAGATAAATTGTAATTCTAGAAGAACTCCAGATCCAACTGCCACATTCTGTAGATTTCTTGATTGACATTCTGGGAACAAATCTGGAATTGGATATATGGTGATTGCATCAAGATTCCTTCCTTCTTTCTTTCTTTCTTTCTTTCTTTCTTTCTTTCTTTCTTTCTTTCTTTCTTTCTTTCTTTCTTTCTTTCTTTCTTTCTTTTTTCTGTGAAGTGTTTTATTTTCTGATCTGCATAGGCACCCCTGCACATTGGATTAACACTGCATAACAAAGAGCTTTGTTACAACTAAGCAGACAATCATAATTAAGAGTGCTTTTTTATCAATGACCATGAATACATAAATACTATGGTAGGGTGATATATTTACAGATCCTTAGCAAATATCCAGAATTCCAAGCTATGTCTGGTTCTACCTTCATTGCAGCTTGTTATTTTCAATTCATTTCAAATTTAAATGTAACTTGAACAATGCACATCAATTGAGCTTATCTTAAGGGAAGGAGAAGAAACAAAGTAACCGCATCATTTCTGTGTTCCAGGTCTCTAGCAAATAAAGCCCCCTGAGAATTCTAGAAGTCTCAAACTTATATTTGAATGTTTACCAATTCACTCAAAATGTACTTTCAAATTCCGGTTGTGTTGAGATCCAGGGAAACGATTGGCATAAAGAGAACATTTTCTGCCAGTGCTTTCATTTAGGAAATTTTAAAGAGATAGCTGTTAGAATAATGGTAGAAGCAGAACATTAACTCATGGGTTGCTGAATAAATTGATCAAAATGTTTATACTTTATTTAAAAAAAAACCCTACTGCATGGAAATTACTAAGCTCTTGAGTGTGTTCATACTGAAGCAATAGATAGATTACAGACCGACACATGTTCATTTGTATTTCAGCAACCCTAAAAGTTAGGTCAAAATAGTATCTCCATATTGCAGATTAGGTGAGAGTGAGATAACTGATGATTTCCAGTTGTTCATTTCTGCTGAAAAGTCCCAATTTTTATTTTACATCTCCCTTGTACGAATGGAAACCATGATTTTGTAAAGACAGAGAGGATCTAGCAGGGTCGACCCTGCCGCTAGGCAAACTAGGCAATTGCTTTAGGCACTGGGCTTCTGGGTGTGCCAAATTGGGTGATGCTATCAGTGTGTGTGTGTGTGGGGGGGGGGAATCAAACATTAGCCTTACCTATGGTGCCAGACAGTCTAAGGCTAGCCGTGGGATCTAGACCCCTTGCAGCCAACCTTGCCACCTAGTTTGCAACCTCCCCTGCATCATCAGGCCTCACCTGAGTGGCCCTCATCACATAACTTATATAGTAACTAGTGGGAGAAGACTTCCGCTTTTATGCTGCTGAGCAATTCCGCCAGAAGGACCACTGACAGATAAATAGAAGATCTAATACAATCCAATCTGACTATGATTTAAGATTCTGTACAGCACCAATGCTTTGTTTTAAATTGTCAATTGTTTATGTTTTTACCGTTTTATACCTGTAATTGAGATGCTGGTTTTATTATGACTGTTAGCCGCCCTGAGTCCGTTTTGGAATGGGCAGGATATAAATCGAAGATAAATAAAAAAAAAATAACTTCAGACAATATAAAGCCATAGCTTGCAGAGAACTTTCCCAGGCTAGGTTATTCGCTGGCCCCAAACAAGTTGCATTTTCGAAAGCGGCTCTAAATATTAAACCTGGTCTCCTACCTGTAGACCCTCATATGACCTTTCGAAAATCCAAAGGTGGCCTGCTTTGGCTATATCTCTGGGTCCTTCCACCTCCGGACTGAGCCCTGGTTCCCAGATAAATCTGCTACCAAGATAAGTTGCTCTAAAAAAGCTTTGAAGTTAAGTGCCAATTCTTATCAAACTGGGCTTTAGTGACCCAGTTTATCATCTGACATAACCATTTATCCAGTATCTGATCAAACAATTCACTTTATGAGTGAAAGTTTACCTTACGACAGTCTATTGCCAACCTTCTAACATTTAATATGAAACAGAATTTCAACCTTTCAAAGTCATAAGCTCTAAAAATTCTGCCCGGAGAGGGGGGGTGAATTTTACTTTACAGCGCTGATTTGAAAGTGCAGTTGCTGGGAGATAAATCCCACTGAAATCACAGGGGCTTGCCTCCTGGTAAAGACACTAAATATCGAGATATGAATGTTGCAAATGCTAAATGCTGACATGCTAAAAGTTACATGTTACTTGCATTTGTGGGGAAGCAGGAGCTTCCATGCTAAGACCTTTTATCCAGTGTTGAATAATTCCATTTCTACAATCAGTTGCAAGTGAAACTGAAATACTGGTTGCATCTAATTGTTCATTCAGTACAGTATAACCCAGGGGTGCCAAATATGTGGCCCGTGGGGCCAGAGGGCACCTGTAAGGCCTGCTAGCAACTCATTGTTGGCTGCTTCCTCTCCCTCTCTTGCTTCCTTCTGTGTCACAGCTTGCTTTGTCAGGCTTGCTCACTGACACAGGAGCTACAGAGCAAAGCCTCTCTCTCTTCTATTGGCTGAGGCTCCTCCCCCTCCTTGTCCCCTGGGGAGGGAGGGAAAGAGCAAGAGCTTCCTTTGCCCAGTTCCCTTGATTGCACAGGAGAGATACAAAGCACCTTGAAGGCCAACAAAGTTTTACTCAAGGTCTAAGCTTTTTGCCTTGCTATGGAGGGGGGGGGGGGGAAGAGAGAGAGAGTGCTTTGTTGGCTCATTATGTCCTGGATGCAACTGGATTTGCCTCCCCTCTATTCATGCCTTCATTATCCAGTCTTTCTCAGTAGGAAAGCAATGTGAACTATTTGAATGAGAAATAACAAGCCAGTAAGGCAAATTAGACTGAAAGTGTGCTTCCAGACTGTTCACCCAGCACATTTCAGTTGTAGACTGTGGTTTTTTAGCCTAGGCTTCCCAGATAAGTGTCACTTTCTCAGGGTGCAGGCAGGCAGGAGTCCAAAGCCAGTCCAAGGTCAAAGTCCAGGAAGTCAAGCAGGAGCCAAGTCACCAATGCAGAATCACAAACTGGAATCAGAAGTCAATGTCCAAAAGCCAAAAGGTCAGGGTGCCAAGGAAATCAAGCAGGTCAGGATCAGAAATCAGGAAGGAGCATGGATGCAAGCCAGAGAATAGTCTTGTTGCTTCCACAAGGTTACCAGGTTTTGGGTGGGAGCTATATGGGAGTCTCATTCAGCCTGCTCCCTGGGTGTCAGTGACTCTGCTAGAACTCAGGGCTGAGAGATCTGGAGCATCAGTGGGCCTCATGTCTTCGCTCTGAAAGTTCATTCCGAAGCCTGCCTTGAACTCTTGAGATGGGAGGAGGAGAGCTCAGAGGAGATTGATCGTCAACAGCTGACACTGGTGCCTGGAGAGTGATTGATGGGCCAGCTGCTGTTTGTTCAGCTGAGGAACTGGCTGGCAACTCTTCCAGGTCCGTTAACCCTTCCAGCTCCTCCTCGTCAGGGCTCATGACAATAAGTAGACTGATACTGACCACTATACTGACTCTTATTTGTGGGAACCGGGTTTGATTCCCCACTCCTCCACTTAACACCTGCTGGAATGGCCTTGGGTCAGCCATAGCTCTGGCAGAGGTTGTCCTTGAAAGGTTGTCCTCTCCAGCCCCACCCACCTCACAGGGTGTTTGTTGTGAGGAAGGAAGGTAAAGGAGATTGTGAGCCGCTCTGAGATTCAGAGTATAGGGTGGGATATAAATCCATTATCTTCTTCTTCTCAGGAGCTGTTTGTATGCTCCTATTGAGCGTGAGTGACCTGTGCCTCTCCTGGCAGCAGGGTGGGGGCTCTGAGATTGCTGCAGCTCACGTCAAAGAGAGCTGGCTTTTTTTCAAAGCTGGGACACTGCCGCACCAAATTCCCAGTATGATCCTACCCTATGTTCTTTGCCCCCAGATATTCGCCATCAAAGTAAGAGAACCCATGGATGTAAATAACCATAAAAACCTTCTAGATTCAGAAACGGTTGATATTAGCGAAATGACAAGCAGGGAGGAAGTTTATAAGAACATCATCGTGCACGGAGGTGGATACCGCTGAAGCATGTCTTTGTTCCTCTTTTAAATAAGTGGGATTTCACCAGGCTGAAAGCGTGATTCCTAGGATAAGCCTCTTATCCAATTTAATTTATTTACATTATTTATAGTATACCTTTCTCACTGAGACCCAAAGAAGATTGCATAGTGTAAGGCAATGCAATCAACAGTTTAGGGCATCCAGGAACCGAGTAATAGGATTAGGATTGCAGAAATCCAAAACCAAATGGAAACAGAAGTGTATTAACATTGCATGCTAAACAATGTAGGCATTATACAGTACGGTAATACATGGAGCATCTGGTAGTATATACTGTACACAGTAGCATAGTCCACAGCCTCTTTTACTTTATTAAAGTATCATACAAGTGTCCTTCTGAGCCTGGAACCTACTGCTTGAAAAAGAGCCCCCCTTCCTTCCTGTATAGATTAGGCAGGCTTCCAAAATTCTCCCCATCCACATTTCTCCATGGATTTTACAGTTTCCAAATTATTTGGTCTTGTTTCCAAAACTGGAACGGATGCATTGGAAACTATTCCACCTGTTTCAGAATCAGGTCTGAGCACATAAGAACATAAGAGAAGTCATGTTGGATAAGGCCAATGGCCCATCCAGTCCAACACTCTGTGTCACACATTAGCCAAAAAATACAGGTGCCATCAGGAGGTCCATCAGTGGGGCCAGGACACTAGAAGACCTCACACTGTTGTCCCTCCCTAGCAGGAAGAAGAAGAAGAAGACTGCAGATTTATAACCCGCCCTTCTCTGAATCAGAGACTCAGAGCGGCTTACAATCTCCTATATCTTCTCCCCCCACAACAGACACCCTGTGAGGTAGGTGGGGCTGAGAGGGCTCTCACAGCAGCTGCCTTTTCGAGGACAACTCCTGCAATAGCTATGGCTAACCCACAGCCATTCCAACAGCCGCAAGTGGAGGAGTGGGGAATCAAACCCAGTTCTCCCAGATGAGAGTCCGCCCACTTAACCACTACGCTAAACTGATGTATCACAGAGCATCACTCGCCCCAGACAGGTAGGTCAGAGAAGGTCAGGTAGGCAGCCACCTAAGATAGCATCTGGCTTTCACGGGCACTGAGGGCCCCCTCCCGCCCCTACCCTCTCCTCACAAGTGAACCAAGCTGTGCTGGGGAAGCTCACAAATATAAACAGCAGGTGACAAGAGGCAGGCAATGTGGGAATCTGCCTCTTCTCACTGCCGCCACTGCCGAATGAGGGAGGCAGGCTGGCAACAAGAGAGAAGCCACCTGGCCCTTCCCGACAGGGTGGCAAGCAAGGCAAGCTCTTGCACTAAAATGGGAAATGACTGAATCTTCATCCATACAGACTTGGGCATCAAAATTATGTGAGTATTTGGCCGGCGCCCCCATCTCCTTGAGGGAAACACAAGGCTGGAGAAACCAATTGGAGCTCAGCGCAGGAGTGCTGGCCAATGAGATGCTGGCTCACCAATCAAGTCTGGCATTAGCCACCCCTTCAGCATCAGTTTCGTGCAGCGCAAGCTCCAAAGAGGATGGAGCTGCACGCTTGGCGGAGAAGCGAGGACCTCATGGCGAGGCGCCTGCTCGGTCAGGCAAGGTTTGGACGATTACTAGCTGGGGGAGGGCTCTTGGTGGGGGCAATACAATGGACAGGCAGCTACGGGGCAAGGGGAGGCTGGCAGCAGCAGCAGCCAGCTAGAGGTGCCGATGATTTGTGGAAGCATATCTTGCACTTTCTCTCCCACCCCACCCCGCTTCCTGCTCATCCGGTGGAAATGCATCTTTACAAACTGTGGTTTGTAAGGTAGACATAAGCTTATTACAAGAGGCCTGCCGGTTGCATATATCTACAGAATACAAAACTTTTCAGTTGGCTATCAAAAGTACAATACGATGGATTAATGTAGTGTTTATTGAAACAAAATCAAACTTTTCTGTACAGCATTGAAATAATAATAATAATAATAATAATAATAATAATAATAATAATAATAATAATAATAATAATAATAATAATAATAATTATTATTATTATTATTATTATTATTATTATTATTATTATTATTATTATTATTTATATCCCGCCCTCTCCGCCAAGGCAGGCTCAGGGCAGCTCACAGACATGGAAAGTGCCATGAATTACAGTAAATACATTATACGATAAAATACAATAAAATACATGAAATAAATAGATTATTAATTAAAACCACAACAGATAAGGTGCTATAATACAAAACGATGTATATCAGATGGCTGGATGTTATTTCAGGATTCAATCTTGTAGGCCATTTGAAAAAGGATAGTTTTACATGCCCTGCGGAACTGATTATAGTCCCGCCGGGCTCGAACCTCGGCTGGTAGTTGATTCCACCAATGGGGAGCCGTTACTGAGAACGCCTGCTCTCGAGTTGTTTTCAGTTTGGCCTCCCTTGGTCCAGGGATTTTTAAGAGATTTGGGGAGCTAGATCTCAGTGCTCTCTGGGGAATATATGGGGAGAGGCGGTCCCTAAGGTAGACAGGTCCTCGGCCATTGAGGTGTATAAGGACAATTTTATGGACTTTAATGTACACTTTTGATCACCATGTTTGAAGCAGGTTCTTAAATGTCAAAGGGGAGATCGGAGGAGGTTGGAGCAGGGACCAGAAGCTACTACACAGTGGAGCTTCAGCAGCCACAAGAAGCTGCTATAGCAGGCTAGATTTGACAGTGTTTTGGTGGGTAGGCCTAGGCAAGTCCGGACCCATCAGGTCTTCTGCAGCATCACACCATGGTGGCCTGCTGTGGGTGGCTGGGATGGAAACAGTTCCCCCACACACTGACTTTGGTGGTGTGACAAGTGTCAGTCGTTAGCGTACAGCACCCACAGTTGTACCCACCCCCCGCACCTTGAGTGAGGACTGCAAGGCAAACAGGTAGGAGTTGGGAGACCAGGAAGGCAGGATATAATAGCAATTGGAGCATCAAACCTGTATTAAATTTGAAGTACTAATCCATGCCTATAAGAAGGCTGGTGATAGCTAAATACGGTGATAGCTAAATGCTTGTTGAGTGGAGGACAGAAAGGGCATATAGAGTCAATGAACAGTGGTCAATTAAAATGTTCCATATTTCTAGCTGTTCATATGATAGTGCCGACAGCTTTGACGGACATCGTCTTCTAGGTGCTGCGGCATTCTTTTTAAGGGCAAATAGGGCTGTATGTTTGCCAGGATCAATTACCATATGTTGCAGGGGGGAGAGGAAGAAGCCCTCTTACTCAGTTACCAGGGAGACAGATAGGAGGCTAGGGATCCTTTCAATCTATGGGAAGACTGTACAAGTAAGGCTTTCTTCAATACTGGTAGGTGGGAACGGGGGTGGAGACACCATGGAACTTCATAGTGTCCCTTGGTTTGTCTTCTGGTATACTAGCCTAATAGCTTGGATCACCAGTTATGGTACTCGGGGATTTCATAGACTCATAAGACTTAGAAGGAGCCGAACAGGCCATCTGGCCTACTATTGTTCACTGCAGGGATTTACAAAAGCATGTGTCTTTCTTGGAGATGTCCCATCCAGGTATGGGACAAGCATCTGTTTGCTCAGCTGCTGCAAGTAGCTGCATCAGGCACCTGTTACATCCTTATTGCCACTGTCTCAAATTTTACAGGATTCTAAGATTTTGGTACAGGCATAGGGAGCCTGCGGGACAAGTAAGGTTCTGTGCAGTGCGGGTCAGGAGGACAGTGGGTGTAGATACCAGGGGACTTCATACCATTCCTTCATTTGTCTTTTGGTGTGCTGCCCTCAGATCTTGGATCAGCAGTCAGGGTACTCAAGGATTTCACAGCATCATAAGATTGGGAAGGGGCCACACAGGCCATCGAGTCTATCCACTTCTCAATGCAAAAATGTAAAGAAATCCCATGGAGACTCTCTCAGATGAAGATCTCCGTTGCCGCCATGCAGGCATGGGACAGACTTCTAAAACCTCCAGAGGCAGTTTTGAATACTAAGGGGCCAAAGGTTAAAAAAAAAAATAGTTATACACAAAGTACACACGTTTATTACAAAAATATAAAAACCCTGTAGGAGCCACAATGAAGCCTCATAAAATCATTGCAGCGACAAATGCACGTGAAAGATACGTACCTGACCTGACACATTTCAGCCTGCAGCGCTCTTCTTCAGAAGTCAAAAACAACAAAGTCCCAGTTACCCTTATAAGTCAAGAAACAAGTAGTAGGACCCAAGATGGAAGGTTCCAATATGGAAAGGAATGACACAATTTTGGAAGGCTACAGATATATCTGGCCTTGGGCCAGCAGCAATTACGGTACATATGAAGCAAATGATACTATTGCAAATATGTACCGTACCTTCCAGTTTAGGCCTAAGAGTAAAATCTCTTATCAGGGCTAGTGTAACCTCGGCATGTATGGGACAGACTGCTACCTGCTTAGTTTCTGCAGGCGGCTGCATCATACACCTTCCGGCTACGTCCTCACTCCCACTGTCTCAAATGATGTGGAGTCTAAGATTTGGTACAAGTATAATAGGCTAGATTTGGTACAAGCATAAGAGGCAGGAGTGCTGGCCAATGAGATGCTGGCTCGCCAGTCAAGTCTGAATTGTAATTCTGGGGGATCTCCAGGTCCTACCTGCAGGTTGGCATCCCTAAGCTCCAACCTCTTCATCTTTGCTGGCCTCTTCTGCATTTTTCTTCCAGCTTTGTAATATCTTTAAAAAAAAAAAAAAAAGCTGTGAGGGCCAGAATTATACACAGTGGCTTGGGAGGTGTTTCCGAACCTATATAACGCTGTCCACCTAAGTGATGTTGTTACCTGAAGTTGTGCGTTTGCTAGGCAGACAGAGAAGAGGCATTGCTTTGGATAGAAGAAAGGCAGGCAGGCAGGTAGATAGAGATTCTCCTTCCAGACCACACACAGACAGCAGGTGGCAGTGAACTGGCACCGAAAAAGACCTAGGTTGTAACTCTCCTTTCCCTGCACCATGTAGGTTGTACCAGGCAGACAGCATGCCTTTCCTATAGAGAACCGATTATAAATCAGAAATCCAGAGCCGGATTAACAACTAGGCACTGGCCTATGGGCCTCCACACCTTTAGGGGTCCCGGGCGGCTCCCCTACCCAGTTTCTCCCCTGCTTGCAGCCCTCCCAGCCTGTAAGTGCAGCCAGCAACTGAGCCGCTCTTTGCCCAACTTGCCTGGTGCGGCTGCTGGTGGTGCCATTGCCAAGTTCGCCTCTCTCTGCCTCTCCCGCACAATTTTGTCGAAAGGGGATTTTGAGGAGGTGCCTGCAGGTTGCAGTAGGGGTGGTGGGGAGTGGTCCGACTCAGAGACAATTTGCAACCCCCCCCCCCCCAATATTTTGACTTCCTAGGGATCTCCATAGGGTTTAAGCCACAGGGACCTCCACACTGCAGAAATCTGTTTGTTAGATCATAGGGCTGCTGCCTCCTATCTGCCTCAAATATGGGAGAAACAGTCCCTTGAATGAGGGGTACAATTTCTTGAGCGTTTCAAGGAACTGGTATAGTATGGGAGGGGGAGTGACTATTGGATCACTTTCCTCCTATTTTTATAGTTTTATGTGCATGTGTGATTGTTGAGTGCATGTGTGCAGCTAGAAGTCATGGCGGCTTCTGGTGACTGACCCCTGAGGGAGCCTAGAGGATATTCAGAGAGGTGGCTGAATAAAGCCTCCCCTTCTCTTCCTGACTTCTGGTGTCCCAAGGAAGTCCCCCGTCCAAGTACTTGCTAGAGTGGGCACAGCTTAGCTTCCAAGATGGGATGAGATCAGGCTCACCTGGGCTATCCAGGTGAGGGCTTATTGGATTACTTTCCTAACATGTCTAGCTTTATTCTTTGCAGAACAGAATGACTCAGGCTTTAGAAACAAGGAAGGATCTGAATCTAGCCACTCTTTTTGCACATTCCGGCCCTGCCACTAAGCGAACTAGGTGGTCACCTAGGGCACCAGCCTTTTGGGAATGTCAAAGTGGGTGCCCCATGTGACTCAGTGACATTATCAATTCCTGGAGGGGGGGTGCCAGCAGTTAGCTTAGCCTAGAGTGCCAGTCTAGGGCCAGCCCTATATTGCAAAAAGGCTGAACACCAATATTTACATATTGTCTTCTGTGTAAGCCCCCCCCTTTTTTTGGGGGGGGGCTTCATCTTGTCACATAGTTACATGGAAGTACATCTGCGGATGCATGAAATCCTTGCTAACGTTCAGTTCTTTGTGGTTTCGGACAGGTTAGGCTGACACACCCAAACGAAATAGTTCCAAATCAATTCCTTTCCCGGCTAAGATCTCTGCAGAGGTGACGAAAAGGCGATGTGTAAGCAAAATAAATAAAGAAAAAAAGTTATCATTGAAATATGGTCTCATATCTCCACCTACAGACACGAAGATAACGGCAGCTTTATTTCCCCTCTTCAGTGAATGTCTTCTGAAATTCAGTGCCACCCCCTCCCCCCAAAATAACACATTCGTCACTATCTTTGTATCTTTATAGCAAATGCTAATAAGGGAAGAAAGGTGAGTTTGCATATTTTGCATCCAGGCTATACCACTTCGTAAAATTTCTGTCCGCAATTAACTGCCCGGCATTCAACCATTTTCAATCAGAGTTTCAACAATGATAATACTTAATATTTATTTCGTGTTTTGGAGAAGTCACTTCCAAATGAGTTGCCTGGGACTGCTTATGAGCTGCGAGAAAAATCTTTATGAACTCGCTTGATTTTGGGGGGAAATAATCTTTGCAGGGTTTTCTCTGGAAGTGTCTGTTTTTTCACATGTCAAGCGATTGGGCACAAGACACAGGATTTCTTCCCCACCCTTGTCAAAGGACATCAGGTTTTCCACACTGGCCAAAACTGATCTTTTTTTTCAAACCTTTTCATAACATGGCTGCCGCTTTTTTTTAAATATATAATTTTCTAAAAAAATGTACAATTATGAAAATACATTCAGCTCAGGCCTTGGATACATTGGGAGCCCACAGGAGCACAGCTCCTGAACCTTTCTGAGGGCTCCCCCTCCTCCTCCACACCCTGTCCATTGAATAGTAGGCGCAGCTGCATAACAATCCCTGGATGAGCTCCACCACCTATTTTTCTATAAAATGACCCCTAATTCAATTATAATAGCTTTTACAACTGTTTTTGTTACTTTTCCACATTATATCTATCCCAAATCCCAATTTATTTTACAAAATACAAATGGAGATGAACAGTAAACTCCTAAAGGAAGGTAAAGGAGATTGTGAGTCGCTCTGGGACTCTTCGGAGTGGAGGGCGGGATATAAATCCAATATCTTCATCTTCTTCTTCTTCTAAACAGAACTACACTCTTCCCGGTCTAAGGACTTCAGCGGACTTAGAAGGATATAACTGTTTAGGATTCCATATCTTTATCAAACATTCTCATCCAGTTTGGTGTAGTGGTTAAGTGTGCGGACTCTTATCTTGGAGAACTGAGTTTGATTCTCCACTCCTCCACTTAGAGCTGCTGGAATGGCCTTGGGTCAGCCATACCTCTCGCAGAGCTGTCCTTGAAAGGACAGCTTCTGTGAGAGCTCTCTCAGCCCCACCTACTTCATTGGGTGTTTGTTAAGGGAGAGGAAGGCAAAGGAAATTGTGAGCTGCTCTGAGACTGATATTCAGAGTAGAGGGTGGGGATATAAATCCAATATCATCTTCTTTTTTGAGGGAAGGGAATGAAGGCTCAGAACATCCTTTTCGCGTTAACCTCCCAAGAATATAAGAACATAAGAACATAAGAGAAGACATGTTGGATCAGGCCAATGGCCCATCCAGTCCAACACTCTGTGTCACACAGTGGACCAAAAAACCCAAGTGCCATCAGGAGGTCCACCAGTGGGGCTCACTGTGCCCCCTCCCAAGTACCAAGAATACAGAGCATCGCTGCCCCGGAAAGTGAGTTCCAACAATACTCAGACACAAAAAGGGATGTTGTTGGTATAGAAATGGTTCCACATTAGTGCTGATTAATGGGTTAATTGATGTGACAAGCATGGAATCACCTTCACAGTGTTTCTCTTTTGCTGGCTTATTTGGCTGGAGTCCTTAACTCCCTTCTCATCTGGCCAAGCATCACATCAGTAGGATCGCCTAACACTTTGAGAAGGGTCTCCCCTCCTCTCTTTTAAATTTTTACTCATAGGAATCAGCCACATTGTTAATATTCCGGATCAGTTCTGCAAGGCGCGGCTCAGACTCAAGTGAAGCCAGCATCATTTTAAATGCCATGAGTAAATCAGATATGAAAAAAGTGATATTCCCTTTAATCTCTCGTGGAGTCTCTCTACTGCAAGCTCTTGAGAAGGAAGCTCTGTTTTGTCAATATAATAACCATGCGGAAGGCAGTGGTGATTCATGTTTTCTCATTTTGTTTCTTATGCCTCATCTAGTCCTGATCAGAAGAAAAGATCTCTATATATGAGAACTAAAGATTCTTCTGGCTGAATCATAGAGTTGGAAAGGACCTCCAGGGTCATCTAGTCCAACTCCCTGCACAATGCAGGAAACTCACAAATACCTCCCCCTAAATTCACAGGATCCCCATTGCTGTCAGATGGCCATCTAGCCTCTGTTTAAAAAACCTCCAAGGAAGGAGAGCCCACCACCTCCTGAGGAAGCCTGTTCCACTGAGGAACCGTGCTAGTGGTCAGGAAGTTCTTCCTAATGTTGAGCTGGAAACTCTTTTGGTTCTGGTCCTACCTTCCGGGGCCACAGAAAACAATTCCACACCATCCTCTATATTATAGCCCTTCAAGTATTTGAAGATGGTGATCCTATCACTTCTCAGCCGCCTCCTCTCCAGGCTAAACATGCCCAGCTCCTTCAACCTGTCTTCATAGGATTTGGTCTCCAGACCCCTCACCATCTTCATTGCCCTCCTCTGGACCCATTCCAGCTTGTCTATATCCTCCTTAAAATGTGGTGCCCAAAACTGAACTCCAGATGAGGTCTTACCAGAGCAGAGTAAAGCGATACCATCACTTCACGTGATCTGGACACTGTACTTCTGTTGAAGGCTGAGAATAGGCTCAGTGACACCTTTAAGACCAACAAAGTTTTTAAGGTACCACTGGGCTTTGTTCTGCTGCTTCAGATCAACACAGCTACACTCCACCTCCCACTGAACCATTCTAGAATTCTGCATGATGGTTGCATTGAGTTGTAACTGCCACGTCCAGTAACTGCTCTGCTCTGTTAACACTGGCACAGGATAGACTGTTAAGTGGGATGTTACCTGAGACTTGGCCAATATAATTCAAGGTGCCCAAATCAGGAGGCCTAAGGACAAGCTGGACATCACACGAAAAGTCACAAAACATAATCCTAACTCAGAGGTGGCCAAACTGCAGCCCAGGAGCTACATGTGGCTCTTTCACATATATTGTGCAGCTATCAAAGCCCCTTCCGCCCTGTTGGTCAGCCTGGAAAAGGCATTTGTTTCATTAAATCCAGTGGCTTGGAAAATGCATTTAAAGTTGCATGCTTTCAACCTCTCCCCCTCCTCCCCATCTATTTTCCTCCCTCCCTCCCTCCCTCCCTCCCTTCCTTCCTTCCTTCCTTCCTTCCTTCCTTCCTTCCTTCCTTCCTTCCTTCCTTCCTTCCTTCCTTCCTTCCTTCCTTCCTTCCTTCCTTCCTTCCTTCCTTCCTTCCTTTCTCTCTCCATGTTTTGCAGCTCTCAAATGTCTGACATTTATTCTTTGTCGTCAGGCTTCGGATTCAGCAGGAGCTCACAGAAGCGCAGCTCCTGAACCTTCGAATATATTGGATTTATATCCCACCCTCCACTCCGAAGAGTCTCAGAGCGGCTCACAATTTCCTTTCCCTTCCTCCCCCACAACAGACACCCTGTGAGGTAGATGAAGATATTGGATTTATATCCCGCCCTCCACTCCAAAGAGTATCAGAGCGGCTCACGATCTCCTTTCCCTTCCTCCCCCACAACAGACACCCTGTGAGGTGGGTGGGGCTGGAGAGGGTTCTCACAGCAGCTGCCCTTTCAAGGACAACCTCTGCCAGAGCTATGGCTGACCCAAGGCCATGCTAGCAGGTGCAAGTGGAGGAGTGGGAATCAAACCCGGTTCTCCAAGATAAGAGTGTGCACACTTAACCACTACACCAAACTGGCTCTCTTTCTGAGTGTTCCACCTCCTCCTTCCCACCTTGTCCACTGAGTAGTAGGTGCAGCCTACTACTATTTTTCTACAAAACGACCCCTGTTTGTGGCTCTCTTATGCTGAACAAGTTTGGCCACCCCTGTCCCAACCATTTTATCAACTAAACACACATTGGAATCTGTAGTTTGGAGCAAACTGTGTGTGTGCATAGGATCTGCTAGCTAGATGCTATATTATTCCAAAGCCCTATGGGCTTTCCCCCTCCCCCCATCCTATTGTGCGTTTTTAGCTATGTATTCACAAGGGTACAGGTACTCAAGCTTCAAATTCAGCAGGAGCCCACAAGAGCACAGCTCCTGAACCTTCCTGACGGTTTCCCTCTTCCTCCACATCTACCTTATCCATTGAATATTAGGTGCAGCTGCATAACAATCCCTGGATCAGGAGAGTGGGCAGCCAGCCAGTCACCAGGGGCTTTGCCATGACCCAGCAGCCCTTATTAACCCATGGAGATGCTCACATCACCCCTTCTCCACTTATGTGATTTTGGGTAGTGGGTGGCTCGCTGGCCTTTTGACTAAGGGGGCAGCCCAGGAGAGCCCTGGGCGAGCAAGGCCTGCTTGGGCTGGCTAGAGATCCAGCCAGCCCAAGCAGGCCTTGCTTGCCCAGGGCTCTCCTTTCTTGCATCAGGTTGCTTTTGGCTGGGGGGGGGGGAGGGACGGCATATGCTATGAGTTATCCTAATGAGCTCCAGCACCTATATTTTTCTACAAAACAATCCTTGCAGGTACTTTTATTTCACTTTCTGTGAACTTCATTGGAAGAAACTCCACATTTGCCTTCAAATTATCCTTTGGAAAAATCCAGCGATACCTCCAGTGCGTTCTGTTCCTTTTGTGTGTGTTATGTACGCATTTTTGTGGCTTTCATTTTCTCTTTCTCTCTGAAACTATGACACAGGCCGCATTCGAAAAGATGCCATTCTTTTGAGAGGGGAGAAGTACCTTTCGGATTGCTTTTCCCGCCACCGACCAATCTGGGGGTTAA
Source organism: Heteronotia binoei (assembly GCF_032191835.1). NCBI lineage: Eukaryota > Metazoa > Chordata > Lepidosauria > Squamata > Gekkonidae > Heteronotia > Heteronotia binoei. The sequence goes on along the minus strand of NC_083231.1, from coordinate 19,651,931 downwards.
TTTGAGCTTTGGAATTAGGTTATTTTATGCACAATTCAATGGCGGTAATTGCTGTATTTATCATCATGCAAACGCTGGAACTGCCAGAAAGGTATTGACATTTAAGAGAATACTTCACTTCCCCAAAGGGATTTTATTTTGCGGCATTACGGAACACCTGCCACATGGCAGTTATTGTCACCACAAGCTCAGCTGTGCAACATAATAACCTGTTTGCAAAGGGCAAATGAGCAGAAATTCTGGGTATTATCTGAATTTTTTTTTTTTTTGGGTACAGTGCAAAAGCTGCCCTCAACCTTTGAGAAAGTGCCAACAGAGACAAAAAAAAAAAAAACCTGTTATAAAGCATGTCAATTTTAAACCATGGCAGGACTTTAAAAATGTTCAGGAGCGTTTCTCCCCCACCCCCGCTGAGGCATGTATTAAGGTGAACAAAAGAAATGAAGGGAAATCAAACTAGTGGCACTGAAGGACTATTGCCCGGAAGGGAAGTTGCCAAATAATCATCAACACTATTGTTCTGTGGTGGCAAAACCTCTGATGCCGATTGGCTGAGCTGGTACAGAGGCACAGAATTTCCAGTTGCTTGGGAAGTGACATGATTTACAGTTAGGACCACTACTAGACAAACTAGACGATTGCCGAGGGCACCGGCCTTCTGGGGGTGCCAAATTGGGCGCCCCCATATAACTCAGTGATGTTATCAGCATGGGGTGCCAGAAGTTGGCCCCGCCTAGGGTGCCAGACGGTCTAGGGCTGGCCCTGTCCAACTTGGCTGCTTTGGTTGTTTTGGAAAGTTAAAAGACCATTGTCAGTCACCCACTCTCCCAGTGGACCTTTCGAGAAGCTACATGAAGAAGAGTAGGACCGTTTTCTCACACAGCTTACCTTGCAGTCACAATCCTGTTTCCTCTGCAGCGTCTGGTCAGATTTCCCACCATCTGCGCCGAAGTGCCGCAGCTTTTGCGCAGCAAACGTAAACTACTAAAACCCAGTTTACGTTTGCTACGCAAAAGCCACGGCACTTCCTGTAATTCCGGCGCAGATGGTGGGAAATCCGACCGTATGCTACGGAGGGAACAGGATTGTGACTGCGAGGTAAGCTGTGTGCGAAAACGGCTTAGGTTTTTATATCCACTTTTTTTCTACCTCATGGAGTCTCCAAGCTGTTACAGTTGCCTTCCTTTCTTCTTTTCTTTTTTCTTCTCTCCACAACAGATACCCTGTGAGATAGGTGGGGCTGAGAGAGTTCTGAAGAAACTGTGACTGGCCCAAAGTCACCCAGCAGACTAAATGAGAAGGAGAGGGGAATCAGAAACTGGTTCTCCATATTAGAGTCTATCACTCATAACCGCTACACCACACTGGCTATCTTGGATCTTGACCCAAACCAAAATCTTGGTAAACGATTCCACAGAACCAAATGAAATGTTGTAGAACCTGCAGGTGGAGGCAGTCTTAAGAGGTTAAACTCAAAGCTTAGAGTCTTTCAAAAAGTGGTTTATCCTCACACACACACACACATACACACAGATCAATCAGAGTTGGTTCTGGAGCCTTTTCTGTTTATGAGGGGAAATATGTTAGCGCTGAAACCTTCTTTGAATATAATTATCCTTTAAATAGTCTTATTTAGGCTGTTCAAAGCTTTGAGTCTGCTTAGTTGCCCAAAGCTAATTGTCTTAAAGGTTAAAACAAAATTACTAAGGCAACTGTTCTGCTTTAAACCAGTGGTGCTTCCCACTGCTTTGAAGGGTTTTTTTCATTTACTTCCAAGAGGTTTTACTTAAAAATGTCTGAAAGCTGCAGGGGGGGGTAGGGAAACTAGATGTGGCAAGGTCAAAGAAAAACAACATCTTAAAGTACCACTTTCCTACGAACTACAAGTATCCTCACAAAAAGGATAGCTCATTAGTATAACAATAGAGTTAATATTGCATTCCACATAGAGTTGCCAATCCCCAGGTGGGGGATCCCCCAGTTAGGAGGCCCTCCGCCTGCTTCAGGGTCATCGGAAAGCGGGGGAGGGGAGGGAAATATCTGCTGGGCACTCCATTTTTCCCTATGGAGACCAATTCCAGAAATTGATCTGCAGGTATCTGGGGCTCTGGGGAGGGGGGCTGTGTTTTGAGGTAGAGGCACCAAATTTTGAGCATAGCATCCAACACCTCTCCTCAAAAGTCTCTCCATGTTTCAAAAAAAAAAAATGGACTGAGGGGCCTAATTCTATGAGCTCCCATACAAGGGTGCCCCTATCCTTCATTATTTCCAATGGAGGGAAGGCATTTAAAAGGAGCCTGGTCCCTTTAAATGTGATGGCCAGAACTCTCTTTGGAGTTCAATTATGCTTGTCACATTTCTCCTGGCTCCACCCCCAAAGTCCTGAGATATTTCTTGAGTTAGACTTGGCAACCATAATTCCACCAGTAAGAAAATGGCAAAGCAAATATGAAGGCAAAATGCCAGGAATTTTGAGGGAAGCAAAGTTACAATAAGATTAGGGGGCCTTTGCACATCTCTCCCTGGAACCCACCAAAACATGATCACTGTCGGGCACATATCATCCTTTTCATCTCACTGACATTGGATATCCTGTTTGGGAACCTGGAGTTGGTAAAGTCTGCCCACACTGTAGTCAAAGGTGATAAGCTCGGGGACTGGAGTTGATACAAAATGTAACAGTGAAATTTTGAGGTCAGTTTTTATATATTACACTTTCATCTTACCCTTCCTCTGAGGGTTATGGGAGTCCACCATTCACAAGAAGCAAAGCAATCCCCATAGGTCCTTAGGAATGCCAACAGATTATTTTGGAAGTTCTGCATTTAAACACTTTTGAATGAAGTAATACTAGGGCTGCCAAGTTCCTGGGCCGGCAGGGGGTTCCCCCACTCTGGAGGTTCCCAACCCACCGGCTGTATAGAGTTTTCCCTCCCAAATTGCTAGAGTGTCCAGGAAAAACATAGAGTTTTCCCAGAAGCTCCTAGAGTGGCCGGCGCACAACATCACTGGCTTGATAGCGTCACTGCGAACGATGTCATTGTGCCACATGTGCTCCACGCGCACGAAAACAGTCCCCCATCAGAGGCTGCAGGGGACTTGGCAACCGTAAGTAACACAGGTCTCCTGAACTCTCCAGAAAACAGCCAGTTGCCCTTCATTCTGGATTGGAAGGGATTTGGATGGTTCCTTCTCCCCTCCCCCCCCAGAACAAACATTTCACACACACACAAAGCTCAAGCCAAACATTACAGTACATGTTTGGGTTTCTTTTCTTTTTTTTTCAAATGCAAACCATCACACTTTCTGGTTCATTTTCAAAGATCTCTGGTATTTACATATGACCTTTCCATTTTTATTAACAGTTTATTGGATTTTTGCATTTCAGCCAGCAGAAGAGAAAGTTAATTTACACACAGATGTGACACTTATGCATGCAGCTATAAACTTCAGTCTATTAACTTATTCCTCATATAACCTTTTCTCTTGTCAGCATCCAGGTGGAACCTGGAGATCTCCCAGAATTACCAGTGATATCCAGACTACAGAGATTAGGGGTGTGCATTCAGTTTGGCCAAACCGAATAGACCACCGAATACCCCCTTATTCAGAAGTATATGGTGCCTAATACTTCCGAATCCAATTAGAAGGCTGTTATACAGGAGCCGTATACGGCTCCCCATATACTTTTGAATCAATATTCGGAAGTATACGAAACTCAATGTAAAAGGCAGGAAAGGAGCTTCTGCAGCCTCAGGGAAGCTGCTTGCCACCTTTCCTGCCTTTGGAAGCCTTTTCCAAAAGTTAAAGTTAAAGTTGCTTTCTTTCCACCTCTCTCTTCCCCTTCTCTCACCAATATATTTGCCTGCCTGCCTGCCTTCCTCCCTCCCTCGTGGCTCTCAGACATCTGACATTTATTCTATGTGGCTCTTAAGCAAATTTAGACACCCCTGTTCTATAAGCTTTGCCCCAAATCTCCAGGAATTTCCCCACCTGGAGTTGGCAATCCTAGCTGCTGATGTGGGATGCTCTCCCCTAGATCATCATGGGATGTCTGCTTTTAAAATTTGCCAGGTTAGGTTGTAAATGCTGCTTTTGAACCTGCATGCATCATTGCTCTCCTTGGAGCTTGCCTTTTCCTAACTCTTGGTCAACGTCATTTCAGGTTCTGATCTGGGAACCAGGCTCCAGTTCAGAAAAATACAGGTTGGTGAGCATGGGCATAAGGACAGAAGAGCCCTGCTGGATCAGACCGGTGGTCCATTTAATCCAGCATCTTGTCTCAGACAACCCATTCCTCTGGGCATAGAGGCCAAGGCCTAGGGTTGCGAAGTTCAATTCTAGAAATATCTGGGGACTTTGGGGGTGGAGCCAGGAGCAAGGTTGTGACAAACATAATTGAACTCCAGAGGGAGTTCTGGCCATTCTATTTGAAGGGAGTGCACACCTTTTAAATGCCTTCCCTCCATTGGAAATAATGGATAGGGGCACCTTCTTTTGGGGTTCATAGAATAGGATCCCCTGGTCCAATTCTTTTGAAACTTGGAGGGTGTTTTGAAGGGAGGCATTGGATGCTATGCTACAAATTTAGTGCCTCTACCTAAAAAAATAGCCCCCAGAGCCCCAGATAACCATGGCTCAATTCTCCATTATACCCTGTGGGAATCAGTCTTCACAGGGAATAATGGAGTGCCCAGCAGACATTTCCCTCCAGCCCCCTATGCTTTCTGATGGCCCTGAAGCAGGGGGAAGGCCCCCAAACCAGGGGATCCCCTGACTCCAACTGGGGATTGGCAACACTACCAAGGCCTTCTACGGTTGTTCCACTGTTGTTGCCTCGCACTGGGATTCAGAGATCGCCTCTGAACATGGAGGTTCCCTTTAGTCACCAGAGCTGGGATCAATGCTGCATGATGTCCCCTCACTTCACAGAACAGCAGATGCACCCAACAAGGTAAATTTAGAAGAAGAAAACTGCAGATTTATACCCCGCCATTCTCTCTGAATCAGAGACTCAGAGCAGCTTACAATGTCCTTCCCCCACAACAGATAAGAGTCCGCACACTTAACCACTACACCAAACTTAACCACTCTCACCAAACTTCAGCCTCTTTTGCAGAAACATCTCAAAACTCAGTTCAAGAATTGCCCCAGTGGAGGTTGGGAAAATATGAACCGGTCATCTTTCTTCTGCAACAAATTGCTGCTGTTTGCTTGCTTTATCAAATACACAGCTACAGATTGGGTTTAGGGCTGTCATTAACGTGAATGGGGAAAGACAAGGCATCGTTTATGTGGGGCCATTTGGGAAATCGGCATGAGTCATTAAAATTTCCAGGAATGGTGTTTTTCAATAAAGCAATAACTCTGAACAAATTACAGCAATCTAAGCAGTCCTCTCTACCAATAATATTAGCATCCATCGATCCTTTGCATTTAATCTTTATTTGTCTAAATGCAAAATGACATTTATTGCACAAAAATAACAGTAAATTGTGCACACTTGGGTCTCGGGGTAATTAAAGCAGCCAGAAAAGATTGGCAGGATTTTGTACAGAAAACAGTTTTCGGTGTGGTGCTGCTGAGTTTAAAGGACATCTTGATTAATAACCTTCAGAGAGAGAGAACAAGTCACTAAAAAAAAAAAATCAACTCTCTGGGATACCCGCTATATTTGGCAGGATTGTACAACCTAGGGAGAGAATGCATTCAGCTCCCCATCAATCCTGACATAGTATCTATCTATCTATCTATCTATCTATCTATCTATCTATCTATCTATCTATCTATCTATCTATCTATCTATCTATCTATCTGTCTGTCTGTCTGTCTGTCTGTCTGTCTGTCTGTCTGTCTGTCTGTCTGTCTGTCTGTCTGTCTGTCTGTCTGTCTGTCTGTCTGTCTGTCTGTCGGTCTGTCGGTCTGTCGGTCTATCCGTCTATCCATCTATCCATCTATCCATCTATCTATCTATCTATCTATCTATCTATCTATCTATCTATCTATCTATCTATCATCTATTGATTTAGATGATAGGCAGGCAGGCAGGCAGGCAGGCAGACAGACAGACAGGCAGGCAGACAGACAGACAGACAGACAGACAGACAGACAGACAGACAGACAGACAGACAGACAGACAGACAGACAGACAGACAGACAGACAGACAGACAGACAGACAGACAGATAGATAGATAGATAGATAGATAGATAGATAGATAGATAGATAGATGACATCCTGTTCTGATGATGGCAAAATGGACAAGTCTAGCAAAGTGTGGAGAGCGGTGAGAGCCAGAAGGTTTCTCCTAAAAGTAGTAATCTACACATCAAAGGGATAGCATCAGAGAGAGAAGGAAAGGATGCTTAGTGTCCTAACTTATCTATCTCTCTCACTCTCCTGTAGTCCTCCTCTGAAGTCTGAGGCTAAGGAGACAACACAAAGTCTTCCACTTCCAACAGATCAAACATAGAAGTAGATATTTTCAGATTGAAAATGGCAGAGATGAGGAACAGCAGTGCTCACCAGAACGAAGAGCCAAGAAAGATGGTGCCATCCACTGTTTTCTGGCATAATTTTAGCTCAGACACTCCCTCTGGATCATGGCTTCCCTCTCTGAGGCCCTTTCCATGTGTCAGGCTTCCTTCAGGTTACACAATAAATAAATAAATAAAATGCCTGTGTCTTCCTGTTCCTTCCTCCCATCTTCCCATTGCCCCCCTCCCCACCGACACTCTGCATGGCCCAGACTTTCATAATAGCTTGGCTCACAAGGAATAAGGAGGGCTCCCAGAGCATCAGCAACTGATGAGTATGCAGCCACGGCGAGCTTGTCCTGGTGCCGCCAATTCACCACTCCACTTATCTCTAAATCTGCTTAAATTAAAATGTGACTGGGGGTTTTGTACATTTCCAAGAATATGAAGTTGTCGGGGCGATCACAGCAAGCAAGCGGGCTCATTGGAGATACGATGAAGTACAAGCTATCAGGAAACCATCCAGCTATCAGGAAACCATCCAGCTATCAGGAAACCATCCAGCTACATGACAGAACGAGGTCCAGGAAAGCTCCAGCTGTTTATGCAAATACCAATACTGAGAGGCTGACATCCTATCAAGGACCAGAAGATCAGTGGCATATTTGTATACTGGCATTGATATGTAATGGCTGTTTGTTGCTTCAAACGGAGCGGTGAGGACCCTCACTTTTCTGTAATGATTTACAGAGCTGGGCATAGAGGGGAGATTTGTTTGTGCCTAAATGAGACATATACAGTCCTGGGAATTAGTTGCATTTCTAAGTAGTTCGTATTCCCTAAATGTACATCAAAGCAAGAAAGTGCTATTGGTTCCTTTCAAGTAAAGTTGGCACGGACAATTCTAATATAGCATAGTAACACATTGTTAGGACCCTGCTCAGGTGAAAATAATTGACCTGTAGGAATTTTGAAGGACTTCACAAGGAGTTCACTAAGATCCGCAGCATTTTATGGGAGGAGGTAGCTGGGCGATTCTTAAGTTGCCAGCGAATTTGATCTACGGCAGGGGTGGCCAACCTTGCTTAATGTAAGAGCCATATAGAATAAATGCCAGATCTTTGAAAGCCACAAGACAGGAGGGAGGGAGGGAGGGAGGGAGGGAGGGAGGGAGGGAGGGAGGGAGGAAGGAAGGAAGGAAGGAAGGAAGGAAGGAAGGAAGGAAGGAAGGAAGGAAGGAAGGGAGGGAGGGAGGGAGGGAGGGAGGGAGGGAGGGAGGGAGGGAGGAAGGAAGGAAGGAAGGAAGGAAGGAAGGAAGGAAGGAAGGAAGGAAGGAAGGAAGGAAGGAAGGAAGGAAGGAAGGAAGGAAGGAAGGAAGGAAGGAAAATAGATGGGGATAGAGGTGGAAAGAAAGCAACTTTAAATGTATTCTTCAAGATGCTGTATGGCTTGCCTTGGAGAAGTGATTTAAAGAGAGAAATGCCTCCACCAAGCCAGCCAACGGGGTAGTGGTGGCCTCAAGAGCTACACAATATGTGTGGAAGAGCCCCATGTGGCTCCCAAACCACAGTTTGGCCATCCCTGATCTAAAGCAACTTTGTATGGCCCTCTTCAGGTGTGTGAGAAGAAGTTTAGAAGTTCTGTGGCAAGGTAAAAGAAATCAATCAAAATGATGTTTATTAAGCTGAGATCTAAATTGCTACCACAACTATCATTATATTTGGGCATCCAGTATTCCCTCTAATCTGAGTTAGTGTGAGCTAGCTCACAGTTCTTTAGCTCACACATGTTTGTCTTAGTTCAGGAAAAAATGACCTCAGAGCAAGTTAATGTATGCAGTAGCTCACAACTTTTAATGCCCGTAGCTCAAAAAGTAGAATTTTTGCTCATAAGACTCCACAGCTTAGAGAGAGTATTGTGGGCAACCGTACTCAAGCGAAACTCCTGCAAGAATTCAAAGGGTGCTTGAAATTTATTTCATGGGTTTTTTTAAATGTGGAAGCACAAGAGGCTGCTGGGAGGAGGGAAGAAGAGAAAACTGAGGGGAGATAAAGGTAGGCTGGCTGGTGGATTTTAAGGAGCAGGGAAAAGGGAGAGGCTATGATAATAATAATACAATAATAACATTTTATTTATATCCCGCCCTCCCCTCCGAAGCAGGCTCAGGGCAGCTAACAACATCTTAATCCATACAAAAAAAATTATACAATGAATTTTAAAAACACATTCACCTAAAAACATTCCAATTTTAAAATTAACATGGGAGCTTTCAAGGAAGAAAAATGGAAATGATGGGGAAACTGAGATGTCCCCTGCAGATGCTTGCAGGCCCGGCACGAGAGGTTCTAGCACCCCGGGCCGACCCCTGCTCCTCCACCACCCAAGTGGTCCGTGCGCATGAAGCACACTCTGCTCGATGATGTCACTGGAAGTGATGTCATCGGGAGAGCGTGAACCATGAGCTCTTTGCCCACTCCTGTGCCTGGCTTTCTCCCACTTCAAAGGAAGCTGGAAAGACTTCTTACTGGCTTCCTCTGAAGTGGGAGAGGACTGGGCACAGGGCAGGCCAAGCTGCACCCGGACGGCAGGAAGCCTCGGCAAGGTTGGGAAGGCAGTGGGTGCAGTGTGTGAAGAGAAGGGGCACCAGCTGGGCTCTGAGCGTGCTCGCTGCCACCCACCCCTCCCACTTTGCTGAGGCTCAGGAAACCTTGGCGAGGTTGGGAAGGCAGCAGGTGCAGTGTGTGAGGAGAGGGGGCGCCACCCGGCACCCCTAGTCCAGGTGGTGCCCCAGGTCACCGCCTACTTGGCCTACTTCTACGTGCCGACCCTGGATGCTTACAGGTCTCCCACCTTTCTTCTTCTAATTGGCATTGCTGGAACCATTTTCCTCCTATTGTGTTTTTCAACTATTCACTTTGGTCATTCCAAAATAGCTGCTGCCTCAAAACATCCCTATTCTTATCAGGGATGAGTTGAAGTTTGCAACACGGCTTCTTTCTGTATTCACTTATATTTTTTATGAAGAGTTTCCATTGTCTGTTTTTGGTTGTTGTTGTTTTTTTGCAGTCTGCTTGGTAATACCACTTGTGCTGAATATTCATTTTCAGTGTTTGGTGAGCAACACAAAATACACAATACTTGTGGGCTTGAATCCACATGATTTCTGCATGCACTTTGATCCTTGCACAAGTATTTTTTTTTGGGGGGGGATTATGCTCACCCCTTGTGCTAAGTTAAATATCATGTACCCTGAACCAGTTTTCAATTTGTGCAAGAAGTCGTGCAACTGATTCTTGGTCACTCTAAGATAGAGAAAGGAACGTGCTAGGTTTTGCACAACAGCTCCCTTGAGTGGAATGACACTAAATCCATTTATATTTCCAATTGCACGCTCATGGATCCAAGGCATGGCATTTATACATACGGGGGGGGGGGGTTGGTAGCAGGAACTTATTTGCATATTAGGCCACACACCCCTGATGCAGCCAATCCTCCAAGAGCTTATAGGACTCTTCTTACAGGGCCTACTGTAAGCTCCAGGAGGATTGGATACATCAGGGGTGTGTGGCCTAATATGCAAAGGACAGTGTTGGATTAAACCCTGTGGAGGCCCCTAGGCAGTTGAAATCTCGGGGGCCTCCTTGCAAATTAACTCAGAGTGCCTGCCCCCCCACCCCCACTGCAGCCTGCAGACACCTTCTCAAAAGCCCCTTTGACAAAGCTGTGGGGAGAGGCAGAGAGAGGCAAACTTGGCGATGCCTCCAGCAGCAGTTGTACCAGGCAAGTTGGGCAAAGAGCGGCTCAGTTGCTGGCTGCGTGTGCAGGCTGGGAGGGCTGCAAGCAGGGGGGAAACTGGAGGAGAAAAGCCGGCCCGGGGCCCCTAGAGACACGGGGGCTCATAGGCCGATGCCTACTTGGCCTATTTATTTTATTTATTTATTTTATCAAATTTATATCCCGCCCTCCTCTAACGGGCTCAGGGCGGCTCACAACAGTTAAAAACAAACATAAAATTTAAAACAAGATATACAGTAAAATCATTTCCATCAATTTTATTATCATTACGTCCAAGATGCACATTGAAATCCTGATTATTCCGATGTTTCTGATTTCGGCTCTTTCCATTCAATGAGATTGCTGGTTCTGTGGAATTATAGGCACCTCCCCTTAGCCGTCGAAAGCAAGTTTAAACAATTTGGTCTTACAGGCCGTGCAGAACTGCGACAGATCCCGCAGGGCCCTGATGTCTTTGGGGAGGGCATTCCTCAGAGCAGGGTTTATTACCGAGAACACTCTGGCTCTGGTGACAGATAATCAAACTTCTTTCGGTCCGGTGATCTTAAGAAGATTTTGGGACCCCAAATGTAGTGCTCTCTGAGGTACATATGGGGAAAGGTGGTCCCAAATATAGACAGGTCCCAGGCCATATAATCCGGCCATGGCAAAGGAGTTCCTGCTACAAAAGAAAAGAAAAAAACCCTGCATACAGCGTGTGTACATACTTACACAGAAGGCTTTTGATGAAATTTACAGAAGTGGAATTGAAGCTCACACAATGGGACTTCTTCTTTTCTTGTGCTGGAGACCCCAACTCCCCTGAAATTCTGCTCCAAGGAATTTAAAGGTTTTGGTAACAAAGTCTTTTATGGGGAGCCCTATATTCTGAGTTTAATCAACATCCTTGAAATAGTTTTACTTGCAAGACCATGCAATTACATTTTAATTGCAATATCGTTTATGATTACGGAATTATTCTTGTGAAAATATTCTTTCTTCTCACTTTATATGGGAGTGTCACTCTCCCCTTATTGAGGTTTACAAACTATATAACAAGATGACAGTTTATTAGAATACTTGCTAAGTACTAATAAATAAATTTAGTCATCAGATTTCTATTTAACAAGCACTTGGTACCCTATTAAATTTAAATTAAATGCTGTTCAGTGCATACATGGCCAAAACGTTTTAAATTTGCCTGTTGCTCTCAGATTTTCCCCAGAACTAATTTTATTCCTAGGCGGTACAGATAAAACATCAGTGACATTTTATTTTACAAAAGAGAGAGAGGAAAATGACTGAAAGTTAACATGTTAGAGGTCAATAAAATTATACATGAGCAGGGGTGGAATTCTAGCAGGAACTCCTTTGCATATTAGGCCACACACCCCTGATGTAGCCACTTCTCCAAGAGCTTACAAGGCTCTTTTTTGTAAACTCTAGGAGAATTGGCTACATCAAGTGGGTGTGGCCTGATATGCAAATGAGCTCCTGCTAGAATTTCATCCCTGTATATGATGTGGATAGAGTGAAATTTCTCCATCCCCTATAATACTAGAACTCAAGGTCATTCTATGAAACCTGGTTGACAGTAGATTCAAGTAGACAAAAGGAGGCACTGGGGTTGATCCAACCATCCTCCTAGTAGCCTTCTTTTAGCCTAAGGAGACTTCACACAGTCCAAAACACAAGCAGTTTGCAAGGTTCTTTTAAGCTTGCCAAGGTTTAAAGGCACATGATGGCAGCTGGGGTGGGGCTTCCACCCATTGGCCAGCTGGTTGGCAGTGGGGAGGAGCCTGCAAAACTGGGGGATCCCCCACTGGGAGCTGGGGGCTGGCAAGCCTAAAGCTGAGTCAAAGAAGAAGACTCTAGATTTATACCCTCTTCTCTCTGAATCAGAGTCTCAGAGCAGTTTACAATCTCCTTTATCTCCTTTCCCCACAACAGACACCGTGTGAGGTAGGTGGGGCTGAGAGAGCTCTCACAGCAGCTGCCCTTTCAAGGACAACTCCTATGAGAGTTATGGCTAACCCAAGGCCATTCCAGCAGGTGCAAGTGGAGGAGTGGGGAATCAAACCCGGTTCTCCCAGATAAGTGTCCGTGCACTTAACCACTACACCAAACTGGCTCTCTAGTGGTGTTGTCTTTTTGGTAACAGTTTACCTTGCCCCTTGGGTGGAGACCTGGCCCTGCTTGCCAAGTGAAATGGTCAGGTGTGGCTCTATTCCACATGCATGCCAGGGATTGCATACCTCTGAGACAGACTTTCAGCCTCTTCTATCTAAAGTTGCCAGCCTGGAGATGTCCTAGAATTATAATTAATCTCCAGACTACCGATCACAGAGTCATTGGAGAAAAGGGCAGCTTTGAAAAGTGGCTTCTACGACATTTGTACCCCTCAGAGGTCCCTTCCCTCCCCAAATCCCATTGTCTCCAGGCTCTGCCCTCAAAACTCCAGAAATTCCCCAATCCGGAGTTGGCAACCATACTTCCATCAGAAAAAAAAGAGAAGAGATTGGATTTGTTCCCCGCCCTTCACTCGAAGTCTCAGAGCACTTTTCTTCCCTTCCTCTCCCCACAACAGATACCCTATGAGCTCTTTCAAGAACTGCCCTTGAGAGAACAGCTCTGAGAGAACTTCTGACTGACCTAAGGTCACACCAACAGCCACATGTGTAAGAGTGCAGAATCAATCCCAGTTATCCCAGATTAGAGTACATGTTCTTAACCCGGGGTGGAATTCTAGCAGGAGCTCCTTTGCTACACACCCCTGATGTAGCCAATCCTTTTAGAGATTACAAGGCTCTTTTTTGTAAGCTCTAGGAGGATTGGCTACATCAGGGGTGTGTGGCCTCATATGCAAAGGAGCTCCTGCTAGAATTCCACCCGTGTTCTTAACCACTGCACCAAACTTGCTCTTCAGCACTTTGCTTACACTGTGAAAAAGATTTTTACCCATATGATATTAGAGTCAGAATGCCCCAAAGCTGTAAAATTCGCACAAACTATCACAGTCTACGCTTAAACGTGTGGATTGATCAAGGTAACTCCCACGTCTCCGCAAGAGACCGTTGGCTCACACATGCAACATTGCTAAAGTTCTTGTTGTTTTATATGACACTTCCTTAACGACATGTGAACGTGTGAAATGACTGTTGAACAACATGAAGTTGTGCATGCTGATGGAGCACTGCTGTATCTGTTACTGGCCTTTGCACGTCACTATTTCAGGCTGTGGGCACTGAGCGAGGACGCGCTTGTGTGAGCCATACTGTAAATGTTACCTGGTTTGGAATGCCATTCCAGATAGGTGGGGAAAATGCGTATTGGTCAGGCTCCTCTCTCTCAGCAGCAGGGCTCTTTTTCTAGCAGGAGCTCCTCTGCATATTAGGCCATGCCCCCCTGATATAGCCAATCCTCCAAGAGCTTAGAGGGCTCTTAGTGCAGGGCCTACTGTAAGCTCCATCAGTGTGGGGTGGCAACATCAGGGGGCAAGGCCTAACATGCAAAGGAGCTCCTGCATATTAGGCAGCAGAGCTATAATGACAAGCTGTCTGACCTTTTCTACTCAGAGAACAAATGAAAGTAACAGACAAAAGTGGTTTGTTATTAGCTGTAACCTATACACCATTAGAACAAGGTAGGAGTCAAGTGGCACCTTTAAGACCAACACAACGTTTTGTTCAGAATGTAAGCTTTCATGTGCTCTAAGCACACTTCATCAGACGACACATCAGGTACAGGAGGTGGTGGCAGCTACAAGCATAGTCAGCTTCAAGAGGGGATTGGATCAACATATGGAGCAGAGGCCCATCGGTGGCTATTAGCCACTGCATATTTTTGGAACTCTCTGTCTGGGGCAGTGATGCTCTGTATTCTTGGTGCTTTGGGAGGGGAAGGGCAAAGTGGAAGGGTTTCTAGCCCCGCTTGTAAACCTCCTGATGGCACTTGGGGTTTTTTGTTTGTTTGTTTTTGGCCCCTGTGTGACCCAGAGTATTGGGCTGGATGGGCCATTGGCCTGATCCAACATGGCTTCTCTTATGTTCAGTGAGCAGAGCTACATATAGCTGGTAAGCAGTGGTTTAGAATGCAAAAGGGTACAGATTGTCATTGGATTTTCAATTGGTACCATTTTGCATTCTAAACCACTGCCTATGTAGCTCTGCTCACTGTACCTGATTCCTCGTATGATGAAGTGTGCTTGGAGCACATGAAAGCTTATGTTCTGAATAAAACTTCGTTAGTCAAAAAGGGGACTTGACTCCTACTTTGTTCTACTGCTTCAGACCAACACGGTTGCTCCCTTGGGATCTATCTCTATGCACCATTGTTTTGGGGAGACTTTGCGTAGTTGCATCCGTGCCTCTCTTTCTGAAGCAGAAAAGGTACAAACCTCGGTAGCTGCTCAGATGATAATATTGCACCTCGGAGGGAAAACATTTCGCACTTTGACTTTGAAAGAGTTTGGTCATGCATTTCCCACTTAGAACGAAAAACATTGCAAGAGCCAGGCTTTAATCTGTTCGTATCCCTGTCGATTCTCTCAATACTTCAAGCACTTCATAAACTTCAAGCAATTGTTTAAGGCCTTTGCTATTGGCGAATTCAGGAAACGTAATCTAACATCTGTGTCGTGCTAGTTTATTTCTTGTACTTGTGACTTTTGTATGTTAATAATTGCTAATGCAGTTTGATTTGCTTTTCCATTTAAATCTAGATAGTCCTATGTTGGCAATGTTAACGGAGAGGAGAAAAGAAGGCCGTTTGACCAGGGTCCTCAAGTTTAGATACTGGCTATGTTATTTTTGTTTTTATTTTATTGCCATTTGATAATTGGAATCATAGGGCGTTTTCGCACTTACCTTAAGCCGGAGCGATGTCCCTCTTCACCGCGCAGCGTCTGCACGGTTTTTGCACTAATTGTTCCGGAGCACCTGGAGAGCCACAAAGTTCCGCGGCTTTTGCGGCGCAAATGTAAACTGGTTTTTGGCAGTTTACATTTGCGCCGCAAAAGCCACGGGACTTTGCAGCTTTTCCAGGTGCTCCAGAGCAATTAGTGCAAAAACCGTGCAGACGCTGCGCGGTGAAGAGGGACGTCGCTCCGGCTTAAGGTAAGTGCGAAAACGCCCATAGAATCATAGAGTTGGAATGGGGCAGGGCTGGCACTACACTGTCTGTCACCCTAGGCAAGGCTAACTTCTGGTACCCCACCCCACACTGATAATGCCATCAAGTCACATGGGGGGCACTGAATTTTTCACCCCCAGAAGACCAGCGCTCTAGGCAATCACCTAGTCTGCCTAGCGGCAGGGGTGGCCCTGATACTATTCTAGCGCATGCTGAAACATCAGCTTCACGAATATTTCACTTTCATATGCAATGTGTTCCTCTTCTTTGAGAAATTTCCATTGTCATTGTCAGAAAGCCAGTTTGGTGTAGTGGTTAAGTGTGCGGACTCTTCTCTGGGAGAACAGGGTTTGATTCCCCACGCCTCCACTTGCACCTGCTAGCATGGCCTTGGGTCAGCCATAGCTCTTGCAAGAGTTGTCCTTGAAAGGGCAGCTGCTGTGAGAGCCCTCTCCAGCCCCACCCACCTCACAGGATGTCTGTTGTTGGGGGGGGGGAGGTAGAGGAGATTGTGAGCCGCTCTGAGACTCTTCGGAGTGGAGGGCGGGATATAAATCTAATATCTTCATCTACCTCACAGGGTGCCTGTTGTGGGGGAGGGAAGGTAAAGGAGATTGTGAGCCACTCTGAGACTCTTTGGAGTGGAGGGCGGGATACAAATCCAAAGTCGTCTTCTTCTTCATTGGATGGTCACAACAGGATGGCCATTTTCAACATTCATGCTCATACTTCCGTATGTACTTTCACATATTATTACGGACAAGGTGTTCCGTGCCTACAAGTGTAATCACAAGTTCTCTGTAAGTCTGGTGTAGTGGTTAAGTGTGCGGACTCTTATCTGGGAGAACCGGGTTTGATTCCCCACTCCTCCACTTGCACCTGCTGGAATGGCCTTGGGTCAGCCATATCTCTGGCAGAGGTTGTCCTTGAAAGGGCAGCTGCTGTGAGAGCTCTCTCAGCCCCACCCACCTCACAGGGTGTCTGTTGTGGGGGGAGAGGATGCAGGAGATTGTAAGCTGCTCTCAGTCTCTGAGGTATAAACCTGCAGTCTTCTTCTTCTCCTAAAATAGGGGGTGGGGGGGACAGACAAAGCCCCCTGGCCAACCTGTGGCCTAGCTCTGGACATGTATCCAGCATGCCAAGGCCAACCGTCGCCATTGGATCCCGCCCCCAGGTCAGATCGCGCATACTGAATCATATCTTTGCCGTTTCAGCCTCTCTGCTTGTGTGTTGTTAACGCGTGTAAACAAAATCGCTACTCCCTTAAAATGACAGTCTCTTGAATGTTAGTTGTCATTTTTTGTGAATAAATTCTACGTTCCATGTTATGCACAGGAGAGGAAAAAAGGGGGCACTTCAGCTTCGACTCGCTAGCCTGTTATTGTTCTGCTCATAAAGATTTGCAAATGATCATGAGGCACAATCAGGCCTCCTTTTTATCATCCGGAGAACATAGAAAGGGAACGAGGTGGCTGCCTTTCTGTGTCAGTTAAAATTGTTTCTGCCGCTGTGGCCTTGTACGACATCATAAAGGAAGCTTGTAACATGTGTTTTATCACCTTCCAGACAACTGAGAGTCCTCCTCCGGATTTTCCACTCCCTCTCTAAAAACATAATTGTACTGTTTGCATGTGGCAGATTTTGGGGGGGGGGGGGTGTTGGGAACCAGAGTACAACTAAGGCACTGATTCTGGCAGTTCCTAGGAATACGCCATTTCCTATGAACTGTGGGATAGAAAATGACATTGGTGTATAAACTAGGAACACATGCACTCTTCGCTCCCCTTGAAAACTCCAACATTCTTTAAGTTGTATCAGGGGGACCACCTTGTGGCAGAACAGGTTTGTGCAATCCATCCCACTATTATTTATTAAATGGCAATGGCACTTTAAAGACTAGCAACATTTCTTCCAGCATAAGCTTTTGAGAATCAGATGCACAGTATCTATCCAAGTTACAATTCAAGCAGAAAAGGGCAACTAGAACGATTAAAGGGTTAAAACACTTTCCCTATGAAGAAAGGTTAAAACGCTTGGGGCTCTGAGCTTGGGGCTCAGTTTCCTGCATTATGCAGGGGGTTGGACTAAATGACCCTGGAGGTCCCTTCTAGCTCTATGATTCTTTAGCTTGGAGAAACGTCGACTGAGGGGTGACATGATACAGGTTTACAAGATTATGCATGGAATAGAGAAGGTAGAAAAAGAAGTACTTTTCTCCCTTTCTCACAGTACAAGAACTCGTGGACACTCAATGAAATTGCTGAGCAGTCAGGTTAGAACGGATAAAAGGAAGTACTTCTTCACCCAAAGGGTGATTAACATGTGGAATTCACTGCTACAGGTGGTGATGGCAGCTACAAGCATAGGCACCTCAAGAGGGGATTGGATAAGCATATTCCAAGAGGTCCATCAGTGGCTATTAGCCACAAGGTATAGATGGAACTCTCTGTCTGGGGCACATGATGCTCTTTTTTCTTGGTGCTTGGGTGAGCAGCAGTGGGAGGGCTCCTAGTGTCCTGGCCCCACTGGTGGACCTCCTGATGGCACTTTTTTTTGCCACTGTATGACAGAGAGTTGGACTGGATGGGCCACTGGCCTGATCCAACATGGCTTCTCTTATGTTCCTAAGTAACAGGAAAGGGGGCAGTGAGGGTGGGGAGAACTCAAAGGACCCATGAAGGTGCCTTATACTGAATCGGACTGTTGGTCCACCATATTGTCTACTCAGTTTGGTAGTGGTCTCAAGCAGAGGTCTTCCACATTAACCTACTACATCACCTAACACTGAGTCCTTTTTTTCAGTTGTAGTTGCCAGGGATCAAACCTGGGGCCTTCTGTCTGCCAAGCAAGATGCTCTACCACTAAGCCACAGTTCCCTCCCCTGCAAGGAGAACCAATAAAAAGTAATTATTCCATTCAGCATTGGTGAGGACTACTTCTAGCTCTTGATAGCCATTTTAGGATTTGTCAAATGGTGGAAAATACATGAGGCAAAGAACATGTAAAAATACAGCTGAATTAATTTTCTAAAGGGTGGGTCATGCTATTTGGGGCTCTGGCCAGGAACTCCAGGTTCACAGAAATCCCAAGGAAATTATATGCAGGACCCAAGTCTGCTTACAAGATTTTAATAAGCAATATTCAAGCTTACAGAAATAGCAGACCCATCTCCCATCCGTTGGGTTTTGAATGCACACACGCTCAGCAAAATTTAGCCAGACCTCAAGATGAGATACATAGTTAAAACTAAGCATCCTATACCCTAATTTGTGGCTACAAGTCAAGAAATCATTAATCAAGCTATTGCACTTTCTAGATGAGTTAGGTCATGTCTCACCTGGCATCTAGTAGCGAGAGGAAACAAATCAGGCTTCCTAGATAGGAGCTGCTCACAAGCATGAAAGAGAAAAGTGGGAGTGACCTGACGACTGTCCCCTCAAAGAACTCAAGGCAACTAAAGGTCAGACACCCACCTGTAACAAAGAGACAGTTACAAAAGCTATACATATGCTGAGTCATTAGCACCAAGAGGAAATCAAGGTCATTATTCAAGCCCACTTAGACAACAGAGGCGGAATCCTCTTGGAAGTAGGACATTACTGATAGGCTCATCTCTGCATCTGTCTTTGTGCACTCCCTTCCAAACGTTCTTCTTTTGTGACATTCAAATTAAACCACACTTACCCTACAGGTTTTCTGTACATTATCTCAGACCAATTCCTCACCAGCTGTTGCTCCATCCTTGGGCTTTTGCTTTTCCTGGCTCAAGCGGAAATCCCCCACCAATTGCTGTGCAAGCGCATTCTGATCCGCCACTCCCTCCAACTTTTCTCACAGCTTACAGATCTCCAAAAGAAAAAAAAGAGCAAGAAGTTGCAAGGGAAATTGGAAGGAGCCAGGGATCAAAATATGCCCACGCCACATCTGGTGGGGAATTGATCACTTGAGCCATGGAAAGCAGAAAGCAGAGCAGAGCAACTCCTAGTGAGAAATCGGTATCAGTAATCTTTATCTGCAAGACCGTCCTTTTTAAACTTGCACACGTGGACTGCTAGGAAGATCGGTTACTAAGATCCGCCAATGCGGTTGGAAGATCTATAACGCCGAATAACTGTATTTATTAGACTGGTTTTAATGTTATTAAGTTTATTGTTAATGTTGTATATTGTTAAATTTATATTGTTAAATTTAAAGGCTTTTATCCATTATTGTATGTTTTCATAAAATGTTGTTAGCCGCCCTGAGCCTGCCGAGGCGGGGAGGGCGGGATAGAAATAAAATTTATTATTATTATTATTATTATTATTATTATTATTATTATTATTATTATTATTATTATTGTTATTATTGTTATTATTATTATTATTATTATTATTATTATTATTGAAAGTCTCTAAAACAGGTGACTGTCGCTTCCTGTGTTCCACATATGGTTTGAAGTTGAGACAGCATATGTCTTCAGTAACATCATTGTAAAATGAACTTCAGAATTGCTTATAATTTACTGAAGGGTTTGGAGCAAGGATTGAAATCAGATTAAAATTGTTTATGAGTTTTTTCAACGAGCATTCAGCAAGAGGGCTGTCTCATAAAACAGATGTTGCACGGACCCGTTAATTTTCATTTCTTTATGGATTCTTTAATGCTGCACAAGTTCCAGTACTTTCCTGAATTCCACCCAATATTAATTCCCTTCTTTACAGTCCCGACATGCTCGTTATGGCGAGCAATCATTTGAGCTTTCATTTTTACCCTTTTGTGCTCCCCCCACCCAGTTAATCGTAGTGTTGCACGATTGTGTCATTTGTTGCATAATTAATTATTAAAGCGGTTGGGGGAAAGATCATCCGAAAATCCCAGTTGCAAAGCTCTGGTCCTTTAAATCCAGCATTTCCAAGCTGTGGAAGAAACCCCTTCCCTTTCTGTAGCCTCAAGCTCTTCTCGCCCCCTAATTTACAACCTTAGTTCATAGCAATCAAAGAGAGTTTTACTGAGGGCAAGGGGTTAACATTAAAGAATTTCTACACAGACGTTCAAAGCAGGTGGTTTTCAGCTCTGGGTCTCCTCTGAATGCTGATTGTGCATATCTCCGTTAACATTCCGAGCTAGGGAAGAATGACTGGGGGAGAATGGCACTCAGTTCATCATACAGCTGAGCATTATGAGCTGAGCACATTTATACAGTGAATCGGGGAGTTATTAATTTTGGCACTCCTGCTAGTTTGGGAGTGCCTGGGTTGTTCTCACTCGTGGTCTGTATAATGCTGGGCTCTATCGTTCCCTGAGGTTTTTAGATTCCCCTGCCCCCCCCCGCAAAGTATTAATTTACGCCTTTGTAAATTTTGCGTGCTTTATTCCAGCATCTGTGAAGACTGCTTCTGTAGTTTGACCACACTCCCCAAGAGTTAACAAAATATTTATTTCAGTGTGAGGTAAAGATTTGCAATTAATGTAATTGCTGAGTTAAACTGAATGCAATCAAGAGTTTTGAAATGCATTTATTTGAGGATTTTTGAATGGAGCGGTAAATATAAGTGTACAGACACTTCTGATAACTATTCATTGCGTTGCAGCATCTTTTGTTCGACAGCAACTGTTATTAGAAATGAGGAGAGAGATGAGAAAGAGCATTCCATTGATTAACACACACACACACACACACACACACAGCCCTCCCCCCCCCCAGTGATTTTAGGATCATAAATTCTGCAGATTCATAGAAAATCCATTACCTTCCTGGTAGCATCATAGTCCTTAGACCAGGTGTGGCCAAACTTGCTTAACATAAGAGCCACATAGAATAAACATCAGATGTCTGAGAGCCACAAGGTATGAACATCAGATATTTGAGGACTGCAAGAAAGGAAGGCAGGCAAATAGACGGGAGAAGGAGAGAGAGGTGGAAAGAAAGCAACTTTAAATGCACTGTCCAAGCCACCAGCTGGCTTGGCTTGGAGAAGTGATTTAAACAGACAAATGCCTTCTCCAAGTCAGCTAGCGGGGTGGTGGTGGGAGCTTCGAGAGCCACACAATAGGTGTGAAAGAGCCACATGTAGCTCCCGAGCCACAGTTTGGCTACCCGTGCCCTAAGTCTATCCCCAACAGAAAAACTTCTACTCCAGGATTCTGCTTAACCTGCCAGATACACAATTCTAAGTAGGATTTCACTCTACATAACCTTTGGTTACACAAGAAGTAGATTGAAAGTGGCCTACAAATACACCCACCGTTGTTCTCTTTCATTCTTTTGTGCTGAGATTTCACAGTGGGTTGCATGGTGTCACCGCTGCATGGCTACAATGGGCGGCAGAAGTCCACCTTAGTGCTGATGGGGGCACAAGTGGGGAGGAAGCAAGGCAAGGGCTTACTGGCCGAGCAACTGCTTGACCTTCAGGAGGTCCCCGGTTCAGTCCCTGGCATGTCCAGGTAAAAGGAGCAGGTAGCAGATAAAGTCAAAGACCTTGAGGAGCTGCTGCTGGTGACAATACTAAGCTTTAGGGCTTTTTTTTTTTTGTAGCAGAAACACCTTCGCATACTCAGCTACACCCCCCTGATGTAGCAAATCCTTCAAAAGCTTACAGTAGGCCCCGTAAGAAGAGCGCTGTAAGCTCTTGGAGGATTGGCTACATCAGGAGGGTGTGGTCTAATCTGCAAAGGAGTTCCTGCTACAAAAAAGGCCCTGCTAAGCTTGATAGACCAATAGTCTGGCTCAGTATAAAGCAATATCATGGGTGTACGACCCTACCACTTATGTCATTACCTCCTGCCTCCAAGGGCTGGAGCTGGGCAACAGCAGCATGAGTTAAAGGTCACCTCATGGTCCCCTCCCAGTGTTCTCTCATGGTTCTCTCTCACTGTTTTGGGGCGGCAAAGAGTTCCATTGTCCCTGGAGATATATTTCATCCTTTAGATAAGAGATGATGTCGATCAGGAGTGGCCAAACTGTGGCTTGGGAGCCACATGCGGCTCTTTCACACATATAGGGTGCAGCTAGACGTACCATTAGTGGCGATACAGCTCCATCTCGCTGACGGATTAAATGTGTTCATTCAGACATCCACATCTGGCAATCGAGCGTATTCCAGTGTCATCCCGGCTTGCCACGCATCTATGGCGCATTAATTTGACAGCACATAAAGTGCGGTCCTTTTTCAAAAAAGCTGCACAAGATTGGCTTTTTCCTGTTTGGACAGCTCACGCGCGATACTGCCTCTCAACTTTAAAAAAAAAAAAAAAGCCCCAGCAGACATGCGCATTGCCAGATCATCCAGGAATCTGAGGTGACGCTTCTGCTTCTCCAATCAACACAGGATCGGAGGGGTGGGGGGAACATTATCCCACTATTTAGAACAGGAAAAAGTCTCTTTTTTTCAATGTGGAGGATTTCTGGAAACTTCCCCCCCCCCACACTGAAGTAACATTTGATTTCCCACCTCCAAACAGTTGGGCGCATGTTCAATGGACCCCCCCTCTCCCAGAAATCACCACCTGATCACGCATGCTCCAAGAAAAGAGCATGATAGTATTGGATGTCTGAACGCTCAACAACAGAATGAGTCGCATTCTTGGATGCTCGTCTGAATGGCCCTGCATCGAATCAATATTCAGCTGTTCAAATTTGAGCGCTACGCACACGCTTTTAATGTGAGGTGTGACCGCACCCCTTGTGTGGCTCTTGAAGTTCCCACTGCACCATCAGTTGGCTTGGAGAAGGTATTTGTCTCTTTAAAACATTTCTCCAAGCCAAGCAGCTGGCAGCTTGGAGAGTGCAATTAAAGTTGCATTATTTCCACCTCTCCCTCCATCCTCCCTTCCCCATCTATTTCCTTCCTGCCTGCCTTCCTCCCTCCCTTGTGGCTCTCAAGCATCTGACATTCATGTCTTGCGGCTCTCAAGCATCTGATGTTTATTCTGCGCGGCTCTTACATTAAGCAAGTTTGGCCACTCTTGATCGAAATAATAACAAATTGAACAGGTTCCCTTTATTCATGGCCTCCTTAAGAAGATTCAAGCCCGTTGAATTCCTCGCCCATGCGGTTTCCAGATAATAATAATCTCTATTATAATTTTGCTTCTCTTCCATGTGCATTACATCTGTAAGTCTTTGTTTAACCCCATTCTCTGTTTTTTGGTTTCACAAGTTCTGCCCGTCAGGTTTTTTAAATATTGTTTTTGCCCCGGTGACACAGGGAAGAATCAAATGCACCCCAAATGTCAGCCACAAAAACGGGCAAACTCAAAAGGCTTTCACCCACGCAGAAGAAACAAAAAGCACATAGGCACGCCTCCTTAATAAAGATATGAAAAACTAGTCCTTATGGCAGCATCGTTGGAATGGCTGCGATTTCAGCATCCCAGCGGGGCTCAGTATAGACAAAAAAAAAAGGCTACCTGAGCAAAACTTGAAAATATCTGTTCGGGGGGGGGGGGGTTATTGTTTTGTGGTTATCAGAACAATATAGATATATTTCAAGGCAAACTGTAGCAGAATGACTTTTGTGCCTGCCAAAAATGCCTCAGGAAACAGACCATGTTCCAAGAATTAACATACTGGAGTGAAGAGGAGAGGGAGGAAACTGACTGCTTCCATGCCACTTGAAGCAGCTGGAGAAAACAATGGTGACAACATCCATGGCACAAAGCCATTTTGTTTCCCATTTGTAAATGAAATGGAGCATACGGAAAACTAACGAGGGCCTATCTTCATTTGACCAGACTAGGACCATCCAAGAAACACCTGTAGAGGCTAGGGTTGCCAATTTACAGGTGGGAAAACCGAAAACTGCAGTGTACTGACTAGCAAACACTAGAAATAAACCACTGCGTTTTTATGTTGCAAATAAATACTTAAGAAATTTCTTTCATAATGGTGCAATTATATTATTATCATCACAAGCCGAAATTCATTAAATGTCCATAGAAAAATCAAAAATTTATTTCACACCACTCTTGTAAGGTAGCACTTTCAAAAGCAGAATGTTATTTCACATCACTCTTGTAAGGTAGTACTTTACAGTCCACTGTCTCAATTCTCCTTTGCTTGAAAGACGTAGACAGAACCACGCTTGTATATGATTCCTCCTATGGGTAGCAAACCGAAGTCTGACAGGTGTGGAGGCTACACAGGTCCTAGGTTCAGTTCTGTGTTTCGTTCACCTCCCACTGGCTGCTTTCTTTTAGCTTTGGAACCCGTGCGAAAGGCAATTGCTCACACATTACAATACTTTGCAGCTTGCACGACATTGTATTGTAATGTGTGAGCTATTGCCTTTAGCACGGGTTTAAGGATCTTGGGTAACAGGTTTTGAGAAAGGTATTTAGAGCACGGGTGTCAAACATGTGGCCTGGGGGTCAAATCAGGCCCCCAGAGGGCTTCTATCAGCCCCCTGAGCAACTAGTTGATATCTGCTTCCTTCTCCCTCTCTCTTGCTTCCTTCTGCATCACAGCTTGCTTTGCCAGGTTTGTTCAATCGCACAGGAGCTACAGAGCAAAACCTCTATTTTCTTCATTGGCTGAGGCTCCTCTCTTGGGGATGAAGGGGTAGGGAGAGAGCTTGCTTTGCCCAGCTCTCTCAATCACACCGTTAAGAGGCAATAATATTGTGTAAAAATATAACAAGATTCTGTCATCATAGACATTAATGAAAATTGTTCTTTATTTGTGTGTTATTACAGTTCAATTTGGTCTCCCACACAGCAGAGCTACTGAGTCAAGCCTCTCTTCCTTCTATTGGTTGAGGTTCTTCCCCCTCCTGGTCCCCTGGGAAAGGAAGGAAAGAGCCAGAACTTCCTTTGTCCAGCTCCCTGGATCCCATAGGACAGAGGTTGCCAACGGTAGCTCTCCAGATGTTTTTGCCTACAACTCCCATCAGCCCCAGCCGTTGGCCATGCTGGCTGGGGCTGATGGGAGTTGTAGGCAAAAAAACATCTGGAGAGCTACCGTTGGCCACCCCTGCCATAGGAGAGATACCTTTAAGACGGAGTGCTGACGTTTTAAGCATGTTTTATTTTAAGTTTTTAAAAATCTTTAATTGTGTTTGTCCGTGTTTATACCTCTGCTCCCTGGCATTACATTTTATGACGGTCTCATTTATGTCAAATCCAGTCCTCATGACAAATGTGTTGGACACCCCCAGGAGCCAGTCAAAATTGGCCACAGACAGTGAATTGGTGGTCTAACAGATAGATCCAGGTGGACAGCCATGTTAGTCTGAAGCGACAGAATAAAACTTTGTTGGTCTTAAAGGTGCTACTGGACTCCAATGGTCTAACAGTATAAATCAGCCTCATATTTCAAAATTTGCTGGACATGCTTCTAAAAAAAATATCAAGGAAAACGTAGAACTGGGAGCAATGCCAATTTTATCAACTGCACCTGGCTATTCCCAATCAATCCATAACACTATAATTGAAATCTTCTGAGCTTCTTTTTTTTCCAATGCCCCCTTCTTCTAAAGTGAGGCAGTTGATTGGGTTACATCTTCTCAGCGGTGATGCCACATTTCTAATATTCTCTTCTCCACAAGGAGCACTTGAGATCTTCTATGCAGTTTGAGCCACTAGATCAAAAGTTATTGTTTCTCTTCTTCCATTGTGTTTGCTTTGCTCTGAGTTTATATTTTAGCACGAGTCTGAATTCCTCAGGGTAGCTTCATTTGCAGGCTGCTTTTGGCCAACTGTTTCCATTTCCCCTCTGTTTGTCAGTTTTATATTTTCGCTGCAACATCAGTTAACTGTTAAATCAACATCTCTTTGATTTCTTTGGTAGTTTAATTTTCCTTATTTGAGGAAGCACATTGGCTTTTAGATAGACAAGAGAAAATGAAACATGTGGTACATAAAACGTAGATTAAAAATTACATGATTATGAAGTTTAACAATCATGTAAACTCATGGGTGACTGCAATTCCAGGATATAATCTAAAACATCATTATTCTTAGAGTGGCGAAACCACAAACCAATATCACTGAATCTTAGGAAGGATAGACCGGCCATATAATTATTGTAAATCCAAGACAACCACAATTGCATGGGCTTTTAGTGCTGCTGAAATCTGTATTCAGATTACAAGCCACTTTTAACGTCAAAAAAAGTGGGACACAGATGTTTTAACTGTACAAACTGGGGGGAAAAAATCATGGCTTTATGTACTTCCTGTCCTCCACTGGTTATGAAGCAGTGGAACGATTTTAGCACACAAGAAAGCACAAAGTTAAATCCTTAATTGCAAGAACTTTATCTAAACCAAAGCCCAAAGTCTTCCATAAAGCCTGAGAAAATAACAGTGGAGTGTCACGTTATTAGATCAACCCTTGCATCAATTTCTCTTTAGTGCAAGGAGTCAGTCTTTATTCTGACAGCTTGTTGTTTCAGATTCTGGCTGAAAGGGAGTGAAAAATACAGTGATAAAAGGGAAAGTTAGGCATGATGTACGGCCGTTTCCCCAAGTTCTGCTTTGTGCTTTAATTAGGGATCCTGCAACGGCCCTGCACTTTGAAAGGCCATATTTTATTTCATGTTTCTATATATGCTTTCTGAATTTAGAGTTCTTCTCTAGATTGTCGAGGCTTCGCTGCAGATGTTTGTTTGTTTGTTTTTGTTTTGCATCTCTAACTTT
The DNA here is from genome assembly GCF_032191835.1 of Heteronotia binoei. Lineage (NCBI taxonomy): Eukaryota > Metazoa > Chordata > Lepidosauria > Squamata > Gekkonidae > Heteronotia > Heteronotia binoei. The sequence continues at coordinate 19,624,934 of NC_083231.1, read as the reverse complement.
CCCCCTTAAAACAAGCAAACTTAATGGAGAACGTTGGGTATTTGCTGCACTTCACCCTGGCTATTAACAAAACCAAAGGTGTTGCATTAGGGGAAAGGATTTGATGCCGTTTTTAGGGTTGCCAATCCCCAGGTGGGAGCAGGGGATCCCCCGGTTTGGAGGCCCTCCCCCCGCTTTAGGGTCGTCAGAAAGCGGGGGGAGGGAAGGGAAATGTCTGCTGGGAACTCTGTGGGCGTTTTCGCACTCACCTTCAGCTGGCGTGACCCCCCTTTTCACCGCGCAGGATCTGCGCGGATTTCGCACTAAATGCCGCGGAGCAGCCGGAAGAGCCGGAAACTCCCGGCGCAAAAGCCACTCAAACGTAAACCGCCAAAAAGCAGTGTCCGTTTGCGCGGCTTTTGCGATGGGAGTTTCCGGCTCTTCCGGCTGCTCCGCGGCATTTAGTGTGAAATCCGCGCAGATCCTGCGCGGTGAAGAGGGGGGTCGCGCCGGCTGAAGGTGAGTGCGAAAACGACCTGTTATTCCCTATGGAGATTTATTCCCATAGAAAATAATGGATAATTGTTCTGCGGGTATCTGGGGCTCTGAGGGGGCTGTTTTTTGAGGTAGAGGCACCAAATTTTCAGTACAGCATCTAGTGCCTCTCCCCAAAATATCCTCCAAGTTTCAAAACGATTGGACCAGGGGGTCCAATTCTATGAGCCACAAAAGAAGGTGCCCCTATCCTTCATTACTTCCTCTGGAAGAAAGGCATTGCAAAGGTGTGCCGTCCTTTTAAATGTGATGGCCAGAACTCCCTTTGGAGTTCAATTATGCTTGTCACAGCCTTGATCTTGGCTTCACCTTAACGTCTCCTGGCTCCACCCCCAAAGTCTCCTGGATCCACCCCCAAAGTCCCCAGATATTTCTTAAATTGGACTTGGCAACCCTAGCCGTTTCAAAAGCCAATTAATGGACGATGTTGATTGTGCAGGCTCAGGAAGGATAATGGGAAAAGCTGCAGAAGGAAATTACAGACATCAATATCTGGTGAAACTATGGTCACAGCCAGGGCCAGCCCTAGACTGTCCGGCACCCTATGCAAGGCTAACTTCTGCTGCCCCTCCTTGCACTGATAACGCTACAGAGTCACGAGAGAGGGCACCCAATTTGATGCCTCCAGAAGGCCAGCGCCCTAGGCAATTACCTACTTTGCCTAGTGGCAGAGCCAGCCCTGATCACAGAGAGCCCGTTTGGTGTAGTGGTGAAGTGCGCGGACTCTTATCTGGGAGAACCGGGTTTGATTCCCCACTCCTCCACTTGCAGCTGCTGGATGGGCCTTGGGTCAGCCATAGCTCTCGCAGGAGTTGTCCTTGAAAGGGCAGCTTCTGGGAGGGCTCTCTCAGCCAAGGCTTCCCAATCCCCAAGTCCCAGCGGGGGATTCCCCAGTTTTACAGGCTTCCCCCCGCCCCCAGCCAGCTGGCCGGTGGGGGAAGCACCTCCCCCACAGCCACCATGTACCTCTAGATCTTGGGCAGGACCTGCAAACAGGTTCGGTTTTAAAATGGGTGTGTGCCTTTAAATTGGAGCAGGAAGTACTTCATGGGGAAGGGTTAGCAACAGCAGGCCTTGTCAGAGTGCAGCCCCTCTGTTCGTTTTGCTTTTGTTTCTGACAAGTGAGTGTGTGTGTAAAAGAGCAGCGTAGCCCCTGTACTTTCCAGACCTCGTTGTGGAGGCACCAGAGACTCCTGCTTTGTTCTACTGCCTCAGACCAACATGGCTGCCCACTTGCACCAGAGACAGTTAAGCGTGTGTGTGAGTGAGAGAGAGAAAATGGGGAGAGGGGAAGGAACTCTGTTATTCCCTATGGAGACTTATTCTCATAGGAAATAATGGAGAATTGATCCACGGGTATTTGGGGCTCTAGGGGAGCTGTTTTTTGAGGTAGATGCATCAGATTTGCAGCATAGCATCCAGTACCTCTCCCCAAAATACCCCCCAAGTTTCAAAAAGATTGGACCTGGGGGTCTAATTCTGTGAACCCCAAAAGAAAGTGCCCCTATCCTTCATTATTTCCTATGGAGGGAAGGGATTTAAAAGATGTGGGGTCCCTTTAAGTGTGATGGCCAGAACTCCCTTGAAGTTCAAGTATGCTTGTCACACCTGGTTCCACCCCCAAAGTCTCCTGGCTCCACCCCAAAGTCCCCAGATATTTCTTGAATTGGACTTGGCAACCCTATCTCAGCCCCACCCACCTCACAGGGTGTCTGTTGTGGGGGGAGAAGATATAGGAGATTGTAAGCCGCTCTTAGTCTCTGATTCAGAGAGAAGGGTGGGGTATAAATCTGCAGGCTTCTTCTTCTGAATACAGCCAAAAGAACATTGGTGCAGCATTTAGGCAACCCACTTGCCTCCTGAAAACCATACCCCAAGCCTGACTGCTGGGGGATACAGCCATGGAGTGGAAAGACTCAGGATCCATATGGGCACTGGCTGGCGTATGGTCCCCTCACCAACTGGTGGTGGAAGCTAGCTGGCAGCCCCTGAGCTGGGCATTCAACTGAGTAGCTCCAAACCCAAGAACCTTTAAGAGAGTCCCCAAAAAGGGGCAGGCAGGCACACAGGCAGTACCCACCTCAATGACCAAAACCACCTAAGCTGTGACAAGAATAACAGGGCAAGCAAAGCATAATAAAAGCAACCTGTAACTCCTAAAACACGGGAAAAAAACCCAGGAAACCTAGGTCTTGATTAATTCCAGGTGGATGCATTGTCTTGCGCTTCAGTACCAGTTACAATTCAGCAGTCTCTCTTTGTAATCCCCCTTCAAAATTATTTTGTAAGCGAACTGCTCCTCTTAGGTCAGCAACGGAATGTCTTGGAAGGTTAGCACGTCCCCCCACTGATTTTTGAATGCTGTGGTTTCTAATGTTTGAAGGAGAGCCAGTTTGGTGTAGTGGTTAAGTGTGCGGACTCTTATCTGGGAGAACCGGGTTTGATTCCCCACTCCTCCACTTGCACCTGCTGGAATGGCCTTGGGTCAGCCATAGCTCTGGCAGAGGTTGTCCTTGAAAGGGCAGCTGCTGTGAGAGCCCTCTCCAGCCCCACCCACCTCACAGGGTGTCTGTTGTGGGGGAGGAAGGTAAAGGAGATTGTGAGCCGCTCTGAGACTCTTCGGAGTGGAGGGCGGGATATAAATCCAATATCTTCTTCAATATCTTCTAATGTTATTTTATTTATTCTTCGTATTAAAGCTTTGGTATTGTTTATCTGCAGACACTGGAATTTTATATTTCCACAAAACCAATAAAGACATCAGCTGAGCTTCAGTTTCAAAGGTGAGATTTCAAATAGACTATAGCAGCTGTGTTTTAATAGGATAATACATTATTTAAAACATATATGCTAGATGAAAGGTTTTTTTATTCACTCTGTGTATTTATTATAGTGTTTATATCGCACCTTTGCTTGTGGCTCATGGCAGTTTACAATAACATCAAAGTAGCCTTCCTCCTGTTTAGGTCCTTCTACGTTTCTTAAATAATTTCATCAAAAAAGGAATACGAAGCTTTGAAACTTCTCCATTGTATGCCGTCTATGGTCCATTTGCAATCTGACGTGTGAATGACAGGAAAGGGAGCAATATAAACAGAGTCTGAATAAAGGCTCAAACTCTGAAAGTTTACCTTCCTTTGAAAATGCACTGGGCCATGAACTGAAACGTTCTTCCTTCAGGAATGAATAAACAGTCAAGTGCTTTAAAAAATATAGACCAGGATTTTAGTCCAGCCTTTAGTACTTTCCATGGCAAACCACCCCTGCTTCTCATTTGCCTTAGGAATCCCTTGCTGGAGTCACTAAGTTGGCTGTAACAAGACGGTGTGGTTTCCAGGTAGAAATTATCAGACTAGAGGAGAGTTGAACTAAAATTGCTCTTCGTTTGTGAGAGAACATTCCTACTTTTGCAGAGAATATTTATGTGCTGGAGAATTTAAGAAGAAGACATTGGATTTATATTCCACCCTCCACTCAGAATCTCAGAGCGGCTCACAATCTTCTTTATCTTCCTCCCCCAAAACAAACACCCTGTCAGATGAGTGGGGCTGAGAGGACTCCCACAGCAGCTGCCCTTTCAAGGACAATCTCTGCTAGAGCTATGGGTGACCCAAGACTATGCTAGCAGGTGCAAGTGGAGGAGTGGGGAATCAAACCCGGTTCTCCCAGCTAAGAGTTCACACACTTAACCACTGCACCAAACTGGCTCTCCTTCAAATTGGTGTCCTTCAAACTGAAGTCTTACTGGTACAGTCAGGGCTTTTTTTGTAGCAGGAACTCCTTTGCATATGAGGTCACATCCCCCGAATGTAGCCAAACTTCCAAGAGATTACAGCAGGCCCTGTACTAAGAGCCCTGTAAACTCTTGGAGGATTGGTTACATCAGGGGCGTGTGGCCTAATATGCAAAGGAGTTCCTGCTACAAAAAAAGAAAGCCCTAGGTACAGTACACTCCGCCATTTTAGGAATCTCTCACCCTATTCTGCTGCCGATAGTAGCTCTGGTCACTAGGTCCACATAAAGGCACTTAATTGTTCTTGACTGCACTAAGTCTGAGGGTTCCACTCTCCAAGTGGTAGTTTGAGATCTCCTGGGATTAGAACTGATCTTCAGACAACAGAGATTGGTTCACCTGGAGAAAATGGCCACTTCGGAAGATGGACTGTATGGCATTATAAGTCTCTCTTCTCTCCAACCGTGCCCTCCTCAGGCTCTACCCCCCCCCCCAAAAAAAAACCCATCCAATATTTCCCAACTCAGAACTGGCAACCACTGTAGTTCTCATGTTAGAGTTAACACATGTACAGCTGAATATCTGATGCAAGCCCTTTCATCCAAGTACTTGTCTCTGATTAATTGCTTAAATCAGTGGTGCCGAACTCATTTGTTATGAGGGCTGGATCTGACATAAATGAGACCTTGTTGGGCCGGGCCATGTCGGGTTGGACCAAGCCATGTCGAGCCGGGCCACGTGTGAACCTATTTAAGATTAGGTAGCAGAGATATATATTTTATTAAGAACACAGACAAACACACACATATTATTTGAAAAACTTAAAACATGCCTAAAACGTTAGCACTTATTGGTCTTAAAGATGCTTTCTTTGTATTTCTCCCACGGGATCCAAGGAACTGGGCAAAGGAAGCTGTGGCTCTTTCCTTCTTTCCCCAGGGGACCTGGGGGGGGAGTTTCAGCCAATAGGAGGAAAAGAGGCTTGTCTCAGTAGCTCTGCTGTGCAATTGTGAGAGCCTGGCAAAGCAAGCTATTCCTCCCCCCTTCCTTCCCAAGGGAGGAGCTTCAGCCAATGGAGAAAGTAGAGGCTTTGCTCTGTAGCTCCTGTGCAATTGAGCAAGCCTTGGAAAGCAAGCTGTGATGAAGAAGGAAGCAAGAGAGAGAAAGAAGGAAGTAGGTGACAGCCAGTTGCTTGGAGGCCTGATAGGAGATCTCCAGGGGCCTGATCCAGCCCCCAAACTGCATGTTTGACACCCCTGGGTTAAATTAACAGGTGTTCATTCTTACATTTTTCATTTCATTTCATTTATATCCTGCCCTACCCCACAGAGGCAGGCTCAGAGCGGCTCACAACACAGAAATTCTAACAATAGGGTCTAAAAATTAGAATACATAATAATTTACATAGTTAAAACAACTAAAATCAATCGATCAATGTCAGTGTGCTATCTTCCAATCTTCCTTCAGAATATTTCAATGCTGGTCAGTTATAAGCCAACCGGAAGAGGACAGTCTTACAGGCCCTGTGGAACTGTCCAAAGTCCCACAGGGCCCTGACCTCCTCCGGTAACTGGTTCCAACAGCAAGGGGCTGAAATTGAGAAGGCCGTATCCCTAGTTGACTTCAGCCGGGCCTCCTTTGGCCTGGGGATTACAAGCAGATTTTGAGAGCCGGATCGCAGCACTCTCTGGGGAGCATATGGGAAGAGACGGTCCCTAAGGTAGGCAGGTCCTAGGCCATATAGGGCTTTAAAGGTAATAACCAGCACCTTGTACCGAACTCGGTATATTATTGGCAGCCAGTGCAGTCCCCGGAGCCCTGGTTGAATGTGCTCCCGTCTAGGGAGCCCTAATAACAGCCGAGCGGCGATGTTCTGCACTAGCTGCAACTTCCGGGTTCAGCACATGGGCAGCCCCTTGTAGAGGGCATTACAGTAGTCCAACCTTGAGGTGACCGTTGCATGGATAACTGTTGCCAGATCGTCCTGCTCCAGGAAAGGAGCCAACTGCCTTGCCCGCCTAAGATGAAAAAATGCGGACTTCGCAGTGGCTGCTCTTTGAGCCTTCATAGTTAAGGCAGGCTCCAATAGTACCCCCAAGCTCTTGACCCTGTGCACCACTGTCAGTGGCACACCGTCAAAAGCCGGGAGGGGAATTTTCCTTCCCAGACCACGGCGACCCAAGCAAAGGACCTCTGTCTTCGCTGGATTTAGCTTCAACCTACTCAGCCTGAGCCATCTAGCCATGGCTTGTAATGCCAGGTCAGGTCTTACAAACAGATATATGCACTTACAGGCAGGACATACATGTGTTCAGCATAACATGTGAAAAAGGCTCCTGTTCTAGCCTTTGGAGACTGTGGGGCCTGTCCGAACTATTCTGCTAGTCTTATGACTCTAGGGTTGCCAAGTCCAATTCAAGAAATATCTGGGGACTTTGGGGGTGGAGCCAGAAGACTTTGGGGGTGGAGCCAGGATACATTAGGGGTGGAGCCAAGATCAAGGCTGTGACAAGCATAATTGAACTCCAAAGGGAGTTCTGGTCATCACATTTAAAGGGACGGCACACCTTTTCAATGTCTTCCTTCCATAGGAAATAATGAAGGATATGGGCACCTTCTTTTGGGGCTCACAGAATTGGACCCCCTGGTCCAATCTTTTTGAAACTTGGGGGGGGGGGTATTTTGGCGAGAGGCACTAGATGCTATACTGAACATTTGGTTCCTCTACCCCAAAAAACAGACCCCCCCCCCAAGCCCTGGATACCTGCAGATCAATTCTCCATGATTTTCTATGGGAATAAATCTCCATAGGGAATAACAGAGTTCCCAGCAGACATTTCCCTCCCCTCCCCCTGCTTTCTGACGACCCTGAAGCGGGGGGAGGGTCTCCAAACTGGGAGATCCCCTGCCTCCACCTGGGGATTGGCAACCCTATATGACTCTAAATATTCTAAGGAATAGTTCCTCTAAGGGAGATGGAAAATATTATAGCCATGCAATTTTTATGCTTATAGTCAGGGCTCAATTTGTAGCAAGAGCTCCTTTGCATATTAGGCCACACACTCCTGATGTAGCCAATCCTCCAAGAGCTTACAATATGCCCTGTAAGAAGAGCCCTGTAAGCTCTTGGAGGATTGGCTACATCAGGGGTGTGTGGCCTAATATGCAAAGGAGCTCCTGCTACAAAATGAGCCCTGCTTATAGCAGAAATTAACGTTTCTGAAGCCTGTTATCCTCCCCTCCCTCCAAGATCTTTTCTTCCTTATGCGAATTTACAAGAGGCTCAAGCAACAGACCAGTCACGAATGTCAAAAGTCCACCTTAACTCTTCTAATTAAATTCAGGATGCGGAAGAAGGTAGTCTTTGTTATGTGACAAATGTGACGACTTACAAACCAACATTTGCCAAATTGAGAAGCGCAGTTCCTATCATCTATCAAAGTTCCCAAAACACCTACTCTCTGCTCCTGACACCGTTAACTACCCTACCAGCTTTCTCTAGAGGCACCGCTGATCATACGGATGGAATTATAGCATTTTAGACATTTTATTTGCTGCTTAAGTTTGCTAGACAATAGCATGTGGGAATCTTTGTCTTTTCATTAAAAGCAACCTCGAATCCTTTAATTGCCCCATTTAGAGAGAAGGTATCACATATACAAGCCTGTTCTTTAATAATGGTAAAGAACGATGGGATGAAATCTCGCTAGAATTAGTCAGAGAACTTCCTTCCTGCTGGCGCTGCAGACATTTAATCATTTCTTACCTGTTCCGGGCAGCTGCATGCTAACCTCAGAGGCATCTCTTGCTCCTCATCTGTCAACTGCAGGACTTTGTATTAAGGCAGAGAACAACTTCTCATGCAGCTTTACAAAGAAGAGACGCCACTCGCTGGGACAACATTCCTAATTAGATGTTGAAATACCATGGCAAGTATTTGTCACCGGTCGTTAGTCACCTCTTCGCTAGTTTCCCTCTGACAGTGTTGTTTTAAGATTGATCTAGGAGATGACAGGTGTCATTCCCATTCTGCCAAAGGATGATCTTGGCTCTCTGAAGGATGGCGGTCCAATTTCAAGTTCAAATGCTATTGCCAAAGTCAGGAAACTCCTCGAATGGATAGTGGAAACTTACTCCAAAGGGGAGCCGAGGTTGAGCATACAGCAGAGATTGTGAGCATATGTGTGTGTGTGCCTTTAAGTGAGTCCCTCACAAACTAGTTTCTGTTTTCCCCCCCAAGGCATGAATGAGATGGATCTCACTGAGGCTGGATTCAGATGGGCAGCTCACAGAGGCTGCCTCTCGGCTTGAAAAAGAGCTGGTGCAGTTTAAGGCGCTCAGCCATGAGCAGATGGTGCATGCCCATTCAAACAGCCCAGAAATGTGCCATGCAAGCACTCCAGCCTTTTTCTATTGGGAAGTACCCAGTGGCTTTTTGAGGCAGAATTGTGGCAGCAGGAAACAAGGTGGGTGCATGTGTAAATGTGTGTTTTATAACCAGGGCTGGGGTGGTCAAAGTCGGCCCTGCCGCTAGGCAAACTAGGGAATTGCCTAGGGCGCCAGCCTTACGGGGGTGCCAAATTAGGTATCCCCCATGTGACCCAGTGATGTTATCAGTGCAGGGCGGCCCCAGAAGTTAGCTTTGGCTATGGTCCCAGTCTAGGTGGCTGTGTCAGGTCTGGCTATTAGCTTTGGCTATGGTCCTGGCTGTGTTAGCTTTGGCTATGGTCCCGGGGGTGGCTGTGTCAGGTCTGAATGCAGCCTTTGTTGTAGTTCAGTGTGTGTTGGTTGCGATTGCCAGTGTGTGCAAGTGTCTTCTCCACTGGAAGCAATAAAGAAGCCTATTGTTATGGTTGTCAGCTCTGGGTTAGGAAATCCCTGGAGATTTTGGGGGTTGAGCACAAGGAAGGTGGGGTTTGGAGAGGGAGGGACTTCAGTGGGGTGTAATGGCATAAAGGCCATCTTCCAATGCGAGCTGAGAGTTGATAGGATCACCATCTTCAAGGACTTGAAGGGTTTTCATGCAGAGGATGGGGTGGAATTGTTTTCTGTGGTCCCAGAAGGTTGGACCAGAACCAGTGGGGTGAAATTAAATCAAAAGAGTTTCCGGCTCAACATTTGGAAGAACTTCCTGACCGTTAGAGCGGTTCCTCAGTGGAACAGGCTTCCTCGGGAGGTGGTGGGCTTTCCCTCCTTGGAGGTTTTTCGACAAAGGCTAAATGGCCATCTGACAGCAATGAAGATCCTGTGAATTTAGGGGGAGGTGTTTGTGAGTTTCCTGAGTTGTGCGGGGGGGGGGGGTTGGACTAGAGGACGCTGGAGGTCCCTTCCAACTCTTCAACTCTATGATTGTATGATCTCTGTTTTCCAGAGATAAGTGGTAATCCGCAGAGATCTCCAACCACAACCTGGAGTTTGATAACCCTACCTATTGTCGTAGCTGTCAGAGTCTACTGCATGCTGACTATCAAGAGAGGTGAGCTTACTCATACGCACTGGACCCCAGAGGATACTTCGGAGCTGAGTTGCATAATAGCACTTAGAGCTTTCATGCTACACAAATGTCCTCTGAATTAAAAACAGAAGTAGGGTTTCCTTATCTGGTAAAAGACCCATGAAATGTCAGTGGAAGTGCGAATTTTGGAAGAGTAACAACATTCCTCGGGAGTGATTTCCTTACTGTTCGGTGTTTTCAGTCAGTTTTGACTTAAGCTAAGTTTTGGTGTTTCTTCCTCAGGTGACATGTTTGGGCAATGTTGGGAGATATGAGAGAGTTTCCATTATGCCCAAATTAGACAAAAATTTGTGGACCTCTCTTCTCCTTGAACTTCCATGAATAACATTGGGGGTAGAAACTGATTTGAATTTGGAACAGGGGTGGAATTCTTGCAGGAGCTCCTTTGCATATTAGGCCACACACACACACACACACCGATGTAGCCAACCCTCCAAGAGCTTACAATATACTTTTTTTAAGCTCCAGGAGGATTGGTTACATCAAGGGGGTGTAGCCCAGACCCGTAGCCAGGATTTGAAGAATTGGGGGGCCCTGATTTTTTTCAGAGGGCACATAGTGGCCCCAACCTCCATGGCCTTCTCTCCTACCACCGCTGAGGTGGAAAGCTGCCTGCTCGCTACCATACAGCCTCCCCTCCCCACAGCTGCCCCAATGTGATCCCTTTCCACCCCTCTTCCAGCAGCTCTGGTGGGGAGCCACTCAGAGGTTTAGATACATGCCGCACGGTCTCCTGCCCTTACCTGTAGCATGATCCAGCTAGGCAAGGGGAGTGGGGGTGGAAGGCGCCACCAAGTCGCAACTGACTTCTGGGGCTACAAGACCTCCAATTTGGATTTCTGCCTGTTGGAGGGCGAGCCAAGGCTGCCCAAGCGCAGTTCCCACCCTCGCTCGGGTGGCCAGCAAGACCAGGCCAGAAGACCCCTGCAGGTGAACATCACCTCTCCACTGATCCCCAGCCCCGGACTGCAGCCGGGACCTCCACTTTTGTGCGCCAGCCTACCCTACCCTGCCCTATCTGCAATGGAGCCATCCGCCCCCTACCCCCACCACTCCACTAGAGGACCAGAATGGCTCTTCCTGCAGGCGCCCTCTAGCCCAGTGTCAGCCCAATGTGGAGCTTAACTTTCAGTCCTGGGCTCCGAAAGTGCCTCGTTGTTTCTGCTTGTTGAGGGGTCAGAGATTTCTTCCAGCCCCTAGGCAAGCAGAAGCAACAGGGAGCTTAAGTTTCAGTCCTGGGCTCCGCAAGTGCCCCACTTTTCTGTTTGCTGAGGGGTCAGAGAATTCTTCCGGCCCCTAAGCAAGCAGAAGCAACGGTGTATGATGATGTCAGAATGGAGAAGGATGCAGCCGAGGCACTGGAGGCTGGTTAGGGGCCCTGCCTAGCAGTCAGGGGGCTGGGCCCCCACAGGCCCCCTCGTAGCTACAGGCCTGGTGTAGCCTAATATACAAAGATGCTCCTGCTAGAATTCCACCCCTGATTCGGACCATAGTCCTGAATAAATGGGCTTAACTTCTTCCCTGAAGCTTTCCTGCAGTGCAAATAAGGTCCCGAAGTGGCAATGTCTGCTCTAATTTGCTTTTCCTTGCTTATAGAAACAGGAGGACTGTTCACATTAGGAAAGGAGTGAGTGCAGACCAGGGTAACCGCTTCCTGTCTCATTCAGTGCTAGTCCTGCTCCAGATTCCTTCACTTGACTCCTTTGTGGAGAAATTTAATGGAATAAAAAAAAAAAATCCCAGTCCCAGCTATCCAACACTGGCTCTAGTTTGGATATTAGATTGCATGTGCAAAGTGTCATCAAGTTACAATCGACTCATGGTGACCCCAGCAAGGGGCTTTCAAGACAAGTGAGAAGCAGAGATAGTTTTCCTTCCAAGTACCAACCCTGCTTAACTTCTGGGACCTGAAGAGATCGGTCAGTACCATGCTGCCTTCCCTATATCTTAGATTAGCAAAGTGTTATTTAAAAAAAACAAAAAAAACAGGCATATTGAAGTAAAAAAGTGTTTTGAGGAAGGTAAATTGCAAAGGATAAGAAAAGGGGTTTTTTTTTAACATATATCCATGTACAAGCAATACAAAGAGGTAGCTGCAGCCAACTCAATCTTACTGCATTCTTTTGCTTTCTACAACCAGCATTTAGTATGACTTTCATCCATTTAGGTCCCATGATCCACCTCATAGACTTGTTAGCTGGTCAAAGGGAACCCCCTTCCTCCCATTTTCACCAGCGGAAAAAACTGTCCAGATCCATCTTCAAAACATGTATATTTCTCAACAGTTCCAGCTGGCTTGGCATCAGGGGGTGTGGCCTAATAGGCAAATGAGTTCCTGTTGGGCTTTTTTTTAAAAAAAGCTCTGTGTGAAACAATGGTGGCATCAGTGGGTGTGGCCTAATATGCAAACAAGTTCCTGCTGGCCTTTTCTACAAAAAAACCCCCATTTCTCAAACATGGAAATAATAGAAAATTCCCGAAACAGGGAATTTATCATTGTCATATAATGTTGTCATGCCTTAACACCTTACCATCTAGAGTTTTGCAAGGGAAGGATCTTAAGAAACCTTACTAAGATTATGCGATAGCAGTGCAGGTAGAGTAGACACTTTGTATCATGTGACCTTTGAATGTAATTACTTTTCTGAGCCTAGAAAGCTTTTAATTCTTCCTTGGCTCCAAAATACAGACTAGATGAAGACATTTCCTCTTTCATTAGACTAGCAGGCCTACCACTCTTTCACCTGTGAAATTTTACATGTTTGTGATTGATTTTCACAACCCCATTCAAATGTGGTCTAGTTCCTTATATTTTAGTTAGAAAGAACAATGAGAAGCCATACGAAGTAGATAGATATTTGGCATTTTGTTATCTTTGTCTAAGCATTTTCATTTGTCAGCCCTTTCCAGTTGTGAAGGGGGTGGGGGTGGGTGGGAAATAGAGGATAGGTTTCCAGAGTTATTTCGGAAGTTCTCAAACAGTGGTGAAAGACAGTAGGCAGGAAGCTTTCTGGAATCACTTCAAGAATAATCTTCAAAGGAATGTGTGAGGATGTATGTGCAAGATGTTTTCGTATCTAGAGCTTGCATGTTTTGTTTTATTTTCCCACCGAAGCCTATTGGTGGCTTCTGTGAAATACATACGCCTTGTGCATGAAAAAGGTTTTTTTCCTGGATTGTCATGCTGTTGGGTGCCATTTTGTTTCCTTCTACTCCTTAACCATAATGGCCAGGAGACATTGCTCTCAGTCTTTTTTTTGGCTTCAGAAACCAAATCCCTTTGACAAGGTGGGTATCTTTATCGTAGTTAGAGATTGGCTACTAGCCATGATGACTGAGGGTAGGGTTGCCAATCCCCAGGTGGGGGCAGGGAATCCCCTGGTTTGGAGGCCCTCCCCCCCTTCAGGTTCATCAGAAAGTGGGAGGGAAATGTTTGCTGGGCACTCCTTATTCCCTATGGAGACCGATTTCCATAGGGTATAATGGAGAATTGATCTGTGAATATCTGGGGCTCTGGGGACCACCTGTTTTTTGAGGTAGAGGCATCAATTTGCAGCATAGCATCTGGTGCCTCTCCTCAAAACACTCTCCAAGTTTCAAAAAGATTGGACCAGGGGTTCCAATTTTATGAGCCCCCAAAGAAGGTGCCCCTGTCCTTCATTATTTCCAGTAGAGGGAAGGCATTTAAAAGGTGTGCTGTCCCTTTAAATATGATGGCCAGAACTCCCTTTGGAGTTCAGTTATGCTTGTCACAACCTTGCCTCTGGCTCCACCCCAATATCTCCTGGCTCCACCTCCAAAGTCCCCAGGTATTTCTTGAATTGGACTTGGAAACCCTAACTGAGGGGGACCTCAGCTGAACACTGGGTTTTAAGAATTGAGTTGGTGAAGGTCCTATGTGCCCCCACCCAAGCCCTGGAGGGTTTTAAAGGCTGAAACCAACTAGGTCTTCCAGGCCTGGTCGGGGGGGGGGGGCGGGAATTGTTAAGGTGAAGAAGAGAAAGAGTTGGTTTTATACCCCATCTCAAAGTAGCTTACAGTCACATTCCTTTCTTCTCCCCACAGTAGGTACCTTGGGAAGCAGATGGGGTGGCGAGAACTTTGAGAGAGCTGTGATTAACCCAAGATCACCTAGCTGGCTTTATGTGGAGGAATGGGGAATCAAACCTGGTTCTCAAGGATAGAGTCCTCTGCTCTTAACCATTACACCAAACTGGTGATGTCATCTATACCACTGCATCACTTCCATGGGAAACTCTAGTTTCCAGAAATAACTAGAAGCAGGCCTCAGATTCAGCAGGAGCTCACAGCAGCATAGCTCCTGAACCTTTCTGACAGTTCCCCCTCTTCCTCCCCACCTACCTGAAGTTGAACCCAGCGAAGACAGAGATTCTCTGTGAGGGCCGTGGCACTCTGGGGAAGGAAATATCTCTCCCGACCGTTGACGGTGAAGAGTTTGGGTGTTTTACTGGAACCTTCACTATCAATGGAGGCCCAGATAACAGCCACTGCCAAGTCAGCATTTTTCCATCTGAGGCGGGCGAGGCAGCTGGCCCCTTTCCTAGAGCGTCAGGACCTAGCAACGGTGATCCATGCGACGGTCACCTCAAGATTGAACTACTGTAACGCCCTCTACATGGGGCTGCCTCTGTGCCAGACCCGGAAGTTACAGCTAGTGCAGAATGCGGCGGCCAGGCTGTTGCTTGGTCTCCCAAGATGGGAGCATATACGGCTGGGGCTACGCGGACTGCACTGGCTGCCGATTGTATACCGGGTCCAGTACAAAGTGCTGGTCATTACCTTTAAAGCCCTATATGGCCAAGGACTGACCTACCTGAGGGACCGTCTCTCCCCGTACGAGCCCCAGAGAGCACTGAGGTCAGTAGGAAAAAACAGATTGACTACCCCTGGGCCAAAAGAAATTAAACTCCAGAATACCCGCACACGGGCCTTTTCTTCCGCGGCCCCATACCTTTGGAATCAGCTCCCAGAGGAGGTGCGGGCCCTGCGGAACCTTGATCAGTTCCGCAGGGCCTGCAAGACCACCCTCTTTAAACTGGCGTTTATGAATAGCTGAACTATAAGTGCATAACAAAGAAACATCAAAATCGTCCAGTCCGGAGATCCGCCATCAATACCAACTGATAGGCATAGCGTCAAATGATAATATTACGGTTAGAGTTAATTTAATGCTATTAGATTAGTAACGGTTCTTAATTTAATGTATTAATTGGTTTTAAGGCTGA
This sequence comes from Heteronotia binoei, assembly GCF_032191835.1. Lineage (NCBI taxonomy): Eukaryota > Metazoa > Chordata > Lepidosauria > Squamata > Gekkonidae > Heteronotia > Heteronotia binoei. The sequence goes on along the minus strand of NC_083231.1, from coordinate 19,609,906 downwards.
TTTAATGTTTTATTAATGTATTGTTATTTTCTGTTGTTGTTAGCCGCCCTGAGCCTGCTTTGGCGGGGGAGGGCGGGATATAAATAAAATTTTACTTACTTACTTACTTACCTTGTCCATTGAATAGGAGGTGCGGTTGCAAAAGAATCCCTGGATTAGGGGAGCAGGCAGGCAGCCAGCCAGGGGCTTTGCCATGCCCCCAGCAGCCCTCATTGGCCCCTAGAGAAGCCCACATCACCCTTTCTCCACTTCTTAAGTGATTTTGGGCAATGGGCGGCTTGCTGGCCTTTTGACTGGGGGCAGTGGCCCAGGAGAGCCCCAGGTGAGCGAGACCTGCTTGGGCTGGCTGGATCTCTAGCCAGCCCAATCAGGCCTCACTCACCCAGGGCTCTCCTTTCTTGCATCTGGTTGCTTTTGGCTGGGGAGGGCGACATATGCTAATTAATTATGCTAATGAGCTCCATCACCTATTTTTCTACAAAATGACCCCTGGCTAGAAGTACCTGCATTACTACTAGGCTTTCCCTGGAAGTGGCATAGCAACACAGAGGATTGTCATACTCACCATGCATGACCTCCAACCCTCTAATAAGCCCCTTGGCTTGAATTTAGAAACCACCTAGCAGTTGTTGCTTCAAAATGAGATACGCAGAATTTATTTCTCAAACTTTTAGGGTTTGTTTTGTAATTCTTGCTAGCATTTCTAATAAGAGCTGCACGTTACCTCTGTGCTTTAAATTATTATAAAGGTCCCTGCACCGTAATCCACAGATGCTAGAATAGCATGACAACTAATTTAAAGTTTCTTCTTTGGGGACAGATTTTTTCCGGTGTATTGTACAGGTAAAGCCATCTGCTAAACGGTATGTCTAAATTTAAATTAACTTCAGCCAAACATATATACGTGCCCAGTTAGAATGTATCCTAATTTAAAGCCAGAGGAATTGGAGCTTACAACGAAGATTTCATCTGTTCCTAATAGCCTGGACTCTCTTTGGTTCACAACACACATTAGCATCATTGGAGGTTGGCTATATTGCTAGACAATGAATAGGTATCTGAAGATTTGCATTAGGCATAACTTGCTTGAAAACATTCCTTCAGATGATAAAGCAAATTGGCTTAAAGAAACAGTTGAGTGACGATGTCTGCCATTTGGATAGGCTCCCATGGACATTATTTCGTTTGTCGGGAGGGAGGGAGGAAGGACCCTAATCTGTGGACATTAACTTGAAATATGTCTCTCTTTTTTCAGTGTAAAACAAAGGAACAAGTGGAAACAGAGGTGGGGTTTCCCTGTGGGTTCTTCGTAGGTATACCCAATCATCCAAAAGGTCTCATATTCAAGGACATCGCTTAAGTTGGCAGCACATCCAAAAGTTCTCTGCCACACTAGAGCTCAAAACAGCGGCAGTGCCAGGGTTTTTGGTGCCTCAGGTGAGCAGGGATAACTTCTGGCGCTCCCACCCCCACTGATAACCAATTTTCAAAAACAGATGACTTGTGGGGAAAATGAAAATCCCAATTCAGCGCTCCCAGAAGGCTGCCACCCTAGGCTGTCACCTAGTTTGCCAAGTGGCAGGGCCGGCCCTGTGCCCATCTCTAGACAGAAATGCTGGAATAAATGGCACAACCTTGGATTTATAATTTGATCTGGGAAATCTGTTGATCTGTTCCTAACCTGCCCTTCGGGAGGGGAGGGGAGCATGTGGTGGGTTAGGGCCAGCCTTGGCAGTTGAAGAGCAGCATAAACCCCCACTGGAAAGGGGCTGCCATGCATTATTGGTGCTTGCTTTTGCTCAGAGGCAGTGGTTCTATCTCATGTGGCAATGACCTAATTCTCTCTTAACGAGGGCTTTTTTGTAGCAGGAACTCCTTTGCATATTAGTACATATGCCCTTGATCAGGGGTCATTTGGTAAAAAAAAAAAGGTGCAGGAGCTCAGTAGCATATCTCATTTGCATATGCCCCAGGATCTATATGCAGCAGGGAGAGAACGTGGCTGGAGGTTCAGGAAGAAGAGGAAGACGACAGATTTATACCCCGTCCTTCTCTCTGAATCAGAAACTCAGTGCAGCTTACAATCTCCTTTATCTTCCTCCCCGCAACACAAGAGGGCAGTTTACAATCTCCTTTATCTTCCTCCCCACAACACAAGAGGGCAGCTTACAATCTCCTTTATCTTCCTCCCCGCAACACAAGAGGGCAGCTTACAATCTCCTTTATCTTCCTCCCCACAACACAAGAGGGCTCTCACAGAAGCTGCCCTTTCAAGGACAACTCCTGCTACAGCTATGGCTAACCCAAGGCCATTCCAGCAGCTGCAAGTGGAGGAGTGGGGAATCAAACCTGGTTCTCCAAGATAAGAGTCCGCACACTTAACCACTACACCAAACTGGCTCTCTACACCAAGTTGTGCTCCTGTGAGTGCCTGCTGAATTCAAGCTTTGCCCCTGATGTAGCCAGCCCCGTAGCAAGGGGCCACGGGGGAAGGGGAGCCATTTAAATCATGCAGGAGATTAGTGACTGCTCCTGCCACACTTCCTGCATGATTTGGACCCTACCAATCAGCTGATTTGGGCTCATGTGAGGGACAGCTGCTGCTCCTGAGTGCCCCTCCCATAAAATTTAAATCATGCAGGAGGAAGAGGGGCAGTCCGGGGGTGAGGGCCCCCAAACTGTCAGGGGGCCATGCCCTGTGGGCCCCTGATTAGCTATGGGCCAGGATGTAGCCAGTCCTCCAAGAGTTTACAGGGCTCTTAGTACAAGGCCTATTGTAAGCTCCAGGAGGATTGGCTACATCAGGGGTGTGTGGCCTAATATGCAAAGGAGTTCCTGCTATAAAAAAAGCCCTGCTCTTAACACTGTTCTGTCTCGTGTGTGTATGTGTCTGTCTCTCTAGGTTTGCTCTTTACTTTGGAAAGGGAAGTCTTACACTTTTGCCTTGATTTCCCCCATGCTTTGGTCTATGTAGCAGAACGACTGCCAATGTCAGGGGAAGAAGGGGACGCGTTGTACCTCTCTCATACCAGTGCGTCAAAAGACTCGAGTAAAAATAGGGTCTTGATCATACGCCAAAGCTCCACAGTTGACTCCATGAATTCAGATTTAACATAATCCACACACTAAACCAGCTGTCTTATTTCTGAAAACTGCCAAGGTCCCATACTTAAGCTTTCATTTGTCTGGGAAGAAAAGGTACCGAGATTTCCCACCTTCCCTAATGTTTGTTATTTGGACATTTCGCAGGCATGCCGCAACGACTCTCCAAATCAAGCTATTTCTTTTCGATCCTGCTTGAAAACAAACGAACTGGAGTGCACGTAACGCACAATGGAAAAAAATCTATTGACTTTGAAATGTCACATTACTTAGCAAGGAACCAGAGAATGGTGGGGCTAATGACAACCGCCACAAAAGAATAATCCTCTAATGGACAATTGACAGTTTCTTCTCGGCGCATGTGCTTCGGAAGCACGCTGTTCATTTCCTAAGCAGCTTAGCAGATGGGACATAAGTAGCTTGGTGATTAGAATTCAATACAAAAAAAAAATACTATTAAATAAAGTTGGAGGGAGTGCCTAAGCCCTCAATAACTCAACAAGCGGCTTTCGTGGCTTTGGTGCGGTTTGATCCCAGTCGCTGGGCTTTTTGTTATCAAATTTGGCATGGTTTATTCTCCCGGGATGAAGATGTGCCTGAAATTTTCGGGTGATGGCAGTCGCCGGCGGTTTAGACAGGTGCTTCAGGTGCCTATGGACCATTTCTTCTTGCTCTTTTTTGTGCGCTGCCGCAAAGTCTGTCTCGCTTTCTGGCAGCATCGGAGGTGGTGGTTGTTGTTTTTTTCACCTCGCAGCCGCAGCTCGTGCAACCCCTGCGGTGACAGGGATGTCACATTGACTCCTTTGTTTCCGTTGGAAGATCGGTGGATGAATGAGCAGATGGCGGCGCTGTGAGAAGGCTTGGAGGCAGCTCTCGGCAAGCAGAAGAAGGCTATGAGGCAGCTCTCGGCAAGATGCTGGTAGCAGCTGTTGGGATGACTGCTGCAGTCATCTGGATGCTTCTTCTGGCATGGCAGCTCACTTATGATTCTCTGTGTTAACCAACCCAAAGAAACCTTTCCTGAATTAAAATTGTATTGGATGCACATCACAAAACTAGTAAAGCTGCAGTACTTGATGTTCACGCTTGTTGAAGGATAGGGGCTGAGGGCCCTGCTCATGTCCCCTTATTCTGGAGAACTAAGCTGGTTTTTTTTTCCTTTGAAATATATTCAGTTTCATCTAATACAACATAGAACAGGGGTGTCAAACTCATTTGTTGTGAGGGCCGGATCTGACATAAATAAGACCTTGCCGAGCCGGGTCATGTGTGTCATAGATTGCAATGCAAGGTAGTGTTGGACGTAGATTCAGGTTTGCATTAGAGCATGGACAGAGTGCCAAATAGAATTGCACTAATCTTGATCATTTGCACTAACCTGACTTAACAAAGTATTATATATGTGTTCAGAGTATCATGTTTGGAGGGTTATATTTGCGGAGCTCACCTTTTCTATGATTTTGGTTCCACAGTCGTAACCAAGGACAATGGGCTACTGTTAGATACGAGAGGAAGTCTCCCCTTTAGCAGAGACTCGTTATCTTCATTTTGTTCTGTAAACATCTTTCGGTGGAGAGTAAGCTATCTTTCTACCTCCGGGAGTCACCAGGAGCCTATCTCTTGGAGAAGGTCAAATCTCTCTGCTACAGTAGGAGATCTGCGCTTACTCATCCTGCAATTGGGCCAGGAGGTCTGTACTGGAGTCGCACAGGGAAGGGGGTGAAACCGCAGATGGGAGTATGGGGAAGTGGGGCATGGAGGGTCCAAATTAGCGGCCCACGGGTGATATCTATTCATCTCTCCCTTCTAACATCAAAGGCGAAGATCGGTGTAGCCAATCTGTGAGCTGGTCTTTGTTTTCCGGAAGGTATAAGATGCTGTGACTGTGGGGAAGAATTTCGGAGGAGAACAGAGGAGAACAGGGTGTCTGGTTTGTTTTCTCCTCCCCACATTAGTGTGAAAAAACAATAAAAGAGATTTGCACATCAACTCTTCTGCGCCTCTGTCGTTCGGGAAGTCCTTTGTTTGGGAAGAAGGGGACTTCATCTATGGGCAACAATAGTGAAGATATAAACTATTATAAAGGACAGAGACAAACATAATTAAAGATTTTGTATCTCTCCTGTGTGATGGAGGGAACTGGAAAGAAAGTTCTGCCTTTTCCCCTCCCTTCCAGGGGAGGAGGAGGAGGCAGAGCCCTAGCCAATACAAGGAAAAGAGGCTTGGCTCAGTAGCTCTCCTGTGCAATTGAGAGAGCCTGGCAAAGCAAGCTCTCCCTGCCTGCCTTCATCTCCAAGGGAGGAGCCTCAGCCAATGGAGAAAATAGAGGCCTTGCTCTGTAAGTCCTGTGCAATTGAGCAAGCCTGGCAAAGCAAGCTGTTATGCAGAAGAAAGCAAAATGGAGAAGAAAGCAGACTTGCTCATGGGCCTGATAAGAACCCTCTGGGGCGTGATCTGACCCCCAGACTGCATGTTTGACACCCCCGACCTAGTGGCTAAAGAGGATTTTTCTTTGTCTGGATCCCAGACAACTGGGATTTTTTTTTAATTGCCCCATTCCTGTGCTGTTAACACAAGTCTCTGGTTTCGAACATACATGTGAAATAATGCAGTTTCAATTCACTGTCAAGGCACTTTCCAACTGGCAAAATCCAGTTTGAGAGTGCATTGAAAGTGGACAAGAGGAAGGCAATGCAGATGGTGAGGGGTCTGGAGACCAAGTCTTATGAAGAAAGGTTGAAGGAGCTTGTTATGCTTAGCCTGGAGAGAAGATGACTGAGAGGTGATATGATTGCCGTCTTCAAGTACTTGAAGGGCTGTCATCTAGATGATGGTGCAGAATTGTTTTCTGTGGCCCCAGAAGGTCAGAGCAGAACCAATGGGTTGAAATTAAACCAAAACAGTTTTTGGCTAAACTTCAGGAAGAACTTCCTGACAGTTAGAGCGTTTCCTCAGTGGAACAGGCTTCCTCGGGAGGTGGTGGGCTCTCCTTTCTTAGAGGTTTTTAAACAGCAGCTAGATGGCCATCTGGCAGCAAAGCTGACTCTGTGAATTAGGCAGATCATGAGAAGGAGGTCAGGAAGAGGGTATGGGGGGAGGTATTTGTGAAGTTTCTGCATTGTGCAGGGGGTTGGACTAGATGACCCTGGAGGTACCTTCCAACTCTATGATTTTATTACTCTATTTTGCATGTATGATCTCAGCCTCTGTTTAATAGCCCTTAACAGCAAGAGATGAGATCACTCAGACAGTGGCCAGTAGAATTCTTTTTTAAAAAAAAATAGCAGAAAGTAGGAAGGAACAAGAATAAGACGACTGGGGTTGGAATGGGGGGGGGGAGGTGCAAATGCTGCTATTTCACTTAAGCCTCTGGGACATTTAAATGTGGCAGAATGTGGCAGACCCTGGTCCAGGCAAGGACATAAAGTAGCGATGACATCACATAGGCCTTCTATCCTAAGCATGCATATTTGGGAATAATTCTTGTTGAGATGGGTACAGCTTGCATGCGTAGAATTATCTACATATATGGTGATAATAGAAGGGCATTTTGGGGCGGATTGGAGGTGTCCCAAATTGGCCAGCCCAAAAAGAGTCTTCCCAAATCCTCCACACGCTCTCCAGCAAGGTGACCCCATTCTGTCTGCGAGGCAACTTGGCACGATCAGACTGGGGGCCCGTCAGAAGCCGGACTGCTCTTTTTCTCCCCCAGTGAGTCAAGCGAACATGTGCTCATGCGCTCAAGCGCTCAAGCGCTCTGGCGAGTTTTAATCCCCCCCCCCCAAAAAAAAGGTAGAGATGCCTTGGGGCAGCTTGGTGGTTTCACACTGCCAAGGCACCTTGCTTGCTCACTTCCCTGTCCAGATACCGAAGAGACGGCTCGTGTGCAGCTCAAAAATTTGCTACCACTTCAACAATGGTAGCTTATTGAGCCACTCTGAGGCCGCTGGAGGATGGGGTGAGTATGGGATGGGGTTGGGCAGGAGATGTTCACATTTGCAAGGATTTTGAGGGTCGGCTTCTGAGGCATCTCTGAGTCGCCCCGAACTGCCCATCTGTTATTACCCAAAGATGCTCAGGGCGGCTACACTGAGGGCAGAGGCAGTTTCCATCTGAAGCCTCTGTCATGGTGTAACCCTCGCTATAAGTCCTATAAGAAATGAAGACTGAAGGCTTCGAGATTGATGAGTACGAACTGGCAACTCGTCTTTCTAGGACTTCACGAATCGGATTTTGGGGCTGAGAGTTTTCAGTTAATGAATGTGTCTTGATCTGTCAGCATATTGTCGGCTCTTTGGCAATTGGGTAGTGTTCTATAATTAATGTCTGGCTCGTTTAATGTTAATTCGCTGTATCGCGTTGAACTAAGTTTTGGAATGTGGGTTTATTATTTAATGAAGGGGTGGAAGGTAATGAATGTTAAATGCTTAAGGTACAGAATTTTAATTAGTGGGGATAATAAATAAGAATATCTTCCATAAGGACTGGAACGAAGTTTGAGTCCGGTGGCACCTTTAAGACCCATCAAGTTTTATTCAAGGTATATCCGTTTTTAGTACGGGTTGTAATTGCATATGTACTAGTTGAGGAAAGAACAACCATTTATTTTCAAAGCACTGGGCAGAAAAGAAGGCCACACTGCTAGGGCCTGATTAAAAGCCATAAATGAAAGTCCTGAAATGCACAGACCCTCAGAGTACACATCTCCTTGAGCCTGCTGTAGCAGTTCAGTGCGTATGCAAAAGAGAAATTCAAAAAGCAGGAAAAAATCAATCTTCAAATGTGAATCTGAAGAGATGGAAAACCGGCAGGGAAAGACTGAAGAAAAACATTAGCATGATCACCTGGCCTCAGATTCAGCGTCAGCTCACAAGAGCACAGCTCCTGAACCTTTCTGAGGGTTCCCCCTCCTCCTCCCCACCTACCTTGTCCATTGAATGGTAGGTGCAGCTGCATAACAATCCCTGGATTAGGAGAGCAGGCAGGCAGCCAGCCAACCAGGGGTTTTGCCATGCCCCCAGCAGCCCTTATTAACCCCCTGGAGAAGCCTGCACCATCCTTTCTCCACTTCTTATGTGATTTTGGGTGGTGGGTGGCTTGCTGGCCTTTTGACTGTGTGTGTGGGGGGGGGGGGAGCCCAGGGAAGCCCCAGGCAAGCAAGGCCTGCTTGGGCTGGCTGAATCATTCACTCGCCCGGGGCTCTTCTTTCTTGCATCGGGTTGCTTCTGGATTTCTCAGGACTGCTAGATAATTGAAATTAAGGGGCATTTAAAGGGACTGGAGTCCTTTTAAATGCCTTCTGAACTTACTGCTTGGAAGCGTTTAAAGGGACTGCAAGTCCTTTAAATGCCTTCAGAGTTCTCTCGTGGTTTGTAGAAGGCATTTAAAGGATCATGATCCCTTTAAACACATTTTTTTAATTCCATTGAAACCAATTGAGAATGGGGTCACCTTCTTGGGGGGGGGGGGTGCATAGAATTGGATCCCGTTGTCCAATATTTTTAAACTGAAAAAAAGCATCCTGAACTATGCGGAAAAATTGGTGTCTCTACTTCAAACAGCAGCCCTCCCCCTCAAGTCCCAGATATCCTGGATTATAGTCGTTAGTCCCCATAGGTTATAATGGAGCTGGTGGCGGGGGGGAAGGGGGAAATCAGGATTAAAAAAAAAATCCTGAATCTGAATACCATAGCAGTATTGGGATTCAGGAATATTGAAAAATACCAATATCTTTCAGGTTCAGTATACCCAAATCCAAAAGATACTTTCTTTTTGTACACTTCTTGGGGAAGGTGATGCATGCTTGTTGACAAATCCTATAGTAATCAAGCAAGATTCACTCAAAGTTTATTTGGGTAACTGTCTGATGATTAAATATATCTTTTTTTTTGGTCAGACGTACACCATTTATGTTGATGGTATGCATGTGGAAAAAGAGAAAGGTAGTCCCCTGTGCAAGCGCCAGTCGTTTCCGACTCTGGGCTGACGTTGCTTTCACGTTTCCACAGCAAACTTTTTACGAGGTGGTTTGCCATTGCCTTCCACAGTCATCTACATTTTCCCTCCCAGCAAGCTGGGTACTCATTATACAAGTCTGTTTAAAGAGAGTGAGGCATTTAAGATAGGACATGGCATTATTGGAGGCGAGTTCAATAGGATATTCCATCTATTAAATCAATCTAAGCAAGATGGTAAAGTTAAACTTTTTTACTTAAAACAGTAATGGAATATCTGGAAGATCCACAGTTATGGAAGATCCGGAAGATGCTTGATGGATATTACACCTTGGGTAAAGATATTATGCATTCTTCTCCCCACCAAACAACTCCTATTCAATAACAGCTCCTCCCTCTCTGCCATCAGTAATATTTTCATATTATGGGCAAGGTTCAAGTATTAAAGATCAAAACTATGCTGGATACATATCATGCCCTGATTACAATCTAATTGTCATATTTGGGGGTAAAGTACTTTAGCCCAGTGGTCCCCAACCTTTTTGGCAATAGGGACCGGTTTTTTAGAAGACAATTTTTCCATGGACTGGAGGGAGGATGGTTTTGGGATGATACAATTGTGCACTTTATTTCTATTAGTGTGGGGTAGTTAAGCGTGTGGACTCTTATGCGGGAGAACCGGGTTTGATTCCCCACTTCTCCACTTGCAGCTGCTGGAATGGCCTTGGGTCAGCCAGAGCTCTGGCAGAGGTTGTCCTTGAAAGGACAGCTTCTGTGAGAGCTCTCTCAGCCCCACTCACCTCACAGGGTGTCTGTTGTGGGGGAGGAAGGCAAAGGAGATTGTGAGCTGGTCTGAGACTCTGAAATCCAGAGTGGAGGGCAGGATATAAATCCAATGTCTTCTTCTTACTATTATTACTACATTGCAATGTATAATGAAATAGTTATGCAACTCATGACCTGGTTGCTAACAGGCCATGGACCAGTACTGGTCCAGAGTCCAGGGGTTGGGGGCTCCTGCTTTAGCGAACAGAAATTAGAAAGCTTGAATTCTCCAGAATAAAGAAATTAGATATAATATCCAAATGGGACTTGATGATTTTTTCTAGTTCAATATAACCCTAGAAGTTCATATTGGTATATTATTCTGGTTGCAGCAAACAGTAAGAAGATTGTTTTAAATTTTTAAAATGCCGCAGAGCTAAAAAAAACCCAAAATGCACAAAGCAAGAGACTAAAACGATCGATCAGATTAGTAAAGCAGAGAGCACAAAAGCAGCTAAATATCCTCAGATAATGTAAAGAATCAAGTCCTTGAAACTACAGCTTGAGATGGAGAGAGCATATAAAATCGAGTGAACACTAGATATTATGAAGCAAAAACATTTGAGTTTGGTATTCAATCTATTAAATTAGGTCTAACCCTCAAAAGTATTAGCAAGAATTCTGGCTAAGGAACAAAAAGAGAGAATGTTTTCCTTGTTAACAAAGGAGAAGCAGAATTTTAAGTCAACAGAAGACCCTGCAGAACAATTTGTGGTATTTTTGCTGACTTATGACCACCTCATGGGGTTTTGGAAGCAAGAGATGAACGGAGGTGGCTGAGCCATTGCCTGCCTCTGCATAGCAACCCTGAACTTCCTTGGTGGTTTCCTATCCAAATATTAAGAAGACGACGACTGCAGATTTATACCTCACCCTTCTCTCTGAATCAGAGACTCAGAGCGGCTTTCAATCTCCTATATCTTCTCCCCCCACAACAGACACCCTGTGAGGTAGGTGGGGCTGAGAGGGCTCTCACAGCAGCTGCCCTTTCAAGGACAACTCCTGTGATAGCTATGGCTAACCCAAGGCTATTCCAGCAGCTGTAAGTGGAGGAGTGGGGAATCAAACCCGGTTCTCCCAGATAAGAAGAAGAATTGCAGATTTATACCCCGCCCTTCTCTCTGAATCAGAGACTCAGAGTGGCTTACAATCTCCTATATCTTCTCCCCCCACAATAGACACCCTGTGAGGTAGGTGGGGCTGAGAGGGCTCTCCCAGGAGCTGCCCTTTCAAGGACAACCTCTGCCAGAGCTATGGCTGACCCAAGGCCATTCCAGCAGCTGTAAGTGGAGGAGTGGGGAATCAAACCTGGTTCTCCCAGATAAGAAGAATTGCAGATTTATACCCCGCCCTTCTCTCTGAATCAGAGACTCAGAGCGGCTTACAATCTCCTATATCTTTTCCCCCCACAATAGACACCCTGTGAGGTAGGTGGGGCTGAGAGGACTCTCACAGCAGCTGCCGCTTCAAGCAGGGGCGTAGCTAGGGCTTTGGGGGCCTGGGGCGCAAGATTTATGTGGGCCCCCCTATGTGTGTGGCGGAGGGGAGGGGGAGGGGAGGGGGAGGGGAGGGGCTTCCCTGCCTTAAGACGCCAAGCGGCGCGCGGCCCTCCCCACATCCCTCCGCCCCCGCAGCCTGCCTCACGCACGCCCGAAGTTCCTCTTTCTGGCGCACCGCCGCGGCCGGGGCCAGGAGCGGCTGAGTCGTCAGCGCCTGGGAGTTGAGGGGGCTGGAGAGCTCCGGGGCGCTGCTGCCGAGCGTGGGGATGCGGCCACTGGGCGCGCAACGCTGCCGCCGCCGCCTCCTCCTCCTCCTGCTGCCCACCGCCGCCTTCTGCTTCCTGCTGCTGCCCGCGGCACGTGGAGCAGCAGGAGAAGCCTCGAGCAGGCGAGCGTTGGACGCCGCTTCCCCCGCCCTGAGCTGGGACTGTGGCCGGAAGGTCTGCGCGACACTCCGGAGCCCTGCCGGGGAGGGGAGGGACCCCCCTTGGCAATGCGGGGGCCCCCCAGATCCCCCAGACCTGGGGTGATCTTCCCCCCCCGCCCCCCCTCCCTACGCCAGTGGCTTCAAGGACAACTCCTGTGAGAGCTATGGCTAACCCAAGGCCATTCCAGCAGCTACAAGTGGAGAAATGAGGAATCAAACCTGGTTCTCCCAGATAAGAGTCTGCACACTTAACCACCACACCAACCCTGCTTAGCTTCACAGATCTGACCAGCTCAGGCTCCAGATCGGGGATTATACGCAAGGGAAAATGCGGCTGATTATTCTACAGAACTCTCAAGGAGTAAGCAAACGCGGCAGATACCAAAATAATGGCTTACCGTTTAGTGCTAAGGTAGTACTGTTATGTTATTTAGAAGAGAGAGCTTTGGAAATAGATTTGGAAATGTACGACAGCTAAAATGCATATAGCGATGAGATGGAAAATACACTTATTTGTTGAATACGAAGGAATAGTGCTTCAAAATATGGAAAACATTACTAAGGATAAAATAAAACATATAGGAGCTCATGAGAGCTAGCCATTCCTGACAGATTTGTGGAGAAATGGTCTATGTCTATTCAATACTGGAATGATAATGTCCAAGATAAGATTGCACCTTATGTCAATTTGGGTAGCATATAAATGTTAAGGCTAAGTAGAATCCAGGTTGCACTGGTATCGGCATTATATTAATGATGATATATTTGATTGAACGGAATCACAAAGGGTTGTAAAAACTGCATTGCGGTAGCAGTGTGTTGTTATTTCACATTAGTATGGTGCTGGTTATAAGCTTTAAAGCCCTTCATGATTTCAGACCCACATATTTGAATGGCTGTCTCCTTTCGTACGTCTCTTTCATCCCTGAATGTAGTTTGCTATTTTATCTTAGTTTTCACCAGGGTTGGTAACAGGGGGAGTTCGCTATGTTATTTTGGTTTTAACCTGGGGTGGTTTTTTCGTAGAAAAAGCCCAGCAGGAACTCATTTGCATATTAGGCCACATTCCCTGATGTCACCACTATTTCACACAGGGCTTTTTAAATAGAAAAGGCCCAGCAGGAACTCATTTGCGCATGAAGCCACGCCCCCTGATGCCAAGCCAGCCGGAACTGCATTCTTGTGCGTTCCTGCTCAGAAAAAGCCCTGGGGATAATAGCTCTCTGCACTCGGAGGCTGCAATGGGAGGGCATCATTAGGAGAAGACTGAAGAGCACAGCATGGAGCATGGGAGTACACCGAGAGCAGTGCCGGATTACACCCTGTGGAGGCCCCTAGGCAGTCAAAATCTCAGGGTCCCCCGTGCAAATTATCTCAGAGTGCCTGCCCCACCACCCATGGCCCCCTCTGCAGCCACCTTCTCAAAAGCCCCTTTGACAAAGCTGCAGGGGAGAGGCAGAGAGGGCAAACTTGGCAATGACACCAGGCAAGAGCGGCTCAGTTGCTGGCTGCATATGCAGGCTGGGAGGGCTGCAAGAAGGGGGGAATTGGGAAGGAAGCTGGCCCAGGGCACCTAAAGATATGGGGGCCCATAGGCCAGTGCCTACTTGGCCTAATTGTTAATCCGGCCCTGAGCGAGAGATACTGTTCAATAGGCTGCCGGTCTGCTTCCAGGCAAATTGCCATAGGATGCTGGGCACTAATCACTGGAGTCTGGAATTCAATTGTCATTCCAGAAGATCTCCAGGTAGTGTTGCAGTCTCCAGGTGGTGGCCGGAGATCTCCCATGATGGCAACTGATCTCCAGGCAACAGAAATCTCTTCACCCGGAGAAAACTGGCCACTTTGGAAGTTGGACTCTATGTCATTATGCCCTAAACTCCGTTCTTCTGAGGCTCGACCCCCCCCCCCCCCGCCCAAGATCTCCAGGTATTTCCCAACTTGTTGACAACCCTATAACTCCATGCCTCACCTAGAGACTGGAAAACCTATTATATCATTGCACAGAATGAAAAGGTCAAATGCAGATAAAGGGATCTTTGGCAAAGCGGCATTGACTTGAGGATACTGGAGGCTGTCTAAGCTACTGAAAGCATCACCGCCTCTTGATAAGGACCAGGGGTGGAATTCTAGCAGGAGCTCCTTTGCATATTAGGCCACACACCCCTAATGTAGCCAATCCTCCAAGAGCTTAGAAAAAAGAGCCTTGTAAACTCTTGGAGGATTGGCTACATCGGGGGGTGGGGTGGCCTAATATCCAAAGGAGCGTCTGCTAGAATTCCAGCCCTGACAAAGACCAAAGAAGATCCTACAGTGCTAACCACCTACGCCCCTTTGGACAAACTCTTTGCCCGATCGCTTTTAGAAACCGGAACTTCTGGCTACCCAGTATTAAACAAAGTTGTTGCACTGTAATTTTAGGTAATTAGATTTCACTGAGTGTTTGTACACTGGGCTAACACAATAGCTAAGAGCGTCGGCGGGGAAAGACCCAGGTTTCACTTTGACTCAGCCATTAACTCGCCAGGCGTCTTGAGGCAAGCCTTTGTTATCACAGCCTCAGCCCCCAACCCCATCTGGCACAGGCAATGATAATACTGTTCTGCCTTACTGGGCTGTTGTAAATGTCGCTGAGATAATGCATAGGAAGGACCCTGGAATTCTTGGAATGTTCTCTATAATTGCTGAGCCCTGTTATTATCAGCAGTCAGGTGTAAACACTCAAACTTGCAATTTCTCTGGATTTCCACTCCCCTAGAACACTCTTGAAAAAAATGAGGCACTTTAAATACAGTAAATTATAGCCAGCCTTATGTTGGGCCTAGTCTTGAACTCGAGCATGTTGTTTGTAATATACAATAGAGGAATACAGGCTGGCTCACAGCAATGGAGTGGGCCCTTATCTCGCAAAATCATTGTCAGGCTTACAGAGTCCACAGGGAATGGTAACACCCTTCCTGGCAGTTAATGTGGAGTTTCCCCTAAAGGTGTCTTTAGCCTCCCGATTTGGCTTGATTTAGCTAAAGTTATGGGCGATGTGGCACAAATAGGACGACTTGGCACAAACAGCATCCAGCAATACTTGTGTTGGCTAGATCATTAAACAAGGGAAGGAAATTATTTCCTTTTGTCTTTCAATCCACTGGAGGTTGACTAGATTCCACGGCTTTTTTGTGCCAGAGCCCACCGCAGCGCAGCTCCGCCTGAGATGGCCAGCAGAGGAAGGCAGCCACGTGCTTCCAAAGCAGTAACACAGAGTGGGTTAGATAGGTTCGTGGAGGAGAAGTAACTGGACCAAGGTCAACCAGCCAGCTTCCATAACAAAGTGGAGATACAAGCCTGGGCCTTTAAGGTCTTCTAGTGCCCTAGCCCCACTGGTGGACCTCCTGATGGCACTTTGTTTTTTTTGGCCACTGTGTGACACAAAATGTTGGACTGGATGGGCCATTAGCCTGATCCAAAATGGCTTCTCTTATGTTCTTCCAGATCTCAGTCCAGCACTGTAACTGCTATGCTACAATGGCTCTCATGGCAGACTAAGCCTTGTTTAAGTCTACCTTGTGAGCTTTGGGCAACAATTAGGTTTGAACCAGACACTTTACTTATTTATGAAGTGTTTAGAATATTTAAAGGCTGCCTCTTTAGAGGCTGTCTTGAAACAGCTAACAAATTATAAACCATTCAGAGCTTTGTTTGTAGAAAAAGCCCAGTACGGACTTATTTGCATATTAGGCCACACCCCCTGATGTCACCATTGTTTCACACAGGGCTTTTTTGTAGAAAAAATCCAGCAAGAACTCATTTGCATATTAGGCTACACCTCCTGGTGTCACCATTGTTTCACACAGGGCTTTTTGTAGGAAGAAACCCAGCAGGAACTCATTTGTGTATTAGGCCACATTCCTGACGCCAAGCTAGCCAGAACTGTGCATTCCTGATTTTAAAAGTCCTGAATTCATTGATTAAATGATAAAACATAAAATAAATGTGCTTTATTGATGCAGCAATACTGCTTCTCGCCCCTTTGTGGCAATAAAACCACCCCAAAGGGACAAGAAACAGCATCAAAACAGCAACAAAGCACATTTCAGCAGAGAATGTTACACCTACAACAGCCTTCAGGTGACATAAGGGCTATAACCTTTTTGAGCCTGTGGGCACCTTTGGAATTCTAAGATAGCATGGCGGGCACAGCCACAAAATGGCTGCTGCTGCTACTTACCTTCAGTCACCCTGTGAAGATCCTCGTGCATGGTGGCAGCTGCCAATCAGAAGCCTAGCAGGGCAAAAGTTCCACCTGGCCCTGCCCGCTTTCTGAAAGCACATGGTGGCCACCTGGAAAGGAGAAGGAGGCCACCATAGAACACTGGGTACCAGATCAGGGACCCCTAGGCTATAATGAACAACTGAAAATGCTTCCCATCTCATAGGCTTCATTTACTGTACAAGACTACCTCTTCCTTGAAAATTAACTTCTACTCCCATAGCAATACCAAGGGAGAGTATTTTGGAAACATTCCTGGTTCTGTGTCAAGTATTGCAGTTGCGTGCAATGCCTGGTGCCCACACTGAGTGTCAGCATGCCAATCCATTTGGCTTGGCAGGGCAGCTCTCTTGCTCAATCCCCAAATCTAGTGTAGCCAAGCCATACCGGCCTGAAGCAGTAAGCCCCATATGGTTGTCAGCTCTGGGTTAGGAAATATCTGGAGATTTTAGGGGTGGAGCCTGAGAAAGACAAGGTATGTAGAGGGGAGGGTATTCAGTGAGGTATAAAGCCACAGAGTTCTCCCAGTGTGGCCATTTTCTCCAGGTGAACCAATGTTTGCTCTCTGGAGATCTCTTTTCATCCCAGGGAGATTACTAGTCCCACTTGAAGGTTGTCAACCCTAAACCCAGGGCTTTGTTTTTGGTTTTTTTGTTTTTGTAGCAGGGACTCCTTTGCATATTAGGCCACACACCCCTAATGTAGCCAATCCTCCAAGAGTTTAGAGGGCTCTTAGTACAGGGCCTACTGTAAGCTCCAGGAGGATTGGCTACATCAGGGGTGTGTGGCCTAATATGCAAAGGAGCTCCTGCTACAAATCATAATAATAATAATAAAGCCCTGTCTAAGGCAATAGTCTTATGCTCCATTCAGAATTAGTACAACACATTAGCTTCTCCACACACACACTAGAAAGCAAGGAAAGTAACGTGATCAGAGGTTGTTGCCCCCCCAAGGTCGGAATGAAGAGACTGACAACATAAAGTTGGTAAAAATGGGCCTTTTATTAAACCTAACCAAACTGTAACTAGCACAGCAAGGGTTACCAGAAACCGGACAAGCCCCGGGGTCATCCCATGACCCTTCCTTGTCCATGTATGAGCGAGCCACCCTGCCCCTGACCTGAGCCACAGATTTGGCTCATGGCAGGCCGGCCAGGCCAGATCATCCTACCCCACACTGGCATAATTACCCAGGAAGAGCCAGTCTTGTGGGGAGGGATCACACAATCGGCATTCTGCGACATTGAGCCGTAGAGCCCATCTGCCGCTCCTGCCGATTGCTTGCACCCAACTGGTGCAGTGCCCTGGGTGCTCCCCTGGGCTTCCGTAACCCCTTGCTCATTCTGCCAACGCTTAACCAACTGCAACCAACTATCCCTCTCTAAAAAGCAGTACAAGGTAGGCGAAAAACACCTCACCACGAGCCAATAAGGTGAGCGTGAAAAAATTCCTACCTGGCCCCTAATAAGGCGACCGGTTAAACCTGTACTGCTGAAGGGTGGGTGGGCAGGCCGAGAGCCACGAAAACAACTGCGTGGCTCAGGGCGGGGCTGGGACTCTTATAGTCCCAGCGCTCCACCCTCTACTAAGTCCTGGATGCCCAGGAAAGAGCCAGCAGTCTCCTCCTCCTTCAAGGAGGCAACCGCAGCCTCCCCGCCTATGGCCGCTATTGCGGCGCGGTGGGGTATGGGCTGAATTTTGTAGAGAAATAGGTGGTGGCGCTCAACCAGGGATTGTTATGCAGCTGCACCTACTATTCAATGGACAAGGTAGGTAAGAGGAGGGGGGCATCAAAAAAGTTCAGGACCTGCGCTCCTGTGAGCTCCTGCTGAATTCAAGGCCTGACCATGATGCTTTCCCTTTTACATCTTTACCTCAAGGAACAAGAGCCTCTCTTATTTTAAAATGAATGTGGAATAGGCCATTGCAGACTAAATGGGTACAGCCCTACAACTGGAAGAGGCGAGCCTTCAGCGATGTCAGCTAGCTGGTGAGAACGTTTCTGCAGGTTCCTATTTGTGCAACACTGAACAGATGACATTTTGTGGCAAGTTCACAAAATGCTACCTCAAGCGCAAGAGAACAGACACCTCCCAGCTCCCAAGAAACATTAACTCCAGGAGCAATGAAGAACTGGTACTCTGAAAAATAAAGACTGAGGAAGCCGTGTGAGATGTAGGTAGGTACCAGAAGGGTGCCCATCTGTTCTTAGCTATCTGGATGATGGTCCAGGTGGCACCTGAAGGATGACTCCTATTCCAAATTGCCTCCCATGATGTATTAATAATTTGTTAAACTGAGAAAATAGAAAAGCAGATGCTACCCGTTTCTAGTGTCGGGTCACGCCGATGAAGGGAGGCATTAAATCTGACTCTTAAAAACGTATGGAAGCGCCAGACTGCCTCCGTGTCCTGATAAACTTATCTCTACGCAAGATCAGGCAAGCAGCCATAGTTATTGAACACCCACAAGCTCTGTTTCTAAAAGATACAGATAAAAACTTCAAGGGCACCCATCAGACTAGAAACAACAATTATGCATTGGTTGATCTAAATTTCTGGAAAATTCAATAATTTAACTTCAGTCGTCCACTTGGTCCAAGATAATCATTTTCTGCATTGAGAGATAAACGAAGTTTGGGCGGCTTTGCAAACAGAGCTGGAGGCTTGCTGTTTGTGCATTCTTATCTCACTCACTCTGCCTTGCCTCATGCAAGGCTCAGCTGGGCTGGGCACTGCCACCTGCCTCATACAGGGCTTGGCTTGGCCAAGGCATGGCCCCAATCTGCGGATTTAGATATCCACGGATGCAGGGCTTTTTGCACAAGCAGGAACTCCTTTGTATATTAGGCTACACACCCCTGGTGTAGCCAATCCTCCTGGAGCTTACAGTAGGCCCAGTACGAAGAGCCTACGAAGTACGAAGAGGATTGGCCACATCATGAGGCAAGACAGAGTGAGTGAGATAAGAATGCAAGCCTCCAGCTGTGTTTGCAAAGCCTAATATGTGGCCTAATATGCAAAAAAATCCTGCACAGATATCTGATATCTAAATATGTTGCTATCAGATGTATAGGTGATGACCTATAAAACAGAGCTGTTCTGCCAGGTCTTTGATTGAGGTGGCAGATGTTCAACCATCCTGGCCTCCCCTGTCTATGGCCCTCCTCTCAGTGACCTTGTTGTTTTGGATATTATTTGGGCACTGGAGTCACTTGGGGCTTCTGCTATTCCTTGCCGGACATGAGGCATGGGTTTTTATTATCATCTGTTGCTGTCATCTACTGTCATTGCTCTTCTTTTTTGTTTGTTTAATTGTCAGATGGTTTTATGTGGTAAGCCTCCCTGAGCCTACATGTGAGGTGGAGTAGAAATTAAATAAAGAAAGAAATGATTGATGATGATGACAACAACGATGACGTATCTCTATGAAAATGTGGGTTTTTTTGGATCAAAGTCAGTGAGTATATCCAGGATCAGTGTTCCCTCTAAGCTGAGTAAGTGTGAGCTAGCTCACAGCATTTTTAGCCTCCAACTCACACATTTTTGTCTTAGCTCAGGAAGGATGGCCCCAGAGCAAACTAATTTATGTAGCAGTTCACAGCTTTAACGCCAGTAGCTCACGAAGTCGAATTTTTCCTCACAAGACTCCCCAGCTTAGAGGGAGCATTGCTCAGGGGACTATTTTTCATTTCGGATTCAAACCCTAGCTTGATCCTGTGGTTGTGACTGTAAATAAATATCTCCGCCGAGACCTGAGAGATCACAATAAAAATTGTCCCATCAGTCTGGCTCAGGTTTTGGACCCCTTTCTTCCTCCACTGCACCTGAGAGAAAACATGCTGAGAGAGAAAACATGCTGATATATCGGACCAGGTATCTGCAGTAGGGTTCTTGAACTTCAGGGAAATTAAATGGCAGACAATAATATTCACATGGGATGGAGAGGTTCTGAGCCAATCGGTTGCAGTCCCCTTTCAGGGGGTATAAGACAGCTGTCCAGATTGAGAGAAAGTACAATGAAACAATTGACAATGGCTTTGCATTCATTCCTTCTTGGCAACGGCACAATGAAAGAGCAGGTGTTTGAAATATTAAAACTCCGGGACTGGACACATCACGATTGCATTTTTCTCTGACAAAGAAGGAGTATTGGAGGTGCCCCCCCCCCTCCTCCCTGTTACATCAGCTGGAAATCTATGTACTTGACATATGGTTCACTTGGATGCAAAAATTAAAGACTCTGAAAAGCCTCTATCGCATGGTAATTTTTGGAGGTAGCCCAGGAGCTAAAGTGCCTTCCTAACAAGGCAAAATCGTGTGGGTTGCCCAAATGTAAATTTCCCTCGTCTGTCCAAGTTTCAATAAATATTTGGCATCGTATTCTTACATGGAAATGAAGACTGGTTAATGGGACTCATGCCTCTTCCCCCAGAGAGAGTCGGTTGAAGTGGCCAACTCCTGATGATGAATAGTTGGATGGGGGAAAAAAGTGCTAATGGCATATTGCGCTTATTATATTTAAAAGTGCGAGCATATTAATTGAAGAAGTGTATAAAGCTGCCGGGGTTACATGTTGTGCAGAAAGCTTTGCTGCTCAGCAGGGTATGTATAGTTTCAGGCCGATTTCGAGGATAGGTAGAGAGCAAAGAATGAGAAGGAAACAAAGGCGTGACGTCATTGGCCAAGTTGATTACAATTCAAGGCGAGAGAAGAAATCAGGATGGGGGGAGAGAGACAAAAAAAGAAGCTGTGTGGAAATTAATGAAGTAGAATTGCTGCCACTGAAGCAATCTTGGCTCAGGCAAACGGGGGGAAGCAAAAAGGAAGTCTTTATTTCCTTCACAAATATATTTAAAAAGTGAGAGCTCCAGGATACTAAAAGAGCAAGAGATTTGACTCATGAGCCACAGCTATGATGGCTTTCTTGGAGACAATTCATGCAACCACTTCACTTCTGTCACACAGTTTCAGCCTAACCTACTTGCACAGATTGTTGTGAAGATAAAATTGGGAAAGAAAGAACCATATTATTATTCTGGGCTCCTTGAAAGAAGGGTGGGATGGATAGATAGATAGATAGATAGATAGATAGATAGATAGATAGATAGATAGATAGATAGATAGATAGATAGATAGATAGATAGATAGATAGATAGATAGATATTATGTACACCCGGGGGTTGTTTTGTAGAAAAATAGGTGGTAGAGCTCATTAGCATAACTCATTAGCATATGCCACCGCCCCTTTAGCCAAAAGCAACCAAATGCAAGAAAGGAGAGCTCCAGGCGAGTGAAGCCTGCTTGGACTGGCTAGGGATCCAGCCAACCCAAGCAGGCCTTACTCACCTGGGGCTCTCCTTTGCCACTCTCCGCACCCACCCCCAGTCAAACGGCCAGCAAGCCACCCACCGCCCAAAATCACATATCTGGATGAGAGTTGATTGTTAAAAGGGACTGGGATACCCTATCTCAGAGGTGGCCAATGGTAGCTCTCCAGATGTTTTTTGCCTACAACTCACATCTGCCCCAGCCATCAGCCATGCTGGCTAGGGCTGATGGGAGTTGTAGGCAAAAAACATCTGGAGAGCTACCGTTGGCCACCCCTGCCCTATCTAGTGGTGTCTCTCTGTGAGTGAGAGAGAGGACCTGGGATGTGAAATGGTCATGGCTCTCTGCTTTTGAAGGGGCAAGATGGGTGGTGAACTCTGACTGCCAAACCCACCTGTAACACTGACTCTCTGGGACAGAGTTGTGGAGAGGGGGAGGCGGTCTGAGTGAGTGAAAGAGTCCCCCATGGTATGATGAACTGGTTTTTCTTAGGTCATAAGAAGATCCATATTTGGAAGAATTCCCCCAAAGTGAACTGACTGAATGTACACGTGATGCTTCTGATTGACTCTAGATGCGTGATGAACCTAACTGATTCAGCTTGCGCTAATTCAATCCGATGTGACTGGAAGCCATTGATTTTGGCTGCATAACACATGAACAAGTGTCTCTGTGCTTGTTTATGTGTGTGCACATGTGTGAAGCAGCCCTTGTGCAAGCGATAGACAATAAACACCATTCTTTTTACTGAGTGTATAACTCTGTAATACATGGCTTAGCTGCATCCAATGGAATTTTATATCCCATCGTAAGGTTTCATGTTGCTTTTGTCATGATCAGGGTTTCTGCTTGGCTCTCATCTTGCTGTATCTTATTCTCTGACCTTGCTGATGCTTGTCAAGTTCAGTTGCTTGTTGAACATCTTGCCTAGCATCATCGTCCTGGCTTGTCTACGCTCATAAGATGCGCTAGCGCTGCTTGTTTGTTACGAGTGAAGAGCTTTGGCATTGAGCTATTGCGAAGGGAGTGTGTTGTCAGCTCCCTGCCACAGCTGTCAGCAGTGTTAACTTCAACACCATCCTACCCTGTTCTTCCTTCAACCACTCCATGTTTCCGTTCTTCCTTCAACCACTCCATGTTTCCGTTCTTTTTCAACCTTGATGAGGAATATAGGAATATCACAGAAGCCATTTTGGATCAGGCCAATGGCTCATCCAGTCCGACATTTTGTGTCACCCTGGACCGTCAGAAGATCTAGAAGGCCTCTCAGTATTGTCCACCCAAGCACCAAGAATACAGAGCATCACTGTTCCAGACATAGCATTCCATCTATACCTTGTGGCTAATAGCCACTCATGGACCTCTGCTCCAAATGTGTATCTTGTCCTCCTTCGAAGCTGTCTATGTTTATAGCTGCCACAGCTTCTTGCAGCAGTGAATTCCTTATGTTAATTACTCCTTGGGTGAAAGAAGTATTTCCTTTTATTTGTTCTACGTTTACTGCTCATTAGTTTCATTGAGAGCCACGAGTTGTTGTATTGTGTGAGAGGAAAGTAGTTCTTGCTCTACCTTTTCTATCCCATGCATATTTTTGTAAAACCCCATCAGGTCACCCCTCAATCATTGTTCCTCCTAGCTGAAAAGCCCTAACCTCTTTAACCTTTCTTCATAAGAGAAGATGGCTCATCCCCTTTATCGGTTCTGTTCAGTTCAGTTCAGACCTTTATTGGCATAAAAGCAATAATGATTCACAATCAAAAGTAGGTACAAAGGCCTGAAGTATAGTAAGAACATTACAAAAAGCAAACAATTAAAATAGCAGCCAATAATACTAATCAAGAGTAGACACCCAGCAATTAAAATACAGTAGTATGCCTAGATTTAATTTTATAGACTTCTACTAAGATATTCACAACACATGTAGTAATGTGGGGATCAACATCTTTTAAAAATTAGATTAGAGTTTCCCTTTTAGTAAATACATTATGTTGGAGATATTCAGCTAAAAATTGTCTACGTTGTGAGGCCAGGAAAGGACATTCTAAAATAATATGGGATATAGAATCAAGGTCTCCTAATTCACATGGACATAATCTATTTTGGAGAGGTATCTGTCTAAACCTACCAAAGAGAACTGTTGATGGGAAGGCATTTAAACATGCCAGAAATGGGGAATCTAAAGTAAAAAAAAATAATGGGGTCTCTTCCCATGTCTTTGGAGTATACCTAGATTGGCTGCAAAGCAAATGGGGGGATGTGAGGGGAACATTTTTTTTTTGTATTCGTGATCCATGAGCCTTAGTTGGATTGTTCTTAAAATATATAGTTTATCACATAAGAACAGAGTGTCCACCTAAATACCAGGTTTTTGTAGTGTGTGGGTAAATGCAGAGAGCCAAGTAATGTTGTGCCTGTCTTTCCTCAGGTAGTACAATAAACTACCTGAATCTGTTCTGAAATGAATTTTTAACCAGAACTTAAAAGCCATAATCCAGGCTCTGGTTTCTAGAAGATGTAAACAAGCTCTGCACAAATGGATGAGTAAGGGACACATTTTGGGAGCACCTGAAATCTGATGAAAGAATGATGATTGCACATTCTCCACGCATGGACTAAAAGTTCCAATCCACAAAGGTATGCCATATAGCAACTGAGGAAGGATTTTGGCATTGCAAATTTTCTCAGAGTTGCTGGAATGAACTGGTTACCTCCTAAGAAATAAAACTTTTTAATTTGCGCCAGAGAACATTTTACTAAACTTACAGATCTATTACCATGCATTGACCATCTAAGGTTGCAGTTAAAGGTAATTCCCAGACACTTGTAAGTCTTCGCTTGTTTGATTTCTTCTGTACCAATGCATCATTTAAATAGGTGACAGCTCTTTGAAAAGACCAGGATTTTTGATTTTTCGTTATTAATTACCAGTTGATTCAATCTGCAGTATCGGTGAAATGCTTTCAAGTATTTTCGGAGGCCAATTCTGGTACGTGAAAGAATAACGGTGTCGTCAGCATATAGCAGTAAAGGCTAATTGTTCTAAGAAGGGAGGATGGCCACCCACAGCGGACATATGTTGATTCAAGTCATTCAGAAACAGATTAAAGAGATAAGGGGCAAGAACACAGCCCTGTTTTACTCCTTTAGTGGGAAACTGGAAGAGAGCTGACCATCAGGGAATACTTAATCATTTTAGGTGCCCTTTTCTAGACTTTTTCCAATACTGTAATATAGGTCTTTGAGGTGCAGTGACCAAAACTGTACACAGTATTCCAAATGAAGCTGGACCATAGATTTATTGGTCTGACTGATTTGTTTTTAGCTTACAAATTTGTGATCAGCATTGTAAGCTCTTGGTGGACTGGCTGCATCAGGGGGCGTGGCCAAATATGCAAAGAAGCTTCTGCTAGAATTCCTCTCCTGCTTTTCAGTCCCCTTCCTAATAATCCTCAGCATAGCATTTGCCTTTTTTAAAATTGCAGTTGTACACTGAGTGGACATTTCCAGTGAGTTATCTACCATGACTCCAGGATCGCTCTCCTGGTCAGTTAGTGCCAGTCCTGACCCCATAAATGTATATTTATAGTCAGGAGTCATGTTGTAGAAAAAGAGGTGCAGGAGCTCATTTAGCACAACCCATTTGCAGAACTTGTTAACATATGCCACACACCCCTGACATCACCAGGTATACTAAATTTATATCAGCTCAGCATCTACCTTAAAATGCTTTTTGCACGATACATCATAATAAACATAGAAGATGAAGAAGATGAAGATATTGGATTTATATCCCGCCCTCCACTCCGAAGAGTCTCAGAGCGGCTCACAATCTCCTTTATCTTCCTCCCCCACAACAGACACCCTGTGAGGTGGGTGGGGCTGGAGAGGGCTCTCACAGAAGCTGCCCTTTCAAGGACAACCTCTACCAGGGCTATGGCTGACCCAAGGCCATTCCAGCAGCTGCAAGTGGAGGAGTGGGGAATCAAACACAGTTCTCCCAGATAAGAGTCCGCACACTTAACCACTACACCAAACTGGCTCTCCAGAGCAGAGGTCCGTCAGTGACTATTAGCCACAGTGTGTTGTTGGAACTCTCTGTCTCGGGCAAGTGATGCTCCATATTTTTGGTGCTTGGTGGAGGGGGGGCAGTGGGAGGGCTTTTAGTTTCCTGGCCCCACTAATGGACCTCCTGATGGTACCTGTTTTTTTCAGCCCCTGTGTGACACAGTGTTGGACAGAATGGGCCGGGGTGGGCCTGATCCAGCATGGCTTCTCTTATGTTCCTATGTTCTTAATAAAACTTTATTCCCATCATACTTTTAAAATTACTTTCTCCTAGGTGGCCACAGTGGCATGTTGAAGATTTCCATCTGTCCGCCTGATATGTTTTGGTTATTTTCCTTTTGTTGTGGGGAAGAACTATTAGAAAGTGGGTCAACTCTTAAGAGTTCAGCAAAATTCTCACAGGGGGTTTGAAGCCCAGAAGCGTTTTAAACCAGCCTGGTTTGGGATGCTTCCGGTGCACCGGAAGCTGCCGGTCTGGACCCAGTCAGGATAATAATTTAAGGATGGGCAGTATTAAACAAAATAACGAATGTGAGAAAGTTTTAAGCAAGACAACAAATGTGATTTAACAGATAACATAACTGCTTTAACAGATAATGTACCTTCTTTCCCAATTTAGCATGGTACCCTTGAAGCATTGATGCTAATAGAATTCAGATTAGCACGTTTCTTTATTTCTTACCTAATACCAAAGCCCATGATTTCTCCCCCACCCTCTGTGATCTACGATCCTTTTACCGCAGAAGTAAATGCAATTAGATTTCTCCATCCAGTGAATCACCTGTGTTGATTTTATTGGTGCATATTCAAATTCACAGCTCAACATTTTGTCAAAAAATAAAAAAGAAAGGTCTCAAAATGAAATTGGGTAACTGATCATTTATGATCCTGTGAATAATTTAAGTGCAATTATGCTTTAGACAGGATTGTGGGGTGCAATAATAATAATTACTCACTGCTGAGAACCAGAAACTAGATGAGGTATGGCATACGTGTATAAAATCAAGTACATTGAGGACAATTCCATCCCCATACCAAAAGTGTGCATCTTTTCTAGAGAATCATCTTTACTCAGTGGCAATGGAAAATGCCATCAAGTCACAGTCAACCTGTCAACTCTATAGGTTTCAAGATAAGAGTCAAAGAGAGGTGGTTTGCCATTGCCTATCTCTGTGCAGCAACTCTGTACTTCCTTAATAATGTCCCATCCAAGTACTAACCACAATCAACTTTGCATAACTTCCAAGATCTGATAAGATCAGGCTAGTCTGGGCCTCCCAGGTCAGAGCAATAATTAAATGTCATCAAAGGGTGGAATTCTAGCAGGAGCTCCTTTTCATATTAGGCCACACCCCTCTAATGTAACCAATCCTTCAAGAGCTTACAAAAAAGAGCCTTCTAAGCTCTTGGAGGATTGGCTACATCAGGGGTGTGTGGCCTAATACGCAAAGGAGCTCCTGTTAGAATTCCACCCTTGAATGTCATCAAGTCACAAGTGGTTTATGGAGACCCTTTACAGGGTGTTCAAGGCAAGGGATGAGCAGAGGTGGTTTGCCTTTGTCTTCTTCTGCCTTGGTATTCCTTTGTGGTTTTCCATCAGAGTGCAATCCATGGCCAACGCTGTTTATCTTCTAAGCTTTAATGAGCTTGGGCTATTAATGGCTGTTCAGGACTGTTTACTTAGACAAACAGAAAGCAAAACTAGTAGAAAATAGGATGGTTTGGAATGTTACAGGAACGGTTTTCTTAGTTCAAAATTTAGCTTCCTAAATGCATATAAACAATACAGGCCCATTATGCCGGGGTCACGGTTAGCTTTTTTGTACTCAAAGGAGACATCAGTTTGCATGAACTATGTGACCTGTGAGTGTAACTTATAGCTCATTATTTTCATCCTGTAGCTCATGGGTCTAAATGTCAATGGTTTGTAAAATCTGAAGCATGCATTTTGCCCCATAAGAAATGCCCCTCTCCCCAAAATGGCAGAGATCCATGCTTTGCTGGGATTGGAAGATCCAGTTGGATCAGGTTTCACAAGCAGATCTTGCTTCCCCAATCACTAGGATGGCTCATCAGGCCAAACCCTGTTCCACCAAATGAGCAACCCAACCAAGCGTTGGTTTGCCCATTTTCTGCTGAGACTAAGGACTGGAACGGAACACAGAACAAAAAGAGAAGTGTTTAAGTCCTTATGTGGATTCCCAGTGTAGTCATCTTGACAAATGTGCTTCCTGGAAAGTTCTAAGGTTACCTAAACCTTAGGAATCTAGTCTTGGGAAAGCATTTGCCAAAGTGCATACATTGTGAGATAACACCAGTTTGCTCCTTTGTTTAAAAAAAAAAAATCCTCCATGCTTTTTCGTGTTTTTGCTCCCTCTAATTGTCGATGCAATATTACATTGCTTTATGCCTGGCGTAACAAACGTGGAGGAACACAAAAGTGAGGGAAGTGAACATGTGGGAAAGCCCAACATTCATGAACTTTGTCACAGGACCTTTGGTTTGAATCCTTAGGAGTGGGGAAGGAACACATCACAAGCAGGACAGAGCTGCAAGAATCTGCTCATGCCTACTCACAGGACTTTTTTGCAGCAGGAACTCCTTTGCATATTAGGCCACACACCCCTGATGTAACCAATCCTCCAAGAGCTTACAGGGCTCTCATTACAGGGCCTATTGTAAGCTCCATGAGTTTGGTGTAGTGGTTAAGTGTGTGGACTCTTATCTGGGAGTACCAGGTTTGATTCCCCACTCCTCCACTTGCACCTGCTGGCATGGCCTTGGGTCAGCCATAGCTCTGGCAGAAGTTGTCCTTGAAAGGGCACCTGCTGTAAGAGCCCTCTCAGCCCCACCCACCTCACAGGGTGTCTGTTGTGAGGGAGGGAGATAAAGGAGATTGTGAGCCGCTCTGAGACTCTTCGGAGTGGAGGGCGGGATATAAATCTTCTTCTTCTTCTTCTACATCAGGGGTGTGTGGCCTAATATGCAAATGATTCCTGCTACCAAAAAAGCCCTCCCTACTCAGAATTGTAGACCCAGGACTGGGGACTGGAATCTCTGCCCAACTGCTGCTGAGCAGTGCAGCAAATGAGAATGTCTTCTTCTTTTCTTTTTGTATTTTGTGCGTATGTGAGTGCGTCTGCACATGGAAGTCATATTGACTTCTGGTGACTGACCCATATTGGAGCCTGAAGGCTATTCAGAGAGGTAGCTGAATAAACCCTGTCCCGCCTCCCAACTACTAGGATTTCAAGGAGGTTTTCCATCCAAGTACTTGCCAGAATTGACCCTTCTTGCCTTACGAGATCTGACGATATTGGGCTTGCCTGGACTCTCCAGGTCAAGGCAAGAATTTCGACTCTTCCCTCAACTATTGCTTTCTTCCCTGCAAACCTGTTTTCCAGATCTTTGCCAACACAGAAAACCTGCATCTGTATGCGAAAGGTATAAAGGGGGGGGGGGGGGGCGGGGAATGTGGTTAGGTATTTCACTCCTGCTTGATGCATATTTACTGCTAATTATCTCCTTGTTCTATTTTGTTTTTTCGTACCTGTTTGGCTCAAAGTCAGCTTCATAGGCACAAACTTGCAATATCTTCATTTTCTCTCACTATAATTCTTTCTAACTTACGCCATCTCCTCTTTCTCTTTTTATTTAAGCATTCCCTTTCGTTTGGCTTGGGGTGGAGCAAGGCAATATTCTTAACTTAAGCATCAAAAACTCTGGCCCAGTTCTCAATTTAAAAGGTAAAGGTAGTCGCTTGTGCAAGCACCAGTCGTTTCCAACTCTGGAGTGACACCGCTTTCGCAATGTTTTCACGGCAGACTTTTGACGGGGTGGTTTGCCATTGCCTTCCCCAGTCATCTCCACTTTCCCCCCAGCAAACTGGATATTCATTTTACTGACCTCGGAAGGATGGAAGGCTGAGTCAACCTGAGCCGGCTACCTGAAAACCCAGCTTCCTCCGGGGATCGAACTCAGGTCATGAGCAGATGGCTCCGACTGCGGTATTGCAGTTAATTATCAATTCACTTATTCCTCATTGGTTGGTTGGTTGGTTATTTGTTTATTTATTTATCGGCAAACTGGACTTTATCTTAAATGCTAAATAATATGTGCTGCAAGGTTATATATGCTGCAGTACTTTACGCACAGTAGAATTTTTGTTGCGTGTGGCATTGATCTACTTGATACTGCTTCGTTCAACAAAGCTCTGTATAACTTGGGATTTTGAATATGGGCATATGACGCTGCCTTATACTGAATCAGACCCTTGGTCCATCAAAGTCAGTATTGTCTCCTCAGACTGGCAGCGGCTCTCCAGGGTCTCAAGCTGAGGTTTTTCACACCTATTTGTCTGGACCCTTTTTTGGAGATGCCGGGGATTGAAACTGGGACCTTCTGCTTCCCAAGTAGATGCTCTACCACTGAGCCACCGTCCCTCCCCTTATCATTTTTTGTTTTTAAAAAGGAACTGTCGTTTGGCCTGGCTGACATGACTTCATTCATATTTTTGTATCACCCCACAGCTGCGTAGAGGACTCGAGGCAGCATATAGATGAGCCCCATTGATTTTGGTCAAGTTCTTTGCCCGAGGCAGTCTATTGCATATATTGATCCCCAGCCTGGAATCTCTGCAGCCTTGCCTCTTCTTGAAGATGTCTGTTATCATGTACATTTTCAGAGCATTTAGAATATCCTGATCTCATAACTTTGGGCTGAACATGCCCAGAATTTTAAACAAAGATTTATTTGCTTTTGTTAGAAATCTAACATCATGATGTGAACAAATGCCGCAGCTTTCCAGTCTGTCTGTTCTTCATCTTATGGCCTTAATAATATTCCACCATCCAAACTCAAGTACAATTATTTTGGAAGGCTCTTTGTGCTGTCAGTTTTACCTTTTTTATTATCCAAATGATATATGCTTATCTATATCGCGCTGCACTTGTATCGGAAAAGCTTCTGACACTGATTGGCTGAGCCCGCGTGGTGGCATGGAGTGTTCCGTTTCCCCGGGAACTAATTACTTTGCAGTGCTGCCCCTGTGAGGGAAGAGAGAGTCGTCGGATTGGCTGTGATTAGCACTCGGCGTGAGGAAAGGCTGAAGACTGGGACGATGGCTGTAGAAAACCTAAGGGACAGGAAGCTCGGTGGCTAAAAGGCTGAAATAAGGATGTTGGAAAATGAGGTTAAGAAAATGTTGTGTACGATGACCTAAGTGAAGACTACAATGGGTGTTCCTGCCTGGCTCATTGGAGCCATAAGGACTGAGCTTGGGGACTCGGGAACAATGGGCAGTAGGATCCAAATCCCTGCTCCAATCACGGCCCCCCTGCTGGGTTGAATGATCCAATGGTGTGCTTGCAAGGGAACCCTGAGTTGTATATAGTTGGCTCAGTTGGCCCAGTTCTCCAGTCTTAGAGTGCAGCCCTATACTATGCTGTACCTAATAAAGAGCTATGATCACTACCACCTGGCTTCTTCATTGTATTGAACCCACTATATTATAGAAAATGAGTCAAAAAGGGGGCATGAGAGGAGAGAGCTCTGATTCTAAATTGTTCTTATGAAATTTAAAGAAGAAGAAGATATTGGATTTATATCCTGCCCTCCACTCCGAAGAGTCTCAGAGCGGCTCACAATCTCCTTTACCTTCCTCCCCCACAACAGACACCCTGTGAGGTGGGTGGGGCTGGAGAGGGCTCTCACAGCAGCTGCCCTTTCAAGGACAACCTCTGCCAGAGCTATGGCTTACCCAAGCCCATACTAGCAGGTGCAAGTGGAGGAGCGGGGAATTAAACCCGGTTCTCCCAGATAAGAGCCCGCACACTTCACCACTATACCAAACTGGCTCTCCAGTTTAAAGAAATACTAGGGTTGCCAGGGCTGATTTGGAAAATACCTGGAGACTTTAGGAGTCGATCCGGGAGAGGGCGGGGCTTAGGGAGGGGAGGAGGCTCAGCATGGTGCAATGCCATAGAGCCCATCCTTCAAAGCAACCATGTTCTATGGGGGAGCTGATCTCTGCCAGTTGAAGATCAGTTGTAAAAGTGGAAGATCCCCAGGCCCCACCAGGAGGCTGGCAACCCTAGGAAATACACTGGGGGAAATATAAGTGCTAGGGGGGCTGTAGGAGAGATAGTGGAAAATGAAAGTAGATGTAGTGAGAAAAGCAAGACTTAAAGGCACATCTGCAGAAAAGAACAATAAGAGGAAAGGATTGGAGCTCTGCACTGTTGGCAAGAATGAATTGGACAAGGAACAGGGATGTGGAACAGAAAGGTGCAACAAGAAGTGAATGGACATAGCACAGCTAGGTCTAGACCAGGGGTGGCCAAACTTGCCTAACCTAAGAGCCGCATAGACCAAACATCAGATGTTTGAGTGCTGCAAAACATGAATGTCAGATGTTTGAGAGCCACCGCAAGACAGGAAGGAAGGAGTGGAAAGAAAATAACTTTAATGTTAAGTGCATTCTCCAAGCCACTGGCTGGCTTGGCTTGGAGAATGCATTTAAAGAGAGAAATGCCTTCTCCAAGCTGGCTGACAGAATGGTGGGGGCTTCAAGAGCCAGTTTGGCCACCCCTGGTCTAGACTGAGATCCTCAACCTTGCTGAGGTTGCGGGCACTTCAAAGGTTTTGGGAAAGGGTAATGGATGTCAGCCAAATTAGCTGGCATAGAAGGTGGCCTCAAACTCAAATTCACCTCCACCTTCAATCCTTGTTTTGAGTTTGTACTCCTTAATTTGTCTCAAATTCAATGCCCTTTATTTTTGCTCCATTTTGTAGTCGAGAGCCATGGTACGTCCACTACCATATTTTCTTCCATATTTTCCTATTATTAACTTGACTGAACTATTGGGTGGGAGCTTGCTTATATATATGCTGCATGTGATGTCTTTGAACCATTTGTTGAGAGGCCTGTGAATACTCTTCTGTTGAAGTTCTCCTCCTAGCACCATCTGGACCTGCTTGTATCATGCGCCTTTATTCCCAGCAATGCTGCTCTAAAGGAGAGGTTCTGTACTTGTAACAATTCAATTAAGGCAGTGTCCCTTTATAAAGGGATCTAAGTTGATAGGCAGTGCTGTTGTAGAATACAGGGAAGTTGTGTTCTCTTCAAACTCCTCTGCAATAATGTCCTGTAAGTGGGAAGCTGAATGAATTGTTAGGCAAGATGTTTTCTCCTTAATACCCAATGAATTATTTGAAGAGATCTTCTTCTTCTTTTTCTTCTTCTCCTCCTCCTCCTCTTCTTCTGCCATGGAGCTACATAAAACAAGATGTTCCTACCATTCTAAACTTGGACAGATATCCCAGAGCCAGTTTGGTGTAGTGGTTAAGTATGCGGACTCTTATCTGGGACAACCGGGTTTGATTCCCCACTCCTCCACTTGCACCTGCTGGCATGGCCTTGGGTCAGCCATAGCTCTTGTAGAAGTTGTCCTTGAAAGGGCAGCTGCTGTGAGAGCCCTCTCCAGCCCCACCCACCTCACAGGGTGTCTGTTGTGGGGGAGGAAGGTAAAGGAGATTGTGAGGCGCTCTGAGACTCTTCGGAGTGGAGGGCGGGATATAAATCCAATATCTTCATCTTCTTCTTCTAATGCATGCCTTCTTGCAGGAATGAATTCAATATAGGGATGGGCACAAACCGAAAAGCAAACTGTCATTTGAGCACAAACTGGGCCAGTTCATGGTTCATTTTGAACTGGTTCATTTGATCATGTCATTCTGGAATCCAAAAACAAACTGCCTTTTTTCCTGTGGAGGTTCTGGTGGTTTGCAGCACAAAGAGAGAAGAGTTCGTTCTTATGAGAGCAGAAGAATAGTTTGCTGCCTGGCTAATTTAGGAGAGACTTTGAAGGAAGGTGTTCCTTGTGGTTTAAGGGACCAAACCTGAAGCTAGAGGTGAGCTTTTCTGGGGGCACCTGCTTTGAGGGGCTATAACTTGGACATCCCAAATCCAATCTTCCCCAGACGTGTAGGGTGGGTGGAGAGAGCCCGCTGAACTCACTCCCTGTGAGTTTGGCACCTCTGACTTGTCAGAGGGATAGATCCCAGTAGGCAGCCGTGTTGGTCTGAAGCAATAGAACAAAGCAGCAGACAAGTTGGACCTTTAAGACCAACTAAGTTTTATTCAGAATGTAAGCTTTCGTATGCTCTTAAGTAGACTTCATCAGACAAAACGGGAATGGCAAGCAGCAATTCTTAATATAAGTGGGCAGTGAGTCGGTATGTGGAATCATGGGAATGTTTTTAGCAGATTAAAAGAATCACGAATAGGGATCTGTGTTTGTTAGTGTTAGAACAAAGCAGGGTTGAAACAACACTGGAGGGTGATAAAAAGCAGACTGCTGTTGTAGGTGCGAAGTGCCATAAATCTAGGTAGCATTCTGGCTTTGTTAGTTTCAATAGAGGGCATGGTTTCTCAAGAGTTTGTAACATTCGTTATAGTTTGCCATTAGAAAAAAAGGAAGACATTAAAATACAGTGGAGGGGGGATGTTCTATCACCTCCCAAACCAAACAAACAGCAAACCAGTTTGGGAAAATGGTGGTTTGTATAAGTTCATGGTCCATGCAATCAAATGAACCAACATGAACCACTATTTTCCAAGTTCGTGCCCATCCCTACTATGTGCATCTCAAGTGCTGCTGCTGCTGTTATTATTATTATTATTATTATTGTTGTTGTTGTTGTTGTTGTTGTTATTATTATTATTCCACCCATTCCCCCATGAGGGCTCAGGGCAGAGTACATCAATATAGATAATAATAAAATTACAATAAAACTACAATAAAGTCAATTACAATAGCTAGTTAATAGTACAGCAGGATGGTTCAGCAGGATGGTGGAGTGAGATGGTACAGCAGTGTGGTACCGCAGGGGAGGCCAACCAATCTAACAAGTGGATGCCCGCTGCCTCATCCAAAAGCCTGGCAGAACAACTTGGTCTATTAGGAATAATTAATGTTCATTGACTTCTCTGGAAACTCCTTGGATGCTCTTGCCTAACAGCATCTGAATTCATCTCAAAAGTTTACATAGATGAGTGCTTTTTGAACTTGCACTCTGCTTTCAGTCAATACGTCCAAAGTTGACTTGTCTACTTAAGAGTTCCTAAATGGTTTCCATGAAACCACTTCACATGGTGGAACATTCTGGTGCATTATTTGTGTGTGTGTGTGTGTACATACTCATTCCACATAAGGCACTGGCCTGGCCTTTTAAGGCCCATGGGAACTGGCTTTGGAACAAACCATTGCAGCTGCACAATGCAGGGGTAAATTGATTGCAACGTACACTGCCTTTCAAATGAACAAGCAGAGAAAGCACTGATAATGTTCTAAGGATCGCCAGAAACTCCTGAACCCCTTGAATCACCATTTCAGGTAAAAATTCAGGCTCAGCACCAGCATTTGGTCACTCTCAGCTCCCCACAGTTTAGCCAAGCAATTTACCTGCAACCAATTCAATCTCAACTCGGTCGATGGGGCCAATAAGTCTACATCTATTTGGCTTAACTGGAATGTTGATTGGTCTCCCCAGTGCGCGTAACGTTTTGTTCTGTAAGAGTCGAGTTTTAACTCCCGGCACTGAAATTGTTGCTTGATTCAGGAAGAAAGAGCAGGTCGGTGGCAGGTGTTGGTGGGAAGCCAAACATCTCTAAGAGATTGCTGCTGCGTGAAAGGAAATTCATCTGCTTCAATTTGGCCTTTGTGTTGTTGGTATTGTTCAATGTAATTGTTTTGCTAAATGTAGTGATACCAAAAGGTCAGTGGATTTATCTATAATGGAGACTTAAAGGGGACTTGGAATCCTTTTCTTTCCCTTTTCTCAGCAATTGCCCCATCCAAAAAGAAATGACAGGTGGTAATTTTCAAGCACCCATACGACATTTCCTTGACCTGTGGCAAACAGGTCAATAGGCAGGTGTGAAATAAATCAAGAAGTATAGCTGTCAGCAACTGAGAGGGTTCTGTCAAATGGGATTTTGTCGGATGACCTATCACGACTGAACACCAGGGATTGCAAATGATTGGCCCTCCTTCGGAGATCGTCTTAATTCTAATTGGGAACTGTTCTTAAATCAGATTTGTTTTGAGGAATGCTGGAGTGCTAGATCTTGATGCCTCACTTATCTCGGTGGGAGAGTTAAGTACACACATAACCACATGATACTAAACAGAGTTGCCCCCAGTCTGTTGAAGTCCACAGGTTTAGAAGGGTGTAACTTTGCTTAAGAATGCACTGTAATTTTCTCCACTGGGACCTGGGATTTGGCAAGCCTATTTTCTCCTATCCGCATTCATAACTTTGATTGTGACATTCCAGACTTCCAATGCTAATGGGCCTTATGACTGAGATTGGAATGTCACAAAAAGTAGTAAATACTAGAGGCTACACAAAAATAAAAGAAAAGAATAGCTAATTCACAATCCTTAATTGTGTACAACCAAATTCTTAATATATATGCTGCAAACAGTACAGTGCAAACTACCCCTAAATACAGCGCATGATGCAGTAAAGTATAACAATTGAGGGGTGGCCAAACTTGTGTAATGTAAGAGCCACATAGAATAAATGTCAGCTGTCTGAGACAGGAAGGAAGGAAGGAAGGAAGGAAGGAAGGAAGGAAGGAAGGAAGGAAGGAAGGAAGGAAGGAAGGAAGGAAGGAAGGAAGGAAGGAAGGAAGGAAGGAAGGAGGGAGGGAGGGAGGAAGGGAGGAAGGAAGGAAGGAAGGAAGGAAAGAAGGAAGGAAGGAAGGAAGGAAGGAAGGAAGGAAGGAAGGAAGGAAGGAAGGAAGGAAGGAAGGAATGAGGGAGGGAGGGAGGGAGGGAGGAAGGAAGGAAGGAAGGAAGGAAGGAAGGAAGGAAGGAAGGAAGGAAGGAAGGAAGGGAGGGAGGGAGGGAGGGAGGGAGGGAGGGAGGAGAGGAGAGGTGGGAAGAAAGCAACTTTAACTTTAAACACATTTTCTAAGGCATCGGATTTAAAGAGACAAATGCCTTCTCCAAGCTGACCAACAGGGTGGTAGGGGCTTTGAGAGCTGCACAATATGTGTGAAAGCCACAGTTTGGCCATCCCTGGTATAAGAATTGACATTCTACCAAGACACTGTTTCAATTTCTTCATCAGAACTGTTTCATTTGTTACAGTCCTGTTGGAATCTGGCCTTGTGCAGTTGTTTTACAGACAATCATGAATTGTCTACATCTATAACATCTACATACATGATATAACATGTAAGTGGACTCATTACAGGGGAGGAAAATCACACATACTGAGATCAGGACAAACATTTTCTTGTTCTTAGTATTTTGTATAATGTAAGGAATTGCTTTGGAAATGTCACTCTCAATAATTCAGGCCTCAGTACTTTTAAAGGCCAGATTTTTTTTTTTTCAGGAACTTCATATAGCATTGATATAAAAGGGTGTCAGCAGTCTTCCTGTTGAACATTGGGAATATCCACCATACAGATTAGGTTGCAGAAAGCAGAGCACAGACATGGTAGGCAGACCGTCTCAGATTCAATCTCTGGCATTTCTAGTTGAAAGGATTTCAGATAGCAGGTGCTAAGAAGCAACATTCTCTATCAGAGACTATTTATTTTTCAAATTTGTAGACTGCCCGCCCCCTGAGTGCACACAGCTCAGGGTGGTGAACAACATAATGATAAAAACATTCATGAATAACAGAACAATATAAATAATATGTTAATAAAAACATTCCCAGGCGCCGTTTAACATATCAGATTCTAATTATGTCTCTGCCCCACAAGAAGATGTAAAAGAGGCAGGAGGAGAGGAGGAGGGAGAGGGAACGCCAGAAGGCACTCAACCAAAAGCCTGGCAGAACATCTCTGCCTTGCAAGCCCTGTAAAACTGCATTAAATCCCACAGGGCATGCTGGCCACACCCACCAACTTCCCTCCCTCAGAGGCAAGATTTTCCCTCTGTTTTTCTTTCCCTTTGTGACTGAACCACCCTAATTATCTGTTTTCTTCTTTCCTGAAGGACACTGGCTGTCCCACCCTGTCACAGTATGATATTTTACTACTGGCTCAGCCCAGTAACCTGAGGGAAGAGCAACTGAAATCTAAACAACTGAACTTAAATTCAGTTTAAACAACTGAAAAAGCACTCAGGGTTTTCTAACATTCAAAAATAACAAAATATTTTATTCAACATAAAGGAGGAAAGGTCAAGTTAAACTAAGGGTAAAATTTCTGAGATAACTCACTATAGAATTCTGAGGTAAATCAATACATGTGCAGACTTCAGTTCATATGTTTCAGGCTATTGAGAGTTTCTTAAGCTTTTCACAATAACTTAGAATATTTAAGATGATTTGTTTTGTTTCAGTGTCTTCCAAATACTCCAGTATACTTTATTTGAGTATTCACTGAATTTGTGTGTTTGCATGTGTGTGTGTGTCCAGAATGCTCGGATACTTATCCAGTACTCAAATTTCTTCACTAAACATACCAGCACTCTTCTTGAGCTTTATTGACCCTTTAGGTTTCAAAAGGCAGTCTCCAACCACACCAAACCAGGGAACTCTCCACTCTTCAGTACTATCCCTCTGTTTTGACTGGGTACTTCTCTTACTAGAAGATTTACCCTCTTTCCTTAAGCTAAATGGGAGTCTTCCCCTAACTACCCACTCTTCCTTGCCAGTTTCCCTAGTCAGAGCTTTTTTTCTGGAAAAAGAGGTGCTGAAACTCTCAAGAAAGAAATGAAGAAGAAACATACAGGTGCCCCTCGTGAACTTTTAAACTTTTTTGAGAATTTTGTTTCCACAAAGAGGTTCTGAAACTCCATTCCACCATGTCCCCACAGAAAAAAAAGCCCTGTCCCTAGTACTCCATCTGTGTTAAACTGCTTTCAGACAGAGCTGAATTCAGGCACTGTCAGTATTCAACTTTTCTCAGCTAGGGCTGAAATCAAACAGAATTTCTCCTCAGCATTCAGTTCTCAAGTCTTTCTCTGCTCAGCTGATGCTAACCAATCAGATTTCTTGGAGCAGCCACCTTAGGCTCTCTTTTTCTGTTAGCAGAAATTGACACCATTGACCATGGCATTTTTCTGATGTGGAAACTGAAAATGAAGATACTATTTTTCAGAGGTTCTACACTTCTTTGGTGAAGGGATTCCAAAAAGTGGTTGGGGGACTGCTGCTCAAATTCCGTGTAATTTTTTGCTTGAGACAATTCACAGGGCATTAACATGGTCCTCTGTGCTATTTAACATCTACCTGAAAGAGCTGGATGAGACCATCTGGAATTCTGGAGGTAGATTTGTTTAAGAACTAATGACCCTATGGATGTCATTAACAGGTCTCTGATAGTTACCTTAATGAAGAAGAACTATTGTTTGAAGGTCTAACATGTAAATGATCATTCGTCACCATGTTGAAACGATTGATGTAGATCTGTGAACTTATGAACATATGAAACTGCCTTATACTGAATCAGATCCTTGGTCCATCAAAGTCAGTATTATCTACTCAGACTGGCAGCAGCTCTCCAAGGTCTCAAGCTGAGGTTTTTCACACCTATTTGCCTGGACCCTTTTAAGTTGGAGATGCCAGGGATTGAACCTGGGACCTTCTGCTTACTAAGCAGATGTTCTACCACTGAGCTACCATCTTCCCTGTGCAGGCAGATGGTTAGCTTTTGTGGTCTTATTGGAATGTGAAATGTTGAGATGTCTGCAATCAGGATAACCTTTCTTATGGTAATAAAGGGTCTGCAACAACCGCGGGTTACCGGATGAGACGATGTCCTTTCTTTTTATCATGCCAGTTTCACATGAGCAAAGGGATTTAGTCTAATTTTCAACACAGTAGGCTGGAAGTTTTGTGCCTAATACGCATCTTATCAATTTTGCATTGGAGAGAACCAGTAATAAGGGACACAGCAGAAGTAAAGACTGGGGAAAATAAACAGAGAAAACGTGTGCTGGCTATGCACACAGTGCACTGAGAAAACACAAAGGGTTCTTTCCTTTCCTCTGCAGTCGGAGTTTCCCTCTAGCTAAGAAAACATTTGTGCAGTTGTCTTTGAAATTGAATCACTCCAGGGAAATAAAATGCTATAAATTAAATTATTGAGAAGAAGAGATGGATAGATTCGGCTCAATCCTACCATGCTTTAGTAGCATGCCAAGCTAAACGAGCACAAAATATAAGGGGGAAAGGGCCATCCCTCTCAGATTCGATCAGGAGTTGGTATAACTCACTAGGCAGGGATCGAACACTGTGATTTGAGACAGACGCCTGTGGGAATACTTGAATTGGTACTTTGCTGATCTCAAAGACGGTTGGAGAAACTTGCAGAACTTCAATCCATCCTCATAATGTTCATCACTTCCCTCTGCAGAATATACAGAACACAGCATAACAGCTTATGCTTCACTTTGGAAAGCATTGGTTGGTTTTGTTGAGCCAATTATGAATTTCTAACTATGAAAGACAGTGGTTTTCAGATTCTTGATGTCACAGACAAAATACTCTGGACTTGCTTTTGCAAAAAGCTCCACGCATGCGGCACATTTTTGTGCATACTGACCTGGACACATCCCGAGCAAGGTTTCCTCTAAGCTGTGGAGTCTTGTGAGGAAAAATTCTACTTTGTGAGCTACTGGCATTAAAGTTATGAGCTACTGCATAAATTAGTTTGCTCTGGGGCCATTTTTTTCCTGAGCTGAGACAAAAAATGTGTGAGCCGGAGGCTAACAAATTGTGAGCTAGCTCACACTAACTCAGCTTAGAGGGAACACTGATCTCAAGTGGATAAACACATGATACCTGTACACAGGGCTCTTTTTCTGGCAGGAGCTCCTCTGCATATTAGGCCACACCCCCTGTAGCCAATCCTCCAAGAGCTTCGAGGGCTCTTAGTGCAGGGCCTACTGTAAGCTCCAGGAGGATTGGCTACATCAGGGGGGCGTGGCCTAATATGCAGAGGAGCTTCTGCTACATATGCTTGATCCAGATCCAGTTGACATCCCCATTGCTATCTATGGCACAAAGCATGCATTCCAATCCATTCTCTCATGCAAACTTACAGTTTAATCTATTTTGTACATTTGTATCCTGTAATTTCAGTCTGAATTACCTGTTAGTGGCGTAGGCACTGTACTCACTCTGGTGGTCCTAATTATGGGCCTCTGTCTGACCTCACGTTTTGCCTGTGCCACAGACTGCCCTGTAGATTTTGATCCCTTCCCTGACCTTGATTATGTCCTGGCCTCTCCTTCAACCGACTCCATGAATGTATGACCTTGATTTATCTGAAGATGAAATTTCTTCTGTGCTTTATGAATCGGTTGCTGACTTCTGACCCCCCAGCTACCTGCCTTGACTTCAGATACTTCGGTACTGCCTGACCCACCATGGGCCTCAGTTTCTAAGAGCAGCTGGAATGAGAAGTTTGGGTTCAACTAACGTTTTTGTTCAATATCATCTAACTCCCCTCCTTTTTAAGGCTCTGCCACACCAGGTCCCCAGCATAGACCTTTAAAAAGAAAACCAAAGGGATATCTCTTTTTTTTTTTTTTTACCAGTGGAAAAGTTTTTATGAAGTCAGCACAGAATCCATCCTCAAGCAGATGTTTTGTCTGCTTAAGGCTTCTCCTGTCTTGTGAGTAGTGAAGTCACGGGTTCAGACCTGCCACAAGTCTTCACTTTTCAAATGCATTACTTTGTGGATTATTGGCTGCCAAGACTTGCTGAACATAATAATTCCAATGGGTAGCTGCATTAGTCTGTTGCAGCGATCATTTTGTAGAAAAACAGGTGGTGGAGCTCATCCAGGGATTGTTATGCAGCTGCACATACTATTCAATGGACAAGGAGGTGGAACTCTTGGAAGGAGGAGGTGGAACTCTCAGAAAGGTGCAGGAGCTGTGTTCCAGTGAGCTCCCACTGAATCTGAGGCCTGGTCTATTGTAACAAAATAGAAGTCATAAGAACATAAGATAAATCATGTTGGATCAGGCCAATGGCCCATCCAGTCCAACACTGTCACACAGTGGCTAAAAAAACAGGTGCCACGAGGTCCATCAGTGGGGCCAGGGCACTAGAAGCCCTCCCACTGTTCCCCATCATGCACCAAGAATACAGAGCATCATTGCCCCAGACAGAGAGTTCCATACACTGTGGTTAATAGCCACTGGTGGACCTCCAGCAGTATCTTAATGACTGACAATATTTATTCCGGGATGAGCTTTTGTGGCCATAGGACTCAGATTTCCTGCCTGGATGTGTTCAGTAGCTGAAGGCGCTACTTTAGTCTCTTACTCTATAGCCTCCTCCTCTGGAGAAGTATATTTCATGGACCAAATGGATGCTTGGAATATTTGTTTCATTCTAGTGGGCTAATAGCATTAGTTATTTTATAATTGCTTGCTATTACTTTGGTGACTTTACTAATTCTCCAGCTCTGATATTTCCACTATTCCTCCTCATATACCTCTTCACAACTTACACACTGCCTAGAGTCTCAGGTTCCTCCCAGACTTGGAGCAGTACTTTGCTAGCAGATCCCTTACAGCTGTTTGTACAGGTCTCATTCTCCAGATTAGGTGCATTTCTTTAAGCCAGGTGTGGAACTCAAACTCAATAGCAACTCTAAAAAGTAAAAGGTGGAGAAGGATTTTCATTCTTAGGCTGCGATCAGATGTGCGGTTTGATCCTGTGTGGCCTCACTTCTGATTGATCCAGATGTGTTTGTTTTTTTTTGTAACAGAGAGATTTGATCAGACCTCTTCCCCCTTTAGCATGCTTCAATGCGCTTTCACCCATTGGTTGATTGATCAGACAGAGCGGTCATGGAGTGGAATGGTAGGCATTTCTTTATCATTTGTCTTTTGAGCATGCACATAAGAGCTTACAGGAAGCAGAGCTTCAAACTCCTGGCAGAATGGTGGTGCCTGGTGGCCAATGGGATTGCTGGAGGAGGCTACTGAGATATGTAGCTCAAAATGGGGGGTGGGTGTTCTTAAAACCGTGTATTTGATAAATTCTATCTTTCAAATGTTTTAAAGCTGATGAGACAGAACAGATTTTTGAGACGTTCCTGTGTGCGCGAGAGAGACAGAGAGAGGTGTGAATATGCATCTATGCGTACCTTGCTACCTACTTCTCACACACAGCCACCTTAGTTCAGGGAAAGAATGGACAAGGTGGCAGCTTCAGAGGGAAAAGGGAGCTCTCTCCAGGTAGGGGGAGGGAAGGGGGGAATGGAACAGATGGGAGAGAGGGCAACAAAATCCACAAGTAGTGTTTTGCAGGACTGAAATTTCTGCTTTTAGGTCACTGGCCAAATATCTCAATGCTAAAATCCAAGAGAGATTTTATTTCCCAGCTACTAACAGCTGCCAGACATACCATTCCCTCTTGCTGGAAAGATTCAGCTAAACTTACACTCGAAATGTGGTATGATAGAATATGGGAAACGTTAACTATGTCTCAGATTACTCAAAATGTATTCTTTTTAGGAGACTCTTTACTATCGAAAACTAACTATATGTAATACTATTGGGATTCAGTTATTGGTTTTCTTAAATGTTCTACCTAATCGATCAGATTATAATATATAGTTGTTTACATAAATGTGTTTATTCTATGCCTTATCAGTATTATACAAATGTGTTTATTCTATCTCTTATCTGAAGTTTAAATACTGATATTAGAGTAAGGATCATTAGCTTTTCATTGATTGTTCAGGAAACCTAAAATGTCAATTTGATAAAGATGGAGTCATCAATATATTAACATGTGACTTTCTTTGTAACTTTGTTTGAATGTTGTCTTATGGATACATATGTTGATCTCACATGCTAATTGTTTGTAATGCTTGGAATGAAACCCTTATGTTTGTTATGTCAGTTAAGTTAAAAAAAATCAATAACATTTAAATTGGAAAAAGTAGTGTTTTGCTACGCACACATTGTAACTCAGGAGGGGGAGTAGCGATGAAATAGTAAGTGAGTGATCTGACTTCCCAAAAAGCTTCACCCTGTAAAAGAGTGATCAGACATCTGCAGAAACACTGTGAAACGGATAGAAGGCATTGGATTTGCATCCCACCCTCCACTCTGAATTTCAGAGTCTCAGAGCAGTTCACAATCTCCTTTACCTTCCTTCCCCTCCCACAACAGTCACCCTGTGAGGTAGATGGGGCTGAGAAAACTCTCCCAGAAGCTGCCCTTTCAAGGACAACTCTGTGAGAGCTATGGCTGACCCAAGGCCATTCCAACAGCTGCAAGTGGAGGAGTGGGGAATCAGACCCCGTTCTCCCAGATAGGAGTCCACACACTTAAATACTACACCAAACTGTGAAACCAGATAAAATCCATAAAGACTGGATTTTCTGCGATGTTGGGAAAGTTGGGGATGGGCATGGGAGGCTGATAACTGCAGGATGGGAGCCAGATGTTGCTGCCGGATCAAGCCCTTCAAATCCATTTGGAAAGAGCAACAACAATGGATCCAAGTGCTTATCTGATTGTACCCTTAGTCTCAGGCTATTGTATGGATTTGAGCCACGTTGAAAAATGACAGTTGCACTGATGCATGTCTCATGTGTATATGTTTCCCTCATCCCACAAGTAATGGTCCATCACCTGTCACCCATCTTTCTTCAGAAGGCATGGGCATACACTGCAGAGATTACAGCAACTGGCTGAGAAAGCTTGAGTGGCATTCCATAATGAGAGGTATATAAGCTGTTCTGTTTACGAACCCAACTACATTTTAGCAGACAAAAAAAAAAAAGATCTCCACATTTTTGACAAGCTTAGAGAAATGAAAGTTAAATTTGCAGCCTTGAGTAGCCTACAATTTAGTAAAATCAAAATACACTTTCTTTGCCAAGAAATATGTCTGTGAAGATTTTTCTTTACCTGCCAAGTACTGACCTATAGCCCTTTCTTATCCCACCTGTGGAACATCTCAAAAAAGTGATGACAGGACTTTTGTCTCTGGCAGGAAAAATGGGTTTTCACACTCCGCACATATAAAATTGAAAAAAGTACTGGTTAAACTTTCAGATATACTCACTGCATGCTGTAATTTTGATAGGGTGTTGTAGGCTGCGTTCAGACTGGCAGCTTAGGGCGGCACTCTCCCAGCTCAGAAAAAACCTAGCACTGTTTCTCGAACCCAGGGTGCTCAGACAGCATATGACTGGCTGCTGGGAGAGGGATGGGCTGCATGCACCCCGGAAGACTGATCACACCACTCATGCGCTTGGGCAGTGCTTCCCTGGTGCACCCTGGCCTTTCAGATAGCCAGAAAAGGTGACATGCAAGTGCTTCAGAGATTTGCCACCAGTTAGTACTTGGTGGCTTTTTGAAGTGGCAGAGAGGT
Organism: Heteronotia binoei; assembly: GCF_032191835.1. Lineage (NCBI taxonomy): Eukaryota > Metazoa > Chordata > Lepidosauria > Squamata > Gekkonidae > Heteronotia > Heteronotia binoei. Next base: position 19,565,058 of record NC_083231.1, on the reverse strand, counting down.
GGTGGACGACGAGGTAAGGGTGGGAGCAAGGTGGGGCCCAGATGTGTATGTTCAGGCCTCGGATTCAGCAGGAGCTCACAGGAGCACATCTCCTGAACCTTTCTGAGAGTTCCACCACCTCCTTCTCACCTTGTGTATTGAATAATAGCTGCAGCTGTATAACAATCCCTGGATGAGCTCCACCACCTACTTTTCTACAAAATGACCCCTGTGTATGTGTAAACACACCATTTTGATATGGGTTTTTGGGGTGGCTGTGTCACCCCAAATCTCCCATCTGAATCCAGTCATAAAGCAAAACACTTAATAAAAGAATTTGAATATCCTGATATTGTAAAGTATCCTCTGAAGCCAGTAGCTCTCTTCTTTTTCTCCAATGGCATTTATAGCTAAACTAGCTTTGAAGATTCATATAATATGCACCTGGGTGGATGTGTGCCAATTGTTGGGAGATTTTGGAAAGCCAGTTTGGTGTAGTTGTTAAGAGTACAGAATCTAATCTGGGAGAACTGGGTTTATTTTCTCAGTCCATTATGAAGCTGCTGGCATTGCCTTGGATCAGTCACAAGTTCTCTCAGAGCTGTTCTCTCAAAAGAAGTTTCTGTCAGGGCTCTCTCGGTCCCACCTACCTCACAGGGTGACTGTTTTGGGAAGGGAAAGGAGATTGTAAGCCGGTCTGTGACTCCAAGTGAAGGGCAGAGTATAAATCCAAACTCCTCCACCTCTTCCTCCTCCTCTTAGGGGGGTGCATAATGAAATACCCGAACCAAAGATATACATGGAAATCACTGTGATATTTTAAAACAGTATTCAGAATTGGGATCTTTAGTGAAATGAAACTATTCTCCCTAAGGAAATCCATGCTGTTGTTGACTGCTGTTCTAGCAGCTCTAGCTTTCAAAGCGAGTGAGAAGCAGAGGTGGTTTGTCATTGCCTTCCTCTGCAGAGCCTTCCTTGGTGGTCTCCCATCCAAGGCTTATGCTGACCCCAGCAAGGGGCTTTCAAAGCAAGTGCGATGCAGAGGTGATTTGCCATTGCCTTCCTCTGCAGAGCCTTCCTTGGTGGTCTCCCATCCATGGCTTATGGTGACCCCAGCAAGGAGCTTACAAGGCAAATGAGAAACAGAGGTGGTTTGCCATTGCCTTCCTCAGCAGAGCCTTCCTTGGTGGTCTCCCATCCAAGGCTTATGGTGATCCCAGCAAGGAGCTTTCAGAGAAGCAGAGGTGGTTTGCCATTGCTTTCCTCTGCAGAGCCATCCTTGATGGTCTCCCATCCAAGGCTTATGGTGACCCCAGCAAGGAGCTTGCAAGGCGAGTGAGAAGCAGAGGTGGTTTGCCATTGCCTTCCTCTGCAGAGCCTTCCTTGGTGGTCTCCCATCCAAGGCTTATGGTGACCCCAGCAAGGAGCTTGCAAGGCGAGTGAGAAGCCGAGGTGGTTTGCCATTGCATTCCTCAGCAGAGCCTTCCTTGGTGGTCTTCCATCCAAGGCTTATGGTGATCCCAGCAAGGGGCTTTCAGAGAAGCAGAGGTGGTTTGCCATTGCTTTCCTCTGCAGAGCCTTCCTTGGTGGTCTCCCATCCAAGGCTTATGGTGACCCCAGCAAGGAGCTTGCAAGGCGAGTGAGAAGCCGAGGTGGTTTGCCATTGCCTTCCTCTGCAGAGCCTTCCTTGGTGGTCTCCCATCTATGGCTTATGGTGACCCCAGCAAGGAGCTTGCAAGGCAAGTGAGAAACCAAGGTGGTTTGCCATTGCCTTCCTCTGCAGAGCTTTCCTTGGTGGTGTTCCCTATCCAAGGACGATTCCCCATCCAAGGCCAATTCCAAGATCCGACAAGGCTATGCCATGCTGCCTTCCCTCCCTATCCCTAGGAAAATACAAGTTGGAGAACGTGAACAAGAAAGATGCCTTGATAGAACAAGTGATGAAACCTGGAATCCTAACTCAAGAAAGAGACACAACAGCAAAGGCCATACGCTTAATTTTAAACCAACAAACAACCAAAAAGTCTCAGTAAAATTCAACAAACCAGACAGCATGGGAAGATAAGTTAAATGAAGGGCTGCGTTTGGAAGGGCTGACGTTTTGAAAGCTGTCATACCGCTGGCACAAAAGTTGTTTGCGGGAGAAAAAGAATAGAAACAACACACCGGTGCTTCTTTTTAATGACTTGGAAATCAAAGGGCAAACTTGCAGCAGGTGGATGGTCTGACACCTGAGAATGCGCAGGGAGGTCTACGCTGGGACAAAATCAGAAGCCAAACGAGTTCCTGCCGGCAACTTAGATTTGATGCAACAAGACGAAGCTTAAGGTTATGACCTGAGCTAGGCAAGGTGCAGGAGACACAGGCACAGTGGAGCGAGGCTGTTGCTCGGCGGAAGAGCCTCTGCGTGGCATGCAAAATTTATTCCTTAATATGTATTTAATTGGGTTTTTTGGACCGCCCTTCCTCCCTTGCGCACGGCTCAGGGCAGTTTACAACAATTTGGCCCAATGCAATCTATAATCAGTCGGAAACTTTAAAATGCAGTATTGAAAACATTCAGAAACACTGAAACGTTTTAAAACAAGGTGGCAGCGCTCGCGTCGGTAGCATTCCGTCACTGGGGAGGGGGTGCTAGGCAGATGTGGAGAACCATCGCCGGCCTCAACCAAAGACCCGGCAGAACATCTCTGCCTTACATGGCCTGCGAAACTTTAATAGATCAGAGAGTTCCACCAGGCAGAGGCCGGGGCAGAGAAGGCCCTAGCCCTGGTCAAGGACAACTGGATATCTTTGGGGCCAGGATTCTGAGAGCCAGTTTGGTGTAGTGGTTAAGTGTGTGGACTCTTATCTGGGAGAACCGGGTTTGATTCCCCACTCCTCCACTTGCAGCTGCTGGAATGGCTTCCGGTCACCCATAGCTCTTGCAGAAGTTGTCCTTGAAAGGGCAGCTTCTGGGAGAGCTCTCTCAGCCCCACCCACCTCACAGGGTGTCTGTTGTGAGGGGAGAAGATATAGGAGATTGTAAGCCGCTCTGAGTCTCTGATTCAGAGAGAAGGGCGGGGTATAAATCTGCAGTCTTCTTCTTCTTCTTCTCCACTGATCTTAATGTCCTTCGGGGGACATACCGGGAGAGGTGATCCCAAAGATATGTGGTTCCCTGGCCATTAAAGGTAAGCACCAAGACTTTGAATCTGATCTGGTGCTCCACTGGCAACCAATGCAATCCATGCAGCACTGGATGTATGAGTGCCCTCTGTGGAGTTCCTGTAAGGACTTTCATTACTACGTTTTGCACCAGTTGGAGCTTCCAGGTCAGTCGCAAGGGTAGCCCTAGGTAAAGCGAGTTACAGTAATTCAGCCTGGAGGGGACTGTTGCATGGATTACTGTGGCAAGGTCAGGGCAAGACTGATAGAGGGCTAGCTGTCTGACTCAGTGCAGCTGAAAAAATGCCCGCTGGACAACATTGTCAATCTGGCCAAAAGGTCCCAGGTTCCACCCTGGCATCTCCAGTTAAAAGGACTAAGCAATAGGTGATATTCAAGACCTCTCCCTGACACCCTGGAATGCTATTGCCAGCCTGATTAGACAATACTGACTTTGATTCATTACAGGGCAGCTTCATCCACTCTGTGAAATGCAGCTCTGTGTGTATGAATTTGTGGAGGTATTTCAACTTTCCCTATGGTCCATTTTGCCTCTCAGAATTGCCCTGCCTTTTTAAGCCTGCAGCTCACATAGTTTTTGTCTTAGCTCAAGAAGGATGGCCCCAGAGCAGTAGCTCACAACTCTAATGTCACTGATTCACAAAGTAGCATTTTTGCTCACAAGACTTCACAGCTTAGAGGGAGAATTGCTTGGGATGGGCATGAACTGCATTGCTTTGTGGTTTGTTTCATGAAAAACGTCGACTGAGGGGTGACATGATAGAAGTTTACAAGATAATGCATGGGATGGAGAAAGTAGAGAAAGAAGTACTTTTCTCCCTTTCTCACAATACAAGAACTCGTGGGCATTCGATGAAATTGCTGAGCAGACAGGTTAAAACGGATAAAAGGAAGTACTTTTTCACCCAAAGGGTGATTAACATGTGGAATTCACTGCCACAGGAGGTGGTGGCGTCCACAAGCATAGCCACCTTCAAGAAGGGGTTGATAAAAATATGGAGCAGAGGTCCATCAGTGGCTATTAGCCACAGTGTGTGTGTGTGTGTGTGTGTGTATATATTTGGCCGCTGTGTGACACAGAATGTTGGACTGGATGGGCCATTGGCCTGATCTAACATGGCTTCTCTTATGTTCTTATGTTCTTATGTTCATGGTTTGAGGCTCGCGGTTTGTGGCTGAATCGTGAACTGAACCACAAATCCATACGAACCAGGAGGCTGGTTTGCAAGTAACCCAGTTGATAGTTAGTGAGCCACTGGAAGTTTTAACCCCTGCTTTCTGTTCCGTGTGGAGCAGAAAGCAGGGGTTTCCAAATAGCTAAGCCGCAGGACTGCTGCTCAGCTGTTTGGTGTAATTGGCTCCTTGCCATTTAAACTCTGCTTTTGGCTTCCTACAAAAAACCCCCACGGGGAACAGAAAGCAGGGGTTTAAAATGTATCTCAAGAAGTGAGCAGTGACTCATGAAAACTCATTCCCTGCCACAAATTGTGTTAGTGTTTAAGGTGTTACAAGACTCTTGCTCTTTTCTGCTGCTACAGACGGACTAAAACAGCAACCCATCTTGATCCATCTCCATTTAAGAGTTTTATTAATGGGGGGAAAAATCAGCTTGGAGAAAGAGAATGGTGCAAAAATAAAGGCTTCCCACCGGGGGTGGAATTCTAGCAGGAGTTCCTTTGCATATTAGGCCACACACCCCTGATGTAGCCAATCCTTCAAGAGCTTATAAAAAAGAGCCTTGTAAGCTCTTGGAGGTTTGGCTGCATTAGGCGGGTGCGGCCTAATATGCAAAGGAGCTCCTGCTAGAATTCCACCCCTGCTTCCCACAAAGGAGGACCGAGATTCTGAGTTGTATTACCAGGCTGACAGATCTGAAAGCCTCCCTTAGTGCAATGCTTTGAATCTAATACCCCCATTCTAACTTTAAATTAATGTTCAGCTCCTCATAATGAGCACTCCTGGTAACTTGGACACTTGTGAAATACTGCCTTGACAAAAAAAAAAAGTATCACAGAATCAATCCTGAAGAAGGCAATTCACCGATCACTGCTTGAGGTTGTAAATAGATACCTCTCCGTTATTAATTCTTCCCCCATTCAGAATAAGGGTTGCAGTTCTACTGAGGACAACCAATAAGACTTCAGCGGTCAACATCCCCAGTGACTCTAGCGCCTAACCCCACGATACCTATTTCCAGAGACTTTGTCAGGGTCTCCAGTCAGATTCTACGTGGGGTGCTATATTCAGTCAGCAAAACCGTAAACAGATCTGCAGTTGCCGGAACTCTGAGCCTAATACATTGTCTCAAGTCCTATGTTATGGGGGAAAGATAAGGAGACACAAGTTAAAGTCTTTGCTCAGGGTCAATTACTTATCAGTGCGCGCCAGCTGCTGCTTCCCAATTCTGCTTGGAATGCATGCCGACCGAGTAAGTACTCTGCCCTTAAACAATCTCTTTGTAAAAGTTATGTTGCCTCTGGTATATTTAGCAAAAGTGTAACTAATGATTCCATCCATCGTATTTGCTGCATAACTCACATTACACTTGCATTCCTCTACGGCTGAGCAGGTAACAATGGCAATTAGCATCTGGCACTAGGTGTAGTATTCCCAGGAGATCCTAAGATTGTCTGACAGCCAGAAGTTCTAGCGCTTTCAGCACGATGCAAACACTAGGTGGCAAGCTAGGCTTGTTTTTAAGGCAAGAAAGGTCTCAGGGGTGCCTTGCCATTGCCTGCCTCTGTATCATGCAGAGGTCATCCTTAAAAGTCTCCCATCCAAATACCAGTCAAGGCAGACCCTGTTTAGCTTCCAAGATCTGACGAGATCAGGTTAACCTGGGCTATCTAAGTCAGGGCGGTGGAGTAGGTGCTCGAGTCTAAAACGAATATTCACAAAATGTCCCGCCACTTTAAAAAAAAACCCCAAATCTGTAATTTTTCTTTGAAGTTTTGACATTGTAACGTGGAGTACTACATCAAATGGGAAATTCTAGCGCTTTAGTCTGATGCTTTTTTGGTTGGATCCAACCAAATTTTCCACAGGTGAAAAGGGTATTAAGGGGTCCCCTTTGAACACTAAAAGGCTACACTGAAGATCATGGGGATTACATGGAGGAAAGCAATGACGGAGTAAACCCTGTGGAGGCCCCTAGGCAGTCAAAACCTTGGAGGCCCCCTTGCAAATGATCTCAGAGTCTGAGCACCCACCCCACCACCCACAGCACCTGCTGCAGCCTTCGGGCACCTTCTCAAAAGCCCCTTTGACAAAGCTGCGGGGGAGAGGCAGAGAGAAGCAAACTTGGTGACGCTGCCAGCAGCAGCCGCACCAGGCAAGTCGGGCAAAGAGCAGCTCAGTAACGGGCTGCACATGAAGGCTGGGAGGGCTGCAAGCAGGGGGGAAACCAGGGGGAGAGCCAGCCCAGGGCCCCTAAAGGTGTGGGGGCCCATAGGCTAGTGCCTGCTTGGCTTAATTGTTAATCCAGCTCTGGAGGAAAGTCATGTGGAACTGGGGTTATAATAAGGAAGGGAACTGGCCAAGGTAGAGTGAAAAAGTTGACAGGATCAAATTTCTTGTGAGTTCCCACTTGTATATTCTAATAGTCAGGGGGGGGGGGTGGTTTGTGATATGGTGGCTAAAAAGGCAAATGTAATTTTGGGCTGTATCAAAAGAAGTATAGTGTTCAGATCACGTGAAGTGATGATGTCGCTTTACTCTGCTCTGGTAAGACCTCACCTGGAGTATTGTGTTCAGTTTTGGGCACCACATTTTAAGAAGGATAAAGACAAGTTGGAATGGGTCCAGAGGAGGGCGACGAAGATGGTGAGGGGTCTGGAGACCAAGCCCTATGAGGATAGCTTGAAGGAGCTGGGGATGTTTAGCCTGGAGAGTGGCTGAGAGGTGATATGATCACCATCTTCAAGTACTTGGGCTGTCATCTAGACGCTTGCGGAATTGTTTTCTGTAACCCCAGAAGGCAGGTCCAGAGCCAATAGGTTGAAATTAAATCAAAAGAGTTTCTGGCTCAACATTAGGAAGAACTTCCTGACTGTTAGAGCGGTTCCTCAGTGGAACAGGCTTCCTCAGGAGGTGGTGGGCTCTCCTTCCCTGGAGGTTTTTAAACAGAGGCTAGATGGCCGTCTGACAGCAATGAAGATCCTGTGAATTTATGAAGATGTATTTGTGAGTTTCCTGCATTGTGTGTCTCTATGTGTGGTGTCATCAAGTTGCTTCAATCGAAGGTGGAGTAACCAAGTCAACTCCCTGCACATCGGGACTCCTTTGTTGGAATTGTATTGTTTGGGAATTGTATATTTAAGTTTCCTATGGGCTGTATTCAATGAATATGCATAGTTAGTTGGTCACTATAGCCATTTTAGTTGTTTTGTCTCTAAATTTTGTAGGGAGGCATGACTGTCAGCTATATTGTGGATTTAATTTGCCCAAGAAAATTTGCAAGTCAAAAATTGAGAGAGGAGATGTCATCCCTGATTTTTTCCCCTGTTCTCCCCCCACCCCCACAAAAAAAAATATTATCAAGAAATTAAAGATACATACAGTGTTACCAGTGTAATTTTTGCTACCATAAGGCTTCTCAGGCTAAAAAGGGACTTATGAAATTAAATGCAATTTATCTCTACTTTAATTCCAATCCAGGAAGTTAAAACATGGGGAGGAAAACTGTACATAAATTATTTTAAATGCTCAGCACCTGCTTTAAAGAGAAAAGAAAAGAAATCCAAAACTGTATATAAATTATTTTAAATGCTCAGAACCTGCTTTAAAGAGAAAAAAGAAAATAAATCCAATTGATCTATACCATAAAGTCTTATTTTTGTTCACTGACATCTGCCTGTAAATGGCTGGTGTCCTAGAACACGTTGAAATGTTTTCTTAGTGGTATTATGATTGAAGAGAAGACATCCCCAATTTGCGCATTAACCCCATACATCCGTTAGTCTGTTGATGTACTGGGTTTAGGATAATGCTCAGTGGTGCGAGCAACAGACCCTAAGGCCTAACGGGAGCTCATAAAGATAGAATTAATCTGCTAGTTTCAGGAACTGCATGCTTGAATGACCAGGGCTCAGCCTGATAATAAATTAATCAATTCGTTATTAGTTGTCAGTAAGCTTTGATTATTGCATTGGTGTATGGAAAAATTCACAGCTGGGAATCTGCAAATGGCTTGTGTTGCTGCAAATAAAATGTTCATATCCGAGAATATAAAACCCCCTGAGTTAATTTTGCAATCAAGCTCTTTACTTTAGCTCCAACTATTAGGGAAGTGGGGGAAATCTAGACCATGCGGTCTGAATGGAAGCGCTTGAGCGTTATCATAAAACCATTAAACATATTTAACCTAAGTGGGTGTGAAAAGGACTATGAGCAGAATACGGAAGATCATCTTCTTCCTGGGCTTTCGGTGGAATGAGAATTACAAGTTTGTACTAACATGGAGATGAAAGAGGGTTGTGCCCCTGTGAATGTTCACTTGAAAATAATCACTGAACCCCCTGCTTTTCTTTTTGTTTTCCAAATTTGGGAGTGTCACACCCCACCTAATTGGGAGGCCCCGCCACAGGCGTCACCTCAGTGGCCTCAGGGTCCTTCCCTGGGTGGTGGGTCAGTTTACGTCACCCTTTCACCCCTTTTGGCTAGTTCATCCTGGTCGGTCCCTTGTCCACTGTTTTTTTCTCTCTCTGGTTGGCTCCCGGCTCCAGCTCCACCTCTAGCTCCTCATTTACCCCCTTCCCTCCTTTTATTCTCATCCCTGCTCCCTTATCTCTCCCCATTAGTGGTTCTCCCAAGCCCCTCCTCTCTATTTAAGCAAAGATGTCCAGCAGTCCCCAGTCACAGGCCTAGCTGGGCATACTGCTTCCTGCTGCTGCCCCCAGGGGGCTTGGGCCGTACACAAAGCTTATACACACCCAGGGCTGTCTTAATGCATGGGCCTGATGGGCATTTGCCCATGGGCCCCACGAGCATAGGGTTCCCATACGAATCTGTGTATGATACAGTACTAATAACCATTTACATTTTTATTCCTATGAGTAGTTGTCATAAGGGCCCAGTACACTGCTTTGCCCAGGGTCCATAATGCTATTAAGATGGCCCTGACAAAGCTTATACGCAGAATAAAACTTTATTGACCTTAAAGATACCACTGGACTCAAACTTTGTTCTGCTGCTTCAGGCCAACACAACTACCACCTGAGAACCTATGGTCAGGGCTCCAGAGGTTCTCAGAAATCCCTAAAGAAACAAGGAGATCTTTAATAACTCATCAGACTTACAGGAGAAAGGCTAAGCTTCTAGCCAGTTTGACCACCTCAGCATGGTGTAGTGGTTAAGGGTGGCGGGCCCTAATCAGGAGAACCAGGTTTGACTCCCCATTCCTCTACTTGAAGCCTTCTGGGAGACCTTGGATCAGTCGCAGCTTTCTCCAAACTGTCAGCCCCACCTACTTCACAAGGTGCCTGTTGTGGAGGGAAAGGGAATGTGATTTTAAGTCACTTTGAGACTTATCTCATTACGTATGCTAAACCCACTCTCATACAAGTATTCCAATGTATTTCTCTTTTATAATAGTGTATCAGAATAATGTTTTATATTGACATACTCAAATAAGGGATATTGGCTATTCGGGGAAGGATGGTGGCTCAGTGGTAGAGCATCTTCTTGGGAAGCAGAAGGTCCCAGGTTCAATCCCCGGCATCTCCAAAAAAGGGTCCAGGCAAATAGGTGTGAAAAACCTCAGCTTGAGACCCTGGAGAAAGAGCCGCTGCCAATCTGAGAAGATAATACTGACTTTGATGGACCAAAGGTCTGATTCAGTATAAGGCAGCTTCATATCTTCACATCTCATTACATATACCTAACCCATTTTCATTTTATGTAGTCTTGTTTTCTAATGGCAGACTAGAATAATGTTTATAATGTGTAGATTGATGCTGATAAGTAAATTAGGTAGCCTTCAACTAGGAAACACATGTCCTTCTGTGATTTGCAAAACCACCAATTGGCAGGGAACTTTATTACCTTTTATGGCTATCCAGACCAAATGGCCAAGCCACACGGTTTTATCATGTGACCACGGCCAGTTTGCACTCTTAAACAACAAACTGCATGTATTTCAGCCCACAATATCTGATCCCCTCATCTGATGAAGTGTGCTTAGAGAGCACACAAAGCATATGTTCCCAATAAAACTTTGTTGGTCTTAAAGGTGCAAATTTGTTGGTCTCAAAGGTGCTCAAAGGTGCAAATTTGTTGGTCTCAAAGGTTCTCCTGCTTTGAGACAACTAAGGTAGAGAAAAGCAAGGTATAAAAACCTTACTTTCTTCATCTGCCACAGGCATCTGCTAAGAAATCTGCAACTTGATTCTGTACTACAGCATATACATTTTTCCTCAGTAGACTGAGGGTGACTTCTTCCCCTAATTAAAGAAAATTATTCTAAAATATAGAATACACAATTATTTACGGGCCATGTTCACTGCTAGCCTCATAATCAGTTAAAAGAGATTTACTGGTGAAAAATTAACATGTATGGAAATGAGGCAAAGAATTTTAAATTAAAATCACTGAGTTTTGTGACTTACATTTGGTTTATCGCATAAAATATGTTCGTTCAAGCTGTTCTGAAATGTTGTTGGCGAATTTCATACCCAGAATACTCATTAACTCTCAGGAAAGCAATAGGTAAATTACTGTGGTGAGGTTTTTAAAAATATATATTACTATTATAGTTCAAGTCAATGCAATTTAATAGAGAGCCTGGAACATCATATTTTATTATGTTCTGTATTTTTAAATCTGCGATTTATGCGGCAAATTTAAAGGGGTATCTCCAGGGCTGATTATGTATAAATGCCAAGAATGTTGGGATTTGATAGAGGCGTTTGCTTCAAAGAGAATTTGCTCTAGCAGACATTTTCAATACAAGTCACATGCATAGAAGTGACTTTACCCTTGCACAGAGATCCACTTGAGGTAGGGTTGCCAGCAGGGGCTATTTTCACGCACGTGGAGTGATGACATCACCCGGAAGTAATGTCACACTGGGCACATCACTCTGGATGCTCTAGCAATTCAGGGAAAACTCTATGGTTTCATATAGGGATGATCTAGCAAATTTGGGGAAATCTTTATGGCACTATAGAGCAGGGGTGTCAGACATATGGCCGGGGGCTGAATCAGGCCCTGGAGGGCTCCTATCAGGCCCCCAAGCAACTGGGTGCCATCTGCTTCCTTCTCCCTCTCTCTTGCTTCCTTCAGCATCACAGCTTGCTTTGCAAGGCTTGCTGAATTGCTCAGGAGCTATAGAGCAAAACCTCTATTTTCTCCCTTGGAGAGGAAGGGGAGGAAAGGAGGGCTTGCTTTGCCAGGCTCTCTCAATCGCACAGCAGAGCTACTGAGCCAAGCCTCTCTCCCTTCTATGGGTTGAGGCTCCTTCCTCTCCTGATCCCCTGCAGAAGGAAGGAACGAGTCAGAGCTTTCTTTGCCCAGTTCCTTGGATCCCAAGTAAAGTACCTTTAAGTCCAAAGAGAGCTAATGTATTAAGCATGTTTTATTTTAAGGGGTTTTTTTTCATCTTTAATTGTGTTTGTTGGTATCCTTTATAAAGTTTATATATCTGCCACCTAATCTTAAAGAGCTACACACATGACCTGGCCTGACATGGCCTAGCCCAACAAGGTCTCATTTGTGTCAGACCCAGCCCTCATAACAAATGAGTTCGACACCCCTGTGGAGTGTTCCCCAAAATTGATAGGGTGTCCCTGCACAAACCCAGATTTCTAGAGCATCCCCACACAATGTGTCTGGTGCAACGATGCCACTTCCGGGTGACTCCATCACATTGTGCATGCCACACAACAGAGCTCTTTGGGGCAGAGTATCCCCTTGGAGACCCACTATGTGCTGGCAGGTTGGGGGCCTGAAACCGGGGGAACCCCTGCCCCCCCCCGCAGGATAGGCTTGCCAATCCCCAGGTCCCAGTGGGGGTTCTGCTTTCCCAGACTCCTTCCCACCCCCAGTCAGTTGGCCGGCAGGGGGAAGCCCCACCCCCAGAGGACCGTGTGCCTTTCCACCTCCTGAGGCTTCAGTCTCCGATCGAAAGGCTTCCTCTTGGGATGGTGTGTTTGTGTTACTTTGAAGAAGTTGGCAGCAACTCGTGAGTAGAGAGGCCAATCCCTCGCTTCAGAGTCACCAGAAACGGGGTGGGGGGGGTGGGGAGGGAAACGTCTGCTGAGCACTTCATTATTCCCTATGTGGAGATCAATTCTCATAGGGTATAATGGGGAATTGATCTGGAGGTTTTGGGGACTCTGGGGGAGCTGTTTTTTGAGTTAGAGGCACCAAATTTTCAGTATAGTATCTAGTACCTGTCCCCAAAGTACCCCCCAAGTTTCAAAATGATTGGACCGGGGGGTCCAATTCTATGAGCCCCAAAAGAAGGTGCCCCTATCCTTCATTATTTCCTATGGAAGGAAGGACTTGAAAAGGTGTGCCATCCCTTTAAATGTGATGGCTGGAACTCCCTTGGAGTTCATTTATGCTTGTCACAGCCTTGCTCCTGGCTCCGCCCCCAATGTCTCCTGGCTCCGCCCCCAAAGTCTCCTGGCTCCACCCCCAAAGTCCCCAGATATTTCTTGAATTGGACTTGGCAACTCTACCGCAGAAGCTTGGGAAGCCAAATTTGAGACGGGCACTTTTGAGTACAATAAGAACAGCATTAAGGCTCCTGGTTTGTTTCTGAACTCAGTTCAGGGTTTGATTGTAAGGTGTGAAGGCCTAAGCAGTTTGGATTTAGGGTATTGTTAACAACGTTAACCCTGTGGGACAGAATGTTAAAGCTGCAGTCCTAAGCTCTGCTCATGACCTGAGTTGGATCCCCGGTGGAAGCTGGGTTTTCAGGTAGCCGGATCCAGGTTGACTCAGCCTTCCATCCTTCCAAAGTTTCTAAAATGAGTACCCAGCTTGCTGGGGGGAAAGTATAGATGACTGGGGAAGGCAACGGCAAACCACCCTGTAAAAAGTCTGCCATGAAAATGTTGTGAAAGCAACGTCACCCCAGAGTTGGAAGTGACTGATGCTCGCACAGGGGACCTTTCCTTTCCTAACAACAGCTTTCAAAGTATGCCTGTATTCTCAGTGGATTCACCAATGTCCTGCATTCAGATGTCTCACAGTGAACAGAAATTTCTCCATGGTAGGCACAAACCACTGCTTGTTGTTGTGACCATGCACCTGACTTGCTTGTTCCCTAGCTCTCTTCCATGGCAGTGGAAAGATATGGAAGGCCTTGAGTCAGGTTCCAGTTTACCTTAAGTCAAAATGCAGCGGCGGACTCGATTTTACTACTGCACAAGCTGGGATTCTAAACTTCAGCTTCATGTTACTTTAGCTCCTCAGTTTGTGGTGAGAAAATAGGGTTGCCAATCCCCAGGTGGGGGTAGGGGATCCCCCGGTTTGGAGGCCCTCCCCCCGCTTCAGGGTCATCAGAAAGCGGGGGAAGGGGAGGGAAATGTCTGCTGGGAACTCTATTATTCCCTATGGAGATTTATTCCCATAGAAAATCATGGAGAATTGATCCACGGGTATCTGGGGCTCTAGGGGGGCTGTTTTTTTATGTAAAGGCACCAAATTTTCCGTACAGCATCTGGTGCCTCTCCCCAAAGTATCCCCCAAGTTTCAAAACTATTGGACTAGGGGGTCCAATTCTATGAGCCCCAAAAGAAGATGCCCCTATCCTTCATTATTTCCTATGGAAGGAAGGCATTGAAAAGGTGTGCCGTCCCTTTAAATGTGATGACCAGAACTCCCTTTGGAGTTCAATTATGCTTGTCACAGCCTTGATCTTGGCTCCACCCCTAATGTCTCCTGGCTCCACCCCCAAAGTCTCCTGGCTCCACCCCCAAAGTCCCCAGATATTTCTTAAATTGGACTTGGCAAACCTATGAGAAAACCGACTCCAGTTTGCCTGGGTGCCTGTACTCAGACATCACAATGAACTTGGGAGCGCAGGTTCCAGGTGGGACCTGAGGATCCCCTGGAATTACAGCTCATCTTCAGAATTCAGAGACCAGTTCCCTTCGAGAAAATGGAATGTGGACCCAGTGGCGTTGTACCCAACTGAGATCTCTGTTCTCCCCACCCTCAAATCTCCAGGAGTTTCCCAAGCTGGGACTGGCAACTCTCCCCCTCATCACCCAGCAGTGGCTAGGAGGATCTGGCAACTCTACAGTCAACTGGAACATGATATGGGTCAGCCATAGCTCTGGCAGAGGTTGTCCTTGAAAGGGCAGCTGCTGTGAGAGTCCTCTCAGCCCCACCCACCTCACAGGGTGTCTGTTGTGGGGGGGGGAGTGTCTGTTGTGTGGGGAGGAAGATAAAGGAGATTGTGAGCCGCTCTCAGACTCTGAGTGGAGGGCAGAATATAAATCGAATGTCGTCTTCTTCTTCAAACCTTCTATCACTTTAAGAGCTGGGATGAAGGAAACAAGGAGGATGGATGTGGATATGCAAGCACAACAAGCAGTGTAGGGTAGGGTTTTCAGGTCCCCACTGGATGGGATGGGGTTGCCAGTTCAAGCTGGGAAACTCTTAGAGATCTGGTGATGGAGCCTGGGGAGAGCGGTAGAGTACAATGCCCCAGAGTCCACCTTCCAAAGTAACCATTTTATATCCACTTATATAGGTTTTAGTTTAGTTATGATTTATATCCCACCCTTCCCACCAAGGTGGCTCAGGGCGGCTCACAGCACATAAAATCTAACATAAAAATATTAAATTAAGCATTTTACACAGTTAAAAACATTAAAACATAGCAGAAATCTAATAGAACTACACTCAATTTACTATGCTGGTTAGTTATAGGCCAGCTGGAAGAGGGTTATCTTACAGGCCCTGCGGAACTGAGCAAGGTCCCGCAGGGCCCTCACCTCTTCCAGCAGCTGGTTCCACCAGGAAGAGGCCATTACAGAGAAAGCCCTGTCCCTGGTAGATTTCAAGCGGGCTTCCTTTGGCCCGGGGACAACGAGATAGGTTCTGTTTGTGCTTCAACTTTGTGACCAAAAGATGGGGATTTGGGGTACAGTCCTGCCCCTCCATTGAGTGTTGTGGATTTTAGATGTCTTCTGCAAAAAGATTTGTTTTGTGCGGGTGGCAGGAGTACTAAGCCAATCTCTCTTCACAAATGCCTACCTTGAAGACATAGGCTTGGATGATGATGATGTTGGTGGTGGTGGTGGTGGTTATTGTTGTTATTGTTACTTCACTCCACCCCAGCTCATGCCAGGCTCTGGGCAATGTATAACATACATTAATACAATATATTGGTTCCAAACATCACAATATATTGATTAAAATCTCATATGGCGCCCTATTAGTTTTTCTGCATTTTGTACTACCAGGGCATCATGCTGGCAGCGGCTGGAAGGGAATAAGAGATGAAGATGCCAGTCAAGTAGCAAACCATTCCTGCCCTCAACCAAAAGCCTGGCAGAATATCTCTGCCTTACAGGCCCTGCAGAATAGCATAAGGTTCCACAGGGCCCTGATGTCATCTGGCAGAGAGTTCTACAAAGCTGAGGCCAGGAAAGAAAATACCCTAGCCCTGGTCAAGGACAACTAGATTAGGGTTGCCTCCTTTGGGTTGGGAAATTCCCAGAGATTTGGGGGTGGGTCCTGGTGAGGGCAGTGTTTGGGGAAGGGAGGGACCTCAGTCTGAGGTCCACTCTCCAAAACTGGTGGTTTTTTGCAGGGATTTGCAATGCTGATCCTGTAGACTTAGGGGAAGGTATTTGTGAATTTCCTGCATTGTGCATGGTGTTGGACTCCATGACCCTGGAGGTCCCTTCCAACTCTATGATTGTATGATTCTATCTCTGAAGTCTGGAGACCGGTTTTAATTCTGGAAGATCCCCAGGCCGCACCAGAGGTTGACAACCCTAGGTTAGATCCTACTGGCCTTTCAGCTGCAGGAAAGGGGAGGAAGTGACCACCAAAAAGGCTATGTTAAGGATCATGGGTCCTGCATGGACAAAAGCCACCTGAGAGGGGGCTGTGATAAGGAGGAGAGCTGAGCAAGCCTGAGCAAAGACGCTGACTGGAGCCAATCCATATATTGTTAGGAACCAACAGAAAACAGTTGGCCTTAACACACTCCACCCCCCCATATACTTGAGATTATTAGTAACTATGGCTAATGATTGACGCTGAGAATGTGCCAACTCAAAGTCCAATTTGCAAGCATCCTTAGGTTTTGACTGTTGCTTGCTGCGTTTGTGGTAATTTCCCTCTGGGTTGCTTCTTGGCTAATAGCATTGAGCAGCAGGATCAGACAGGAAAAAAAAATACAATTGCTGGAAATACAATTTGATTTAATAAATGTCATCCAGAAAAGTGCAGAGCTCAATGGGACTCGGGAGTAGTCGAGATCTTGTGAGGAAGCTCACAGGTTCATAACGGATTATTACACAGTGTTAGAGACATACAACTATGTTGCCCAGTGGATGACCAAGAACATGTGATGAGACCAGGGTCTTCATCTTAGGGGGTCTCCAACTGGTAGTTCATCAGTTGCTGTGGAAGAGCTCATGAATGCCCAAGAAGACCCAGAATAGGATCACAAAAGGAACTGCTCTGCTGTGTCAAAGCACAAACGCGAGGGGTGGAGTGATGGCATGTGCACGTGTGTGCGCACTAAGCCCAGAAGCCTCGTGGTGCCCGCTGTCGAGCTTGCCCTCACCGAGGAGGCGAGGGGCAGTGGGGGCACCTGGGCTGGGGTGCTGGTCTCGTGCTGGCTCCTCAGCACCAATGCTGGTCCCAGGTCACCATCCACCTCAACCGGTGCGAGCAAGGCTTGAGAAAAGAACTTTAATTGGCAGGCTATGATAACTCCTTTCCTCCTACATCTGTCTCTGTCTTAAATGCACAAAGAGATTTTTAAAAAATAATAAGACCAAGGGCAATGGTGCAAAAATAATGCAAAAAATGTATTTTATTACTCAGTTTTTACACCAATGGCCTTGGTTTTAATTATTGTTGTACAGATTTTATTGTTGTGCATCACCCAGAGCTCAGCTTCAGCTGGGATGAGGAAATTCATTTGATGGTGACAATGATGGTACCTCTTGTGACTGATGTGGCTTTTTTATCTTTACATTCACAACCATAGCATCTGCATTCTTTATTTAAAAAAAATAAAAATGTATGGAGAAAGGATTATGAATCCTGAGCGAGAACCATCTCAAAATCAAGCCAAGTGTGATTATTTAGGGCTTTTTCTGAGTAGGAATGCACAGGAACACAGTTTCATCTGACTTAAACATAAGAACATAAGAGAAGCCATGTTAGATCAGGCCAATGCCCATCCAGTCCAACACTCTGTGTCACACAGTGGCAAAAAATTTTTATATATACAATATACACACACACACTGTGGCTAATAGCCACCGATGGACTCTGCTCCATATTTTTATCTAAACCCCTCTTGAAGCTGGCTATGCTTGTGGCTGCCACCACCTCCTGTGGCAGTGAATTCCACATGTTAATCACCCTTTGGGTGAAGAAGTACGGTACTTCCTTTTATCCGTTTTAACCTGTCTGCTCAGCAATTTCATTGAATGCCCATGAGTTCTTGTATTGTGAGAAAGGGAGAAAAGGACTTCTTTCTCTACTTTCTCCATACCATGCATTACTCTACATTTCTCTACTTTCTCCATGCCATGCATTCTCCATACCATGCATTCTCTACTTTCTCCATACCATGCTTGAGGTTAAGGGGTGTGATCTAATATGCAAATGCATTCCTGCTGGGCTTTTTCTACAAAAAAAACCCTCTGTAAAACAATGGTGATGTCAGGGGGTGTGGTCCAATATGCAGATGAGTTCCTGCTGGACCTTTTCTACCAAAAAAGCCCTAAGATTAGTAAGGTCTGAATCTAAGATGTATTAATCTTTGTGAAAGATGGTAACCATATTATTTTTGAACCCTGATTTCAGAACTATTCCACTCATTCTGAAAGAGAAAATGCTTCATTTTTATTTATTTATTTTTCATTCATAAGGTGTTTTTTTTTTTTTTTACTATTGCAGATTTTGGAACAAAAATCTTATTTATCCTCCTCCCTCAGCTCTTGCTATCTATGCCCCCTCCCCCAAAAAACAACAACATTTTTTTTCTTCTTTGCTGAAAGTTGCAAAAGCTTGGTCTTCCGGAAAGATTTCAGTGATATTTATTTGCAAAGGGGTTCCTCCAATATGTTTTTACTGTGGATGGTTTTGTTGAGCTTGGATGTGATTTGAAGGCTAGAAGTTGTTTTGCATCTCTGCAAAAACGTCAAGAGAGAAAAATTCCTTGACAAATAATATTTCAGAACATACCCTTTGAATACCTGCCTAAGATCCTTCTCTTAGTTCATCAGTCGTTTATGAGGACATTTCTAGGGTTGTTGTGTCCCAAAGGAAAATCCTTATCTGGTCTCAAAGAGCATCAGACTTGCTAGCATCCCCGCCCCCCCCCCCCCACACACACACACATAATTCCATAGGATTTGTCCACAAGATATAAAAGAAACACCTCAGGGGCTTACAACGGAACACAATTTTATACCAATTGTGATCCTGGCAAAATATGGTCTCAAAGCACTTAATGCAAAAAGTACACTATTTAGGCCTTTTAAGCATTGTTATAAGTGTTGGCATTGGGCACCGAACTAGGTACTTTGAATTCCAACTTTCACAAAGGAGCAAAAAAAAAAACCAACACAGTAGATTTTTGTTTGTTTTTAAGAGATGTAAGTTTCTTACTCTAGAGTCAACAGAAAGACTGAAAGAGAAATTAGCTGGAAGTGAGAATATAAAAATACCAGGCAGGAGTGAGCACCATGTCAAGGGAGATTTTTGTGCGATAACTCGTTTCTTTTGTCCAAATTTATATATTTGTTTATTTCAGTTGTTGAACCACCCTCCCCCAAAGGGCAGAGCTCAGGGCGGTATACGTCAAAATACGCATAAAATACAATAAAAGTTTATGATCATACAATACAGCAGGGGTGGCCAACGGTAGCTCTCCAGATGTTTTTTGCCTACAACTCCCATCAGCCCCAACCATTGGTGATGCTGGCTGGGGCTGATGGGAGTTGTAGGCAAAAAAAACATCTGGAGAGCTACCGTTGGCCACCCCTGTGATACAGTAATGCCAATCACATGGTGGGAAAGCTGCCGGGGATGTCACTGCTTTGCAGGGGCAGGAGAGGCAGAGAATGCAGGAGTGCCAATCAGATAGACAACCATCGTTGTACTTCACCAAATGCCTGGAGAAATTTACAATAGATGTTGTGTGTTCTCTGGATTCACTTTGACTGGTTTCCCACTCGCCTTACGTTGCTCTCACGCTCCTCAGCGGTTACACACTATCCGATTTCACACTATCTGGCCCGGGGCTGCCGCTACTTCGTCTTTTTTACACGGCAAACAGAAACTGGTTTTTAGAGGTTTCTGTTTGCTGCACGGAAGTGAGTTGCAGCCCTGGGGCAGATAGTGTGAAATCGGATGGAAGCCCCGCTGAGAAGAGGAGCGTGAGAGTGGCATAAGGTGAGTGGGAAATCGGTCTTTGTCTCTTAAGAGCTGGTTCCACACAGGTTTTTCTTCTTTAGAGGACTTTATTCCATGTGGGCTTCTTTCCATGTGGGCTTCTTTCAATGTGGGTTTATTTCCATGGGGGCATGTTTCCATGGGGGCTTTCTTAATGTGAACATTTATGTCAGTGGGTTTTTTTCTTTGGGCTTTTTTCTTTTGTGCTTTTTTCCCTAGAGCTATCATCATCTCCTTCTTCTTCTCTTTCTCCTTCTCCTCCTTCTCCTCCTCCTTCTTTTCCCCCTTCTTGTTCTCCTCCTCCTCGGACATGGAATCATAGAATCATAGAGTTGGAAGAGACCTCTAGGGTCATTTAGTCCAACATCTGCACAATGCAGGAAACTCACAAACACCTCCCCCTAAATTCACAGAATCTTCATTGCTGTCGGATGGCCATCTAGCCTCTGTTTAAAAACCTCCAAGGAAGGAGAGCCCACCACTTCCCAAGGAAGCCTGTTCCACTGAGGAATCATTCTAACAGTCAGGACGTTCTTCCTAATGTTCAACCCATTGGTTCTGGTTCTACCTTCCGGGGCCACAGAAAATAATTCCACACCATCCTCTATATGACAGTCCTTCAAGTACTTGAAGATGGTGATCATATCACCTCTCAGCCACTCTCCAGGCTAAACATCCCCAGCTCCTTCAAGCTTTCCTCATAGGACTTGGTCTTCAGACCCCTCACCATCTTTGTTGCCCTCCTCTGGACCTGTTCCAGCTTGTCTATATCCTTCTTAAAATGTGGTGCCCAAAACTTGAACACAATACTCCAGATGAGGTCTTACCAGAGCAGAGTAAAGCGATACCATCACATCATGTGATCTGGACACTATACTTCTGTTGATACAGCCGAAAATTGCATTTGCCTTTTTAGCCACCGCATCACACAGTTGACTCATGTTCAGCGTATGATCCACTAAGACCCCTAGATCCTTTTTGCACATACTACTGCTAAGACATGTCTCCCCCATTCTATAACCATGCATTGGATTTTTCCTACCTAAATGCAGAACTTTACATTTATCCCTGTTAATCTGGCCCTGCACTGGCAAAAACAACTCTGCTGCCCACCCTCTGTGAACTGTTTATTCAGCAAATAGATATTTGTTGACTTTAACATGATCTGATCATTTGTAGAAGTAGTCCTGGGTAAAGATTTTTTTCTATAGTTTTCTATAGTTCCTCCACATGCCCATTTCTCCATACATTGGTCTCAACATGTGCACAGTGTGTTGTCTGAGGAGACAGCAATCACGCAATGAAAAGAGAATGAAGTGAAGGATGTGGATAGTTATGAACCAGAGGTATTATTAAAATATTTATGTCCAGTCTCTTGCCAAGTCTCTGAGATCCAAGTTCAAACCCATATCCTGCCATGAAGCTCGTTGAATGAACCTGTGGCAGCCTCTATCTCTCAGCTTCACCATGATGATGATGATGGATTTATATCCTGCTCTCCACCCCAAATCTCAGAGCAGCTCACAGTCTCCTTGACCTTCCTCCCCCACAACAGACACCCTGTGGGGTAGGTGGGACTGAGAGTGTTCTCACAGAAGCTGCCCTTTCAAGGACAACATCTGTGAGAGCTATGGCTGACCCAAGGACAATCCAGCAGGTGATGATGATGATGATGATGAAGAAGAAGAAGAAGAAGAAGAAGAAGAAGAAGAAGTTCAGCATGATGTACATAGTTTCTCTCTCTTCCATTTTATCCTCACAACAATCCTTAGAGATAGATTAAGCATCACCAGCACCACCACCAGCAGCAGCACCTTCTTCTTCTTCTTCCAAGTGCCCTGATCTGGATGGCCCAGGCTTGTCCAATGCTGTAAGATCTCAGAAACTGGAAGACCACCAAGGAAGTCCTGGGATGTTACACAGAGGCAGGGAATGGTAAATTGCCACTGAACATCTCTTGCCTTGAAAACCCTATGGGGTTGCCATAAACCTGCTGCAACTTGAACAGCCCGTTCCACTACCAGCTTATGAACCTATTTCTCCTCCTTCTTCTTCTCCTCCTCCACCTTCTTCTCCTTCTTCTCCCCCTTCTTGTTCTCCTCCTTCTCCTCGGACATGGAATCATAGAATCAAAGAGTTGGAAGGGACCTCTAGGGTTTGGTGAGAGAGCCAGTCTGGTGTAGTGATTAAGTGTGCGGACTCTTATCTGGGAGATCGAGGTTTGATTCCCCACTCCTCCACTTGCACCTGCTGGCACGGCCTTGGGTCAGCCATAGCGCTGGCAGAGGTTGTCCTTGAAAGAGCAGCTGCTGTGAGTCTTCTCAGCCCCACCTACCTCACAGGGTGCCTGTTGCGGGGGAGGGAAATAATGGAGATTGTGAGCTGCTCTGATACTCTTGAGTGGAGGGCGGAATATAAATCCAATGTCTTCTTCATCTTCTATTTAAATGCTACAAATAAAGTAATAAAAAGTCAGTTTTGTACATCTTACCAAGCCAAAAGAGACTTGTATAAGTACAATATTTGTAGATGGAGACTCTAATTAACACAGTTGTTCCGGGGTATGGGTTATCTTCATTTTGACACTAGCTATTTTCCAACTCTAGTCCAAACCATTCTCTACTGAGGATATCAATTTCTCTAAACTCTCGATTTCTTTGAAGCTCGCAGCTGTACTTGTCTGCCATTTTGTATGTCTGTTTCCATGAAGACTGAACTCTTAAGAAGCTTTGGTCAGGGTCTTTGACTCCTGGGTGAAGAAAAAATATTTCTGACAGGAGAAAAAAATGGCTGTTTTCTGGACAAGGATGAAAGCGCAGAGGTAGTACTGAGACAAAAAGTGAAGAAATGGAAATGATCAAATTCCTTTGGAGGAAGACAAAAAAAGTACTTTCCCAGGAAGTGTCGCTAACTAAATAAATGTATAGCACATTACATTTGTTTTGGGGTTTTAACTTTCAGAGTTGACAAGGTTGTAACGGCAAGCCTTTCTCCACACAAAATAAATTAAAAAGTATATAACAGGAGTGGCCAAAGTTGCTTAACGTAAGAGCCACAGAGAATAAACATCCAATGTATGAGAGCTGCAAAACATGAACGTCATATGTTTGAGAGCCGCTAGACAGGAAGGAAGGAAAGGTGGAAAGAAAGCAAATAGAGGGGGAAGAGGTGGAAAGAAAGCAACTTCAACTTTAAATTCATTCTCCAAGTCGCTGGCTGGCTTGACTTGGAGAAGTGATTTAAAGAGACAAATGCCTTTTCCAAGCTGGCTGATGGGGGGGGCAGCAGTGGGGGCTTTGAGAGTCACACAATATGTGTGAAAGAGCCACATGTGGCTCCTGAGCCACAGTTTGGTCACCCCTGGTATATAATATAGTGGGTTCAATGCAATGAAGAGGCGAATGGTACTGATCATAGCTCTTTATTAAGTACAGCATAGTATAAGGTTGCACTCTAAGACTGAGGATCTGGGCCCCCGGGGCCAACTATATACACATCAAGGTTCCCATGCTGGCACACTATTGGGTCATTCAAACCAGTCAGGGGCTCGTGATTGGATCATGGCAACAGGTATTTAGATCCTACTGTCCGTTGTTCCTGAGTCCCCAAGCTCGGTCCTTATGGCTCCAATGAGCCAGGTAGGAACACACACCAGAGTCTTCATTCAGGTCCACATACACAACAGGGTAAGATTTTTTTTAAAAAAGCAAACAAACGTGGTTTGCATTGGCTGTCAAGTGTCTCATCTCTTAGAGAGGGAGGGGATGCAGACTTAATGAAAGCCTGTGGTTCTTCTGGATCTCTGTTGTTGTTTACAGAAAAGATCTGGAGTGTGTCCTGTTCTGATGAAAAAAAAGCACATGGACCTGCTTCTTTCACTAATAAGGCTGCGATTACACACACTCTGGCTGATCCGCACTTGCTTTGCGCCAGGCTTCCGTTTCTCTACAGAGCAAGCTGGCGATTTCGTACCAGTTGCTCCGCAGCACCATTTTGTGCAGGGAAAACCCACGATTTGCCACGCTGCAGTATAAACCTGGAAAAACAAGTTCACGCTGCGGCTTAGCAAATTGCGAGTTTTCCCTGCACAAAATGGTGGTGTGAGCAACTGGTGCAAAATCGCCAGCTTGCTCCGGAGAGAAACGGACGCCTGGTACGGAGCAAGGTTAGTGCGGAATCAGCCTAAATAACGCACTTTCAATCCACTTTCAATGCGCTTTCCAATAGGATCTTGCCAGTTCACACAAGTAAAATCCAGTTGGAAAGTGCATTGGAAGTGCATTATTTAGTGAGTGCAATCCTAGCCTATATCCCAAAGAAATACATTGTGCATCCTGTTCTTTGAGCAATTTACCATTGCTTACTGACTTATTACTGGCACATTTTTCCCACTTGCAACAAGTCTATAAATGTGCGTCTGAATTCATTTTACTTTATTTTAAAAAGGCTAGATTGAATGTTACGCTCAGAGGCACACTTTGCTATCATTTTATCTTTTATTGTTATTATTGTTTTCTTATAAAAAAACCCATGCTTTTAGCTGTATATAACTGACAGCCCCCCCTCGCACGCACATGCTTTTATTAAATCAATGTTTCCTCGGCTCTGAGTATTAATCACTTTAAAAGGCAAGCAGAGGAACTTGAAATAAAGGAGTGAAATTGTGCAAGCTGCATATTAAGTCTGCAAAAGGCTATACGATAGATATTAATAGATTTTTGCTCGGTGCTACATCCCACAAAGACAGATGGAGATCGCAAGATAATTTACAATCAAGAGTTCTTTTACAAAAAAAAAAAAAAATCTCCTGGTTGATTTTTTTTGTTTGTTTAAAAAAAAAATATTTTGCTCAAGTTTTGCATGCACTTTAATATCCGGATCTTGGATAACCTACAGTGCAGCTCTAAGCATAGTTATACGCTTCTACATCCTTTGACATCAATGGCTTTAGAAAGGCATAACTCTAGGGTTGCCAAGTCTGACTCAAGAAATATCTGGGGACTTTGGGAGTGAAGCCAGGAGCGAGGGTGTGGCAAGCACAATTGAACTCCAAAGGGAGTTCTAGCCATCACATTTAAAGGGACCGCACTCCTTTTAAATGCCTTGCCTCCATTTGGAATAATGAGGGACAGGGGCACCTTATGTGGGGGCTCATAGAATTAGACCACCTGGTCCAATCTCTTTGAAACTTGGCGGCCGTTTGGAGGAGAGGCGCCAGATGCAATGCTGATATTTTGGTGCCTCTAACTCAAAAATCAGCCCCTCCAGAGCCCCAGATACCCATGAATCAATTTTCCATTGTACCCTATGGGAATCGATCTCCATAGGGAATAATGGAGTGTCCAGCAGATATTTCCACCACCACCCCTCCCACTTTTTGATGACTCTGAAGTGGGGGTAGGGCCTCCAAACCGAGGGATCCCCTGCCTTGACCTGGGGATTGGCAGCCCTGCATAACTCTGTTTAGGGTTGTGTTGTTAATCCCTTTCTTAAGACCTTCCAAAGTGGCCATTTTTTTTCCAGGTGAAATTATTTCCATCCACTGGAATTCAGTTGTAACCCCAGGAGATCTTCAGCTACCGCCAGGAGGTTGGCAACCGTTGAATACGCAGCATTTGTTTGCAGAAGACAAAACTTCTGTATTCTCTGTATCCCTCATATTGTTGTAAAAATATCTTTGAGAGAAGGGGGGAAAACACTGATTTGTTTACAAACAGGACCATTGGTAATAATTATGTACTAATCAGCTCAAACAGATTAAATCTGTTAAAAATTATCTATTTTTGTTTGAAGATCAGAAATGTGGAATCACTCTCTGGAGACAGCAGAGTAGTTGTGTTCACAGGCCTGTGTTGGTGAACGTAAGGATATTTTTGGAGGGGAAGGTGGAATTTCAGGTTGCTATGACACCACTTCTGGGCGTTGTGCTAGGAATTCCCTCTAATCTCTATGGTAAAGACCACTGAGACTAAGGGAAATTCTTAGAGCATCACCACAGATGCTGTTTCCTCCCACCTTTTTCTTCCTCTTAACATATCAAAGATGGACGATTGAAGGTGTGGCCTGCTAGGAGCAGGGAAATGGAAATCTACAGAGCGGGCCCTAATTCAAGAAGTTATATAATTGGTTGGATCCAAGCAGGGCTCTTCTTTGAACAGGAACACAGTTGCAGCTGGCTTGGTGTCAGGGTGTGTGGCCCAGGCCTTTTTTTGGGGGGAGCAGAAATGCAGTTCCAGCTGATTTGGTGTCAGAGGGTGTGGCCTAATATGTAAATGAGTTCCTGCTGGGCTTTTTCTACAAAAAACCCTGTGTGAAACAATGGTAGTGTTAGGGGTGTGTGGCCTAATATGCAAATGAGTTCCTGCTGGTCTTTTTCTGTTGGACTGGATGAGCCATTGGCCTGATCCAACATGGCTTCTCTTATGTTCTTATGAACAATGTGTGTCAGTAAAGTTATTTTTATCGGCATATTCTCCAGGGTTCTCCCCCCACCCCAGCCGCCACAAGCCTGTATGTTACCTACTGAGCATTTTCACAGCCATTCTATCGTTTGCAAAAATGCCCAAGTCCTTTATGCCTGTTTTTTTTTTAAACTTTCTATTTGAAGTCTGGGCACCATGTAGAAAGCACATAGCATGGGACACCAGTCCCTTTTTTTCAGCCTTCCAAACTGTAGGCAGCTGATGAGTTGGGTACTTGAACAGAAAGGCATTGTTACATTGACCCAAAGAACTGCTGAGAATAGATCCGATTTTCTTTTCTGCCATGCTGCCAGCTGTTATTCTAGTAACCCTTGTGTAATTGTTACTGTGACGGCAGAAAGCCTTTCTGTATTGAATAAAGCGAGGACAATTTTGCCTACTGCCGTTTTAAAATGTATCCCGGCAACCCTTTTAACATCATTTCTGTCTCTCCATGGTCCATTCCCTTTTAAACTTTGCTTCCCTCCCTCCCCTAACTGTTGTGCTTCTCCTCTGATGCGGAGGGCTGGTGACCTGATTCATCCTATTTGTGTTGCTA
This sequence comes from Heteronotia binoei, assembly GCF_032191835.1. Lineage (NCBI taxonomy): Eukaryota > Metazoa > Chordata > Lepidosauria > Squamata > Gekkonidae > Heteronotia > Heteronotia binoei. The sequence goes on along the minus strand of NC_083231.1, from coordinate 19,538,286 downwards.
AATGCGTTCTGAAGCTATGTGGATGCTGAAGATTGGAATTGAGTTTTTATTGTGCCATGCCTTGGCCAACAGGAAGAAAGGGTATCTAGGTATCGATGTTTGAGATCAGACTTTCCAAAAATGAACAGGCATCTTCTACAGAAAATACTTGGGATGTGAAGAAGAGTTGCTTTTTGTACCCCACTTTTCTCTAAGTCCAGCGGGGGACTTTCTCTGCTCTAGTCATTTGGGAGCGGAAAAACTCTATGGTACCTAATGTACCATAGAGCATCTGGAAAAACCATAGAGTTTTCCCAGAAACTCCTAGAGTGGCTGCCGTGTCACCACTGTGATGACGTCACTTCCGAGTGATGTCATCATGCCAGCGATGTTGGGGGAGATTCCCCTCACTGGCCCAATGTGGGCCAGTGGGTTAGGAACCTACTTACAATCACCTTCCCTTCCTCTCCACACTATAGGCACCTTGCGCGGTACGTGGGGCCAACAGAGTTCTGAGAGAACTGTGATTGGTCCTTAGGTCACCCAGTAGGTCACCTGTTCTCCAGATTAGCCCACCACTTTTAACCACTACAACACACTGGCTCTCAGAATTTTCAGATTTTATACTAACGTAGTTTTGAATCAGGGAAGTCCATTGGTCTGGTCTTGTTTTCAAAGTGGAGCCAATTATGTGCAAATCTGCACATTAAAAAAAAACACGGCACAAAAAGAATCTCCAAGAACTCATTCAGTCAAATGAAGACTGCTTGTCTGCAATCTTTCATCAAGGCAAGTTGTGCCTTTGTACAGGGAAATGCTGCTGTAAAACCACACAAGGAACTAAATTGTGTAGGAACAAAATAGTGTAGCAAAAACCGAGCACGATCTGTGGGGTCTGATGAACTGCAACACCTCTTGCATACATGCAAGTCAGTCAGCCAGCTTTATGTGTCATAACCAACTGTCACCACCCCTCCAAAATGGTACTTCTTCTCTAGCAGCAAAAATGATGGTATATATGGATATAAAACACCCAGTTTGGTGTAGTAGTTAAGTGGGCAGACACTTATCTGGGAGAACCAGGTTTGATTCCCCACTCCTCCACTTCCAGCTGCTGGAATGACCTTGAGTCAACCATAGCCCTGGCAGAGGTTGTCCTAGAAAGGGCAGCTGCTGTGAGAGTCCTCTGAACCCCACCCAGCAAGAACCAATGTGAAATAATAACGATCACATACTCATTGTTCTGTACAAAAAAATACAGTCCTGAGCTATCCACCAAGAGATTAAATGGTGAATAAGCATGCTGATGGTTCAGAGTTCATCTGTGCCATAGACAGAGGCTGCCATCTGAAGAAGAAGACATGGGATTTCTATGCTACCCTCCACTCCGAATCTCAGAGTCTCAGAGTGACTCATAATCTCCTTTATCTTCCTCCTCCTCAACAGACACTCTGTGAGGTGGGGGGGGCTGAGAGGACTCTCACAGCAGCTGCCCTTTCAAGGACAACCTCTGCCAGAGCTATGGCTGACCTGAGGCCATGCTAGCAGGTGCAAGTGGAGGAGAGGGGAATCAAACTCAGTTCTCCCAGGTAACAGTCTGCACACTTAACCACTACACCAGACTGTCTCTCTCTACACAAACTGGCTCTCTCAAGAAGAGAGTTCCAACCTCTGAAGAGCTCCAGCCTCACTCTACCTTGCCTTGTCTGCAATATGGTGGGGTAACACAGCCCTGCCTAACAGTTTAGTAGTAACAGTTACAGAGTCAATGAAGGACAAATCCTTAAAGTCTGATCGAGTTATATTATCATCTCCACCAAGTGATGATTACCAAAGCTCAGGTGATACAGTTTATTGTGGGAAATGATGTAATCTTCTCTAATTCTATTTTTAAAGACTGGCTATATTTTTGAAAGATTGGTTTAGGTATGACTGAACAGTGCCTCTTGAACACCTCCTTTGCTTGGATGCTTGTGTTTGGCTCTGTTTTTAACCTGTAACTATCTTTGTGTGATTTTGAAATTGCTTTTGAACTGTAATTCCTTTTGATGGAATGTAAGGATACAAGAGCTTCTCAATAAAAGTGTATTTTTTTTTAAAAAAAAAAGAGTCATATTAAATTAAGCTCTGCTCAACACTCATACTTATGACTAATGGCTTCAAAAGTGGAAGCCCATGCCTGATCATCTGGTTTTCAACATTTTGAATTCCCCCATTTGACATGGACCCCAATCTGCCTACTAAATTTTTATTTTAAATTTTCAGTAAGGGTGTAGAAGGGGGAAAGGGGAGAAACGTATATTAAATAAGCTTGTTATAATTACCCAAATACACAATATATGGGCAGTTTTAGTAATATGAATACTGAAGATATTTCTTATTCAATGTTCAAGGATGTAAGAAGAGCAGTTTAGCAAAGACATGATATATTAATATTAGCATAATAACATGAGAATATTTCATGAGAAAATGGGTTTTATAATATATGTATAACATATTGTGATTATTTCAGGATCCAATATAGCTCCCTATATTCTATAATAGGGGTGTGCAAAGAAAAAATCCAGTAAAATCCAGATTCAGAATCATTCAGCGGCAAGATATTTGAGAGAGTCGACTATCCCTAAATACCACATTTGGCTATTCCCAAAAATACGTGAGCTATTTGGCTATTCCCGAATATTTTAAAAAAGGTCAAGGTAGACCCCTGTGCAAGCACCAGTCGTTTCCGACTCTGGGGTGATGTTGCTTTCACAACATTTTCACGGCAGACTTTTTTACGGGGTGGTTTGCCGTTGCCTTCCCCAGTCATCTACCCTTTACCCCCAGCAAGCTGGGTACTCATTTTAATGACCTCGGAAGGATGGAAGGATGAGTCAACCTCCAGCCCGCTACCTGAACCCACCTTCTGCCGGGATCAAAATCAGGCCGTGAGCAGAGTTTAGGACTGCAGTACTGCAGCTTTACCACTCTGCGCCACAGGGCTGAATATTCCTGAATATACAGCCCCATTACACCCTATGGGCAATTAAAGTCAATGGCAAAATAGGGTATAATGAATTGTAACTGGGGAGCAGAAGGTTTGAGGTAGAAGCCCCAAAACTTCAGGGTAGCTGCCGGAGCCTCTCCCCCAACATACGCCCAAGTTTCAAAAAGGTGGATCAGGGGGACCAATTCCAGGGGCACCACCATTATTCTCTATGGGCCATTGAAGTCAATGGCAAAATAGGGCATAATGAATGGCTGCTGGGGAGCTGGGGGTTTGAGAGAGAGGCCCCAACATTACAGGGCTGCAGCAGGGGCCTCTTCCCCACAGAACCCCCAAATTTCAAAAAGTTTAGGCCAGGGGAGGTTCAATTCTAATGGCACCCAAAATTGCCCTTTTCCCCCATGATGGGAAAAAAAGCAATCAATCAAGTTTTCCACTCTAATTAGAGTGGGAAAATTGACTCTGGGGGGTAAGGAGTTTGAGGGAGAGGTACCAAATTTGCAGGGCTGTTTCAGGTGCCTCTCCCCCACTAAACCCCAAAGTTCAAACAGGATTGGAACGAGGAGCTCAGTTGTAAGGACACCCAAAATTAACCCTTTTCCCCTTATGGTGGGGGGAAAAAGCTATCAGTCACTGTCCCCACTCTAATTAGTGACTCGGGGAGACAGTGGTTCTGAGGGAGAAGTACATTCACATGTAGTCAGCCTCAGCTTCCTCACATTCTGTTGTGTGAGAATAAAACAGAGAAAGGAGAAGTATGTACCTATCGTGAACACACACACACCCCTTCATTTACTGAGGTTGGTAGTTTCTTTTGTATCTGTTGGACTATTTGGATCCGTTTTTCACTCCTTTGACATCAGTTTTACAATTGATACACTTCTCAGTAGCAAATTAATGTTTCAGAGACAGATGATGGGCGATTTTCCTCTTTGTCCGCTTCTCTAGCTACACTTATTGTTCAAGTCTCTCCGTTATCCTAGACTTGCTCCAAGAAACTCAGTTTCTACTTTAAAAAATATTTTTAGCCTCAAGCAGTAAGAATGTGGCTTTTGGCTTCTCTTAGTCACCATGTGTGTATTCCTGAAATCAACCAGTTTGGTGTAGTGGTTAAGTGTGCGGATGTTTATCTGGAAGAACCGAGTTTGATTCCCCACTACTCCACTTGAAGTTGCTGGAATGGCCTTGGGTCAGCCATAGCTCTGACAAGAGTTGTCCTTGAAAGGGTGGCTTCTGGGAGAGCTCTCTCAGCCCCACCCACCTCACAGGGTGTCTGTTACGGGGGGCGGAGAGAAGATAAAGAGATTGTAAGCTGCTCTGAGACTCTGATTCAGAGAGAAGGGTGGGGTATAAATCTACAGTCTTCTTAGTTTAACTTAAAGACTAGAATAGTTTAGTTATATTGGGTAGAATGACTGACTAGTCAGTGTGAAAGGGTCGCTGTGAGGTCAAAAAGAATTTTTTTTTTTTTACTCTCACTAAATACTCAAAGATCACTGAGGACACATCAGATAAAATAAACAAGTATTTGACAGAGTTTGAATGCGTGGGGAGTTCCCCTGTATGAGCAAACTGTAGAGTGCACTCCAGAAACTGTGATAAAGAGACAAAACTCCAAACAGCCAGTAAACAGTTGTATTTTGGGTTAAGACGTAAGAGGCAGTCACAGACACTCCAATGGTTCATAAAGCAGTCCTTCCAATATACAGTACCAAGCCAATATCCAAGAAGAGAAGTCAAGAATCCAGTCCATACATTACATCAATAGCCATGCAATCCTCCAGAGTAACAGTATTTCAGTCAAGATGTTCCTCCTCACTCACGCACGTCCTTCTGCTCCTTCTTATCACCCACAAATGCTGAGAGCAAGGCTTTCACTATTATAGTGCAGCCATCCAATCCTAACACTGATTGTGCCATTAGCTGCACCTGTTACTCTCGTGACTTTAATCTCCCCTGTATAGCCTAGTTGCATAACAATGACTCAGCAGTTATAGTTCCCTTAAAGCAACTTAACACTGACAGTATTCACATACAACTAATTAGCAAGGTTGAGGAATGGGAAGATAGGGGTGAGACATCAGTGATGCCACCAATGTTGCTTTGCCTCTTCTGGGTACAATCCAGAAATAACAAAGGGTTGCTCTAGGAATCACTGGAAACTATGGCTTTATAGTGATTCTATTATGGGAGGCAGGAAAGAGGGATCATTGAGTTAACACCAGAAGAAACAACAACAAACAAGCCTAATTGAAAAACCTACCCTACTTTCAGACCTTGGGGAAGGACGGTGGCTCAGAGGTAGAGCATCTGCTTGGGAAGCAGAAGGTCCCAGGTTCAATCCCTGGCATCTCCAAAGAAGGGTTCAGGCAAATAGGTGTGAAAAATCTCAGATTGAGACCCTGGAGAGCCGCTGCCAGTCTGAGAAGACAATACTGACTTTGATGGACCAAAAGTCTGATTCAGTATAAGGCAGCTTCATATGTTCATATGTTCACCTTATTATTTTTTTATTTTGCAATTTTATTCCATTTTAAGAAAACCCTATATCAGGGATGGCCAACGGTAGCTCTCCAGATGTTTTTTTGCCTACAACTCCCATCAGCCCCAGCCATCATGGCCAATGGCTGGGGCTGATGGGAGTTGTAGGCAAAAAACATCTGGAGACCTACCGTTGGCCACCCCTGCCCTATATCATGGCAATCGGCTTTCAGTCTGGATGTTCCATCTAATCTTCCCGACCCAGATAAAGAGTGTCTATTTGAACACATTCCTACACTTTGGTCCTTCACATAAGAACATAAGAGAAGCCATGTTGGATCTGGCCAATGGCCCATCCAGTCCAACACTCTGTGTCACACAGTTGCCAAAAACCCAAGTGCTGTCGGAGGTCCACCAGTGGGGCTAGAAGCTCTCCCATTGTGCCCCCCCCCAAGCACCAAGAATACAGAGCATCACTACCCCAGACAGAGAGTTCCACTAATAGCCACTGATGGATCTCTGCTCCATATGCTTATCCAGTCCCCTCTTGAAGCTGTCTATGCTTGTAGCTGCCACCACCTCCTGTGGCAGTGAATTCCATGTGTTAATCACCCTTTGGGTGAAGAAGTACTTCCTTTTATCAGTTCTAACTTGACTGCTCACCCATTTAATTGAATGTTCACGAGTTTTCATATTGTGAGAAATGGAGAAAAGTACTTCTTTCTCTACCTTCTCTGTCCCATACATAATCTTTTAAATCTCTGTCATGTCACCCATCAGTCGATGTTTCTCCAAATTAAAGAGCTCCAAGCGTTTTAACCTTTCTTCATAGGGAAAGTGTTCCAACCCTTTAATCATTCTAGTTGCCCTTTTCTGCATTTTTTCCAGTGCTATAATATCCTTTTTGAGGTGCAGTGACCAGAATTGTACACAGTACTCCAAGGCTTCCAGCTTGGAAGATGCAAGCTGAGCATTTGTCTCTCTCCTATTACAGGCACATAAGGCCAATGTCATGGGGCAAAGGGCTCTTGGCCTCTGAAACATAGCTTTGGGCCAACAAGAAGATTTCCTGACAGAGCGGGGGGGGGGGGGGGCTGAATTCAGACAGCCAATTTGGGCTGACACAGGAATGGCCCATGTCCTCATTTAAATGGTGCATTCAAATGTGCATATCAGGGTCCCTCCTTGCTCCTGCCCTTACCTTGTCCTCCACCGTCACTCTGCCACTTCAAAAAGCTAAAAGGTAGTAAGTGGTAGCAAATTGCTAAAGCACTTCTGAGGCACCTTTTCCAGCCATCTGATAAGCTGGGGAGTGCCAGGGAAGTGTCACTCATGTGCTTGAGAGCCAGTGAGAGCCAGTTTGGTGTAGTGGTGAAGTGTATGGACTCTTATCTGGGAGAACCGGGTTTGATTCCCCACTCATCCACTTGCAGCTGCTGGAATGGCCTTGGGTCAGCCATAGCTCTGGCAGAGGTTGTCCTTAAGAACATAAGAATATATGAGAAGCCATGTTGGATCAGGCCAATGGCCCATCCAGTCCAACACTCTGTGTCACACAATAGCAAAAAAAAAAAAAAAAAAAGGAGGTTCACAAGTGGGGCTAGAAGCCCTTCCACTTTGCCCCCCACCCAAAGCACCAAGAATACAGGGCATCACTGCCCCAGACAGTTCCAATAATATGCTGTGGCTAATAGCCACTGATGGACCTCTGCTTCATATTTTTATCCAAACCCCTCTTGAAGCTGGTTATGCTTGTAGCCGCCACCACGTCCTGTGGCAGTGAATTCCACATGTTAATCACCCTTTGGGTGACGAAGTACTTCCTTTTATCCATTCTAACCTGACTGCTCAGCAATTTCATTGAATGCCCACGAGTTCTTGTATTGTGAGAAAGGGAGAAAAGTACTTATTTCTCTACTTTCTCCATCCCATGAATAATCTTGTAAACCTCTATCATGTCACCCCACAGTTGACGTTTCTCCAAGCTAAAGAGCCCCAAGCGTTTTAACCTTTCTTCATAGGGAAAGTGTTCCAACCCTTTCATCATTCTAGTTGCCCTTTTCTGGATTTTTTCCCAATGCTATAATATTCTTTTTGAGGTGTGATGACCAGAATTGTACACAGTATTCCAAAGGAGACCGCACCATCGATTTATACAGGGGCATTATGATACTGGCTGATTAATTTCAATTCCCTTCCTAAGAAGTCCCAATAATAAGTCCTGGAAAGGGCAGCTGCTGTGAGAGTCCTCTCGGCCCCACCCACCTCACAGGGTGTCTGTTGTGGGGGAGGAAGATAAAGGAGATGGTGAGCCACTCTGAGATTCGGAGTGGAGGGTGGGATATAAATTCAATATCATCTTCTTCTTCTTCTTGAGTGGTTTGACTGCTCCTCCAGGGCGTGTTCAGCCTGTCACTGTTTTGGTAGCAGGTCATGTATTGTCTGCTTCCCCGGCACTTTCCACTATGCTGGCTTTCTTCTACAATGGGAGGCTGCCGCCCCCAAGCTGCCTATCTGTACCCAGCCAGAGAGAGACAGAGACAAACAGAGACAGGCAGGCAGACAGAGAAAGAGAGTGGTGAAGATCTGCTCTGCATTCCGAAGGTGGGATATAAACAAATACGTATGTAACTAAATAAATATGTATATGGGAGGGGGGGAAAGGAAGAAATGCCACTTAGTGATAATTAGATGACCACCACCACAAAAGCACTCTGCAAGAACTTTGTAAGACAAATGTTACGTATTGGAACTGGAATTATTATATAGTGGGTTCTGTGCATCGATGAGTAAAAGAATAAGTGATAGCAAGCTCTTTATTAGGTACAGCATAGTGGGTGGCTGCTCTACAAGGCTGAAAACTGGGCCAACAGGGCCAAAGTTATATACATCCCTGGGTTCCCGCGCAAGCACGTTATTGGGTCATTCAAACCAGCAGGGGCTTGTGATTGGTCCAGGGCAGCAGAGATTTGGATTCTGCAGCCCATTGTTCCAATGAGCCAGGCAGGAAAACCCAAAGTCTTCACTTGAGTCCACATACATAACAGGAATGTTCAGGGTTGTGGCACCAGAGACATTGCTGAGCTTGAGGCTCCAGAACAATAGCCACCTGGACTCTGGGAGGTGGCCAGTCAGAAGTCGATGGGCCAGTACTTGTACCTGTAGTTAAGAGTTGATGGGTTTAGGATGGGGTCATTTGCATGTATATAAGCAGGGCGGTTGGCGCTTGAAACCAGTCTTTTTGCTGATTTCACTATAGAAAGCCCCGTGGCGCAGAGTGGTAAAGCTGCAGTACTGCAGTCGGAGCCCTTTGCTCACGACCTGAGTTCGATCCCAGCGGAAGCTGGTTCAGGGAGCCGGCTCAGGTTGACTCAGCCTTCCATCCTTCCGAGGTCGGTAAAATAAGTCCCCAGCTTGCTGGGGAGAAAGTGTAGATGACTGGGGAAGGCAATGGCAAACCACCCTGTAAAAAGTCTGCCGTGGAAATGTTATGAAAGCAACGTCACCCCAGAGTTGCAAACAACTGGTGCTTGCACAGGGGACTATCTTTACCTTTACCTATATAAAGCAGAGCTGTTTCACTGCAATGCATCTTGAACCCAGTATTTAATAACAAATTATTTGCCCATCATCTAAAACTCAAAATGCCTGATGTCTGGCAGAGAGATATAAACTCTGAAAAGCCAGACCTGCTGATTTCTGCACGTCATGATAAAAACATAAGAACATAAGAGAAGCCATGTTTGATCAGGCCAATGGCTCATCCAGTCCAACACTCTGTGTCACACAGTGGCCAAGAGGCCAGGAGGTCCATCAGTGGAGCCAGGACACTAGAAGCCTTCCCAGTGTGCCCCGCCCCCTGAGCACCAAGAATAGAGAGCATCACTGCCCCAGACAGAGTTCCAACAATATGCTGCGGCTAATAGCCACTGATGGACCTCTGCTCCATATGTTTATCCAGTCCCTCCTTGAAGCTGTCTACGTTGCCACCACCTCTTGTGGCAGTGAATTCTATGTTTTAATCATCCTTTAGGTGAAGAAGTACTTCTTTTTATCCATTCTAACCCAAATGCTCAGCAATTTCATTGAACGAGTTCTCGTATTGTGAGAAAGGGAGAAAAGTACTTCTTCCTCTATCCCATGCATAATCTTGTAAACCTCTATCATGTCACCCCTCTGTCGACACTGATGTGGCAAACGTGGACATGGCCGCAACTGACATTTGAACGTCCCGTGACTGAGTTGCTTGTTTATGTGCAAGATGAGGTCCTCCCTAGATCACGGTGATGTTTTCGTTTGGCGTTCAGATTGAGCACCACCATCAAGCAGCAGTGAACGTTCAGATTGAACACCACCATCAAGCAGCAGTGTGCCTGCGCCGTAGCTTCTCCCCTAGGCTTTCCTGCATATGCCACGTCGTGTGCTTGGAAGTCGTGGGCAAGTTGTGCCTTAGCGAATAAGGTTCAGCTCCCGTAAGGCACTGTGAGGATCAGTGTTCCTTCCAAGCTGAGTTAATGTGAGCTAGGCTCACAGATTTTTAGCCTCCAGCTCACACATTTTTGTCTTAGCTCAGGAAGGATGGCCCCAGAGCACACTCATTTATGCAGTAGCTCTCAACTTTAATGCCAGTAGCTCACCAAGTAGAATTTTTTGCTCCCAAGATCCTGCAGCTTAGAGGGAACACTGGTGAGGATGCTAATGTGCTAATTGCTCCAGATCCAGTTTGCTGCCTTTGCTGTTAACAATCACCAAGCCATCAAGCAGGCGGGTATCTTGCTTCTTTCAGTCTCTAACGATGAAAATTTTCATAATTTGTGTATAAAAGCAAAGGGGAACAATGGCGGTGGCCAAAGAGGGATGTCGCGGGAAAGCAGTCAAAGGCTGTACACGCACCAGTGGCTCTTTTCCATAATTGAACTTGTGCAAACTGAAAACAGATTGAGCATTTGTCAATGCCAGTTGCAACCTGCAGATGTGCTGTTAACTGAATCCCTGTGTGATCGAGCATCTCAGAGAGGAACGGATTTGCTTTCTGGTTAATTGGTATCCCTTGCTGACTTATTGCGCTGTTTATTTTTGTAGAGGGTCATTGTCTTATACGGGTAGATGTCTTTGAAGATAAGTTTCCTGCACATCCCTATCCTTTCATCTGCTGATATACTGTTTAACGAACTATGTCTCGCTACAGGATGCATGATAACAGCACTTCTGCCCTGGGTGTATGCCACTCTTTAGTCTCTATGTGTTCTTGATATTAGAGAAGAGACTCTGCCCTGCATGTCGAATATCTGAAGGTTAGCCTCTTGGGTCTTTATAAGGGCAGGACATCAGCAAGAGTAAAAGAAGCCTAAAAATATAACAGCACACTGGCTTTTATCTTAACAACAGTGGAAATAAACTTCTTGTTTTTGAACATACAAAGCTGCCTTATACTGAATCAGACCCTCAGTCCATCAAAGTCAGTCTTGTCTACTCAGACTGGCAGCGACTCTCCAGGGTCTCAAGCTGAGGTTTTTCACACCTATTTGCCTGGACCCTTTTAGTTGGAGATGCCGGGGATTGAACCTGGGACCTTCTGCTTCCCAAGCAGACGCTCTACCACTGAGCCACCGTCCCTTTGCACATGTATTTTTAGTTAGAGTTACTAAGAAAGTGGGAAAGTGGCATGCAATAGCCTGGTCATGTCTGATCTCAGAAGCTAAACAGGGTCAGTACCAATACTCCCTCTAAGCTGTAAAGTCTTGTGAGCTATTGGCATTAAAGTTGCGAGCGATTGCATACATTCGTTTGCTCCAGGGCCATTTTTCCTGAGCTAAGACAGAAACGTGAGAGGCTAAAAAATGGTGAGCTAGCTCACACTAACTCAATTTAGAGGGAAGAGTGGTCGGTACATGAATGGGAGACCACCAAGGAAGGCTCTGTAGAGGAGGTGCTTCTCTCTTGAGTTGAAAGCCTTTGGCTAGAGTCCTATGATAGAATCATAGAGTTGGAAGGGGCCTCCAGGGTCATCTAGTCCAACCCCCTGCAAAATGCAGGAACGTCTAGAATGCCTCCCCCCCACACACATACAGAGTCCCGTGGCACAGAGTGCTAAAGCTGCAGTACTGCAGTCCTAAGCTCTGCTCACAACCTGAGTTTGACCCCCAGCTGAAGCTGGGTTTTCAAGTAGCCGGCTAGAGATTGACGCAGCCTTCCATCCTTCCGAGGTCGGTAAAATGAGTACCCAGCTTGCTGGGGGGAAAGTGTAGATGACTGGGGAAGGCAATGGCAAACCACCCCGTAAAAAGTCTGCCGTGAAAACATTGTGAAAGCAACGTCACCCGAGAGTCAGAAACCTCTGGTGCTTGCACAGGGGACCTTTCCTTTCCACACACATACATCCTCAGTGACCCCTGGTCCATGCCCCAAAGGTGGCAAAAACCTCCAGGATCCCTTGCCAGAATGGCCTGGAGAACAATTGCTGACTGACCCCAAAGCGGCAATCAGCATTTCCCTGGGCTTGTAAGAAAGGGTCGCAAGAACTAAGCACTGATGAAGCCCTTCCTGTCATCTTTCTCATGATCTGCCTAAGTCCACAGAATCAGCCACAGGTCAAAGCGCAACCACACCACAACTGGTGGGGAATTGATCACTTGACCCAGGGAAAGTAGAAGCCTGGGGGTGGAGGCAACCGCTATTGTGCAATTGGTAATTGACTTGAGAACAGGCCTCACTGACTTCAGTGGGACAGGCTGTGACAGTGCCAAGAGTGCATATGCTTGGGGGAAAGTTGCTTCGAATTAGCAAAATGTACGTGTGGGGAAACCTGGGTAGGATGGGATTGTGTGCATGTGAAATTATGAGTGACGTATCACCTGTAAAAAGTTATTGATGTCAGACAGGAAGCAGAAGAGAGCCACTTTTAAATTGAGCGTCGTTTTGATCCGGTATAGCGTGTACATTTGAATTACACGACGATAGTTCTGCTTTGACAACTTGTCAGGGAAATAGATTTGTTTTGCTCGCATGATCTATGTTGGAAATAAACATTGGCCCCATTTGAGATTTCATTGCAAAGAGCATGATGAGACTACCAAAGGGATTCTGGGATTTGCAATTGTCTAGGCAAGACGGAGGGAAATCCAGAAATAGAGACCTTGAACCTCTTGCATTTGCTCAAAAATTGGTCATTGTATTTTTTTTTCCTGCATTCAGTTGTGGGTTTTTTTCCCCCCCAGCTGCTGGATGCCCTCTTTTTCCAGCTGTCAGGAACCATAGCTAAGAAGGAAACTATCACTGCAACTGTAGCACTGTTGACTGTATTCCGTTCCATTGTCTGGCAAAGTGTGTGTGCCCATGAAAGCTTACACCCTGAATAAAAATGTTATGGCCTTAAGAGTGTCATTGGTTTCGTTCTATTGCTTCAGAACAACACAGCTACCCACCTGCAATCCAAACATATGGGGGAGCACTGACGAATTGTTATGCTGGTATAGCTTGGAGATATGCCATCATAAGTTAGAGTGATGCTTGTGCAGCACCCCAGTGCTACCCTGCTACACTCCACTGGTGTTGCAGCCCCACAATGGCTGCCTGTTGGTCGGCCAGTGCCGTAGGTCCCAGTGCTGGCATGGAAGTGGATGAGCCAGGGGGCATGGCAGGAGGTAGTTGGCTCCCTAAACTGCTTCAGCCCAGGAATGCCTGCACCCCTGTCAGTGGTGGAAAGTTACACTAGCCTCAAGGACAAAGGAGGGCAGAGTCTGCACCATTGTGGACGTCCCATCTGCCCCAGTAGGATGTTGCACTGAAGACCTGGCAGCCAACAACAACCCAACTATCCATCCCATTGTGCTAAGGGTGGAGAAGGTGGAGGTCAGTGATGGGATGGAGGACCACAGTGCCCTAATGTTCACTGCTGATTTCATGGGCCATTTTCATGATGAGCCATTGCAGCTGGGAGAGTTGTCCTCCTGATGCTGGGCATCACATGGTCCCCCCGATGGTGGCAACCCAATGCAGCTGGACTTAATGTTTTCAGAGGAGAAGGATGGGGTGGTGGAGGTTGGGGATAGTATTGGTGAGGGAGGTGGGAAGCTACCTCAGGTCCCAGGTGCTATGGCCACTGCAGCTCTTGGGGATGCAGGGAACTAAGGTCCTTTGGCAGGGATCCAGGCATGGGCCTGTGGCCAGTGCAGCTCATCCCCCATCCTCTCTTTCATGTGGGCAGTGATTGAACTGTAGCACCTGAAGACCTGTCATGAGTGGAGGGATTCTTTCTCAGTGCACAGAAGGGCCAGCAGCATCTGTGGTGCTCTCTGGAGGGGCTGATGGCTGTCTTAAGGGGCGTTGGGGATGGACAAGTGCTCATTGAGAGGCTATTGGGTGATCTATCAGTGGTGCGGCATGCCTCCTTACAATGTGCTTGTATGTGTACACACAGAGAGATAAACAGAGCTACACACACATGAACTCTCCAATATACTGCCAAGCACAGCATTTCAAGAAAGATGTTGTGTGTGTGTTTGTGTGTGTGTAAACTTTTGTTTCACTGATTTCAGTAGAAAATAGACATGTGGGAAATGTGTCCCCTTTTTCCTCCAGATATATTTATCTATATAGCCCTAGATATCCATCTATCTACTGTATATCTATATCTAAAATGGAAAGGATAAATATATATATCTCCTCTCCAATATAGTGCCAAGCACATCATGTGTGTGTGTGTGTGACAGAGGGAGAGAGAGACTTATTTGGTTCCTTTTACAAGCTGCCATCTTGTGGAAGTTTGCTTGTTAGCATGAAGAGTGCTACACCTAAAGTGAAAGTCAGAAAGGAAGCACGTTCAAATGCCAGTTGGGTTTGTCTAACTTACACTTCAATTCAGAGAAAAAAGCAAGTATTTCCAAAGAAGAGAGCTGGCGATAGAGTCCCCAACTCCCCATATCTCTTGAGAGTTGGTATTGGAAGTGTTTCCTTGTTTTGCAGAAAGCTCTTGGTGTCCGTTTGGGAGTCTCTCTCTCTCTCTCTCGGCTTGACTTCGCAAACGAAGATTTAAGAAAGGTGCAGTAGTCCACGTCTGCTGCAGGCTCGCTGGTGGCTGACAAGACCAATGCAGGACAGGCAGGTCCGGCCACAGTGGCTACAGGGAAAAGTCTGATTTGGGGTTGGTGCTGTAGCAGTGCGATTCTTCCTCAATCTCCTTTTGTCCTCAAGACCAGCTATGCGTGAGTTCTCAAAGGAAGAGACAGCCTGGTGGATGGTGTGCCTCCATGCTTTGCGATCTGAGGCTAGGTCAGACCACTGGTATGGTTGATGCAACAGGTACCAAGGGATTTCTTCAAGGAGTCCTTGTACCTCTTCTTTGGTGCCCCTCTATTTCGATGGCCGGTGGAAAGTTCGCCATACAGGGCAATCTTGGGAAGGCGGTGGTTTTCCATCCTGGAAATATGCCCTGCCCAGCGCAACTGCGTCTTCAACAGCAGTGCCTCGATGCTTGTAACCTCTGCCTGCTTGAGGACTTCAGTGTTGGTCACAAAGTCACTCTAATTCAAATCAAATTAGTTTGAGGACTTTGTTGTTGTTCAGTCGCACAATCGAGTCCGACTCTTTGCGACCCCATGGACAAAGTCACGCCAGGCCCTCCTGTCTTCTACCATCCTCCGAAGTCTTCTCAAATTTGTGTTAGTTACAACAGTAACGCTGTCCAGTCATCTCATCTTTTGCTGTCCGCTTCTTCTTTTGCCTTCTGTCTTTCCCAGCATCAGGGTCTTCTCCAGTGAGTGCTTCCTTCTCATTTGGTGGCCAAAGTATTTCAGCTTCAGCTTCAGCATCTGACCTTCCAGGGAACAGGCAGGGTTGATTTCCCTTAGGACTGACTGATTTGATCTTCATGCAGTCCAAGGGACTCTCAAGATTCTTCTGCAACACCACAGCTCAAAAGCATCTATTCTTCTGTGCTCAGCCTTCCTTACGGTCCAACTCTCACAGCCATACATTTACTGGGAATGCCATTGCTTTGACTATACAGACTTTTGTTGGCAGGGTGATGTCTCTGCTTTTTATTATACTGCCCAGGTTCACCATAGCTGTCCTCCTAAGAAGCAAACATCTTTAAATTACATGGCAACAGTCACCATCTGCAGTGATCTTGGATCCCAGAAATGTGAAGTCTGTCACTACTTCCATGTCTTCCCCTTCTATTTGCCAAGGTGTGATGGGGCCGGATGCTGAGGACTAAATCCTGCTATTTCATTGATTTCCATGAAAAGTAGACATTACTTACTTTAGCAGCACACCCAAACATGACCTTTTGTGATTTGGGGAAAGAGGTACAGACATACTGATGGTATTCTTAAATGTTCTGCCTGTTTTGGGATAGCTATTTGCGGCAACTAATACAATCTGAAGCACAAAATTGCACGTATCAGTTGTGCTCTTAATTGGAAGATATGTAATGAAGCTTACCTATGTCATATCCTTATTTAGGGTGAACTTCTTTTATTACAGTATATGATATTTTATAAGCCAGGAAATACTTCTTTCCCAGGTGATTTAGGACAGCATCACTGATAGCCTCAGTCCAACCTCAGTCCAATATCAGATGGACACTTACCCTAACCCACTTAATGGATGGATGCAGGAATTGTCTTGTCTTGGTAGATACCGTAGCTGTAGAACACTATATCCCCATTCTCTACCCATGGGAGCTATGATGTCCTGCGACAGAAACCCACCAGTCTTGAAACTCTGACTGACTTTGACTGTCAGTGTGTTTCTTGGCACTTGCTTGCTTCTCTATCAAGCAAAAAATCAACACCGCTACAAACAGTACCGCTGAAAAACAATGCAATTGTTTCAATCCTATTATAATTTTATACCAGTATAAACAACGTCACCATACCTTCCCTCCCAAAAAATTACAATTTACAATACATTACAAATCATTTGCTTCCACAGTTTCCAAAAGAGGGATTAGTAGCCTTCAACAATTCCTTCCTTCAGAAAATAAAGTTCCCAATACAGTCCGTGAAAAATTCTGACATTTTTTCAAGTAGGAAGGACCAGGAAATCCTTGCAGCCTTCATAAGACGTCCCCTCTAGATTTCAAGATGTTTCAATACTGATCTTCTTCATTTATCAGGCTGTCAAACCGGAACCCACTTTCAGTGACTATCAATCAGGGCTTTTTTTGTAGAAAAAGCCCAGCAGGAATGCGAGGCCACACATTAGTATGCGAGGCCACACCTCTGACATCATCAACATTTGCATACTAGGCCACACCTATGACATCACCATTATTTGCATACTAGACCGCACCTTCTCAACAGCCCCTTTGACAAAGCTGTGGGGGAGAGGCAGAGAGAGGCAAACTTGGCATCAGCCACACCAGGCAAGTCAAGCAAAGAGTGGCTCAGTTGCTGGCTGTGCATGCAGGCTGGCAGGGCTGCAAGCAGGAAGAAAATCAGGGAGAGAAGCCGGCCCGGGGCCCCTAAAGGAATGGGGGCCCATAGGCCAGTGCCTACTTGGTCTAATTGTTAATCCAGCCCTCATGTACTGCACTGTGAAAGAATGGGAGAACATTGATGTTCAAAGCAATTTACAAAAGTATTGAAATTGGGGGAAGGAGGCTATCCTTTGGGATGCCATGTCTCTGGGAAATAATAGCTTAGAAGAAAGATAATGTATTTGGACATCATTTAGCCTTGGGAGTGTTTCCCCCAGTTTCTCCACTGAGATCTTCCAGTTAACCCTTTCTTAGAATTCCTACATTACATGAGAGTTCCCTTATTAAAAGAAATCTATGTGAAGAAGCAGGGCCTTTACTGGGATTGCCTGAGCCTGTGGAATATTTGGATCCAAGGAACAGGATTGTGTTCCTGTCCCCTGACCTTCAAGGGGGAAATGTGAAATGCAGGGCTGGCTTTTATAAGCTTGTTAAATTAATTGGTCTGATCATATTGGTTTCAGCGAGTGCTTTTTCAGTATTACTTGCGTCTTGCGAAAATACAGTTGTATTTGGTTTGATTAGATATGTCGACCATTCGATTTAAGACTATGCTGAATCATAGTCTTTTTTATGTTCTATTATCTGGGACTAATATAACATCAACAGCTTAGCGACTTATATTAGAGCAAGCCCCAACTTAGCGTGTTTCTTTCTTTCTTCCCTCCCCTCCTCCCAAGATAATAAATGTCTGTTTATCTCCTAATGTTTCATTTCTTTCTCAACACTTTCTTGGATACCGTACCAGCACAATAAGACAATTTGAACGTTGTTAACAAAATATGCCTCTCTTGGGTACCTAATAACCATGTGGTGTTATTTGATCGCACTCCAAATTGTGTCTCCCCTGGGTTGTTGTTCCAAATGTACATCTTCTCGGCGTCTATTGGCAGGCTGCGCTCAGCACTTGATCTCTCTCCATTAGCGTCTCTCTCCTGGGGGAGCTGAATCTTCAGAAGTACAGTTTGCAAAGATGCTGTGAGAATGCTGATAATGGGGAAACACTTGCTGGGACAGTGGATTCAACAATAGTTCAAGAACGAGTGTCTGATTGCCAGGCTGTTGACAAATGAGATGAAAACTGACCCGTTTCCATATTTGTGGAGAAAATTGGGATGGTTAGGTTCCAAGGAACTTGTGGATACTCAGTATGAATTGGGGATGCTTTTTCTAAGCAGGGGAACATAAAGTGATATCAAAACCTGCTTCTAAAACTTCGTGTTCCAAAGCAATTTTTCATGCTTCATCATTGTGGTTGTTTTTGAGAAACGCAAGCCCAAAACCAGCTGAGAAATCAAATGAATCCTTGGCTACTTACATAGTTTGATAACTTTCCTGCACCTTTAAGAACATAAGAGAAGTCATGTTGGATCAGGCCAATGGTCCATCCAGTCCAACAATCTGTGTCACACAGTGGCCAAAAAACCAGGTGCCACCAGGAGGTCCACTAGTGGGACCAGGGCACTAGAAGCCCTCCCACTGTTGTCCCCCCTCCAAGCACCAAGAATACAGAGCATCACTTGTCCCAGACAGAGAGTTCCATCTGTACCCTGTGGCTAATAGCCAGTGATGGACCTCTGCTCCATATGTTTATCCAATCCCCTCTTATAGCCACCACCACCTCTTGTGACAGTGAACTCCATGTGTTAATCACTCTTTGGGTGAAAATCACTCTTTCAAGCCTAGGGAAAGAAAGTGAATTTTAATCAATGAGTACTTTGGGACGTTGCCATGGGTAGTAGCATAAAGAAACAATGAAGAAGATGATGAAGAAGAAGAAATTGGATTTATACCCAGCCCTCCACTTTGAATCTCAGAGCGACTCACAATCTCCTTTATCTTCCTCCCCCACAACAGACACCCTGTGAGGTGAGTGGGACTGAGAGGGCTCTCCCAGCACCTGCCCTTTCAAGGACAACCTCTGCCAGAGCTATGGCTGACCCAAGGCCATTCCAGCAGGTGCAAGTGGAGGAGTGGGGAAATCACACCCTGTTCTCCCTGATAAGAGTCCACACACTTAACCCCACTACACCAAACTGGCTCTTTATGTGGTGTAGTGGTCCAGTTGGGAGACCCAGGTTCAGATTGCTACTCAGCAATGGATGCTCACTAGGCGCTCTTGGGCCAATCATACACATTTTTAGGTTCCCACTGGGGGAGAAAAGTGAGGTATAAATGAAGTTAAAAAAAAAATAGCTTCCAAAGGGAATTAAATTCCTGGGGCACAAGTTCATCAATAGTGACTAGCTGTGGTGACAGAGGGGAACCTCCAGAACTAGAAGCATTTAACCACTGAATACCAGTGCTAGGAGGCAACACCAGGGGAGTATCTTGGTCTCAGTACTCTGTTTGTTAGCACTCCAGGGCAACAGCTTAGCCATGGAATGAGATAGGGACCTGAACTAGGTGGACCACTGATCTAATCCAGCAGGGCTCATCTTATGTCCTTAAGGCAGTTAACAACTTAAAAGGAAAAAAATAACAAATACACAGTCGTCAGCCTCCAGATGCGGCCTGGAGATCTGTCACTTTTACAACTGTTCTCCAGCTGGCAGAGATCAGCTCCTCTGGAGGAAATGGCTGCTCAAAAGGGTGGACTCTTATGGCATTGGGCCATGCTGAGGCCCCTCCCCTCCCCAAACTCCACCCTCTGCTGGATCCAACCACAAAGTCTCCAGCTATTTCCCAACGCAGACCAGGCGACTCTAAATACACAATGAGCTAAAGAGATGCAAGTGGAATTCCTACTGATAAGAGCAGGGGAGATTTAAGTCCATGCACAACCCAACGATTAGTAGGAATTAAATTGGTGATGATGGGATCAAAGGGCCTTAAAAGCTCACTCCTGCATCCGCTGAATCCTCTCTGCTATACGTTACCTAAACAAGAAAAGTTTATATCATTTCTGCAAAATGCTGTGACTTAATAGGCAGCGTGAGCTGAATTGGACACGTGCATTCAGTGAACATTTTCCCCCTTGAGTGAAATGCATGACTTTTTCATGGTGGGGGGGGGAATAAATGAAGATGAAACTATACAGAGCAGAATTCCCCCCAGCATATCCAAATGACACCATCATCATGGGCTTCCACAATCCCCTGTCCTTTGTAACGTGCTTATAGGTAGTTGTAAAAATGATGAATATTCCCTGTTGAGCCTTCCTAAGCATGGAGCTTGATTTATTCCTTGACCTGATGATACGACGGCATGCATTTCCTCCATTTATTTCATATAAGTGTCTTCTGGTGGTGCACAAATGCACAGGGTAATGATATCAAGAGATAGGATGAGGTGAACTACACATTAAGGAGGTGAAAGTGAAGACCTTAACATGGGGTTGCCATTTTGGAGAGCTGTCCTGGATTTTTTTTTCCCTCTTACGTTACTCCACTCTAATTTACTGAGGGGCGACATGATAGAGGTATACAAGATTATGCATGGGATAGAAAAGGTAGAGAAAGAAGTACTTTTCTCCCTTTCTCACAATACAAGAACTCGTGGGCACTCAATGAAATGAAATTGCTGAGCAGTTGGGTTAGAACTGATAAAAGGAAGTACTTCTTCACCTAAAGGGTAATTAACACATGGAATTCACTGCCACAGGAGGTGGTGGTGGCTACAAGCTTCAAGAGGGGATTGGATAAACATATGGAGCAGAGGTCCATCAGTGGCTATTAGCCACAGTGTATTGTTGGAATAAACTGTCTGGGGCAGCGGTGCTCTGTATTCTTGGTGCTTGGGAGGGACAACAGTGTGAGGACTTCTAGCATGCTGGCCCCACTGATGGACCTCCTGATGGCACCTGGGGGTTTTGGCCACTGTGTGACACAGATTGTTGGACTGGATGGGCCATTGGCCTGATCCAACATGGCTTCTCTTATATTCTTATGTTCTTCTTACTATACAAGAGGGGACCTGCAAGAAACTTGGGGGGCCTCTCCCCCTGCCTTCACTTCCTTCCCTCTCCTCCCTGCTCAAATAAACTTTTACCCCTCTTTCTCCTTTTCCCTGACAACCGTGTTCCCTCTTTTTCTCCTTCCAACCTCCCTCTCTATGTATCCCCCTCCCCTTCTCTGACAACCTACTCCTTCTCTCTGCCTCCTCTACTCTGTCAATACCCCCCACCCATTTTTTCTCCTTTCCTCCACTCTGCAATGTGAGCTTGATCTGTAGATTTAAATATCTGGATATCTGCTCATACCTGAGAAATAGATATATAGATAAAATTAAGACAGGGAGTCAATGAACAGGTTTTTCACTGAAACAGGAGAAAGACATATAGTTACTTTAAGTTCCAGGGAAGGAAAGCAAGGTACAAATATGAATAAAGAGATTCACTGTATTGCTTTCATTGTCATCTGTGGTGGAATTTTAGTGAGGAGACTTAAAACAATCATTTTATTCACATTTGTCCCCTGCTAGAAACTTTGGTTCTCTCCCATGATCCTCTACAGCACAGCTGCACTGCCTCTATGCAAGTGACCTGTGTCCTAGAATATAATTTATATTTTCAGCAGGGCATTTTTTTGTAGAAAAAGCCCAGCAGGAACTCATTCACATGTTAGGCCACACACCCTGACATCAAGCCAGCCAGAACTGCGTTCCTGTGCATTCCTGCTCAAAAAACCCCGATTTCCAGTATCGTTGGTACTAGCTTCAAAGCCTAAACATTAGGTTAGGAATGTAGTATTTGACTTCTTGACTCACTGGTACAGATGATATACTTGATGAAATGCCAGAACGGGAAACAGGAAAAGACGGAATATAAGCCGACTAAATAAATAGTTTGACCCTCCTAGTACCCCAGAGAGCACTACGCTCAGGGTCTCAAAATCTCCTCAAGATCCCTGGACTGAAAGAAGCTTGATTGTCCAGCACTAGAGCCAGAGCATTCTCGGTAATACCCCCACTTTGTGGAATGCCCTCCCTGAAAACATCAGGGCCCTGCGAAACCTGCCACAGTTCCGCAGGGCCTGTAAGACCGAATTATTCAAACTCGTCTTCAATGGTTGGGGAGGAGGTGGTTATTACCTTACAGCACCAACAATATCACTGAATTAATATAATGGAAATTAGAAACTTGCCGTCTTGGACTTTTAATATGTATGGAAATGTTTTATTATATATTTTATTTTAATACGATGTTTGTTAATTGCTAATGTTTTAAAACTGTTGTTAGCTGCCTGAGCCTGTCAGGGGAGGGCAGGCTATAAATCTGATCAAATAAATAAAGAAATAAATAGATTGTTTTGACAAAGTCAAAGTTCATGCCTTACTGTATGATAGGGGTTGTGTTTTATCAGATACTCCCGATGTTCATCACAGACCTGACTGACAGTTACATTAGCTCCTGTGGATGGAAAAGGTTATTTAATGTGAGATTTTATTGTTGCCCCTTGTTGTTCTGGACAAACGCCTTATAGGTCTTTGGGCAGAGCAATCAGGATGCATTCTTTAAGGAATAATTGTGCACTTTAATTGGGCATCTGTTTCATGTAATAAATTCTGTATGTTACATACTAGAATGTTATATGATTAACAATAACTGCAACATGGTTTTAATTTTAATAAAAGGTTTTAACTTTGGAACAGGTTTTTTTCTGCTCTGTCTCTCTCAATTTATGGGGGTTTTGGCAGTCATGTGTATGTGTGCCTGTCTGTCTTTCTCTCCATCCATCCATCCATCCATCCATCCATCCATCCATCCATCCATCCATCCATCCATCCATCCATCTATCATCTATCTGTCTGTCTGTCTGTCTGTGTATTTATAATCATTATCTGTCTTTCTAGCGGTCTAGCTATCTAGCCATCCAGGGTGGTTTTTTGTAAAAAAAAGCCCAGCAGGAACTCATTTTCATATTAGGCCACACCCTCTGAATATGACTATTGTTTCACACAGGACTTTTTTGTGGGAAAAGCCCATCACGGGACGGAGACAGTGCTAGTCGCTTTGATGGACGATCTCCAGCAGAATCTGGATCGAGGCGGCTCGGCGGTGCTGGTGTTGTTAGACCTATCGGCAGCGTTCAATATGGTTGACCACCGGCTGCTGACTTGTTGTCTCGCCAACGCGGGGATTCAGGGGTTGGCCCTACCATGGCTCTCCTCGTTCCTTGATGGTCGGGGACAAAGGGTGGTGATTGGGGGTGAGTTGTCCCAGAGGCACACACTTGATTGTGGGGTGCCTCAGGGGGCAGTTCTTTCCCCAATGTTGTTTAACATCTACATGCGCCCCCTTGCCCAGATTGCCCGGAGATATGGGCTGGGTTGCCACCAGTATGCTGATGACACCCAGCTCTATCTATTCATGGACGGCCAGCCTGACTGTGTTTCAGAAAACCTGGACTGGGCACTACAAGCTGTGGCTAGATGGCTCAGGCTGAGTAGGTTGAAACTAAATCCAGCAAAGACAGAGGTCCTTTGCTTGGGTCACCGTGGTCTGGGAGGGGAAATTCCCCTTCCAGCTCTTGATGGTGTGCCACTGACAGTGGCGCACAGGGGCAAGAGCTTGGGGGTACTACTTGAGCCTGCCTTAACTATGGAGGCCCAGGTAGCAGCCACTGCTAAGTCCACATTCTTTCATCTTAGGAGGGTGAGCCAGCTGGCTCCCTTCCTGGAGCAGGACGATCTGGCAACAGTGATCCATGCAACGGTCACCTCAAGGTTGGATTACTGTAATGCCCTCTACATGGGGCTGCCCCAGTGTCGAACCCAGAAGTTGCAGCTAGTGCAAAACGCCGCCACTTGGCTGTTATTAGGGCTCCCTAGATGGGAGCACATTCAGCCAGGCCTTTGGGGACTGCACTGGCTGCCAATAATATACCGAGTCGGGTACAAGGTGCTAGTTATTACCTTTAAAGCCCTATATGGCCTAGGACCTGCCTACCTTAGGGACCGTCTCTTCCCATATATCCCCCAGAGAGTACTGCGATCTAGCTCTCGAAATCTGCTTGTAATCCCTGGGCCAAAGGAGGCCCGGTTGAAG
Source organism: Heteronotia binoei (assembly GCF_032191835.1). NCBI lineage: Eukaryota > Metazoa > Chordata > Lepidosauria > Squamata > Gekkonidae > Heteronotia > Heteronotia binoei. The sequence goes on along the minus strand of NC_083231.1, from coordinate 19,514,367 downwards.
TCAACCAGGGATAGGGCCTTCTCAATCACAGCCCCTTGCTGGTGGAACCAGTCACCGGAAGAGGTCAGGGCCCTGCGGGATATTGGACAGTTCTGCAGGGCCTGTAAGACAGTCCTCTTCCGGTTGGCTTATAACTGACCGGTACCGAAACACCGCAATACTGAAGGAAGTCTATAGATAGCACACTGATATGGATACTAATCTTTTAACTATGTAATTTATTATTGTATTTTAATTCTGAATTTTATTATTAGAACTTTTATGCTGTGAGCCGCCCTGAGCCCGCTTCGGTGGGGTAGGGCGGGATATAAATCAAATAAAATAAATACATAAATTAAATAAATAAACATCAGGACCTCATTTGCATATCAGGCCACACACCCCTGACTCCAAGCCAGCCTGCGTTCCTCTGGGTTCCTGCTCAAAAAAGCCATCTATCTATCTATCTATCTATCTATCTATCTATCTATCTATCTATCTATCTATCTATCTATCTATCTATCTTCTGTCTGTCTATCTATCTGGTTTATTGCTAGTCAGACATCCCAATAAACCAGCACTGTAGAGGGATAACAACCTTTTGCTATAAAAAGAAGGAAAAAACTTGAAAGGAAGAATAGACAATGTTAAATTAAGCCAGTGTGGCATATATTCTTTACCAGTGGTCCTGTTTAAGCTGGGGAGCACCAATCAGCTCTGAACTAGAGGGGGAAATGGTTGGAATGGGCGGAACAAGCTGGTGTCATTGCCCATGTTCAGAGGGTTCACTGAGCACAGCTGTTTGTCAGAAAAGGAGCAGGCTGGAGGGCTGAAGAGATGCAACCAGCAGTAAATGATGCCCTCTGTCTAGAGATGCTTCTTAGCTAGAGATGCCTGCAGCTCGGTATGTCTGAATAATACCACCAGGAACCGTATGCATTAGGAGGCTGCCAAAAGGCAGTACAAGAATAAATCCGCATGGATCCGACTCTTGGTGGGGAGGACTAGACAATATTTTCACTCGAGGCTCTTCTTTCTTTCTTATACTTCCTCATTATTTTCTGCTCTGTCAACTGTAGACAATAGGTAAGTCCAGTTATTTAAAAAAAATTGCCTCTTTCTTTCTGACAATTAAATAAATACAAGAGCCAGCCACGTTCTGCAAAGCCTTGCAGCACTTTCCCCCCACCAGAAAACAAAGTAGCCACAAAATCGTTTGTCCCCCATTGCTCTCTTTGTTCCAGTAAATTAATCAACAAAATCACTTGTCAATTAACCGGCTCTCCATAGAAACTGGGGGCAGGGAACGCTGTCCAATCAGGTGCCTTGCCTCCCTATTGCCGTGCAGGGCAATCGTAATAGAACGCTCCTCTGTAATGGGTGATTATGACACAATGCTCCAATCTCAGTCGGCTTCTCAGTGCAGAAAAGGGGTCACAAAAGTTTCCGTTTCAGAAAAAAAGTAATCTACATGGAAGCCTGCTTGTGCTTCGATAAAGGGCTTTGAGTCAGGGCCAGCCCCGTCACTAGAAAAACTAGGCAACTGCCTAGGGAGTTAGCTTTCTGGGGGCGCCAAATTGGGCAACCCCCATGTGACTCTGTGATGTTATCAGTGCGGGGGGGGGGTGTGCACCAGACGTTAGCCTTGTCTAGGGTGCCAGACAGCCAGCCCTGTTTTGACTACAGTTGATCCTTTGGAAGTTCAGATCATGCTATTAAAAAGGTGACATTTTCTACAAATTAAAGACCATTAGGAATCCCACATACCTACCCACACAGGGGAACAGTGTGACTTGAATCACTATTATGTTGTTGTTGTTTTTTAAGGCTCATTGATTGAATACACACACTGGACTCCTGTTTGCAATCAATATCTACCTAACCAAGCTGAGACCCATACGAAAGAGACTCTTATTATGGAGATCTTTAATGTTAACACAAATGTCCATTTGGGAAGTTAGAGGGAGAACTCAGTGGAGAACACACGCAAAATGCACAGGCCTGCCTTTTCCCTAAGCTCTCTGTGCATCAATAAGCTGCACTGACGGCAAAGAATCGTGTTTTTGCTGAATTACAGACATTGCTTACAAAAAGGTTGTTTTCAAGCAGCAGCTGTAATTCAGCGAAACACAATTCTGTGAGTAAATGGAATGGCTTCTATGGAGAAATAAGTGATTCTCCTTCCCCCCCATACATAGGGACATACAGGGCTTTTATTTTATTTTATTTTGTAACAGAAACTTTTTTGCATATTAGGCCACACACCCCTGATGTAGCCAATCCCCCAATAGCTTACAGTAGGCCCTGTATGAAGAGCCCTGCCAGCTCTTGGAGGATTGGCTACATCAGGGGTGTCTGGCCTAATATGCAAAGGAGTTTCTGCTACAAAAAAGCCCTGGGGACATGTATAGACAGGGGGTTTTATGAGCAGGAGTGCACAGGAACATAGTTCTGGCTGGCTTGGTATCAGGGATGTGGCCTATTATGCAAATGAGTTCATACTGGGCTTTTTCTACAAAAAGGGCCCTGGTTGTCTCAAGAGACCACACTTGCTTCATGGCGCCAAAGTAGGAAAATCTTCTCCTTTAACTATTGGAGTGTTACATAAACCAGACAATGTGTACATAGGTCACTCTACCAATGCTGGAAACATGACAAACAGGATGGCTTATTCAGCAATGATGGTTGGCTTAATAACCACATTCATTTAAAGAACAGTGCTAAGGGTGAAACCTGCCCTACACTTTTGCAAGTTTCTGGAATCAGAACTAATCTGAAGTGCCATCCTAAACAGAGCTACGCCCTCCTAAGCCCATTGACTAGGACTGGACAGGAGGACATAGACAAGAGCAGAACAGTACATATAAGCAGGGTTGTCAACCTCATTCTACAAAAAAGAAGAAGAAGAAGCCCTGTGTATGGGCATGACACAGATATGTTTCACAATCCGTAGGAGTGTGGTTCTGCACCACAAGTAGGGAGGGACAGGAACTGGGATGGACAGCTGACAAAAGCTCAACACAAATTTTGACCTGTTTGGGGTTTGTGAACCTAAGTTTGTGAATTCAATAAATGGGATGAACTACCATGAATTTAGGCACAAACAATTCATAGTGGCTCATAATGGTTTGTGAAGAGCAGAAAAGAGCTGTTTCATTGTCGCTTTTCACAGACTGTTATGAGTCACCACAAATTGTGCCCAGATTCATGGTGGTCCATCTGAGTTATTCAATTTATAAACTTAGGTTCGCAAACCCCGAACAGGCCAAAATTTGTGTTGAACTTTTGTTGGACTCAGCTGCTTGAGTTAAATGGCTTGGAGGCCATTGGATCCTGCTTTCAGTTCCCCACAGCTTTTCACTTTGTGTCTTTCCAGTTTGGTGTAGTGGTTAAGTGAGCGGACTCTTATCTGGGAGAACCGGGTTTGATTCCCCACTCCCCCACTTGCACCTGCTGGAATGGCCTTGGGTTAACCATAGCTCTGGCAGAGGTTGTCTTTGAAAGGGCAGCTGCTGTGAGAGCCCTCGCAGCCCCACCCACTTCACAGGGTGTCTGTTGTGGGGGGAGAAGATATAGACGATTGTAAGCCGCTCTCTGATTCAGAGAGAAGGACTGAGTATAAATCTGCAGTCTTCTTCTTCTTCCATGGGGAGCATAAAACAGGGGTTTAAATGGAAGGGGTGAAGTCCCTTCCTGGGAAATCTTCCCTCCCTTCCTTTCTGCTAGCTTCAGGGAGTCACCGTCAGCAGAAAGGAGGCGGGTAAGAGCTCCAGTAGAATGGAAGGGTGGGTCACTGCTGCTGATATTACTTGATTTGTCAGCAGCATTTGACACAGTCAACTATGATCCGTTCAATCAACCTTGCAGCACTGGCCTGAAGGGAGATCTCTTTTGCTCCTCAGAAAACAATTATTCCACCTCCAGCTACATTTTGGTGAGGTGTGTGTGTGTGGGGGGGGGGGATCTCAAAAGCCATCTGGGGTATTTTTAAACCTCAGGATGTTTTATGCTGTCAAGATTTGGAATCCTTTTTTTTTTTAAATAAAATTATAAACTATTGTTAATGCATAACTCCAAAGGCTGCATCAAATGTTTGTCTCTGCTCACTTACGTCTCGTTTGTGAAGAAAAGAGCTAGGCTTGATTGTTGGGTGACAGGCAGAAAAATCCAAGACCACCCATTATCTGGCTTGGAATGCTTCAAAAGAATAGAAATATGAATCCTTTCTTATATTTATTCTGAAGATCTTACTTTTATGAGATTTGATTGTCTCCTTCCATTAGTAAACATACCGTCCTCTGAACAAGTCCTTGAAAAGTTTTATCACAGTCAGTTGAAAAGGTGACATTTTGTTTTTCTTCAAGAGATGTTTTAGGGACAACTCTCTTTTTGGCCTTTTTTCCCCCTTCTTTCCAGTAAAAGGAGGTTGCTGAGTGCAGAGTTCTGGTGGGCAAACACTATAACTTTCTTTAAACACACTGAAGCCCCAAGTTGAGCCAGGCAAACAGATGGGAAGGGGGGGGGGAGAGAGAGAGAGAGAAAGAGAGAGAGAGAGCACTGTAAGTTCCAATGAGGGAAAAGAAAGAGCTTGCACTCTTTTTTATTTTCTTTGTCCAAAAATGGCACCCTGGGGAAGATCCTGTCATTGAGTTTTATAGGCCAGGTGGTTTTTAACTGAAGGGAAGCATATAGATGTTTTAAGAAATGCCTTTTCTCCTGTATTATGAGAATCCTTGCACTGGGGAAATCAACAGGGGTCCCAAATATCAACTTTACAAGTGCCTTAATTGGCTTCAATATAACAGGATCTTTAAGCATTTCCAAGGTTTTTTCTAGCTTCTTTTCTTCCCTGGATCTTGATGGTGGTTGTGTAAAGAAAAAAGAGGGTGTTTTTTTTTTAAGCATTATATTATTTTCTGACTTCATTATCATGTAACAGGTCTATTTGTTATTTGCCCTACACCCCCCATCACCACCATTTTACCCTCAAATACCCCTATAGTAGGCTAAGCTGAGAAATGTAGATTGTCCCAGAGTCACCTTGGAAGCTTTGTGGCATCCTAGCAAATAAATGCATGAAACTGGTTTCTGCAAAGTCAGAACTGTCAGTCTTGTCTACCCAGACTGGAAGCAACTCACCAAGATTCCAGGAAGAAGTCTTCCATATCACCTGTTCCCCAGTCTTTTTAACTGAGATTCTGAGGACTGAAACCGGATCCTTCATCATGCAAGAGTCAATGTTCTACCACCAGGTCACAGTCTTGCTAACATTTAGGTGTCCCTCAGATGCATTTCAGATGGAATCCCAGTCTTTCCAAGGTTTACCCTCAATTCATACATCCCTGTTCCTGGAGTTACCATTCACACAAACAACCAGAAATGAGATGATGAGGCTTCAGAGCTTACCTTGACAAAAAGATTGTCCGTTACATTGCCAAACTGTATTGCACTGTTATCCTTGCTATGTCATTAAAGGTTACTGGAACTGGCTTGCCTTGACAAGGTCTGAGGCCCACTTTCGTTTGGCTATTTGATGTACAGAAGATGACTGCAGAAGAAGACCTCATATTTATACCCTGTCCTTCTCTCTGAATCAGAGACTCAGAGCAGCTTACAAACTCCTATATCTTCTCCCCCCACAACCAGGTCCGGATCTACATGTTTTTTGAGGGGGGGGGGGGATTAAAAAATGGTGCACCACTATGGGCCCATTCTACCTTATGCACCCATAAAATAGAATGAACTCCATACCCAATTTGGTCCCCCCCCCTCCAGTGGCGCCTGGGACAAGCACCCCCCTCTGCCCCCGTTAGATCCGGCCCTGCCCACAACAGATGCCCTGTGAGGTGAGTGGGGCTGAGAGGGCTCTCACAACAGCTGCCCTTTCAAGGACAACTCCCGCGATAGCTATAGCTAACCCAAGGCCATTCCAGCAAGTGCAAGTGGAGGAGTGGGGAATCAAACCTGGTTCTCTCAGTTAAGAGTCCGCATGCTTAACCACTACACCAAACTGGCTCTACAGCAGGGCCTGGGAACCAGCTTTGGTATCCAGTTAGTATTTCTACCAATTTCTGGCACTCCTTTTGACATTATTATCAAGAGATTCTTTCCATAGGGTTGGCATTCTGTTTTTTCATGACCTATCAATTGCATAACACTCTGTATTTTTATACTTCTTTTTATTTTGTACTGATTTGGCAGCATGCAAAGCCATAGGTTGCTGTGATTTCCACGAAGCAGATTCAGTTTCTTAAAATGTAATTGGACCAAATGATATGAGTCTGACTCCCAGGAATAGTCCCACTAGCAATAGCAATTTAGCTTCTGTTCTCATTTGGAGAGAAGTGCACTGTGATATTGGAACACCCCTTGAGTTTACAGAGTACTTGAATAAGAAAAGACATATACATTAACCTTTCTAATACTATCAGAGCAAGCACTGGAGCTGACAGTTACGATCAAACCTATGTTGTTCCATATTCCATAGGGTAACATCATGCCATAATGGTTAACTGCTGCATTCTAATTATTTTCAAGCAAACATAGATACATTCCCAGTGTTTTCAGTAATTTGTGGTGAGGATTGTATACCTGAACTGAACTAATTTGGAGAGCAGGGAAAGAAGTCTAAGAAAAAGATGGTTCACCTTTCGTCCAGGAAGTGCATAAATTATGCATGGGATAGAGAAGGTAGAGAAAGAAGTACTTTTCTCCCTTTCTCACAAAATGAGAACTCGTGGACATTCAATGAAATTGCTGAGCACTCGGGCTGGAACGGATAAAAGAAAGTACTTCACCCAAAGAGTGATTAATACATGGAATTCACTGCCAGAGTAGGAGGTGGCAGCTGCAAGCATAGACAGACTCATGATGGGATTGGTTAAACATATGGAGCAGACGTCCATCAGTGACTATTAAAAAGGTAAAGGTAGTCCCCTGTGCAAGCACCAGTCGTTTCCGACTCTGGGGTGACGTTGCTTTCACAACGTATTCATAGCAGACTTTTTTACGGGGTAGTTTGCCATTGCCTTCCCCAGTCTCAGTGGCTATTAGCCACAGCTTATTGTTGGAACTCTCTGTCTGGGGCAGTGATGCTCTGTATCTTGGGGGAGGGGGGCACAGTGGGAGGGCTTCTAGTGTCCTGGCCCTGATTATGTCCCTCCTGATGGTGTCTTTTTTTTTGGCCACTGTGTGACACAGAGCGTTGGACAGGATGAGCCATTGGCCTGATCCAACATGGCTTCTCTTACGTTCTTATGTTCCTAAATAATTTGTGATATAGAAGACAATATAAAAGATATTCCAGAAGTGTAGAGAGTGAACTGGCCTCAGCAGAAGCCAACCTTGGGGGTTCCCTCCCGAAACAGGTTAATCAACCAGTGCCAAGAAGCTGCCGGTTGATCCAAGCCAGACCAGAGAATCTTTCTGGACTAGCTGGGAAATTTCCAAGTGGAACCACCTAGGGTGGGAGCGCTGGCCCAACTGGACCGAAACCAGGTGCAGGGGAAATTGGGCCAATGAAAGAAAGGGTTATGATAGGCCCCAAAGGAGGCAGAGGGGATGGAACCAGAACTAGGAGGGAGATAAAAGGAGGGATCCATGGCCAGGCCAGGGAGGCAAAAAAAGGAAGCACTGAGCCTGAAAAAAAGACTAAGCACTCCATGGTGGAAAAAAGAGAAGGACCAGGACTGGCTTGCCCACTAGGCAAACTAGGAAGTTGCCTAGGGTGATGGGAGGGGGGCACTGAATTGGACTCCCCCCCTTCCAGTGCCCAAGACAAATGCTTAAATTTGCCTCTCTCCCCCACTGCCGCTGCTGCCGCCCTGCCGGGCGATCAGAGGAGCATACTGTGACAAGGCTGGGCCCTACCGGCTTCAAGGCAGCTGGCGTCTGAGTATTTTTTGAAGACAGAGCTGGAGGAGGCTTCGCTCCCCCCTCACTTCTGGTTCAGGAAAGGAGGGGGGAGAAGCCTCCTCCAGTGCTCTCTTCAAAAACTGCTCCGATGCCAACCGCCTCGAAGCCAGTAAGGCCCAGCCTCATTGCAGTGCACTCCTCTGATCGATGTCGGGGGAGGCGGGGCGTGACGGAGCTCGATGCGGTGAAGGGAGGGCAGTTGTGGTGGGTAGCAGGCAAGGGGGCAGTGGGCAGGGATCCTGCCTGGGGCGCCATGTGCCCTAGGGCCAGCCCTGGAAGGACCTATGGTGCTATAATCCTCCTCCTCACTCCCCCATTTCAGACAGCAATTGTTTGGACACAAAGTCTATATATTGTGCACACAGATTTCTTCCTGACCTGGTTTTAACATATCAAATCTCTGGATTTTTTTTTTCAATCGGTTAGTTTATTGTGAACCACTCTGAGTAGCAGGGTTTTTTGTTGTTGTTTTTTTTTTGTAGCAGGAGCTCCTTTGCACATTAGGCCACACACCCCTGAGGTAGCCAATCCTCCAAGAGCTTGCAGGGCTCTTAGTGCAGGGCCTGCTGTAAGCTCCAGGAGGGTTCGCTACATCAGGAGAGTGTGGCCTAATACGCAAAGGAGTTCCTGCTACAAAAAGGGCCCTGCTGAATAGCAAAGAAAAGTGGTGTAGAAATGTAGTTAGAAACAACTGCTGTGCGTGTCAACTCCTGTAAGTTCTTCTCCATGAAACGATTTCTTGGATGCAAGAAATCAGTTTATTGAGAGATTGGCATGACAGGCTAGACGAGCGTTGGTGAAACTGGCTTTGGTGGGCAAATGCCCCTTACATATACCTCAAGGGTGACCGTTAGAACGCTCCAACGTTAGGCACCAAAAAGCATTCCCTCTCCATCAAAGTCCTTTCTCAAGTGTTATGTATGTGGATTAATGTTATGGGTTACTGGGGTTCCTGCCCGGCTTATTGGAGCCTGTAGGACTGAGCTTGGGGTCTCGGGATCAATGGGTAGTAGGATCCAAATCCCTGCTGCCCTGCTCCAATCACGGGCCCCCTGCTGGTTTGAATGATCCAATGACGTCCTAGCATGGGAACCTTGAGCTGTATATAGTCGGCCTCATTGAGTAGTCCTAGAGTTCAGCCATTATTATGCTATGAGAACTATGATAACGGCAACCTCATCTCTCCTGAGCGTTGAACCCACTATATTATACCAAGCATCCCCTTGGAAGCAGGTTCAAACTTATCTCTGTGAACAAGACTCCCCGACCTTGAAGTATCTAGCACAGGATGATAGTGGATGCATGATGGTTACAAGACAGACTGAAATTGCAGGGCTCTTTTTCTAGCAGGAGCTCCTCTGCATATTAGACCATGCCTCCCTGATGTAGCCAATCTTCCAAGAGTTTAGAGGGCTCTTAGGACAGGGCTTACTGTAAGCTCCAGGGGGATTGGCTACATCAGGGAGGCGTGGCCTAATATGCAGAGGAGCTCCTTATAGAAAAAGGGCCCTGGAGAGCAGGCATAGCTGGGAGAGAAAGGTTACTACAGGGCAAGAGAACTGAGCAGTAGAGAATGGTTCGTAGTACAAAAGTTGCAGGTTACCAACTAGACCATAGAAAGAGTACCTCTTGACAGTGTGGGGTCAAGATCTGGAGTTAGGATGACAATAAAGAGGGACCCCTGAATAATTATGAATACCTCTATAATAATAAATGAAAATATGGTTTTTGTGCCTTCAGAAGAGAATGTCTGATGCAATATTTGAAGCTGCTGTAACAGTTAAAACCAGACAGGCTAAGGGTGTGAATCCAAGGTTGTAAAATAGATAAGACGCCCCTCTGAGAAGCTTCTTGCTGATAACACAGAGGGACAGAGCAGGGGAAAACTACAAGAAATTACTGGAAGGAAAGCAGGAGGTGGGGCATTTGAATAGATAAGGACTGTGGGCTTGTCTGCTTGTTTTGAGTTGTGAATAAAAATGGTCAGAAGGCTGACGATTTTAATTTAGTCATTTGGGGGCATAAGCCAACTAAATTCTGCTTTGATGTCAAAGTAAAATACCTCATTTCAAACCAAGCAATGTGTGGGGCTTCGTCATTTACCTGCTACAACAACATCAGATCTAGCCTGGTGATCCTTTCTAAGGAGAATTTTGATCCTGTCTTAGGATGCTCCAGCTGCCCTGCTGTGAGTTGAATCTGGTTTCCCTTCCATTACAGCTCATGCCCATGCTGCCTTGATTAATTACTGTGGGGGGGGGGGGGAGGGATGAAGAATTCTCCTTCTAGTTTTCTTTCTAAGTGCTTTATCCAGCTCCAGAAAGCCACCTCTTGGGTTGCCAATGATCAAAGGCTTTGGGGGCATTACCCCATACCTGATAACCCTCTGGATGGGTTCAAAACTTGGGATCTGATAGTCTATATAGATGCTGCCTTAGGGGAACCGTTGTCATAGCTAGATTTCCCCCCATGGTTTAAACTGCTCATGCGGGGTCACACCAGAGCTTCCTATTTGTCTAGCATCACCTTCCATAAGCTTAGAGAAGTCCTTGTCACCCGGTTTTCAAACGATGATATCAGCATACATGAGTTGCTCAGCGACTATGTATCTGTGGAGCCCTGGGATTGGAGGATCTCCCTCATTATGGCCAGTTCCTTGCGGCCATTTTAGCCAGGCTAGCCTCACCTTCGGTGACAGTCGAAATAATCTGCCTCTTAATCGGATGATGATCGTGCTGTCACCTATATGATGTCACTTTATGCATCACCGAATAGATTCGCGCAGAACTTTCGGCCTCACATTCGATGTGCTGCATTCTCCACTGCGTCCTGGTCTTGACAATTTTAATGTTGTTTTGAACCCTGTTGTGTTTTTTTTTTTTTACTGTAGTATTTAGTACTTGCTCAGGCTGCTATCATTACGTTGTTGTGGCCTTTGGCCTCGTGCAATAAAGATAAAAAATCTACCTAGTAAAAGCATCAGGAGTGCTTGTCTATAGTGTGTGAGCAAGAAATATAAGAATGTTGTTACGGGTGTTATTAAGGGGAGGGGAATTTCTTCTCCCCCCTCTTCACTTTTTTTTGCTATCTAGCTATTGATCCCACGTATTTCTTTCTTTGTCTTTTCAAAGAGAGAGGTCTGTTCAATTTCACTTTGTAGAGAAATCAGTTCACCCTTTTTAAACTTCAGCTGTGGCAGTTGTTTTATAGAATCATAGAGTTGGAAGGGACCTCCAGGGTCATCTAATCCAACCCCCTGCACAACCCCTCAACACCTCCCCCTAAATTTACAGAATCCTCATTGCTGTCAGATGGCCATTTAGCCTGTGCTTAAAAACCTCCAAGGAAAAGGAAGGAGAGCCCACCAACTCCCGAGGAAGCCTGTTTCACTGAGGAACTGCTCTAACGGTCAGGAAGTTCTTCCTAATGTTGAGCCGGAAACTCTTTTGATTTAATTTCAACCCACTAGTTCTGCTCTTACCTTCTGGGGCCACAGAAAACAATTCCACCCCATCCTCTCTATGACAGCCCTTCGAGTACTTGAAGATGATCATATCATATAATATTATGCACCACAGGCTGGTGCTCCAGCAGGAGAATTGGATCATTTAGAAATACCTTGCCTGACTCTGAGCATCTACAGAGCGGTTTTGTTTTTTTTTTTAGAACCTCCCTTCCCACACCCATCTTTTCAAACTTCTTTTTGATCAAAATGGAACTGATTTGCAACAGACTCAAACTCCCAAGAGGAGGGGGGGAAACCCACATGGTTGGATTTCAGAAAGAAACTAGGCAAAGAGCACGTAAGATCATTTCTCTTAACCAGGCGTCATTTTGTAGAAAAAGAGGTGCCGGAGCTCAACAGCACAACTCATTTGCAGAATTCATTTGCATAGGACACACACCTCTGACATCACCAGTAGGTGTACTAAATTATATCAGCTCAGCATCTACCTGAAAATGCTTCTCGAATTAGAATTGTCATCATAAAACCTGACTCCCATCCAATGTTCCCTCTAAGCTGTGGAGTCTTGTGAGCAAACATTCTACTTTGTGAGCTACTGGCATTAAAGTTGTAAGCTACTGGCATTAAAGTTGTGAGCTACTGCATCAATTAGTTTGCTCTAGGTCCATTTTTCCTAAGCTGAGACAAAAATGTGTAAGCTAGCTCACACTAACTCAGCTTAAAGGGAACACTGCTCCCATCATACTTTTAAAATTACTTTCTCCTAGTCCATATAGTCAAAGCGATGGTATTCCCAGTAGTAATGTATGGCTGTGAAAGCTGGACCATAAGGATGGCCGAGCACAGAAGAATAGATGCTTTTGAGATGTGGTGCTGGAGAAGACTCTTGAGAGCCCCTTGGACTGCAAGAAGATCAAATCAGTCAGTCTTAAGGGAAATTAACCCTGCCTGTTCCCTGGAAGGTCAGATGCTGAAGCTGAAGCTCAAATACTTTGGCCACCAAATGAGAAGGGAGCACTCACTGGAGAAGATCCTGATGCTAGCAAAGACAGAAGCAAAGAAGGGGACAGCAAAATATGAGATGCCTGGACAGCGTTTCTGATGTAACTAACACAAATTTGAGCAGATTTCAGAGGATGGTGGATGACAGGAGGACCTGGCATGACTTTGTTCATGGGGTCGCAAAGAGTCGGACTCAACTGTGCGTCTGAACAACAACAGCAAATGTGGCCACAGTGGCATAATGAAGATTTCCATCTGTTTAGGTTATTTCTCCACTTTTTTGTAGGGTAAGCTATTAGAAATTTTGTCAAATCTTAGAGTTCAGCAAAATTCTCTCCGGGGCGGGGGAGGTTGAACAATGGAGCCCTGAAGCAAGGGGATTTTTTTTTTGGGGGGGGGGGTAAAATATAGACACCCTGGAGCTCTGCTCCTGTGAACTCTTGCCCAAAATGAGGCCTGCTCTTAACAACACTAGCCTTGCTGGAGAAGGTCTACCTATCCCTGTACTATAAAAACAGACAGTCAGATGCCTTTGATGAAAAGCCTAGAGTTCCACAGAGAATGACAACCACCAACAAAAAACTGTGGAAAAATAATGAAAAATTAGTGAAAAATACTTCAAAAGTGTAATAGATAATTAAACACTTCAGCTTCACACGTTTTCACGTATCATTACATACAACAGCATATTGTCACAAATACAAGATATAAAGTACAAAGAATAAATATTCAAAAGTGCTCGCAGTTAGTCCTTATCCAGTTTGAAGTCCTTGAAAACCATTAATTAAAGTGCCAGTGTCCAATGTGTTGCAACTGCAGATAATTCTTGTTCTTCGGCAAAGAATTCATGATGTGAAGACGTTGCTTTAAACTTCATTTCTTTAAAGATGCTTATTATACAGTGGATGATCATAAGCCTCTAACAGTAAAGCCTGTAATACTGTTTCAAATGTCTTCCTCTGAGAGACTTATTCCACTTATCTGTAACCAACACAATCTAACACATCATTCTAACACATCTTTCAACACTAAATACAACTCAAAACAAATCAACCAGGACATCAAACTCACCAACTTCCAGCATACAACATTCTTAGGACACTAGCTCCGGAGAAAACCTCAAAGGATGCTCCCTCACAGCCTACTTTTATCTTTACAAATTGGAAACAGCTGGTACAACTTTTAAAACAACATTACTAACATGAGGGCTGGAAACCCAAGCCTAATTATTAAATATCCCTTACTGTAAACAATACTGTAAATTGTTTGCCAAATTAGCTCTATATTATAAGAAGCAAGATAAATCCAGAGCTGAATTCAAACCTAAAGGTTCCAATGCATTCAACTTGAAAATCAGGGCAGCTTCTTCCCTGAGTAATATCCTTTGAATTTCATTCTGAGTTTTGTTGATCCCTTGATATTTATATAAGACACAAAACCTCATATCCCTATCAGTATGGTTAACAGATACATAATGTTCCGTTAAAGGAGCCTCCATGTTTTTGAGATGAACCCGAGACTGGTGCTCAAGGATCCGGACCCTTACTTGTCTAGTAGTATTACCTTTGTAAATTCTTGAACAGCCACACAGAACCACATACATCACGTTCTGTGACAAACAAGAACTGAGATGTCTCAACTTGATTTTCATTCCAGTTGTAGGGTGCACAAATTCTTTAGCCTGCATAGCTAAAGGGCAGACTTTGCACCTGCCACATGGAAAATTTCCAACTGCAGGTATACTACTATTTGGATGATTCTGCCTGATGTCTGAGCGCACTAACAGATCTCTTATGCTATGAGTTCTACGAAGTCCTATATATGGTCTGTTACTACACCCTGGCACATCACTCAACAGATGCCGATGTTTATTTATAATTGATCAAATTTTGGAAGAAAGGGGAGTGTAGTCAAAAGCATGTTCTGGCTACAGAATCAGCTTTATTAATAGCCTCATTTATCACTTGGGCTAAAAAACCCCGTTTTCTGAAATCCTGAGCTAAGTTTCTTCTACTTCTCCTATAATCACCCACCTCTGTTGAATTACGTTTGATTCTTAACATCTGACTATAAGGCAGACTCCTCCGCAGATGTAGAGGATGAAAGGAGCAATAATGGAGAAAGGAACGCCGATCTTAAGGCTTCCTGTAAAGACGTCCTGCCAGTTGATTTGTAAAAGTCTTGTAAACTGTTACATCTAAAAAAGGCAATTCAGACCTGTCACTTCTGCCTGTGAACTTAATTGTGGTATGTATCCCATTCATCCATTCCAACAGTGGACCAACCACTTGCTGATTTTTAACAATCAGGAATAAATCATCAATAAACCTAAAATATATTAGGACTTCATCAAGAAAGGGATTCCTAGAATTACAAATATTCTGTTTCTCAAGTCCAGCCATAGATAAGTTGGCAACAGAAGCAGCCAGACTGCTCTCCAGAGCCACCCCACAGATTTGTAAATAAAAGTCCTCATCAAACCTAAAAAAGTTCTTTTCAAAAATTATATCCACCAATTCCATTAGGAAATATGTGGCAGGGGTTTGATCATGTCTATTAAAAAAATGTTCTTCTACCACTGCTCGTGCCTCATCCAAAGGTATTGATGTATATAAGGATGTAACATCCATAGTAACTATGCAAGCATCCTGCGGGACATTTAAACCTTCAATCTTGGATATAAAATCTTTAGTATCCTTAATGTATGACGGAATCTGAACAACAAATGGCTTAAGATAAAAATCAACAAACTTAGCTAAAGGCTCCAAAACTGAATTTGAACCCGAAATAATAGGTCTTCCTGGAGGTGGCAAGATTCCCTTATGCATTTTTGGAAGAGTATACATTACAGGTGTTCTAGGAGAGTCATTAAGTAAAAAATTTTGCAGTTTTGTTATTAATGACCCCAAGTAATTCAGCTTCTGTTAAAACTACTCTAATAATATTTTGCACATGCTTGGTGGGGTCGGAATGCAACGGAGTATATGTCATTTCATCAGCTAGTTCTTCAGTTCATTCATATACTCATGCCTATCTTGAACCACCACCGCACCTCCTTTGTCAGCAGATTTTATGACAACACCCAAGTCACTTTGCAAATTCTCTAACGCTAACCTCTGTTGCATATTTAAATTACGCCAGCCAGATCTAAAAGAGGTTTCAGTTGCTTTTAAATCTCTTAACACCATTTTCTCAAAGGCTATTATGCAAGGGTCAGAAATATTGGGTACAAAAGTCAGCTTCGGGGAAAAGGGTTCACACTGTATATTTCCTTTTCCTTCAAAGAATTTTTTTTTATTTTAATTTGTCTTATCATTTTAAAAAGATCTACTCTGATCCTGAAGGCATTGTATTGTGGTGTGCTTGTCCACCCATGCGACAAATGCTGCGGGGAATTTTTACAGAATTCAAAAGGGCTTCAGTCATTCTAACAAGAGGCCTTGGGCAGGGTGGATAGCGATTAGCTGTCACCAGATTTAACCTGATGGGAAACCTTGCAATCAGTGTGGGGTTTGCTCTGTAAATGAAACACCTTGAATGCGTTTGGATAAGGCTTGGATAAGACTAATGAAATTTCTCAGGAGGGGGGGGCATGATCAAGGTGTATAGTACTTTTTGGTGATATACCACTTCTGCCCATGGAAGTTCCATTATGACGAGTAGGAATTGCTAACTCCAGGGCTTTTTTTGTAGCAGGAACTCCTTTGCATATTAGGCCACACACCCCTGTTGTAGCCAGGCCTCGGATGCAGCAGGAGCTCACAGGAGCACAGCTCCTGAACCTTTCTGAGGGTTCCCCCTCCTCCTCCCCACCTTGTCCGTTGAATAGTAGGTACAGCGGCATAAGAGTCCCTGGATGAGCTCCACCACCTATTTTTCTACATGTAAGCCAAGAGCTTAAAGGGCTCTGAGGACAGATCCTACAGTAAGCTCTTGGAGGATTGGTTACATCAGGGGTGTGTGGCCTAATATGCAAAGGAGTTGCTGCTACAAAAAAAAAGCCCTGGCTAAGTCCATTCTCCCTGAAATTATATTCACCCACATAGTGTAGCTAACTTGGGAGCAGGGGTGGGGGGACAACAGAAATATGCCAGGAGGTAAGGTAGATAAGCTCCCAGATGCCTTGCTGTAACGAGAGTTGGATTCAAACCAACAGATTTGACCTAACAAAGGAAAATAACATCAGAGTGAGCACTAGAACAAATACATTTTGGTAGATTTATCAGGGGGATATATCAGAAGAATTAAAAGAGGTCACACACATTATTGCTGCTTTTGGCTGCATACAATATTGATAGAACACTCTCTAAAAATGTGCAAGACTCGACTGTCCCATTAATTTGACATCCACAAAAAGAACTTCAGAGTGCTTCTTCGCATCTTATCAAAGGCATTTCAAGGCCAGATTTTCAAATCATCATTTCCAAACAACGACTATTCCTGAGTTATAGAAGATCACAAGTTCTTTCGATAAGCAGTGACATTCAACATCTCTTTCACCGCGCATCATGCTGACGCAGCTGTTCCAAGAACAAAGGCTTGCAGCAAACAGCACAACGTCCTTGTGAGAGATGCTTATTAAACAGCATTAACATGAACAATTTTCCCGAGACCGTACAGTTGCGGCGGTCTATTGTCACTGAGCAAATTTGCATTCGGATAAGATGCAGCCGGCTCCAAAAGGCAAAAAGGTGCTGCATAAATGTATAACTTGCTTTGGAACGTAATATTGTAGAATGGATTATTCAGAGATAGAAATATGGATGGAAGTGAACATGAAAAAGGTGATACAAAGCTTAGAAAATTGTATCACAGATAAAATTCATTTTTTTAAAATACTGGATTCTGTAGGAACAATACATTTCCGATGCAGAAATGTAACAGTGGTGCAAGCCTTTAGTTTTCTAAATAGCAGAACAGGGAGGAACTCTTCATTTCTAAGTCGTGGCCACACGTCATCCACACACATTCGATCTCTTTCTCCACTCTAGAGAAATGCATTTCATATGGAGGTCTGGGCTTGATAAAGCCTCCACATTCAGCTTTAAAAGTTTCTCTCTCTTTTGTTTGAACTCAGAAAATGGAAAGTCACTTGCTCTTCAGCCTTGCTGGGACCTGTTTCCCTTAGGGACCATCTCTCCCCACACATTCCCCAGAGGGTTCTTAGATTTGGAACCTGTTGTGTCCTAGGTTCAAATGGAGAACTGTTACTTTTGGAGGGAAGCTGAACAAGCCAAGCTTGTACTCCACACCAGGGTTCCAGAGAAGGCCTAAGCGTGCCCAATCAGGGGAAGGATTGAAACATAAGTAGCCAATCAACATCTAGGCTCATACTGTACCCTGATAGGCCCTTAGGCCTCTGTAAATAGCCAATCCATGTACATAGTTAAGGTCCAATCAGAATGGGGCAAGAATTGTATAAAGGAGCGGGAGGTTTGAATAGAGCTCAGTCTGTGTTTGTGTTCCTGAAGTAAAGCTTGCTGAAATCACTCTCCGACTCTGGTCTCTTACTGCGCCAACCCCAGTACTTTACAGAACCCAAAATCTATTATCGATCCCCGGGCCGAGGGAGGCAAGATTGAAATCCACCAGAGAGAGGGCCTTCTCGATTGCTGCCCCTTATTGGTGGAACCAGTTGCCAGAGGAGGTTAGGGCCTTGCGGGACCTTGCAGGACCTCACCCAGTTCTGCAAGGCCTGCAAGATAACACTATTCTGGCTAGCCTTTAATTGATTCTGAAGTACCAATATAACAGTAGGGAAAGATATCTAACAACTACAGAACGCCATCGGAAATGAAATGACATCAAATGACATTAGCACTTGACTGTTTTAATGGTTTTTTTTTTTAATTTAAATTAGGACAGAATTAATGATGAACTGTTTTATTGTGACATATTGGTTGTGAGCCACCCTGAGCCTGCTTCGGTCGGGAGAGCGGGATATAAATCTAATAAACCATAAACCAGACACCAAAGCTTTGGAAATGCTAATGACCTTCCTGGACAGAGGCTATGAAATGGTCAGCTCATACCTTAACTGGCAGTCTTACCCCTAGATGGGACCCAGAGAATTGGGGTGTGTGGAGGGATAGAATGTATCTCCCTGGAGGTTTCCCAGGAGAATACTTTTAGTGGGGAAACTGAAAAAAAAAATACTTTCAAACAGAGAAGTCCATTTTTCCCAGTTCTTTGCAGGAGGAAGACGGTCCAACACCTAAGCTCTAGCTGATGGCCACCATTGCCATGTGGAGCAGACAAAGGGCTACCTAGACAAAAACATGAAGGTAATGGTAGTTTTTAGAACCCTGTAACTTCTAAGTTAAAGAGCCTGACTTAGAACAAGATCACCTAGGGCATGTCCAGAGTAAGGGAGAGAGGAATTGCATGTTTAGGTCTTTCTTTTGTATGCCTTGCTCAGTCTGTTGCTGTGCAGAGTATGTATGTAGATGTTATTTAATTTAATTTTATTCTTTCAATTTCTATTCCACTCTCCCTCACTATCATAGGGCTCAGAGCGGATCACAGCATATAATAAACATTTAAAATACCATTAAAACAAATAAATATAACAGATTCAGATCTCAACAGTTAATCAGATGGCGTATAGCAGGGGTGGCCAATGGTAGCTCTCCAGATGTTTTTTGCCTACAACTCCCATCAGCCCCAGCCATTGGCCATGCTGGCTGGGGCTGATGGTAGGCAAAAAACATCTGGAGAGCTACCGTTGGTCACCCCTGGTGTATAGTAATATTATCACTGTCCCTGAGGACTATAAAAGCAGGGAGAAGAGGCAGGAAGAACTATATAAATAGGACTTCTCCTGGTCTCACCCATGAGCTTGGTGGTACATCTCAATTTTACAGGTCATAAGGAATTGAACCAAGTTCAAGGAATTGAACCAGACCTTAATCAAAAGTGCATTACACCAAGCTGGAGCTACCACCAAGAATGCTGTAGCTCTTGTTGAGGCCAGGTGAATATCCCTTGGCCCTGAAACCATCAGTGTGCTATTATTTGAAGAACTCAATGCTCTTTGGGAGGTATGCCAAGAGTGGTGGTCCTGAAGATATGTTGGTCTCTGACTGTGAAGGACAGTAAAGGTTAAAACCTTTTTTACTTTTAATAAACTCTTTACCAGGGCTTTTTTCATAGTAGGAACTCCTTTGTATATTAGGCCACACCCCTCTGATGTAGCCAATCCTCCTGGAGCTGACAGTAGGCCCTGTACAAAGAGCCTTATAAGCTCTTAGAGGATTGGCTACATCAGAGTGGTGCGGCCTAATATGCAAAGGAGTTCCTTCTACAAAACAAAAAGCCCTGCTCTTCACTATTTCGAATGATGGTAGTTCTCCATACCACATAAACTTCCACTGTTTAAAATTGGGTGCCACAGGAAGGTAGGCAGTCAATTGGTAAATCAGTATTTCCCTGGGAGTGCACTAGCAATGCAAGCAGAAGTTATCCTTGGCCGTTTTCCCACTGACCTTACCCCGGAGCAACGTCCCTCTTCACCGCGCAGCGTCTGTGCGGATTTCCCACCAATTGCTGCGCATAACCAGGAAGAGCCGTGGCTTTTGCATCACAGATGTAAACTGGTTTTTAGCGGTTTACATCTGCGATGCAAAAGCCACGGCACTTCCTGGTTCTGCGCAGCAGTTGGTGGGAAATCCGCGCAGACGCTGCATGGTGAAGAGGGGCGTCGCTCCGGGGTAAGGTCAGTGGGAAAACGGCCCTTATGTTAAGATCCAATCACCAACTGGATCCAGGTGTTTTTTTGCGTTTTTTAAGTTCTCTTAGGGGCATCCTCAGAGGAGCTGAGGCTGAATGACCAGGTTCCTTACATTGCGATGGTGATTTTGGATTCTCAGCTTTGGAAAGAAATGCTGAGACGACAGCCATTAAGAATTATTTTGCATTACGAGTCCTTGGAGGTATGACTATAAATACTCATTTGAATTTTGGTTATATATTAAGGGGATGAAAATGTGCCTTTTTTCTGCTTTCTTGCTCTGAAGGTTTCTCATAAAACTGGCTCCGGTTGTGTACAAATAACATATGAATAGCATACGAAATGATGTAGAAAGGTAGCACAATAGCATTCAAAGAAACAGATTGGTTAGGAGTATCAGCAGCAAAAGTGGGCCAAGCTACAAGTGTTAAAACAACAATATACTAACATGAGAAGAAATCTGAAAGGGTCCAGACAAAAAATGGTAAATGAGTGGAGTTCTAGATCAAATCAAACCTGAATTCTCACTAGAAGCTAAAATGACTGAATTGAGGATATTGAGGAAGCTAAAATGACTGAATTGGTCACATTATGAGAACAGAAGAGTCACTGGAAAAGCCAATAACCCTAGGAAAAGATGGGGGGGGGGAAGGTAGTCCCCTGTGCAAGCACTAGTCATTTCTGACTCTGGGGTGATATTGCTTTCACAACATTTTCATGGCAGACTTTTTACGGGGTGGTTTGCCATTGCCTTCCCCAGTCATCTACACTTTCCCCCCAGCAAGGTGGGTACTTATTTTACCAACCTCAGAATGATGGAAGGCTGAGTCAACCTGGAGCCGGCTACCTGTACCCAGCTTCCGCCGGGATTGAACTCAGGTCATGAGCAGAGCTTAGGACTGCAGTATTGCAGCTTTACCATTCTGCACCACGGGGCTCATAGGAAAAGATGAGGGCAGCAGGAAAAGAAGAAAACCCAACATGAGATGCATTGACTCAATAAAGGAAGCCGTGGCCCTCCATTTGCAAGACCTGAACAAGGCTGTTATCGATGCAATGTTTTGGAGGTCATTAATTCATAGCAGGGACTCCATAAGTCAGAGGTGACCTGGTGGCACTTAACACACATAGTCTTAGATCTCTAGCAGCTATCAAGGAAACAACATCTAATTGTAAAAGGCAAACAAAACTAAACAATAAAGTAATTGTGTAATATCAAGACAACCCCAAGATAACCAACAGGGCAGTACTAAATGGACTCAGTGTCAAGCATGATATTTTTGGGTGTTGAATCAATGTATGTGATTGAATCCATTTCCTTTCTGCCTCTACATTCTTCTTTCTCATAGTTGCATTTCAAAGCTTCCTTCCCCCCCACCACCTTTCCTCTCACTGCTAGAGAAAAGATTTAAAATATGCAAGTAACCTTGTATCTGTAAGTGAGGCACCTCTCCCACTTGTTCCCATCCATACATCTTATCAGCAAGACAGGAATGTCTGGGAACCGGGAGAAGTTGTAGTAACATAACTGTTAGTTGATAGTACTCTTTGAACCTTCCCTGCAATTCACATATGTATGTTATGCTTTTGAAGATATCTCCACTAGTGCCTTGGAAGTAGTCTTTAAGATTCCATACTAAGTGAAACTCTGTATCACTTCCAAGGTATCGTACCTTGGAGCAAGTACCGGATTATCAATAAAACGAGTCTTTTGTATTAAACAATTGCTTGGTTATTCGAAATACCGATGCTTGACGCTCAGAAGGATATAACTCATTTTAGGATTGCATTGTAAAATTGACAAATCTGTAATAGAAACAATCCAAAAATCATGTCTGGATATAAACCAGGTGCTAAAATGCACAATGGCAGGTTGTTGTTGTTTTTTGGGGGGGGAGGTTTTTTTTTTTTTTTAAGGAACAGAAGTGTGTGTGGGGTGGGTGAGAGACTCAATTGAAATCCGGGGGAATAAAAATGTCTTAACCAAGTGCCTAAAGTCAAGAGTTTCAAGGGTGAGGTTCGACAGGTGGGGGAAGTGCATGAATTTCAAGGGGGAGGTACTGCACATGAGTTTCAAGGGGGAGATTCTACAGATGGGGGAAGCATGTGAGTTTCAATGGGAAGGTTCTACAGATGGGAGAAGCACATGAGTTTCAAGGGGGAGGTTCTACAGATGAGGGAAGCACATGAGTTTCAAGGGGGAGGTTCTACAGATGAGAGAAGCACATGAGTTTCCCGGGGGAGTTTCTTCAGATGGGGGAAGCACATGAATTTCAAGGGGGAGGTTCCACTAGTGAAAAAGTTCTATCTGTGGTTGACCTTACCTCCCTAGACAAGGGAAACCTGAGCAGGCCTTGAGAAGAAGATGTTAACTAGTGGACAAGCTGATATGAGAGAACAAAGTACCCTGATCGTGTCTTAAGAACGAACCAAACTGGCAGGGGTGTCACCCATCAACTGAAGTTTCATATATTTTTTGACATCGTGGATAGCATAAACTAGGCCAGATGGTAATATCTACAGTTTAGTAAATAAACTTCATTCGCAGACCACCCCAAGGATTATCTTTGCCTACTACCATTCCTCTGTGTCTGGAATAGATTCTTCTAAATATATTTACATAGCTAGTCTGCTGCTGGCTGCTGGCCAGCCTATGTTATGGTGAAGTAAACATGTGTTTGTTCTAGGTGAGCAGCTGCACTTGTCTCTTTGAAGTGTCGAACACTGGGAAAAAGTCAGAGGCAGCATTTTCACATCATTTGCACATTGTTTCCTTCATATGATTCCCCCCCCCCCACAGCCACCACAAATGGGTGGAGATTCATCACATTCCGTCTCTTTGATTAACCAGAGCTACCCAAGAGTATACAAAGACCTAGTTCCCTGACATCAAAAGACCTTGTATGCCAATTATACAGATTCCTCACAGACTAAACGAATACAACTCAAGTCAGTTCATATTCATATTATGTCTTACTGAAATGTCAAGTGGGGAGTTGACAATGTTTAACCCTGGCGGATTATAGTTTACCCATTCGTGTCAATTGGGCAAAGTCAACAGGAAGTCAACATTGAGAGGTTTTGTTCTTCAGTGCTGAAACTCTCTCGGCTTCCCTGGAAATCCAAGTAGTCTAGGTTGTTGCTATATGTAAGTCCTGGAACAGACCCTTTTCACTAGACCTATGCTGGTATGAATGCAAACTCAAATCCACACTCCAACACACTCTAACACAGGGGTGGCCAAACTGTGGCTCGGGAGCCACATGTGGCTCTTTCACACACATTGTGTGGCTCTCAAAGCCCCCACTGTTCTGTTGGCCAGCTTGGAGAACATATTTGTCTCTTTACATCCCTTCTCCAAGCCAAGCCAGCCAGCCAGCAGCTTGGAGAATGCATTTAAAGTTGCTTTCTTTCCATCTCTTCCTCCCTATCTATTTGCCTTCCTTCCTTCCGTCTTGCAGCTCACAAGCATTTGACGTTTATTATACGTGGCTCTTACGCTAAGCAAGTTTGGCCACCCCTGGTGTACACCATCATTAATTCAGTGATGGAAGGTAGGTTGCAAGATTAATCTAATAAATGAACAACACAATGCAGTGTTAATCCACTAAAAAAAATGTCTCTGGTCTTATCGAAACTTTTTTGAATTCCTGATATGTTTTCTTGAAAACGAATCCCTAAAATGACTTTGAATTTCAATTGAGGCAAATTACTTAATAACAGCTTCAATAGGACCTCAAGGGATTTGTTGTGACTGCAGTATTGTGATGAATATCTAGGACCATTGTTTGACTTTAATTATTAAATGCAGCATTGTAAAGCTGGCTACTAATGCCACACTGCTGAACAGATTCAGTTTTTTTTCACAATTGATGAACAATAACGCTGTATGTAAGTATGCAGTAATATAGGGCTTCAGAAATAGGGAAAACAAGATGCCTTCAGCCTCCACCCCACAAGGTTATTTTTGTTCCTTTTCAATTTTAACACTATTTTGGAACAAGGCTGGGTAAATCTCAACTCGAAATCTTGGGGAGAATTTCACAGGTGTAGGACTCAGATTCAGATTTGCATTAGAGCATGGACAGAGTGCCAGATAGAATTGCACTAATCCTGATCATAGATCATAATCCTTATTTGCACTAACCTGCCTGAACATTATATTCCCAGTATTATCATTTCCATTACTACCAATACACTCAATACATTATATTTGCAGAACTTGCCTTAAAGTATATAGTGCCTTTTCTATGATTTTGGTTCCAAAGTCCTAACAAAAGACAATAGGCCTCTATTAGAATCTTTGCTAAGCATATTAGATATGAGAGGAAGCATCTTCTTTAGCAGAAACTTGTTATCTTCATTTTGTTCTGTAAACATCTTTTGGTGGAAAGTAAACTATCTTTTCTACCTCCGGGAGCCTATCTCAGGGAGAAGGTCAACACCACCACCACCACCCCCGCCCTGCTACAGCAAAATCTCTTTTCTTGGACTTTCTGGAGCTGGGCCAGAGGCCTACACTGGAGTTGAACAGGGAAGGGGGAAAAAAACACAGATATGAGGTATGGGAAGTGGGACATGGAGGTCCAGATTAGCGACCCCCAGGTGATATCAATTCATCTTTTGCTTCTAAATTGGGACGCGGGATGTTTATTTGACCAATGAATGTAATCAAAATGTCAAAAATGGGGACAGTGTAGCCAATCTGTAAGTTGGCTTTTGTTTACAGGAAGGTATGAGATGTGACTATGGGGAAGAATTTCGAAGGAGAACAGAGGAGGGGGTGAAGGGTTTGTTTTCTCCTTCCCATGTTAACGTGGAAAAAAACAATAAAGAGATCTGCACATCAACTCTTCTGCACCTCTGTTGTTTGGGGAAGTCCTTTGTTTGGGAAGAAGGGGACTTCATCTATGTATAACACAGGTATCCTTCTTTAAATAACAAGAAGTAGTCATGGGTAGATTTGGTGACATCGATGACATCTGACAGCAGTGAGGATTCCTATTAATTTAGGGGGAGGTATTTGTGAGCTTCCTGCATTGTGCAGGGGGTTGGACTAGATCAGGGGTGGCCAACGGTAGCTCTCCAGAAGTTTTTTGCCTACAACTCCCATCAGCCCCAGCCAGCATGGCCAATGACTGGGGCTGATGGGAGTTGTAGGCAAAAACATCTGGAGAGCTACTGTTGGCCACCCCTGGACTAGATGATCCTGGAGGTCCCTTCCAACTCTATGATTCTATGATTCTACATTACGATGCTGCAAATTTTGTGTCAAACACATTTAACTGTCAAAACCCACTTTGTTCAACTGTGATGTTTAGACCCGAGCCAATCACTGGGTTGGTTCAGTTCAGCACCCAAATGACTTGAATACCTGCTGAATAGGTTTGCATCAGGATTGGTTTGTTTTCCAAAAATGTGCATGCATGAAAACAATGGCAATCCAAACTGATCAACAGCCATTAATTTCCCTGAAGAATACTTAGACACAACTCAATGGTAGGATGGTCAATACACATGCACACAGGGCCGGCGCATGGGAGTAGGCCATGTAGGTGGCTGCCTAGGGTGCCACATGGCCTACAGGGTGCCTCTAGGCACCCCCTCCCCACGCGCCAGCCGCCCACTCAGATGTTCCCCTGGGAGGTAGAGCAAGCAGGGCTGGGCGTTTGCATGCCGGACTCCTCAAGAAGAGCCTGCCATGTAAATTGGGCCATCCAGCCCCACTTCGCTTCCCCCTGCCACAGGAAGGCAGAGCAGGGCTGGGCATTTGCACGCCAGGCTCCTCAAGAGGAGCCTGGCATGCAAACCAAGCAATCCGACCCCACTTTGCTTTCCTGTGCCATGGGAAAGAGGAGTGGCACTCAGCATTTGCAAGCCAGGCTCCTCAAGAGGAGCCCGCTGTGCAAACTGAGCCATCCGGCCCTGCTTTGCTTCCCTGCACCACAGGGAGGCAGAGCAGGGTGGGCGTTTGTACGGCGGGCTCCTCTTGAGGAGCTCAGTGTGCAAAACGAGCCATCCAGTCCCACTTCGCAAACTCAAGGCCGTTCCAGCAGGTGCAAGTGGAGGAGTGGGGAATCAAACCCGGTTCTCCCAGATAAGAGTCCGCCCACTTAACCACTACATCAAGCTGATCTCAACCCACTCATTATTCAAAGGAAATACATGGTTTTATTGCCAGTTAAAGTAAATATAATTGCCCCATATTCCGCTAAGCTACCGTACTTTGTACATTTAAAAACGCAAAAGAAGAGCACTCCAGACTGGATAATATTCGCTTGTCATGGCATTCACTTAGCAGGAAGCATCACAGAAGATGGGACACCATACCTTTCCATTTTGGCATATTCCCACTGGAGTTCACCGAGTTCCAATGTCAGCACCTACGTTTCTATACCCTGACATGCAGTACCCAACCAGATTCAGTTCTGTTGGTTCCCTCCCTCCAACAAACACACATAAGAACATAAGATAAGCCATGTTGGATCAGGCCAATGGCTCATCCATTCCAACTCTCTTTGTCCCACAGTGGCCAAAAAAACCCAAGTGCCATCAGGAGGTTCACCAGTGGGGTCAGGACACTAGAAGCCTAGAAGCCCTCCCACTGTGCCCCCAAGCACCAAGAATACAGAGCATCACTGCCCCAGACAGAAAGTTTCAACGATAAGCTGTGGCTAATAGCCACTGATGGATACACGGCTTTGGAAATTGATTTTAGGCCTGTAACATTTGTTGTCACTGCATACGTGACCCAAATGTTCTTTTAGCTTGACACAGATTAGGCAAAAAAAAAAAATCAACAAATAGACAGGGGAGGTGGAAAGAAAGGAACTTTAAATGCATTCTCCAGCAGCTGCAAGTGGAGGAATGGGGAATCAAACCTGGTTCTCCCAGATAAGAATCTGCGCACTTAACCACTACACCAAACTGGCTCTTTGTACCCAAGAATGCTCCAGCATGCATGTAAGGGATCCGATTTCAACAGATTTTGCATGCAGCTTCTGTGTATCATCTCAACAAAGTTATTATGAAGCTGTTAGCAGTTACATAACTCCAAAAAAGGTGTTAAGTGGGCTTCTCTGTCCATTCTAACTGAAGTTGGTCTGAAGTTTCAGATTTCCGTCTGAAGTTTCAGATTTCCATCTGAAGTACTAGATCTCTCTTCATCACCTGCAATTAGCTTTCAACTGAAGTCTTCACTGAAATTCAGTGTTGTTCTCCTTTGTCTCTCCCCCTCCCCCCTTATCTATTGTGTGAGGTGCCATTTTAATAGATCGGGCTAGGAAAAAAATATGTATGCATCTTATTATATAAATCGTTATTGCACAATAATAAAAATGCTTGATGGTTCAGATGGAATGGCTTAGTTCAGCCGTTTGTCATTATGTGCAGTTAATAAGAATGGGGAAAGAAGAACAAAAAATATATAAAAAAACCCTAGCAAATATAAATTTGTGTAAGTTATGCAAATGTATGTAAATCAGCAAAAACAAGGGTTTTTTTAAAAAAAAGTAATTCTCAAACTAGAACACCAGTGTTATAATAACACAATTAGGTTTCGCTATAATCCGCTGTAAAAATGGGCCACTAGATAATTAGAAATGCAAATGTTACAAAAGTTTAGCCTTGACTCCTAATTTTTAAACATTATCAGCTGCAATTAAAAATGAGGGATCCATTTTCATTTTCTAAACAAAGAGTTCAGTGTTCTAACATCCTTTGAAGATGTGGTCTCCCCATCTCCAAAATGATGCTGGGTCACAAACATCTATCCTGATGTTTTTTATTAGGAATACTTTAAAGGCAGTGTTCATTATTGTTTGTTACCATACCAGCAGCGGAGTAAGGCAACTGAACTGAAAAAAGTTTTTTCCCCCCTCAGGACTGCATGACCACAAAAGAATTAAGCTAATAACATGCTAAGAGAAGAACTATAGCAGGGCTTTTTTTTGTAGCAGGAACTCCTTTGCATATTAGGCCACACCTCCCTGATGTAGCCAATCCTCCAAGAGCTCTTAGTACAGGGCCTACTGTAAGCTCCAGGAGGATTGGCTACATCAGGAGGATGTGGCCTAATATGCAAAGAGAGCCAGTTTGGTGTAGTGGTTAAGTACGTGGACTCTTATTTGGGAGAAAAAGGGTTTGGTTCCCCACTCCTCCACTTGCAGCTGCTGGAATGGCCTTGGGTTAACCATAGCTCTCATAGGAGTTGTCCAGTCATAGGAGAGCCAGTTTCGTGTAGTGGTTAAGTGTGCGGACTCTTATCTGGGAGAACCGGGTTTGATTCCCCACTCCTCCACTTGTACCTGCTAGCATGGCCTTGGGTCAGCCATAGCTCTGGCAGAGGTTGTCCTTGAAAGGGCAGCTGCTGTGAGAGCCCTCTCCAGCCCCCACCCACCTCGCAGGGTGTCTGTTGTGGGAGAGGAAGGTAAAGGAGATTGTGAGCCGCTCTGAGACTCTTCAGAGTGGAGGGCAGGATATAAATCCAATATCTTCTTCTTCTTGAAAGGGCAGCTGCTGTGAGAGCTCTCTCAGTCCCACCCACCTCACTGGGTGTCTGTTGTGGGGGAAGGAGATAAAGGAGATTGTAAGTTGCTCTGACAGTCTGATTCAGAGAAAAGGGTGGGGTATAAATCTGTGGTCTTCTTCTTCGGAGTTCCAGCTACAAAAAAAAGCCCTGGAGTACGGACTTGTCGGTACCCAACAAGGGGGCTGAGCGATAATTGTCTGCTTCCTGTAATTTTCATATAGTCCTGTCTTACCTCCCCAACTGGTTCATCTGGGATAATAGCCACGCGGCTCATGACAAATATATTGGCTACAGTTTTTTCTCCTGTGCTGTTTGCAGGATGGGGGAAAAAATCCTGTTTTGACAGAGAAGAGAGCCGGGGCAGAATGACAAGGCATCTGACATCCTTTTTCCTCATTACTTTTTTCTCTCCACAGTAGCCATAATTTAAAAAAAACAACATGCTAGAAGTTTCACATGGCAGGTGGTTTGCTTGTGAGGGCAATGCTTAGCGATGTGGGGATGGCTGTGACTCTATCTATAGACACCGAAATGAGACTTGGGGCACATTCCTGTGTCGCTAGAACCTCCTGTCATTTCTTATTAAAAACATGTCCATGCAATTGTAAGATGTGGAACGGCGGCATTCACTTTTGCTTCTCAATAGTGTCCATGGAATCTCGCCCAGCTGAATTGTTTGAGGCAGTTCAAGGTGCCACTGCTTTAATAATGAGGTGACCAACAAAGAAATACACAAGAGGGGCTGAAAGGGTAACGTTTGGTGAGAGCCAGTTTGGTGTAGTGGATAAATGCGCGGACTCTTATCTGGGAGAACCGGGTTTGATTCCCCACTCCTCCACTTGCACCTGCTGAGATGGCCTTGGGTCAGCCATAGCTTTCATAGAAAGAGCAGCTGCTATAAAAGCACTCTCAGCCCCACCTACCTCACAGGGAGTTTGTTGTGGGGGGGGGAAGGTAGAGGAGATTGTGACCGCTCAGAGACTTTGAGATTCAGAGTATAGGGTGGGATATAAATCCAAAATGTTGCTTTAGATGGAGTTTCCCTCCTTCTCAGGCCCTCTTTTACAAAGCTCTGTCTTCTCTCCGTGCCTGCTGAGAGCCAGCAGATGTAGCATAGCGGTTATGAGCAGCAGACTATAATCTGGAGGACTGGGTTTAATTTCCCACTCCTCTACCACCTGGAGCCTGTTGGGTGACCTCGGGCCAGTCACGGTTCTTTCTGAACTCTCAGCCCCACCTAGGTCACAAGGTACTTGTTATGGGTAGAGGAAGAGGATGTGATTTCTCAGCTCATGATGAATTAGTCTTCTGTGCTCCCTTAGTCAGGACATCTGCGAGATGGCGTTAGGCAAGAATGATGAGATGAATTCCAGTCAAAATGTTCTGGGGGCAAAATGTTGAGGTAGAGTTGAGCCAGTCTGGGATGACCTAACCATGGGGCATGTATAGGTCATCCCAGACTGGCTCAACTCTACCTCAACTTTTCAGTGGTTGGCCTATTGAATAGGGCATTGGTGGTTGGGACGTGAATTATATGAATTGCCCAGAGGGGGAAAAAAAACCCAGATTAGCCCAAACAGATTTGAATAAAACCAAAAAGGTAAAGAAATCAGCAGCTGTCATTTTTTCACCTCATGGCGAGCAGCTGTGTCAAACAGACACAACTGCAGCAGTTGTTTTTAAAATATGACAGCTCAACTCCTGAACACGGCAGGAAAAAAAACTCCAAAGAGTTTAGGTGGTTTTTCCAATGTTAGGCTGCTAGTAGTTCAATCTGTGCAGATTTGACTACTTTCCTGTAGTCAAGTAAGGTTTATGAATTTCTTTGCAAGGTTCCCATTGAGCATGGGCAGAAAGCAGTTCATAAGAATAACCAATCCCCACACATCTGGGATATTCTAGTTGAGGATTTATGTGTGCCCCCCCTCCCCATAACATTCCTTGGCTCATAGTATGATTGTTAGAAATGTAGTCTTTTTGTTAAAATGCTGAGGGTTGTTTTGAACCAGTTACTGAGAGTCTAGAACAGCAGAATCCAAATTGACTCTGAAGACTGCATTAAGGTACAGAACCATTTGGTGGAGTAGACCACAGAGGGACTGGCTATTTACAAACCAACTTTGGGGTATGCTTAAGTACATGTTTAGAGATTTGTTTTATGGGCATTATGCAAAACTTGGAATGAGCAGGCAATCAACTAGGTAAGAAAACATACCAAAAAGAGAAACACAGTACTTTGGGGGTACTGATCTAGTGTTGAATAAAGGGACTAGAGAGGCCGTCCATGGGGCAAATGGCCTTTCAGAAGAGACATAAGAGAAAAAGGAGGGATGTAGAAGAAAGGAGGGCAATGACTGACAGTCAGGGCTCTTTTTCTAGCAGGTGCTGGTCTGCATATTAGGCCATGCCTCCTTATGTAGCCAATCCTCTAAGAGCTTAGAGGGCTCATCATACAGGACTACTGTAAGCTTCAGGAGGATTGGCTACATCGGGGTGTGTGGCCTAACATGCAGAGGAGCTCCTGCTGGAAAAAGAGCCCTGGCTAACATAATAGAGAACAACTAGGTTGGGCAGGGGGAGAGAGATACTGTAAAATATTTGCTTTAAGTTATCCTTAAGTGGCAAGTTTAATGCCTGATTCATGAGGCACGAACGGCAGTGCAAAGTGGTCTCGAAGTGGGATGCTAATTAGAAGAGGACAGCTCATGAAGAGCAGACCGCACAAGTCGCTAGCAGAGTCTTCCAAACCAAATTAAACTCGCATCTTCATTTTCTCTTTTCCCCTCCTTTAAAAAAAAAAAAGAATATTACTATACAGGGCTAGGAGACTGTAGCAGTCACTATTTTACTTTAATTTGCAACCTCTGGGACCCATGCAGAAATTGCTAATTAACACAGACTCCTATTGTATGACTCACACAACTACAGCTGCAGTGTGTTGAGTGGGAGGCCCTGGCTCCCTTGGGTAAAGGTTTGCTAACATCCTAATTTGTTTTTGATGTACGAAGTGGAGTGAAACATCTCCTGGAATGTACATGTGTCTCTGCACTTTAACGATGCATTGTCTCAGGTTCCTGGTTCATTTGGACCTAAAATAAGTACATGGGGGAAAAAAGTCATTTAATTTTGCATTGTTAATAGCTATAATTCCCTTCAAGTTCACTGTGAACGCACTCCGAGGAAAATGATACCATTATAGTCTCCTTTCTGTGCTAGGTTCTGCCGAACATAAATTAAAACATCTCATCCTCATTATAATGATTGTTATAGGAGTAGCTTTCTATTCTTTTCAGATTAATTACTATTTTCTTGCAATATATTTATAGGAGGGCATCAGCTCTATCAAGGAACAAAGGAGTTTTCAGTAAGGAAAGAGAAGCACTGATAGGAGAGAGAAAAGCACAGCCCCGAAAAGATGAATTTGGATGTGTTTCCTGTAAATTATCTCTCAAATAATACACAGGTCTGAAGACAGGTTCTCCATTTCTAATAGTTTGCATCGCCATTTCCTTCTTTACAAAAGACAAGAACCAACGGGATATAGCTATGGAAACATGTTGTGCTTGAAAAAAAAATCATGAAATAAACATTGGAACTGGGGTCTGTGCACCAGACCACATTCTTGTGTGGAGAACAGGGCTCAGGTATCCTTCCAAATTCTGTTGCATTAGGAAGTCTTCCAAGAATAAACCATTCTGATCTGAATACTCCATATTGTGAAATGGAACTGCATGTGCATTATTTTTACCAATTTGTGGTGTTGTGCCCCAGGTTTTTTTTTTCCCTGGAGGGAGTATAGGTGGGGCAAATGTATGTTGGAGATTGGGTTCTAATGGGTTCACTCCCATTAGAAACTTCCAAGTGACCTCAAAATTAGAAAGAATGGAATGGCCCAGAAATCTACTTATTAAAGGACTAATTAACGTTGCCCATATCTCCTGGTAAAATTGGCATGAGAAGAGAAGAGAACGTGTTCCACAGTTTTGATGACCTCTGCACTACAAGGGCAGATCCTCTCATTCTTAGGGAGCGTTCTGTATCTCCCCTCTAAAACTAGATAGATAATTGTGAAGGACTGCAGACAATTCTTAATTTGTACAATGAAAAGATGTTGACATTCATATTTAAGATAGCACTTATTTCCACCAGTTTTCCCTCAGGACTTGGAAGGCCCCCCCAAAAAGTGCCGGTACTCTGTACCAAAGAGTACTGCCACAACAAAGCCCTGACTATAGAAGTGCAGATTGAGACATGTAATAAATTCATGTAAAACTTGTACCGTTATGTGCAGTCACTGGTGTGACAAAGAACTGCCCCCCCCCATTGGGACCTGCGTATTTGCACACACACCAGCCA
Source organism: Heteronotia binoei (assembly GCF_032191835.1). Lineage (NCBI taxonomy): Eukaryota > Metazoa > Chordata > Lepidosauria > Squamata > Gekkonidae > Heteronotia > Heteronotia binoei. The sequence goes on along the minus strand of NC_083231.1, from coordinate 19,481,391 downwards.
AAGACCTTTTGATTTTCAGTGTCAGAGGCCTCCATAAAGTAAACCAGTTTGATACTAAAGAGTAGAGATGGACACAAACCAGCACACACACTTTCCCTATGAAGAAAGGTTAAAATGCTTGGGGCTCTTTAGCGTGGAGAAACGTCGACTGCAGGGTGACATGATAGAGGTTTACAAGATTATGCATGGGATGGAGAAGGTAGAGAAAGAAGTACTTTTCTCCCTTTCTCACAATACAAGAACTCGTGGGCATTAAATGAAATTGCTGAGCAGTAGGGTTAGAACAGATAAAAGGAAGTACTTCTTCACCCAAAGGGTGATTAACATGTGGAATTCACTGTCACAGGAGGTGGTGGTGGCTACAAGCATAGCCAACTTCAAGAGTGGATTGGATAAAAATATGGAGCAGCGGTCCATCAGTGGCTATTAGCCACAGCATATTATTGGAACTGTCTGGGGCAGTGATGCTCTGTATTCTTGGTGCTTGTGGGGGGGGGGCAAAGTGGAAGGGCTTCTAGCCCCACTCGTGAACCTCCTTTTTTCTTTTACCACTGTGTGACACAGAGTGTTGGACTGGATGGGCCATTGGCCTGATCCAACATGGCTTCTTTTATGTTCTTATGATTGTCCCAGTTGTGAAGTCCTGTGTGGATTTATACTTTCAGAAATTCCAGAGTTACATGCCTCAGGTCAGTTTGCTTTCCTGCTACAGAGAGAGATAGGGACCATTCACACTACACAAAATAATGTGTTTTGTAACTGGATTTTTGCTATTCTTACACAGTAAAAATCCAGTTGTAAACTGCATTATTTAGTGTAGTGTGAATGCACCCATAGAGATATAGACCACCAGGGGTGAAATTCTAGCAGGAGCTCCTTTGCATAATAGGTCACAACCATCTGATGTAGCCAATCCTCCATGAGCTTACAGGGCTCTTAGTACAGGGTCCACTGTAAGCTCCAAGAGGATTGGATACATCAGGAGGTCACGGCTTAATATGCAAAGGAGCTCCTGCTAGAATTCCACTCCTGTAGACCATGCTTGTGCTCACATACACACAAACAAGTTGACTTCAAAGCTTCTTTGTTCCTTACATGCTCATCAAAGGAAAACACCTATTTTATTTTACTGCATCAAAGTCCATTAAGTATTGTTTTAATGTATGGAGAAATAACACCATTTCACATTCCATGAACTTTACATACATCAGCAGGCCTTGACTAATTCTCCTGGTGACGGTTTTTTCTTTACAGAAGACTCATCCTCACAAGTTCAAAAAATTATTTCTTCTTCCTTTTCCCCCTTTTCTTGCTTAATGAACCATTTTACTCCAAGAGGATTAAAAACATATAATTATGATTGTCATTCTATAAGAATTCTTTAGCAGGTGATAATTTTGCTAATTATAGGTTTATGGTTCTTTTAACTTACACAATCACCCCCTCAGCATTGCAGTGAAAGCTTGGACATTTTCTCCCCGCTTTGAATAGTTTTAGGGAAATCTGAATTCTCTATGGAAAAGTTTTGGTGCAGAAATATATATTTGTAAAGCTCCTGCTACGGTTAAGCAAAGTCATTTTAAAGCAATTCCTTAAAAAGCCTCTTTCCCCCAAACAGCAAATGCATCTTTGCTCTGAAAAATTACATGGATTCTGAATTTGAAAGAATGTTTGACTCTTGGACTCATTAGCAAAGACATAATTTGTACTTGTGAAACCCCCTGGGGTGTTCTGGGCAAAAGTCTTCCTGCAAATAAAATGTATTATGAGGTCTATCTTATTTGGCATCATCCATTATAGAGGTTTTTTTTAAAAAAAAAAAAAAATTCTTTCACATCTATTTTTATTCTGATTTATAAAAATCCGTAGATTAAAGACTGAAGGCATAAAAGAAGAGGCTACAGAACTGAGAATCATAGCAAAAGGCAGAATTATTCATGCAGTTGTTGGAAGGGGTCATTTTGCAGAAAAATAGGTGGTGGAGCTCATCCAGGGGTTGTTATGCAGCTGCATCTACTAATCAATGGACAAGGTGGGGAGGAGGAGGGGGAACCCTCAGAAAGATCCAGGAGCTGCACTTCTGTGAGCTCCTGCTGAATTCGAGGCGTAGTTGTTGGAGATGCTGGTGCTGGGCAGCTTTTGTACTTCTTCAGATACCTGAAGGGTATATGGAAGTGTGAGTGCACATGTAAGCTAGGGTTGCCAATCCCCAGGTGGGGACAGGGGATCCCCCAGTTTGGAGGTCCTCCCCCTGCTTCAGGGTCATCAGAAAGCAGAGGAAGGGAATGTCTGCTGGCCACTCCAGTATTCCCTATGAAGACTAATTCCCATAGGATATAATGGAGAATTTATCTGAGGCTCAGGGGGCAGCTGTGTTTTGAGGTAGAGGCACCAAATTTTCAGCGTAGCATCCAGTGCCTCTCTCCAAAATATCCTCCAAGTTTCAAGAGTATTGAATCAGAGGGTCCAATTCTATGAGCCCCAAAAGAAGGTGCCCCTATCCTTCATTATTTCCAATGGAGGGAAGGTATTTAAAAGGTGTGCGGTCCGTTTCAATGTGATGGCCAGAACTCCCTTTGGAGTTCAATTATGCTTGTCACAATCCTGCTCTTGGCTCCACCCCTCAAAATCTCCTGGTTCCACCCCCAAGTCCCCAGGTATTTCCTGAATTAGACTTGGCAACCCTAATGTAAGCTCATCCCTTGAATGAAACTTTGTGGGTCTTAAAGGTGTCGCAGGACTCGAACTTTGTTCTGCTGCCTCTGCTCAAAATGGCTACCCACCTGAATCCATTTTCAAGAACACTGTGAATTAAAAAGCACCCTGGTATTCTTTTATCCTTAAAAACTTAAGGTGTTTACACACAATAAATCAGATAAGAAAAAATCATGGGCAGAGAACAAAACAATGCTTGTTTACAATGATGCATTGGCTTTCCTTCTGAGGAAAAAATAGCCATGGTGGAACTAATTGTGATGCTAATTTCAATGTAGCGAAATGACAAAAGCTTCTGCATTGTGTACATTTTATGCAAATCAGAAGAGCTCTGCTACACAAAATGGTTTTGTGAGAAACAAAGAGGTTACACCTGAGGTGTACATTAAGCAGAAGGAAAATGTTTGTTGTAAGGCCAGAAATGTGTTGCACCTTAAAATGAGAGCATAGAATAGGTATGTGTGTCTCTGGATACAACCTGAAATCATTTGGATGAGCTTCAGCCAACTACACTGGTCTTGGCGAAGGATGCATAAAACGGATTAAAACCTGCCTTTGTTTTTTGCAATGTGAAGCTAATAGAAGATGTGAATGTATGTTTTTTATTGGGGAAATGGCTTGGAGGGAGAGGGTTATCTTCTCATCCCTGTTTAATCAGCCGCCAGAACAGTGGCCAGAACCCAAGAATGTGATCATTTTTTTGTATTCAATTACTGTTTGGAACAGTGCTGTTTCCAGTCTCAGTTGAGGAGTGGAATTCATATGTTAGTCTGCCACTCTGAGGAAGCCCCGTGGCGCAGAGTGGTAAAGCCGCAGTACTATAGTCTGAACTCTCTGCTCACGACCTGAGTTCAATTCCGGCAAAAGCCGGATTCAGGTAGCCAGTTCAAGGTTGACTCAGCCTTCCATCCTTCCGAGGCCGGTAAAATGAGTACCCAGTTTGCTGGGGGGGAAGTGTAGATGACTGGGGAAGGCAATGGCAAACCACCCCGTAAAAAAAAAGTCTGCTGTAAAAACATCATGATGCAACGTCACCCCAGAGTCAAAAACGACTGGTGCTTGCACAGGGGACCTTTGCTTTCCTGCCACTCTAGAACCATGAGACTCCTTCATCCTAGAGCTGATTTACTCACCAAAGAACTGCTCTAGCGAGACAGTACATTCAGGGGTGGCTTCACTGGTGGCAAATATAAACAAAATCACCAGCATGCCCGACCAATCTGGGAATGCAGCAGATAAATTCCAGTAAGGTGGTGATGGGAATGCTTGGCTGGTTTCACACGGTGAAACTGACATGATTTTATCCCGTTGCAAAAAAGTCCGCTTCAGTTTGAACCATTTATGGGCTATCAGACAGCCCCTGCTGAAGCGGCAGAATCCCGGCAGTGGTCAGTGGTTGCCCATTCACACTGCTAGCCTGGCTCAACCATGGACCCAATGCTGAAAGGGTTGTCTTTTTTAAAAAAGGTCCCCGTGTGTGCACTCAATCAGAGAAGCACACAAGCTGTCCTCGGAAAGGGGTTAGGGGGAACCCTCCCCCCCCCCGACTGTGCTGGAAATGCCTGGGTACAATCACACAGCTCTTCCGCTTATGAGTCGCCCCAGGGCATTCAGACAGCAGCTGATCATGTGACCTACATCCGATTCAGGGGGATGTTACCAGGAATATCCAGGTAGCTTTTTAATGTGGATAGGAGGCATCTGGAGATGGGGTGAGAATGGCTGCGGCTTGGAGGGCAGATGTGCTTGTGTGATCATGAACTTTTAATCTGAATGGGAGGCGGGGCTAGGTCAGGGCAAATCTCCTGTGTGAAACCACACCTTCGGTCACAGACAGCTAAATTTGTGGCCTGTTAGTTCCTAACATGAAGAGAACCATGTTTGCTCTGGCCTCAGCAGTTGGTCAAGTGGCAGGTGTCCCTCAAATGTCCCCTTAACGAGTATGACTTCTGGGGGGATTGTAGTTGGAGAGTTTGGGAAGGGAAGAGCTTCCCATGGACAAAAGGATTTAGAGGACTCTTCCTCATTCTCATTTTTGTCTCTTCTGTATCCCTACTGCTTTAGGGTTTTGGTCCCCCTCCCTCTTCTGCATGTGTTTTGCTTCTTCTAGTAGTTGATTCAATGTTGCTTCTCTGCAGGCCTCATTTTGGGTAGGAGCTCACAGCAACGGAGTTCCAGAACCTCTAAATTTTATTGTTCTTTCTTTCTTTCTTTCTTTCTTTCTTTCTTTCTTTCTTTCTTTCTTTCTTTCTTTCTTTCTTTCTTTCTTTCTTTCTTTCTTTCTTTCTTTCTTTCTTTCTTCCTGGCTCCATTGTTCAATCCCCCCCTGTGAGAATTTTGCTGAACTCTTAAGATTTGGCAAACTTTCTAATATTTCCCTCCACAAAAAAAATGGGGAAATAACCCAAACATATCAAGCAGACAGATGGAAATCTTCCTCATGCCACTGTGGCCACATGAGAGAAACTGATTTTGAAAGTACGATGGCAGTAAGGTTTTGGTATGACAATTAAAAATTCAAGAAGCATTTTAAGGTAGATGCTGAGCTGATATAATTGAGTACACCTTCCGGTGATGACAGGGGTGTGAGTGGCACATGCAAATGAGTTGTGCTAATGAGTTCTGGTACCTCTTTTTCTACAACATGACCCCTGCCCTAGAGCAAGTGGCTGCTCTGCAGTGGGGGCCCCATAACTGAGATCTTTCCCAACCCCAAGCCCCCCCATCCCTGAGCTCCACCCTCAGATCACCAGGAATTTCTCAAGACAAATCTGACAACCCTATCTACTAAGGCAGGGGTTGCCAACAGTAGCTCTCCAGACGTTTTTTGCCTACAACTCCCATCAGCCCCAGCCAGCCAATGGCTGAGGCTGATGGGAGCTGTAGGCAAAAAACATCTGGAGAGCTACTGTTGGCCACCCCTGTACTAAGAGAAGAAGAAGAAGACTGTAAATTTATACCCCGCCCTTCTCCCTGAATCAGAGTCTCAGAGCAGCTCACAATCTCCTGTATCTTCTCCCCGCACAACAGACACCCCGTGAGGTGGGTGGGGCTGAGAGGGCTCTCACAGCAGCTGCCCTTTCAAGGACAACCTCTGCCAGAGCTGTGGCTGATTCAAGGCCATTCCAGCAGCTGCAAGGAGAGGAGTGTCCGCATATTTAACCACTACACCAAACAGGTTCCCTTTGAAAAGCAGATAAATGGATAAAGAGAAAATGCCTCACCTCAATGGCACCCGCATCATCGCAAACTTTTTTTTAATTAATTCTAAATCCTAATTGATTCATCAGGTCAATTAAATGACTCAGTAACATAAATATGCAGTTGAATTGTTTTGTGGTTATTTTTATGGTTTGACTATGATAAGTTCCAGCAGATCTTCAACTGGAACAGCCAGGAAATGCAGCTCTTCTTAGGCATTGACATTCATTAGGAGCTATTTAATTTGGAACACTTGCAAAAAAAAAATGTACCATGTGAATTGATTTCCTATCTAAAGGTTATTAGAGTAATGACTGAAGGCTCTGATGGTCTCCAGCCAGGTGTGCCCCACGAATATCAATATAGTAACTTGCAAACTCTCTTTCCCTGCACATCATTTTCAAAGGCCATCCTGACATTGATGGATGCAGACAGGGATTTTTTGAGCAGGAACGCACAGGAACGCAGTTCTGGCTGGCTTGGTGCCAGGGGTGTGAGGCGTGATATGCAAATGAGTTCCTGCTGGGCTTTTTCTACCCAAAACGCCCTGGATGCAGACCTCATTTGGGGCAGGAGCTCACAGGAGCTCTGGAACCTCTAAATTTTATTGTACTATCTTTCTTAAACCGCGCCCCCCCCAATACTTGCTCCTGGGCTCCATTGTTCAAACCCCTGGAAGGATTTTGCTGAACTCTGAAGATCTGACAAACTTCCCAATATTTCCCCCCCACAAAAAATGGTAAAATAACCAAAACACAGAATGCAGACAGATGAAAATCTTCATCATGCCAGTGTGGTCACATAGGAGAAAGTCATTTTAAAAGTATGATAGGGGAGTAAGGTTTTATTCTGACAGTTATAATTCAAGAAGCATTTTGAGGTAGAAGCTGAGCTGATATAATTTAGTACTCTTTCCGGTGATGTCAGGGAGGTGTGACATATGCAAATGAGTTGTACTAATGAGCTCTGGCACCACTTTTTCTACAAAATGACCCCTGGATGGACATATAATAGTTGAGATGTATGAGAAAACAGATGTTTAAGATGTTGGCTTTAGTTGCTATTCTGGTAAATATGATGACTGAGAAATGGACTCAATGTTTGCTATTGAATTTTGCATAGAGCGGAATTTCATGGTGAAATGGTGATTCGTGCTTCAGGAAAATATATGTGGAATTTCAAAGCAGTAACCAATTTCATAAGCAAGCCTCCTTTGTAAGCTATGATTTGTTCCTGCTCATCCCAAATTTGCCCATGGGGTTTTACTAAAAAAATAATGATTATTTCTGTGCAGTATTTAAAGGATTTGTGTATTGCATTTCCATAAAAGAATTCACGGTGGTCTATTAAAAAAAATAAAAATAAAACTGGAATTCAAACGGGAGGGAGGGAACCCTGTGAGATAACATTGTGTTTTAAAAGCAGAAGCAGCACAGTAAAAACAAAAATCCAGATCACTAAAAGAAAACTGCAGATCTATACCCCACCCTTCTCTCTGAATCAGAGAATCAGAGCAGCTTACAATCTCCTATATCTTCTCCCCCCACAACAGACACTCTGTGAGGTGGGTGGGACTGAGAGGGCTCTCACAACAGCTGCCCTTTCAAGGACAACTTCTGCCAGAGCTATGGCTAACCCAAGGCCATTCCAGCAGGTGTAAGTGGAGGAGTGGGGAATCACACCCGGTTCTCCCAGATAAGTGTCCACGCACTTAACCACTACATTAAACTGGCTCACAAAAAAAAAGGGGGGGTGAGGTTTTAAACTGTACTTGAAAGTATTAGGAAAAAGGAGATAAATGAATCACAGAAAAAAGGATGCTGTATAATTCTAGGGCTGCAAAACTCCAACCTACATCCTGCTTCTTGTGGAGGCCATCCGTGTCTCTGAATAAGATGCAATTGTGAAGTACAGCTTTAACAGTAGAGGCTAAACATTGGGTAAATCCATATATCTTTTATTTAAGGAGCACTCATTAGCACACAAACCTCTTCCCCCATAAGATTAAAAGAACAGAAGAGGTGCTCTGCTCAATCAAGCAGAGGTCTATCTAGTTCAGCATCCAGTTCCATACAGTGGCCAACCAGATGTGTCTGAAAGTTTTACAAGAAGGGCATAGAGGACAAAGCTTCCTCTTGTACTCACAGGGTTATTGTCATGGAGATTTCATTTAGTCATCATGGCTGTTAGCCTTTATTGGTCCCATCCACCATAAGCTGGTCTAATTCCCTTTTAGAGGCAGCTAAACTAGTGGGCCATGACTATATTCTGTGGCAGCAAATGACACTTGTGAATTGAACTTCAAATAAATGCTTGCTTTGGTCGGCCCTGAATCTACTGTCTATCAATATCGATATGGTTGGGTGCCTACAAGTTTTATTGTTTAGTTGAGACAGTATTATTGAGAGTGCTCCAGAAACAGCATCTCCTGACTCACCCTGGGTAGCCCAGACTTGTCCAAAATGCTGTCAGATCTCAGAAGCTGTGTAGGGTCATACCCTGGTTAGTACTTAGAAGGGACACCATGGAAGTCCATGGTTGGTATGCAGAGAAAGGCAGTGGCAAACCACCTATGAATGTCTCTTGCCTTGAAAACCCTACAGGCTGTGACTTGATGGCACTTCACACACACACACACACACACCAGAAGAAAAGTGCAAATATGCTCCTAGCAGGGCATTTGAAAGGTAACTGCACAACTGCAGGGGAACCCAAAAAGATTTTGAAGAAAGCCAGTGGAAACTCAATGCAGTGCTGCTTTAGATGTTGTGGAGAGGGGAAGGCAAAGGAAACTGTAAGTCACTCTGAGACTCCTTTGGGTAGTGAAGGGTGGGGTATAAATCCAATCTCCTCCTTCTCTTCCTCTTCCTCTTCTTCTTCTTCTTCTTCTGGGATTCCTGGATTGAATTCTTTCTTCCCCCAGAGAATGACAAGGGGGGGGGGGACTGTTAAGATTGCTAACTGCTCTGCTCTCTTCAGGAGCAGAATAATTGCAAAATGAAGTATGTAGGGATATTTTTCTTATCGTTCCAAACTCTGATTTCTTTCATATTTAATCTGCCACTGAAATGCATATCAATTAAGCTACGCTTGATACAGTTTTACACTTTGGTAATGCAGATCCATTAACAACAATGTAATTTAGTGCCGTATTAAAATGAAGATACCTGGAAATTACTTAAACTATGACAGTTAATGGACACTCAGCAATGGCACCCTATTAAAATAATGGCCCTGGGATTGCCTTGAGGTATTCAGACATAATATGATGAGTGGAGCTTAAATTGTTGCAAACATTTTACATTAAAATCAAATCTGTCTTTGCTAGTAATTCACTGGGTCATTAACTTGGACTGCAAGCAAGCGTTTGCACTGCGGTACACATTTGATATAATTGATGCACAATTTCCCTCATTTAAAGGGATTCTTCTATCATTACACCTGGCATAACAGAAGCTGTTGATTGGTGGATCCCTTTAAAGCACAACCTTGCCCCAGCTTTTTATACAGATATAGCCATGATTAGAAGTGCACTGGATAGTGGGGTAAAGTAAGTAACTTTACTGCTTTGAGAATCAAGCAAGTGCTTTTGGATGTTACAAACTCATGTCTGCAGTAAAAGTACTCATTTATCATTATCATTGTGCAGTTCCCCCTCCCCATGTTTGAACCATGTATTGAAATCCCTTCATATTTCTACTTGGGGCTACATCGAGGCCAGGTCATTACACAAGCGACTCAAGCAGATGCTTGTATGCTCTATGTGCCATCAAATCACTTCTGACTTGATAATATGATAAAATATTATATTTTTAATATCTTATTATATATATGAGATATTATAGCATTGGAGAAAGTCCAGTAAAGGGCAACTAGAATGATTAAAGGGTTGGAACACTTTCCCTATGAAGAAAGGTTAAAACACTTGGGACTCTTCAGCTTGGAGAAACATTGACTGAGGGGTGACATGATCAAGGTTTACAAGATTATGCACGGGATAGAGAAGGTAGAGAAAGAAGTCCTTTTCTCCCTTTCTCACAATACAAGAACTCGTGGGCATTCAATGAAATTGCTGAGTAGTAGGGTTAGAACAGATAAAAGGAAGTACTTCTTCACCCAAAGAGTGATTAACACATGGAATTCACAGCCACAGGAGGTGGTGGCAGCTGCAAGCATAGACAGCTTCAAGAGAGGATTGGATAAATATATGGAGCTGAGGTTCATCAGTGGCTATTAGTTGGAACTCTCTGTCTGGGGCAGTATTCTTGGTGCTTGGGGGGCACAGTGGGAGGGCTTCTAGTGTCCTGGCCCCACTGGTGAACCTCCTGATGGCACCTGGTTTTTTGGCCACTGTGTGAAGATGAAGAAGATATTGGATTTATATCCCGCCCTCCACTCCGAAGAGTCTCAGAGCGGCTCACAATCTCCTTGACCTTCCTCCCCCACAACAGACACCCTGTGAGGTGGGTGGGGCTGGAGAGGGCTCTCACAGCAGCTGCCTTTTCAAGGACAACCTCTGCCAGAGCTATGGCTGACCCAAGGCCATGCCAGCAGATGCAAGTGGAGGAGTGGGGAATCAAACCCGGTTCTCCCAGATAAGAGTCCGCACACTTAACCACTACACCAAACTGGCTCTCTGGTGTGACACAGAGTGTTGGACTTAAACATGATGTTCTAAGTTCTTATGTACTTATGGGTATCCCATGAATTAAGGACCATAAAATAGCCTATCCTTAATAGCTCCGCTCAAGTCTTTCAAGCTGAAGGCTTCCTTTACTGAGCCAATCCATCTCATCCTGAGTATTCCTCTTTCTGAAAGAAAAGGAAGAGGGGTTTTTTTATTCCCCACTTCTCTCTGCCCGATGGATGGTTTTCTGTGGTCCCAGAAGGTAGGACCAGAACCAATGGGTTGAAATTAAATCAGAAGAGTTTCGGGTTCAACATTAGGAAGAACTTCCTGACAGTTAGTGCGGTGCCTCAGTAGAACTGGCTTCCTTGGGAGGTGGTGCGCTCTCCTTCCATGAAGTTTTTTAAACAGAGTCTAGATGGCCATCTGACAACAATGCTGATCCTGTGAGCTTAGGGGGAGGTATTTGGGAATTCCCTGCATTGTTCAGGGGGTTGGACTAGATGACCATGGTGTACCTTCCAACTCTATGATTCTATGACTCTCAAAGAGGCTTTCAGTTGCCTTCCCTTCCTTTCCCCACAGCAGGCATCCTGTGAGGCAGGTGGGGCTGAGAGAGTTCTGAGAGAACTGGGACCAGTCTGAAGTCACCCAGTAGGCTTCATATGGGAAGTGGGGAATCAAACCCAGATCTCCCGATTAGAGTGCCACTCTTAGCCACCACATCATGCTGGCTTTCAGGAAATACACCAGTGCATGCTCAGGGCGTTCTGCCACCTATATCCTGGGAAGAAAGTAGATCCAGGTGGGCAGCCATGTTGGCCTGAAGCAACAGAACAAAATTGGAATCCAGTAGCACCTTTAAGACCAACAAAGCTTGATTCAGAATGTAAGCTTTCATATGCTAGAAGCACACTTCATCAGACAATAGTATGGGATGGAATTAGCAGTCCTACGTATAGAGACAGTAGGCAGTGAATTAGTATGCAAAACAGTGGGAATGTTTTTAGCAGATTAAAAGAATCACATTGGGGTCTGGTAATCATCGGTTTCTGTTGACTGGGCAGAAAAAAACCAGAAAGGCAATAAACATCAGAATTGATGTCAGTCATTAGGTTTCCTAAATCTGAAGTGTAATAAATAAGAGTGTTGTAATGTTCCATTGGTCTCCTCTAAAGTATGGGTTAAAATAACAACATTTTCCAGTAGAATGAAGCTTTGTTCAAATACTAACACAAAAATACATAAGAATTCAGTTGACATATGCCTCCAAGTATGGGTTAAGCTAACAACATCCTTTTCTAAGACTAGTTCTGTCAGAGACATTTCTACTCCGTTATATTGCATAATATCACTGACATTGTTCTGATAACACTAGTCTAAAAGAAAAATACATTGGACTACAGTGGATGTATTTGGTGAGAATGAATTTAGCACATGTAATGAGATAAGAAACCAATATCCCTGTTCAATTCCAGGGAGGTGTTTATTCCAAGTTTCATAATAACTTGTAATGCAGCAATTTCCCTCTCCATTCTGTTCTTGAAGTTCCTTTGGAGTAAAACAACAACTTTGAGGTCACCCATTGATATATTGAATCTGAAAAACATCAGTATTTCCTGATATTCCCTAATACCAGTATCAACATGGTACTGCAAAGGTTGTAACTTCTTGAGGTTGGCCTTTCTGGGGAACTTTTAAGGTGTTAATGGGGAACTTTGCTGTTCGTGTTCTGTTTTGTAATGGTCAATGACAATACACAATAAATTTTTGACTGACTGACGTGGTACTGGGATTTGGGAAATACTTGGGATTTACCCTCACAACAACCCTTTGAGATAGATTAGGCTGTGTGACTGGCCTAAGACCAAATAGCAACACCCAAGAGAGTGAGGATTCCAACCCAAGCCTCCCAAATCCTAGTGTGACACTTTAACCACTACATCACACTGCATAAGAGCAGGGACAGCCCTAGACTGCCTGGCACCAGAGGCTAACTTCCGGCACACACACATCCTGCAATGATAATGTCACAGAGTCACATGGGGGGCACCCAATTTGGTGCCCCCAGAAGCCTGGTGTCCCAGGCTATTGCCTAGTTTGCCTAATGGCAGGGCCAGCTCTGCATAGAGAGACAAGTAACTGAAATGATAGACATGAAAGGCCAGAGGAAGGATTACCTGGGCAAGGAAGAAAGTAGAAACAGCCAGAAGCAAGGCAAGAAGTGGAGGCAGTGAGTTGCATGCTGTACACATGGGTCAGATCTATACGTGCAGCAAAATAAAGTGTGATTGAGGCAGTAGGGAATTCTGCACTGGTAGAATGGACACTGCTTTGGGGAGGGACGGTGGCTCAGTGGTTGAGCATCTGCTTGGTAAGCAGAATGTCCCAGGTTCAATCACTAAAAAAAGCCCAGGCAAGTAGGCGTGAAAAACCTCAGCTTGAGACCCTGGAGAGCCGCTGCCAGTCTGAGTAGACAATATTGACTTTGATGGACTGAGTGTCTGATTCAATATAAGGCAGCTTCATATGTTCATATGTCCTATTTCAGACTTTACAGGGGAGGCTACCATTTTTAACAGCCCCCTATATTTAATAAAGACAGTATGTAGGAAACTAGCATGTCAGACTCAGGATAGTTAGTCTTTAGGGTCACTACTGCATTTGGTTTCTTCCTGTAGGAAGTCTTCATTTGGGAGTGCTTTGAAACGGTATCCCCAAAATCTGCAACAGAAGGGACGGTAGCTCAGTGGTAGAGCATCTGCTTGGTAAGCAGAAGGTCCCAGGTTCAATCCCTGTAATCTCCAACTAAAAAGGGTCCAGGCAAATAGGTGTGAAAAACCTCAGCTTGAGACACTGGAGAGCCGCTGCCAGTCTGAGTTGACAACACTGACTTTGATCGACCCAGGGTCTGATTCAGTATAAGGCAGCTGCATATGTTAAATATGGGCAACTGCAGCTTCTCATAAGAGTCTGTTCTCTCAACTCAAGTCGACCATCTCATTTGGCTGCATGCGTCCTCCAGACCAGACCTTTGTGTCTGTGACTTGCTGATTGACAATGTGCCTTGACTGAGCAAGACCCAAGTTCTGATCAGGCTGTCAACTCAGGACTGAACTCGCTTACCCTCTTCTGAGTCATTTGGCATGGCTGTGTCCTTGTGCCACTACATCTCAAATAGGGGTCACAACCTCATTTGTTCAGGTTAAGAAGAGTGGGACAAAGCTCCCTAACATCACAAGATTGTCGCTGAAGTCTTGGCACTCATGTCTAACAGCATTCGGATTTTCCTGGGAAGCCTATCACACATAAGTACAACCTGGGCTTAAAACTTCCTAGCTTGTAAGAGCTGATGAGCTAACAAGTCATGATGGGTCCATGGATAGGTTTGCTATCTTTTCTTTCAGACTTGGGCTATTGTGGGACCTCAAGAACATAATTAGTACTAGACAAAGTAGAACATGACTCTTCTTCCTCCCACCCATGTGCTACTGCATCTAGATACATTTAACTTCTTACTGTCATCACATAATGGCAAAAATGGGCCTCAAACCACACCATCTGCTTGATCACTGATGTGTTTATGTCATAAGGCCATAAGGACCCTGAAGGATCTTTCTCAATTCCACAGGGCCTGCAAAACTGAACTATTTCAACAGGCCTTCAACACCTAAACTGGGAGAGGACTGCCACCTTACACTGCTGGGAACTACGATCATAGAATCATTGTCAGAAGAGATGATGAGAGAGAGAGAGAGAGAGAGAGAGAGAGATAGACAGACAGACAGACAGACAGACAGACAGACAGACAGACAGACAGACAGACAGACAGACAGACAGACAGACAGACAGACAGACAGACAGACAGACAGATAGATAGATAGATAGATAGATAGATAGATAGATAGATAGATAGATAGATAGATAGATAGATAGATAGATAGATAGATAGATAGAAGTCAGGTTGGTATATGAGTTCGTCTGGGAGCATTAAAATGAATTTTCCTGGCTGGAAACCCTTGTGACAGTTCAGGAAACAAAACTTTTCTGTTGCCCAATATGAAAGAATATGATTTTAAACAACATATTCAATTCTGGTTTGTTTCAGAATAAGAAGCAAAAAGATGTTAACAGCATCAGGCAAAGGGTCACAGCTCAGTGGCAGTTTTGCATGCAGAAGATCTTAGTTGTAATCTCCAGGCAAAAGACCTCTGCCTGAGACCTGTAGACCCACGTAGACAATATTGACCTTGATAGACAAATGGTCAGATTCAGGATAGCACAGCTTCATGAGTTCACGATAGCTGTAGCTTTTCTGGGCCTGTTTATTTTATTTGTTTGGAAAGATTGATACCTACCTTTTTCATTCCAAAGAATGACCCCGATGGCTCACGAAAGATGCAGATGAATCCAGAAATATTAACCTCTGGTGTAGATGCAGATGTGACCATTACGTTAATGTTTGGAAGGCAGTTTGGTATTGGTATCGTTTGGCTGGGAACGCTGAAACAAAATCAGACAGATAGTGCTGAAGACAAACCAGAAAATGTAATGGAAAAAAAGAAACAATAAAACAGCAGTAAAAGCAGTAAAAGAAAAGGAAGCAGTAAAAGAACAGCACTCAGAGCTAAGCCTGTAGAACCACCAACAGAAGCCAAAGAAACAATGGCTATCAGAGTCTAAAAATCTCCTGGCATGGCAGATTTTTTTTTAAAAAAATCAGCTAGTATAAACAAAGATAGTACCAAACATATCACCAAAGTAAGAGAATTTCTCAGCCTATGGGTGGTAAAGGAGTGTTTGTTTGTTTTAATGACTGTTTTGCTAGCCTTACCATACAAAGTGAGAGATTTTCAGCAAAACCCTATTCCTTTATAGACATCGTATATCGCTGTACATGGTCCTTCAGGTACTTTGAACTTCAGCCATTTTGGGGTTCAGAAGGTTAAAGCCAGCACTTTGAATTGAACTTAGGACATTCTTAAAGCATAGGACTTGCATGTGTTTTATTAGGAATAGGTATAAACTGGCTCAGAAACTAAAGTTTGTAATGAATTTTAGCTAGTTTTTTTTTTAAGTCAAGTTCATGGCAAATCAGCTAACATAACCCTTCTATGAACTTCCAAGATGTTCATGGAGGTTCATGCTGGTTTGGGAATGAAGACATTTCCAAACAGACTGTTTTTACTCAATGAAAATGTTTACGTAACTTCAACAACTTAGAGGTCATCTAGAGGAGCATCTGAGGGATGTCCCCTGAGACTTTAATGTCTCTAGCAAGCACAGGATCCATTCTATACATTACTGAACCTTCTGGATCTCACTCAAGGCCAATAATAAGGAAGAAAACAGATACATGCCCAAGGAGTCTGGTGTCTTTAGCGTCAGACAGTCATTTCCCCAGAAAGAACTTTTTTGGATCACTTTCTTTGGGGGGGGGCTATAACTCAGACCCCATAAATCCAGTCCTCACCAAACTGGGATGGCAGATAGAGAAGAGTCAGTTGGAGATCCACCTGTGAACATGATATCTCACAAACTTAAACCAAACTGTTCTGTTAAGCAGCTAAAAGTTCATGACTAAGGATGGTCATGAACTGGCTGATGAACTAAAGTTCATCGCAAATTTTGGCCTGCTCAGTGTTCGTGAACCAAAGTTCATTGTGAACCAGGATGAACTACCATGAATTTTGGGCTCAGTTCATGGTGGCTTGTGATGGTTCATGGCGAGCAGAATGCAGGGGCTTACCCCTGCTTTCTGCTCATCAGGAGAAACAAGTGTGTGGCTGGGAGCTTCTCGCCACTCAGCTGTTTGGTTTAAATGGCTCAGAACCATTTAAACCACCACCGCTTTCTGCTCCCTGCAATTTTCCATGAATAGGCACAAGAAGGGCTTTTCTTGTAGCAGGAACTCCTTTGCATATTAGGGCACACACCCTTGATGTAACCAATCCTCCAAGCACTTATAGTAGGCCCTGTAAAAAGAGCCCTGTAAGGTCTTGGAGGATTGGCTACATAAGAGGGGTGTGGCCTAATATGCACAGGAGTTCTTGCTTCAAAAAAAAAAGTCCTGGGCACAAGATTGCCATGACTGGGCACAAGGTTTAGCAAATTTGAGGTTCAAAGATTATCATAGCCCAGGTAAAGTCCATGATAAATTCAGGAGCATTTATACTTCTGCTAAGGCAGGGAAACCACTGGACTCTCTAGGCTGATGGAATCCCAGTGGAACGTTCTATCTTCTTCCTCAAGTGAATCACGGATTCATATTCTTGCCAATTCTAGCTCTGGTCTCTCCTGACAATTACCCTCACTGTGAAATTCAAGTGAACTAACTTCAAACTGTCAAGGATTTCAATTGATGTGTGAAGAACTGTATAGAGGCTGTGTAAAATACCTACAAAATATCTTAAGCTATAAAAATACTTGCAGTGTGTCATTTTTGGACAGGCACACTTTATTTCTTAGTTTTGAATTGTAAGGGATTTCCCTTAAAATGTAACCCTTTTAACTCGTGCAATGTTTCCTATCCCCATTACTGTAGTCTCACTTGCCTTCCTCTGATTGGGGAGCACTAAGCAAAACTGATGTATCTGAACTTTTCTGCGGTTCCCATAAGGCATCTGATTTTTTCTTTTTAATCACCATGTTCATGCATAATAGTCAACAGTCAAATAATCTATACTAATATAGCATGGATTAATCAAAAAACACACTATTTACTGTCAAGAACTGGTTCCTGCCAATGTTGTATGCACCTATTAATTCCGATGTTCCTGTGTAGCTTGGTGATTGTCCAGATCAGTGGCCCCCAGCCTTTTTGGCACCAGGGACCGGTTTTGTGGAAGACAATTTTTCCATGGACCGGTGGGGGTGGGGATGCTGAGGGTTTTGCTGCCCCAGGCTGCCCCCATGCACACACCCTGTCCCTGCCCCGCATGGGTATCTTTAAGTAAGGAGTAGGTGAAGGTCTCTGCCTCACTCCGCAACCCGGTTGCTAACAGGCCATAGACCGGTACTGGTCCATGGCCCAGGTGTTGGGGACCCCTGGTCTAGATCAAATGCTTCTGTGTAGCTCTGCTTTATACACAAGCCTGTGTGTTACGTCTTTGAAACAATGGCGTCAGTAATCTTTCCATCCTGGCTATAGACAGGCCTCTCTGTAGGTGAAAGCTGCAGTGCAACTGCAAAGGTCATCTGTTACTGGTGTAGTCAGAGGCAACTTTTGAGTCCTTTGAAAGCACTCACTCTAAGACTTATTGGGGGTGGTGGTGGTGTATCTGTCTAAGAATACCTTTTGAATTATTTCCCCATGCTTGCTTTGCACCTAGTTGCTTACATGATTAATGGCTGGGATAAGGTATAAATGTATCGCTTGGCCCTGCTGGGTCACTTCTAATAAAGAATGTCTTGACTGTGAACATGATGCTCATTTAATTAAAGCTTTATTTGAGTTAATGAGAACTTCACAGAACTTGACATTGACAAATTTTCTTTTTCCATGCAAGAATTAAAGGATTGTGAGAGGAAGAACAATCACACATGCACATGATATTAACAGTTAGGATTGCCAGGTCACCCCTGGCCACTGCCAGCAAGGGATGGCAAGGTAGGGTTGACAGATTCAGATTGGGAAACTCCAGGGTATATTGGAATGGAGCCTGGAGAGGACAGAGACTTCAGTGGGGTATAATGCTATAGGCTCCACCCTCTGAAGCATCCATTTTCTTGAGGAACTGATCGCCATAGTTTGGAGATGAACTGTAATTCTGGAGGGAACTCCAGGTCCCCTCTGGAAACTGGTGTTCCTATTAACAGTGCAATCTTAAGCAGGTGTATTCAGAATCCTACTGAGGTCATCTTAATGGGATTTACTCACAAGAAATCATTTTTTTAGGATTTTTTAGGAGTTCATCTGTGAGGAAGAGTTTAATTTTCATTTCATTCTTCCCTGGGCAATGGAAACTTTGTTTGGAAGCATATTCTCTAGGGAAGCTATTCCCTAATGGATTACATAATGTTTGAAAAAAGCAATATTAATATCCGATTACATTTAGAATAACAAATATCCCTGGTAGAATGGGCACGACAGAGGACAGTCTATTCCCATGAAACTGGATTATTTGTATTGAAATTCTTTACACTCCTCTGGAAATCTCTACAGATGTTTCTCCCAGATAAGACATTCAACATTTCTCTTCAATTTTACCTTAAGCCAGATGTGATAGTTGAGAAGCTGCCCATCTGACCAGAATTCTTTTAGCTTCTCACTGTTAGGATGTACCAGGAATTGAACTAGAGAGCCAGTATGGTGTAGTGGTTCAGAGCAGTGGACTCTAATCTGGAGAACTGGGTTTGATTCCCCACTCCTCCGTCTGAAGCCTGGTGGGTAACCTTGGGCCAGTCACAGTTCTCTCAGAACTCTCTCAGTCCATCTGCTTCATGTGGTGCCTGTTGTGGGAAAAGGAAGGGAAGGAGATTGTAAGTCACTTTAAGACTCCAGAGGGTAGAGAAAATCAGTCCTTCTTGCATTGGTGCCGCTTGCCTGGTGAACTTCTGTTAACTCCAATGTGGTAGAATAAAGGGTGGTATTAATCTCAGCATAGCCCTTTGTATCATGAGGATCTGGGGAGGGATGCACAGTTGGCATCATTAAGAAGATGTCTTAAGCAAGTTTCCAAAAAGGACAAAAAAGGGGGAAGAGAAAACTTAATTCAAAATAAAGAAGTCAGATCCTAGAAGGTTAAATGAATTCAAATTAAAGGATTCAGTATTAAAACAGCTAAATATAGAACATATTTATCAAGCATGCATTGATTACAAAATAGTTCAAAAGCATTAGGGTTTATAGAGTCTTTCGGGATCAAGCACTTACGGGATCAAAAGCACTTACAGGCCCAAATATAGCCTCAGTTGTTGTTGTTAATAATGAAATTGACTGAATTGCCCCATCCCGGCCCAACTTGAAAGTCTCTCCTTTTACAAAATAGCAACAATGTGTATGAACTATATACAACAAAACATCTTAACTTCACATACACTAATGCAATTGAAAAATCGTTCACTGTGCAACATAGCTACTGTCCAAAGTCCAGAATGATCTTATAGTAAGTCCAACAATAAAAAAAGAACTGGTCCAGTTTCATTCCAGATATACTATCCTTCTTCAAGGGACTGTCTTGCAGTATTCATAGGTTCAGTAGACTTGAAGTGCCAAAATTTCCCGGCTTCCTTGTATTTTTCATTTGTTTATATATTTATTTATAGAACACCTCTACCAATTTCTATCTATCAGCATTCAACATTCAGCAACTGAATGCTGACAGATAGAAATTGGAAGAGGTGTTCTATAAATTAGGCATCTCGGTAGATGGATGGAATCATGATAGCCCACCATGACCCCACAACTCCATTTCCCTGACCCGGCCTAGCTATGCAGAGGACCACTTCTGATCACTTCTTGTCCTGAAAATTCCATGAGGGGTTGCCATACATCAGTTGTGACCATACAGTGCTTAATTTATATTAATTCTACGCAACTCGTAAAGCCAGATAAGCCATTTCAGGATTTGGACCTGATAATGTTCCTTGGGGCTTCGCTTCCTATTTTATAGTACCTAAACCTATTCTTCAGACTCTTTCTGTGCCTTGAGTACTTACCAAATGGTGACACAGAGTCACAGGAACATAAGAGAAGCCATATTGGATCAGTCCAATGCCCCATTCTGTCCAACGCTCTGTCACACAGTGGATAAAATCCAGGTGCCATTAGGAGGTCCACCAGTAGGGCCAGAACTCCAGAAGCACTCCCACTGTTGCCTCCGCCCCAAGCACCAAGAATACAAAGCATCACTGACACAGACTCAGTGTTCCACTTATATCTCATGGCTAATAACTACTGATGGATTAGTCATTGCAGATTTTCTGGGCTGTGTGGCCATGGTCTTGGCATTGTAGAACCTGACATTTTGCCAGCAGCTGTGACTGGCATCCTCAGAGCATAACACAGAAGGCTAAATTCTTTCTGTGTCAAAGTGAAAAGAAGATGGTAGGCAGGTAATTCATATCTGCTCAGGAAGGTGGGGGTAGGGCTGAGCCATTACCTTATAGGAGTTTCACAGGCTGTGACATGCTAATGGAGGAGCTTTTCCTGATGGAACCACTGATGGACCACTGCATAAAAACATAAGTAATCCCAGTACTTGCTTTGCCCTTCTGACTTCTGCACTTAACCTCTGTCCTCTCTACTCTAGTCTTCTATAACTGCTAGGATCTCATTCTAGGCTTGATCTTAATCTAGACAATTTTCCAGTCCTTAGCTTGCCTCACATTGCTCCTCCATCCATAGGCCTTAATCTCTGTCAATGGAGAACGATTGTCTTTTACACCTTCTGGATTTAGGATTTTTGCCACAGACAGCTTTTGTTTCTTCAATGAACAAAACAGCTTAATCAATTTGGCATCAGTGGCTGTCCCCTCCCCCATCCCTAGTGCGGGCCAGTGTAGATAAAGTACACTGTAGAACATGGTGTTGAAGAGGGGAAGGAGACACAGGGAAGCACTCCTTAGAATGCACCATTCATTCTTTTGGGTGACATCTCCCAGGGTCTATCGCTTTTGCGGCTCTTCAAAAGTAATTGGAATTAAAGTACTTGGTGAATTGATTCTCAGGAGTTTACTTAGCAGGATTTGTGTGCACAGCCACCTACAGTAGCTTTCATTAAAAATGTTAATGACATAAGTCATGTTAGTGGGGGTGGGTTTTTTTTGTTTTTTTTTAAAAAGTCTTCTGGCAGAGTTGTGACAAATCCCATTACTCAAACAACATCTGCCCTTGGTCCCTTAATCACAATCTCCTGCTTTCATTATCTTGTTGTTAAATCTTGAAAGCACTGCCACTCGCAACAGTTGTGAGGGGAAACGACATTTCCCTCAGGTGAAAAAAAAATCAAGCTAGATTCCTTCAAAATCAATTACTTGACAAAAAGGTTCCTACAGTACAGGAATTCAACAGTATCCTCAAGAACAGGGACTGGGGAGAGGAGAAGGCGATATCAGCCAGCTTGCATGCTGTTGAGGAAAATACACATGCCCATTCACCAAAGAGCATTGCCAAAGAACTAGTGAAAGTGTTGTAGCATGGCAGAGTATCTGCTTTGTAGTGCCGTTTGCACAGAGGAGGGCCTAGGTTCAATCCCCAGCATCTTCAGTTAAACTGCATCAGGTACAAGACATTGCAAAAGTCCTTTACCAGAGATTCAGAGGAGCTGGCTCTGCAGTCACCAAACTGTTTCTCCATTGACCAACAGCACCTTAGTCTTATCTAGATTAAGCTTCATTTTATTGGTCCTGATCACTCCGTCATCTTCTTCAGGCACCTCTTCAGGACTTCCACAGACCCATCTGGCTTAGATGTTAAGGAGAAACGGAGCTAGGTATCTTCCACATATGGGTGGCATTTCACTCTAGATCTCTGGACAACCTCTCCCAGTGGCTTCATGTATATGTTAAATAGCTTGGGGGATAAGATGGAACTCTGCAGCACCTGTGGAATAACTTACCTGTTTAACCCCAAAAGCTACCAGTACTTGTTAGGAGGAAAGATAATATTTAATGATGTCTTTCACATTCTCTATCATGTTAACAAGCTAGATTCTAAAGACACTCTAGCAATGATCCTTCTAAGCTGCAGAGTCTTGTGAGCAAAAATTCTACTTTGTGAGCTACTGGCATTAAAGTTGTGAGCTGCTGGCATTAAAGTTGTGAGCTACTGCATATATTAGTGTGCTCTGGGGTCATCCTTCCTGAGCTAAGACAAAAATGTGTGAACTGGAGGCTAAAAATCTGTGAGCTAGCTGACGCTAACTCAGCTTAGAGGGAACACTGCTTAGAGGGAACACTGGGCTCTAGTAATTGTAATTGTATGTCCTTCTGCTCAAAACTGACTTATGTTGGTTCGTCACCTGAAATCTTCATTGATTATTCCACAGCCGAACTGGATCAAAAGTGTGCAAGTCTATTGTGTTCCTGACAACATGACTAAGTGAAATCAGCTTCACTGTCCTGTGCTTTTAAAACTTTTCGATGATATATGGCCTGAAAGAACAATTCCATCTTTAATATGTGAACGAGGCAATGTATGAATGAATCCACGGTGACCATTTAGGAGGGAATTCAAAGGAAAAACAGCACTTTATTTGCTTCATAAAAACCTGTGAAGCATTTAGATTGAATAACGTAAGCAGAATGCAGCCATATAAATCTTCTTAATTTACATCAAGGGTTTCATTATGCATATTGTATGACACTCTGCAGAACTTTAATTTACAGGGGGTTTTTTCAGGGAGGGGGTTGGAATTTCACCAATCCCAATAGAAGTGGTAAACATGCCCCCTTGGAACATTTAAGCAAAGTAAGTCACTGGAGATTTAGTTAATGAGTCTAGAATTATCAGTTATTTGCATTCCTAGTAGATTTAAAGCAGCAAGGCCTATTAAGGGGGATAATGGGCACATGTCGCTCGAATGCTCGTCTTCCGCAAACTATTCATGGAAATGAATAACTCAAAGTACAAATTTCAGAGTGGCTCCCTAAATGGGAGGTGGCATTTGTTCATCTCATTTAGATAGGTAATTTGTCTCAAAATGGCCACTTATTTTGCCGTGTGCTGTTGACTCGAACAAATAGCCCCGATAAACAGGAACGTGAAATTCTTCATCTGTGATGACCTTCATTGTTAATCATGTTGCAGCTTGGACGAAGATCTGTCACCGCAAGACCTGCTGTTTCATTAGTTGCCATGTTGTGACTTTAAAACAGAAGGGGGGGAAAAGAGATGGCTTGGAATGACTTGAGGAAATTCAGAGGATATCTCTTACCTAAGCGGGAATGGCTGTCTAATGGGGCTTTTCGAAACAACTGTGGTTCCTACATAGTCCCCATGGGATATTGTTGGGTCAGGGCTTGGAAATACAAAGAAACAGTCATTTTATCCACTGCTGCATCCACACAGTGGCAGGGACTGTTGCTCAGTGGTGCAGCATAAGAATATAAGAGAAGTCATGTTGGATCAGGCCAATGGTCCATCCAGTCCAACACTCTGTCACACAGCGGACAAAAAACCCAGGTGCCATCAAGAGGTTCATCAGTGGGGCCAGGACACTAGAAGCCCTCCCACTGTTGCTTTAAGACTCCAGAGGGTAGAGAAAATCAGTCCTTCTTGCATTGGTGCCGCTTGCCTGGTGAACTTCTGTTAACTCCAATGTGGTAGAATAAAGGGTGGTATTAATCTCAGCATAGCCCTTTGTATCATGAGGATCTGGGGAGGGATGCACAGTTGGCATCATTAAGAAGATGTCTTAAGCAAGTTTCCAAAAAGGACAAAAAAGGGGGAAGAGAAAACTTAATTCAAAATAAAGAAGTCAGATCCTAGAAGGTTAAATGAATTCAAATTAAAGGATTCAGTATTAAAACAGCTAAATATAGAACATATTTATCAAGCATGCATTGATTACAAAATAGTTCAAAAGCATTAGGGTTTATAGAGTCTTTCGGGATCAAGCACTTACGGGATCAAAAGCACTTACAGGCCCAAATATAGCCTCAGTTGTTGTTGTTAATAATGAAATTGACTGAATTGCCCCATCCCGGCCCAACTTGAAAGTCTCTCCTTTTACAAAATAGCAACAATGTGTATGAACTATATACAACAAAACATCTTAACTTCACATACACTAATGCAATTGAAAAATCGTTCACTGTGCAACATAGCTACTGTCCAAAGTCCAGAATGATCTTATAGTAAGTCCAACAATAAAAAAAGAACTGGTCCAGTTTCATTCCAGATATACTATCCTTCTTCAAGGGACTGTCTTGCAGTATTCATAGGTTCAGTAGACTTGAAGTGCCAAAATTTCCCGGCTTCCTTGTATTTTTCATTTGTTTATATATTTATTTATAGAACACCTCTACCAATTTCTATCTATCAGCATTCAACATTCAGCAACTGAATGCTGACAGATAGAAATTGGAAGAGGTGTTCTATAAATTAGGCATCTCGGTAGATGGATGGAATCATGATAGCCCACCATGACCCCACAACTCCATTTCCCTGACCCGGCCTAGCTATGCAGAGGACCACTTCTGATCACTTCTTGTCCTGAAAATTCCATGAGGGGTTGCCATACATCAGTTGTGACCATACAGTGCTTAATTTATATTAATTCTACGCAACTCGTAAAGCCAGATAAGCCATTTCAGGATTTGGACCTGATAATGTTCCTTGGGGCTTCGCTTCCTATTTTATAGTACCTAAACCTATTCTTCAGACTCTTTCTGTGCCTTGAGTACTTACCAAATGGTGACACAGAGTCACAGGAACATAAGAGAAGCCATATTGGATCAGTCCAATGCCCCATTCTGTCCAACGCTCTGTCACACAGTGGATAAAATCCAGGTGCCATTAGGAGGTCCACCAGTAGGGCCAGAACTCCAGAAGCACTCCCACTGTTGCCTCCGCCCCAAGCACCAAGAATACAAAGCATCACTGACACAGACTCAGTGTTCCACTTATATCTCATGGCTAATAACTACTGATGGATTAGTCATTGCAGATTTTCTGGGCTGTGTGGCCATGGTCTTGGCATTGTAGAACCTGACATTTTGCCAGCAGCTGTGACTGGCATCCTCAGAGCATAACACAGAAGGCTAAATTCTTTCTGTGTCAAAGTGAAAAGAAGATGGTAGGCAGGTAATTCATATCTGCTCAGGAAGGTGGGGGTAGGGCTGAGCCATTACCTTATAGGAGTTTCACAGGCTGTGACATGCTAATGGAGGAGCTTTTCCTGATGGAACCACTGATGGACCACTGCATAAAAACATAAGTAATCCCAGTACTTGCTTTGCCCTTCTGACTTCTGCACTTAACCTCTGTCCTCTCTACTCTAGTCTTCTATAACTGCTAGGATCTCATTCTAGGCTTGATCTTAATCTAGACAATTTTCCAGTCCTTAGCTTGCCTCACATTGCTCCTCCATCCATAGGCCTTAATCTCTGTCAATGGAGAACGATTGTCTTTTACACCTTCTGGATTTAGGATTTTTGCCACAGACAGCTTTTGTTTCTTCAATGAACAAAACAGCTTAATCAATTTGGCATCAGTGGCTGTCCCCTCCCCCATCCCTAGTGCGGGCCAGTGTAGATAAAGTACACTGTAGAACATGGTGTTGAAGAGGGGAAGGAGACACAGGGAAGCACTCCTTAGAATGCACCATTCATTCTTTTGGGTGACATCTCCCAGGGTCTATCGCTTTTGCGGCTCTTCAAAAGTAATTGGAATTAAAGTACTTGGTGAATTGATTCTCAGGAGTTTACTTAGCAGGATTTGTGTGCACAGCCACCTACAGTAGCTTTCATTAAAAATGTTAATGACATAAGTCATGTTAGTGGGGGTGGGTTTTTTTTGTTTTTTTTTAAAAAGTCTTCTGGCAGAGTTGTGACAAATCCCATTACTCAAACAACATCTGCCCTTGGTCCCTTAATCACAATCTCCTGCTTTCATTATCTTGTTGTTAAATCTTGAAAGCACTGCCACTCGCAACAGTTGTGAGGGGAAACGACATTTCCCTCAGGTGAAAAAAAAATCAAGCTAGATTCCTTCAAAATCAATTACTTGACAAAAAGGTTCCTACAGTACAGGAATTCAACAGTATCCTCAAGAACAGGGACTGGGGAGAGGAGAAGGCGATATCAGCCAGCTTGCATGCTGTTGAGGAAAATACACATGCCCATTCACCAAAGAGCATTGCCAAAGAACTAGTGAAAGTGTTGTAGCATGGCAGAGTATCTGCTTTGTAGTGCCGTTTGCACAGAGGAGGGCCTAGGTTCAATCCCCAGCATCTTCAGTTAAACTGCATCAGGTACAAGACATTGCAAAAGTCCTTTACCAGAGATTCAGAGGAGCTGGCTCTGCAGTCACCAAACTGTTTCTCCATTGACCAACAGCACCTTAGTCTTATCTAGATTAAGCTTCATTTTATTGGTCCTGATCACTCCGTCATCTTCTTCAGGCACCTCTTCAGGACTTCCACAGACCCATCTGGCTTAGATGTTAAGGAGAAACGGAGCTAGGTATCTTCCACATATGGGTGGCATTTCACTCTAGATCTCTGGACAACCTCTCCCAGTGGCTTCATGTATATGTTAAATAGCTTGGGGGATAAGATGGAACTCTGCAGCACCTGTGGAATAACTTACCTGTTTAACCCCAAAAGCTACCAGTACTTGTTAGGAGGAAAGATAATATTTAATGATGTCTTTCACATTCTCTATCATGTTAACAAGCTAGATTCTAAAGACACTCTAGCAATGATCCTTCTAAGCTGCAGAGTCTTGTGAGCAAAAATTCTACTTTGTGAGCTACTGGCATTAAAGTTGTGAGCTGCTGGCATTAAAGTTGTGAGCTACTGCATATATTAGTGTGCTCTGGGGTCATCCTTCCTGAGCTAAGACAAAAATGTGTGAACTGGAGGCTAAAAATCTGTGAGCTAGCTGACGCTAACTCAGCTTAGAGGGAACACTGCTTAGAGGGAACACTGGGCTCTAGTAATTGTAATTGTATGTCCTTCTGCTCAAAACTGACTTATGTTGGTTCGTCACCTGAAATCTTCATTGATTATTCCACAGCCGAACTGGATCAAAAGTGTGCAAGTCTATTGTGTTCCTGACAACATGACTAAGTGAAATCAGCTTCACTGTCCTGTGCTTTTAAAACTTTTCGATGATATATGGCCTGAAAGAACAATTCCATCTTTAATATGTGAACGAGGCAATGTATGAATGAATCCACGGTGACCATTTAGGAGGGAATTCAAAGGAAAAACAGCACTTTATTTGCTTCATAAAAACCTGTGAAGCATTTAGATTGAATAACGTAAGCAGAATGCAGCCATATAAATCTTCTTAATTTACATCAAGGGTTTCATTATGCATATTGTATGACACTCTGCAGAACTTTAATTTACAGGGGGTTTTTTCAGGGAGGGGGTTGGAATTTCACCAATCCCAATAGAAGTGGTAAACATGCCCCCTTGGAACATTTAAGCAAAGTAAGTCACTGGAGATTTAGTTAATGAGTCTAGAATTATCAGTTATTTGCATTCCTAGTAGATTTAAAGCAGCAAGGCCTATTAAGGGGGATAATGGGCACATGTCGCTCGAATGCTCGTCTTCCGCAAACTATTCATGGAAATGAATAACTCAAAGTACAAATTTCAGAGTGGCTCCCTAAATGGGAGGTGGCATTTGTTCATCTCATTTAGATAGGTAATTTGTCTCAAAATGGCCACTTATTTTGCCGTGTGCTGTTGACTCGAACAAATAGCCCCGATAAACAGGAACGTGAAATTCTTCATCTGTGATGACCTTCATTGTTAATCATGTTGCAGCTTGGACGAAGATCTGTCACCGCAAGACCTGCTGTTTCATTAGTTGCCATGTTGTGACTTTAAAACAGAAGGGGGGGAAAAGAGATGGCTTGGAATGACTTGAGGAAATTCAGAGGATATCTCTTACCTAAGCGGGAATGGCTGTCTAATGGGGCTTTTCGAAACAACTGTGGTTCCTACATAGTCCCCATGGGATATTGTTGGGTCAGGGCTTGGAAATACAAAGAAACAGTCATTTTATCCACTGCTGCATCCACACAGTGGCAGGGACTGTTGCTCAGTGGTGCAGCATAAGAATATAAGAGAAGTCATGTTGGATCAGGCCAATGGTCCATCCAGTCCAACACTCTGTCACACAGCGGACAAAAAACCCAGGTGCCATCAAGAGGTTCATCAGTGGGGCCAGGACACTAGAAGCCCTCCCACTGTTGCCCCCCCAAGCACCAAGAATACAGAGCATCACTGCCCCAGACAGAGAGTTCCATATATACCCAAGCATCTGCTTGGCATGCAGAGGGTCCAGATTCTGTACCCAGCTAGTGCCAGTCTAATTAGAACATACTGACCTTGATGGATCAATGGTATGATTCACTGCAAGAGAGCTTCAAGTAACATTCATATCTTGATTTTTCCCAGCACCCAGCAGCATTCATATTGCTGCTGGCATCTGCTGGAACATTGCAACAAGAAAAATAGTTACCGCCATTGCACAAATCATGGTAGCCAGCATGGGCGTAGCTATGACCTGGAGGTGCTGG
The DNA here is from genome assembly GCF_032191835.1 of Heteronotia binoei. Lineage (NCBI taxonomy): Eukaryota > Metazoa > Chordata > Lepidosauria > Squamata > Gekkonidae > Heteronotia > Heteronotia binoei. The sequence goes on along the minus strand of NC_083231.1, from coordinate 19,452,646 downwards.
TTCTCAGAAATGCCAGTGGATCATTAGTCTGGTCTCATTAGATCTCAGAAGCTAAGCAAGGTTGGTCCTGGTAAGTACTTGGATGAGAAAACATCACAGAAGTCCAAGGTTACTTTGCAGAGGCAGGCAATGGCAAACCATCTTTATTTGACTCTTGCCTTGAAAACCCTATGGCAGGGGTGTCAAACATTCAGCCTGGGAGCTGAGTCAGGGCCTCGGAGGGCTTCTATCAGCCCCCTGAGCAACTGGCTGTTCTATGTAGGTTGTTCTCTGCTTCCTACTCTCTCTCTCTTGCTTCCTTCTGCATAACAGCTTGCTTTTCAAGTCTTGCTCAATTGCACAGGAGTTACAAAGCAAAGTCTCTGTTTTCTCCATTGGGTGAGGCTTCTCCCTTGGGGAGGAAGGGGGGAGGGAGAGCTTTCTAATGTAGGGGGGAGACATATATATATGGAAAGTTGGAAAACAAAATGTCTCTGAACATGTACAGAGTGCAGGCCCGTAGCCAGGGAGGCCGGGGAGCTGGCCTCTTCACCCAAACCCCCTTTCAACCTATATGGCACCACCTGGCGGCCCCGCTCTCCCTGTCACTCTCGTGGCCCCGGCTCTCTCTGTTGCCACTTCTCTGGCATTCTCTGATCTCCCCACCACTCTGGCAGCCCCCTCCTCCTCTGTGTTACCTCCTCCTCCCTCTCTCCCACCCACCTGATGAAGCACTGGCTCCTGGAGTTCCAAGGCCGACAGAGTTCTGAGGCTGGTAGATTGGGGGGAGGGAGTGGGAGGGAAGTGGAGAGGAGGCAGCAGAGCTGCTGGCCTCAGCGCAGTTTTTCCCACCAATCCGCTGATTGGTGGGGGGCTGCCTTGAAAGAGCCCCAGGAGCCGACGCTTCTCTGGGTGGGTTGGAGGGATGGAGGGGGAGGCGCTACGGAGGGGGGTGGGGGCTGCCAGAGCAGTGGGGAAATCCGGGGCCACCAGAGCAATAGTGGCAGAGAGAGTTGGGACCACCAGAGTGGGGGACCCTTCCACATTAAATTTAATTTTGTGGGGCCCCCACCTGAAATTTTCTGGCTACGGGCCTGACAGAGTGACTTCAAGGTAAACTCGACACTGAGACAAGTCTTCTGATTCTTTAATTTGGTAAATAGCAGCTGCAAGGGATCCATTTGGGATCAGGACCTCAGAAGGTTTAATGCTGCCTTTCCTATCATTTCCACAACTTCAAATGATCCCATAAGGATCCCATTTGGCCCATTAGATGGAACACAACTGGTTACCCATATGTCACCTGTGTCTTATTTCCAACAGTTTCAGAGGACTGTCTTGGTCAAGAAAAGGGCGCAGGGAACACTTTAATCCCTCTCCCCAATAGGTGTTCTCCACGATACTAATTCATAACAATTGAGTGCTGTTAAATCATAAGAGATTCATGGTTATTTTCAAGGCATGGATTTTCAAGGCAAGATATGAGCAGAGGTAGTTTGTCATTGACCTTCTCTGGATAGCAACCCTGGTAGTCTCCCATCCAACTACTGACCATGACCAACCCAGCCTACCTTTCAAACTGTGATGAGCCCAGGTTAGTCTGGAGTGGACTTTTTATCCTGCTGTGATATCAATCAGGGCCTCATAAAATACACTCAGGAGATCCATTCATGGATCTCCAGGATCTTAGCTTGATCCTTTCCCCACAACAGCCCCCATGCTTTGATGATCAGAGAATGAGGCACCAGATATGGCGGTGAGTCATGCAGGAAGCCCAGTATCTGATCATGCCAATATTTATGTATAAAATAATGGTCTCACGACCTTTCTAATTAAGGTTGGCCCTTACAGGTACCCATGCCTTGCCATGGGGAAGAAAAACTGCAAGGAAGGAATGGGTTACATCTCCCTTCTCTCCACATACCATTGTTCTCCAGGATAAAGCAGCTCTGGTCGCTGTATTTGTAATTAAAAAAAAATTGTTTAGAACAAGGCTTTTTTATGTAATTGGAACTCCTTTGCATATTAGGCCACATCCCTCTGATGTAGTCACTCCTCCAAGAGCTTACAGGGCTCTTCTAACAGGATCTACTGCCAGCTTTTGGAGGATTGGCTACATCAGGGGTGGGTGGCCTACTAAACTGTGAGATAGTTCACACTAACTCAGCTTAGAGGGAATACTGGTTCCTGTTACCAAAAAAGCCCTGGTTTGGAAGAAATATTAAACTAACATATAGTCTTCATCAATAAGCTTCATTTTCTAACTGAAAACAAAAGAGGTGGATTTCACTTCATAAGACGCCCCCTTTTAGCAAGAGCTGGGACTCTGTACAAGCAGACTCCCCTTCACTGACTAAAAACTTCCAGTAGGATGGCCACCTACCACAGAGCAAGATGCAGGGTTGCCGTTTTCAGCAGCATCCTTGTGTTTGCTAGGACCTTTTCGTTCCAGCCCAAGGAGCTGCTATAGACCCTTTAGTGGTGAGGCATAGCGGGTTGAAAGGGAATGGTATTTAAAATGCCAGTGGGACACCAAGGTTATAACACCATTGTTATTCCAAAGCGCTCATTTCCTCGCTGCAAGCTTTGTCAGAGTGGTGAAATTTCCATGACTTTGTCAGCTCAGAAGGCAGATTGTTAAATGCACTGTTTCATTCCACAGGACATCCTTCAGCTTCTTAACCGAACCCACAGTGCCAACTCAGCACTTTCAATGACTCGGCAAAGCAATTACCGAGTATATTCCCCCCCCCCCTTGCTGAGCATAGTTTTGGAAGGGAAGGCATTTCACTATAATCAGAGGTTTGGGTGACAAGCATCTTTTGTAAAATGCTTCCCATTCTTTTGCAACTTTAAGGCTTCGGCTGTCAGAGTCGGTAATGGGCGATAAGTTTTGCTCCCCGTAAAAACAATGAGAGATACTTTTCATCGAGCATTTCAATGCCAGTCCTGAGATTCCTTCTTTCGCGGGAATGGGAGGCCCATTAAATAAATCCATGCTATTGATAACTCTCACAGCACTGCGGCTGTAGACAGATTCAAGTATATATACCAGGAAGTACAGAATGAATGGGCTGCTTACCGCATTTGCCTTCTAGACAAACAATGTTTTAAACAAAGCTCTGTTTAGGCCACAGCCCTCTGATGTAGCCAATCCTCCAAGAGCTTACAGGGCTCTCCTTACAGGGTCTACTGCAAGCTCTAGGAGGATTGGCTACATCAGGGGTGCATGGACTATTGATCCTTCTATGATACAAATAAAGGCCTCATAAAATATGCTCAGAGGAGATCCACTCATGGATCTCCCAGGATCTTAGCTCGATCCTTTCCCCACAGCAGCCCCCATGCTTTGATGATCAGAGAATGAAGCTCCAAATATGGGGGTGAGGCATGCAGGAAGCCCAGGATTTATGAATAAAGCAATGTTCTCACCACCTTTCTAGTAAAGGTTGGACCTTACAGGTACCCATGCCTTGCCATGGGGAAATTAAAACTGCAAGGAAAGAAAGGGTTACATCTCCCTTCTATCCACATTTCATTGAAATGGCTGCTGCCTCTGTTACGAAGGCCTCAGCACAGATGATGGTGGACAGTGCCAGATTAAACCCTATAGAGGCCCCTAGGCAACTGAAATCTCAGGGGCCCCCTCGCAAATTATTTCAGAGTTGGAGTGCCCACCCTGACACCCACAGCCCCCACTGCAGCCTGCAGGCACCTTCTCAAGAGCCTCTTTGACAAAGCTGCAAAGGAGAGGCAGAGAGAGGCAAACTTGGAGATGCCACCAGCAGCAGCTACACCAAGCAAATTGGGCAAAGAGCAGCTCATTTGCTGGCTGCACGTGCAGGCTGGGAGGCTGCAAGGAGGGAGGAAAAGACGGCACGGGGCCCCTAAAGGTGTGATAGCCCATAGGCCAGTGCCTACTTGGCCTAATTGTTAATCCAGCCCTGATGGTGGAGCTTTTCTTCTTCTGCCATGGGCTCACCTTAGCAAACCAACTGTGTTCCCTTTGGGCATTGTTGGGTTTCACTCTGATAATTTCCCATTACAGTTTGCAGACTTCAGTACTTGTTATGACTACTTCAGCATTCTCTTCCCAGGGACATTCCTGTTTCATTCTGTTATCTTTTTACCAGCAGGTGAAGACATTTTTGTTCTTTTTGGCATACCCCTCAGTTACTGTGATTGGCCTCCTCCAGATGTTTGTTGTTGAATGTGTTGATACATTTTTATTGAATGATCATTTTGTTGAACAATAATTTGAATTATTATATGTTTTTGTGGAATTATTATTTATATACTGCATAAACTATTATATACTATTATATAAAATATTATATAATATTTTTAAAATATTTAAATGTATTAACAGGGCTTTTTTGTAGCAAGAACTCCTTTGCATATTAGGTCACACAACCGTGATGTAGCCAATCCTCCAAGAGCTTATAGGGCTCTTAAGAGCCTACTGTAAGCTCCAGGAGGATTGACTACATCTGGGGTGTATGAAGCGGTGGAATTCTAGCAGGAACTCCTTTGCATATTAGGCCACACACCCCTGACGTAGCCAATCCTCCAAGAGCTTACAGTAGGCCCTGTATGAAAAGCCCTATAAGCTCTTGAAGAATTGGCTATACCAGGGGGGTGAGGCCTAATCAGCAAAGGAACTCCTGCTAGAATTCCACCCCAGTGAGAAAGGTGGATGCTACTGTAAGATCTAGGAGGATTGGCTAACAATCCCATTATGTTGGAAATGAGATGGCAGAAAAAAAGGTTTTAGCTTAGTCTTCCCTCCAACATATTTGTTTTCTAACTGCAGGGATTTTTAATGTGGAAGAGTATGCCATCATTTTTATTTTTTATTTTTATTAGATTTGTATCCCGCCCTCCCCAACAAAGCAGGCTCAAGGTGACTAACAGTTCAATGGTAATATAAAAACATAAAACATGATAAAACAGTAAAAAACATAGAGGTGCTATGTAACAATAATACCAAACGGTATATAACCCGGCAGTTCTAACATTGTCTTCATTATCACAGGTTACTATTTACTATCATGATACTTCATTATCACCGGTTACTATCCTGTGACATTCTTCCCCTGTAGTCTGACCTAGCACCGGTTGACCCCATCAATTCGAACGAGGTTACCAAACCCTGTTTCAGAAACAGATAAAGCAACTATGTTTTCGCTCTGCCTTGAACTGTGGGAGACATTTGTGCCAGCTTAAATTTTCTGGTTACTACTTCTCCTTAGCTTTTAATAAATTCCCTTATCAAAGCCAGAAGTATTTGCACATCTTGTAGAATTCTTCGACACCAAATCTATCCCTAAGGTATTTCTGAATTAATTTTAATAGATTTCTGTGCCGGAGAAATCATTCTACATTTCAGCGGAGAGCATCAAATGACAACGCTGCATACAGATATTTTTTAATATTCTCTCCAGGTACGTCCCTGTCATTACTAAGACTCCTTGCTCTACAAGGGTTCCTGCTGGGGAAAAGGTGTTGCTATAGCTGCAGGCTAATAGTAACTGCCAAAGCTGATTTCATGCCTTTCCATTTGCATCTGTCCCACTGCACCCTCTCTCCTCATTGTATCTTTGGGGGCTGCTAATCACTGCCGCTCATCAACACCGAAATGCATTTCTTCGCCTGACAGAGCTGAAACAGAAAAAATCCTCTGTGCATGATGAGAAAAATTCAGAGGCAAATATTATTCTGGGTGTTGACATTCCAAGCTTACCGGTGATGGCGGAGGGATAAGAGCACAGTGAGGAGTTCTGCGCAAGGCCTCCCTCCCTCCTGCTTTTCACTGCCTCCCTGTGGGTTTTTTCTTCTTCTTACAAAGTTTAAAAGTTTCTCCATGTAATAATATTTATAAAACCAGGAAGTTTTTTTTTTGGGGGGGGGGGGTAAATTAGGCTACTGAACAGGGCTTTTTTGTAGCAGAAACTCCTTTGCATATTAGGCCACTCACTCCTGATGTTGCCAGTCCTCCTGGAACTTACTGTGGGCCCTGTACCAAGAGCCCTGTAAACTCTTGGATTGGCTACATCAGGGGTGTGTGACCTAATATGCAAAGGAGTTCCTGCTACAAAATAAAAAGCCTTGCTAGTGAGAATCATGTGCCCTATTTGGATGTCCCAGGCTAGCTTGATAGTGTCAGATCTTGAAAGCTAAGCGGGGTCAGTGTGACAGTGTTTCCGAAACAGGGTTTGGTGCCCTAGTTCAAACTGATGGGGAAAACCTGTGCTAGGTCAGACTACAGGGGGAGAATGTCACATGACAGCAACCTGTGCTAATGAAGTGTCACATGATAGTAAAGAGTAAACTGAAAATGAAGACATTTATGGCCACTGTGTGACACAGAGTGTTGGACTGGATGGGCCATTGGTCTGATCCAACATGGCTTCTCTTATGTTCTTATGTCAGCTTTGGTTAGTATGTGGATAGGCGATCACAAAAGAATACCTGCAGGCTTCAGATTCAGCAGGAGATCACAGGAGCACAGCTCCTGAACCTTTCTGACAGTCCCCCCTCCTCCTCCCCACCTACCTGATCCATTGAATAGTAAGTGCAGTTGCATAACAATCCTTGGATTAGGAGAGTGGGCAGCTAGCCACTCACCAGGGACTTTGCCATGCCCCCAGCAGCCCTCATTAACCCCTGGAGAAGCCCACGCCACCCTTTCTCCACTAATTATGTGATTTTGGGTGGCTGGTGGCTTGCTGGCCTTTTGACTGGGGGGCAGCTCAGGAGAGTCCCAGGTGAGCGAGGCCTGCTTGGGCTGGCTGGATCTCTAGTCAGCCCAAGTAGGCCTCACTCGGCCGGGGCTTTCCTTAGTTGTGCTGGGTTGCTTTTGGCTGGGGGGTGGTGGTGTATACTAATGAGTTATGCTAATGAGATCTGCCACCTATTTTTCTACAAAATGACCCCTGAATACCAGGGTTGCTATGCAGAGGCAGGCAATGGCAAGCCACCTTTGAATGTCTCTTGCCTTGAAAACCCTACAGGGTCTCCATAGGTCAGCTGCGACTTGACGACATTTTTCGCCCCTACTAGAATCATGTCATTCTTAGCGTGACTTGCCAATGCAAATTGGTACGTGGCATTTAGTATCAGATTGACTTCTTTGCTGTTCATATTGTAACTGGATCATCAATTGCAAGTGAGATCTACAAACACTCGGGGAGATATATCAATTATTATTGAGAGCTCTCAATTGATTTTTTCATATGCATGTTTGTGCATTTACTTAATATAGTATGTGGTATATCGTAATATGACCCCAGCCCCCCAGGCTCTGAGGTCCGCAGCTCAAAATCTCCTCATAGTCCCTGGTCCTAAGGATGCTCGTCTGACTTCAATGAGAGCCAGGGCCTTTTCGGTCCATGCCCCTAGCTGGTGGAATGAGCTTCTGCTGGAGATCCGGACCCTGCAGGACTTACCAAGGTTTTGCAGGGCCTGTAGGGTGGAGCTCTTCTGCCAGGTTTTTAATTAATCCAGCGGGTGTCCTTGAAAGTCATCACTTCCCCCAGCATTTCACCATTATGGTGTTATGCTAGGCTTTTAGCCATCAGCCACATGCTGTTTACCGCCTATGCCTGTAAGATTGTTGGCTGTGCTGCTCCTGTTCTGTAATGTCTTTTTTGATGGTATTGTTTTATTGTTGTGAGCCGCCCTGAGCCTGCTTGCAGGATAGGGCGGGGTATAAATCTAAAAATTAAGTTAAATTAAATCAGATAATCTACCACTGAGCCATAGCCACTTGGATGCAAGCCAGTAGGGATGGGATGATGAGGCACCCAACAAGAGGACACTAAATCATGGTGGATTTTATGAAGAAAGAGGGTAGATCTATATGGGAAGGGGGGCAGCTGCATCTAGATCATGAATTTGTGGGACAGGGCAGGATATAAATCTAAAAATTAAAATAAATTATTTTTTGAGTAAGACTGAGCAAGACTGTCAGTGATAGGACATTTTGAAGATCACTAATTTATCATGGTACGTCGGAAGCAATTTGAGGGTCCTTAACACACCCATTTGTGCATTGTTGCTTGGGAATTGCAGTGTAGGAAGAGGGGGCAAATAGCATGCTACGAAGAATGTGATTGCTAAAACCAGTAGAGTATTTGATGGACAGGTTCTCTCCCTAGTTCCTCCAGCAAGGTTGGTTATTGTCTCAGACAGTGGGATTCTGGGGGAAAAAATTGATTGGTTTGTTGGGAATCTTCAGGTTGGCTTCTCATTCAGGAGGAAAGTTGTGATTTTTGACAAAACAGTTCAGCTGGAATACATTTGGGTCTGGGTGACTTGCCAGATGAGTATTTGATTGCTAGGCTCATTGTCCTGTAGATTATACTCCCATTTATGAACAGTTCAAGTCCATTGCAGCAAATAGGATAACTTTCGTTGAGACCAAGTCAGGCATTAAAGTGATCAGACTCTGAATACGTCCCAACAGCAGCTACCATCTTCAATGGCATCAGAAATAGTCCTAAGAATATTTTATTTAATGGCGCTTACTCCAAGGAAAGTGTTTTTAAAGTTTTGCATCCATTGTCTGACAAATGCAGCAGACTGCACAAATGCTAAAAACAGCATATGGATTAGAAATAGATCTAATTTTATTAATTGCAAGCAAAGTGATAATTTCAGGTCAAGAGGGTGTGCCTCCTGAGAATCAGCATTTGACCTCGGGTTTGCAATATCTGTTTTTCTGCCAGTAACACACAGCTTCTACTGGGCTTAGGCCAAGTGAGCTGACTCATTCGCAGCAACTGTGCTGTTGGTCAACATTCTTTTACTGGGACCTTGCCTCTCAGAGAGCCAGTTTGGTGTAGTGGTTAAGTGTGCAGACTCTTATCTGGGAGAACCGGGTTTGATTCCCCACACCTCCACTTGTGGCTGCTGGAATGGCCTTGGGTTAGCCATAGCTATCGCAGGAGTTGTCCTTGAAAGGGCAGCTGCTGTGAGAGCCCTCTCGGCCCCACCCACCTCACAGGGTGTCTGTTGTGGGAGTAGAAGATATAGGAGATTGTAAGACGCTCTGAGTCTCTGATTCAAAGAGAAGGGTGGGGTATAAATCTGCAGTCTTCAATGGAAGGCCTGTGTAGGGTTGCCAGGGCAACATCACCATGCACAACATCCCCAGCATGATAACCTCACTTCTGCATGACATCATCACACTGGGGGTACCATGCTGTGACATGGCTGCTGCCAGTGGTGGGCAGGAGCCCATGAAATTTGGGGATCCCCGCTCCCACCTGGGGACTGACAACCCTAGGTCTGGGCCTATGTGCCCTGTTATACTCCTCCCAAGGAACAGATTGGTGACTTTTCGAAGTGTGCTGCTGGACTAGATGGACCACTGGTTTCATCCAACAGGGCATCCAACAGCCAGCCAGTTTGGTGTAGTGGCTAAGTATGCAGACTCTTATCTGAGAGAACTGGGTTTGATTCTCCATTCCACCACTTGCAGCTGCTGTTATGACCTTGGGTCAGCCATAGCTCTCGTAGAAGTTGTCTTTGAAAGGGCAGTTGCTGTAAGAGCTCTCTCAGCCCCACCCACCTCACAGGGTATCTGTTGGGGGGGGGGAGGTAAAGGAGATTGTGACTGCTCTGAGACTTTGAGATTCAGAGTATAGGGTGGGATATAAATCCAATCTAATATCTTCAATAGCTAGAATGCCTGCAGCAAGTTTAGGGTTAGGCTAACATGGGATTTTTGTCTAAGAGGAAATACAGAGTAAACCAGGCAAAATATCTAAAGCATCATGTTAGGGAAGCAGTTTCTCAAGGCAGATCCTCACAAAATTTCTCATAGAAATTATTTAATCTGAAATGAAATTTCAGAAATTCAGATTTTTTTTTCCTGCTTAAGAAAAAAACATGTCTTTGGGCACCCTTTTCAGACAGGGCTGAAACATGCAGACAAGTTTTTTTGAGGACTGTCAAACTTCTGAGATTTTTAAATGGCAATATATTGTAATGACAGGGCATTCCAGCATGTTAAGCTTCCTGGAATGGATACTTTAAAAGTCAATAGAAATGAATGAAGATGGCTCCATTCAGTGTAGAAATGCAATCACTGCTAAATGGCTCATTTCTCAATATACAAAGGCTGATCTTTGCTTTCACATCTATCATTTGGGGATTGTCAGACAAGCATAGGAATTGTCTCCACTGAAAAGCATTGTGCATGAGCTGCCTGGGTAGGCATGAAAGTTCTGTCCATGGTGCTGATCTGTGAGACAGCAGCAAGGATGCTAGTCCATGAGCAAGGAGTAAGTATGGGTGAACTGCACCTTTAGAACTAAGGAAAGAGGCAAAATGTACTAATGACTACTATTTTAAAAAGCTAAAAGTTTTCTTGGCAGATGAGGAAAGGAAGAAGAAGAAGAAGAAGAAGAAGAAGAAGAAGAAGAAGAAGAAGAAGAAGAAGAAGAAGAAGAAGAAGAAGAAGAAGAAGAAGAAGAAGATGATGATGATGATGATGATGATGATGATGATGATGATATTGGATTTATATCCCGCCCTATACTCTGAATCTTAGAACGGTCACAATCTCCCTTACCTCCCCCCCCAAACAGATACCCTGTGAGGTAGGTGGGGCTGAGAGAGCTCTTACAGAAGCTGCCCTTTCAAGGACAACTCCTACAAGAGCTATGGCTGACCCAAGGCCATTCCAGCAGCTGCAAGTGGAGGAGTGGGAATCAAACCCGGTTCTCACAGATAAGAATCCGCACACTTAACCACTACATCAAACTGGCTCTGCGACTTTACAGTTCAGAAAAGAGACAACTAAGGGGGTGGGGAGATGATGGAGGTTTATAAAATTATACAAAAGGTGGACAGGGCTGGAAAATAAATTTTCTCCCAAAGTGCTAGAATTTGAGGGCATCCAATGAAACTGGTGGGCAATAGGTTCAAGATGGACAAAAGGAACTACTACTTTACACAGAGAGTGACTAAAATGTAGAATGTGCTGCCAGAGGATGTAGCGATGGCCACAGGAATGAACAACTTTAATAGGGGATTAGATAGATTCACGGAGAAGTCTATCAATGGTTACCAGCCATGGTGACTGAGGGGAACCTCCACATTCAGAGACACTAATCCTCCGAATCCCAGAGCCAGAAGGCAACACCAGGGGAAGGCCTTGGCCTCTATGCACTGTTATTGGCTGTCCAGAGGAGCTGGCTGGCCACTGTGTGAGACAGGATGCTGGACTAGATGGACCACTGGTCTGAACTAGCAGGGCTCTTCTGACGTTCTTATATAGGTTAGCCTGAGAGATAGTTACCAACCCAAGGCACACCAGTGAGTTTCATAGCACGGCAAGGATTAGAGCCTGGGTCGCTCCATTCTTAATCTACCACTCTGACTCCTGTACAATACCAGGTCAAAAAGGAGCGCTGACCAAACAGAAGCATCTTTATTAGGGTTTGTAGAATCTTTTGGGATCAAGTGCCGTGTTCTACTGGAGAAAGTTTTCCTTCCAGACATTTCGTTCTCAGCTGCGGAGAACATCCTCAGTGGCGTTGCAGCCGGAGTAGGCGCTCAGACCTTCTTGGCTGCTGTGCATTGAGTGGGGCCAGGGCTGCTGGAGAGCTGCTATTTCTAGCCTGGAGGGGGTATGATGAAAGGGCAATTGGTTTGTGGATGTTCCCATTGTTTGATGGTTCCAACCTCTCTCAAGGCCACTATGGCGTAATCAGACTGGCAGTGTCTCTCCAGGGTCTTTGACATTACCTCACCATCAAACAATCAAGAAGCATCTTTAGATTGGAACAGGAGAATTTTGACAAAAGACATCAGAGAACACACAAAGCAGCCAATAATGTACATCCCCCCATCCATTCTAGAGGGCCACGTCACCTGCTCTGTATTTTTATTTCTTTATTTCTTATTGAATTTTTCTCCCGCCCTCCCCCTGCATAGCATTGCTCAGGGTGTGTCACATCAGAAGTCGTAATGCAATTAAAACATAATTGCAAAGGAATACAAGCTACAATAAACCAGATGGAGATCAGCACAATTTATAAATTCCTAACCAGACTTCTGTATGAACGCGCCCTAAAAACCAAATCCTGGGCAAGTTAGCAAAGCCGCAGTCAGCAACACAAAATAGATTCTGTGTTCTAAACGTCATTGCAAAACTGGTTTAAGTTTCTGCATTCCATTCTGGAAGAGTGGCGGGTGGGGTACAATTAATCCATTCCATCCCCTTGAAGAAAAGACTTTGGAGCAGAACTAAGTGGCTTGCCCATCCTCACTTAAACTGGGCTGGATTTTACCCCTGAATATGAGCACATGCAGCTATCAACCTCTATCAAGGCCACTATTGCGTAATCAGACAGCAACACAAAATAGATTCTGTGTTCTAAACGTCATTGCAAAACTGGTTTAAGTTTCTGCATTTTATTCTGGAAGAGTGGTGGTACAATTAATCCATTCCACCCCCTTGAAGAAAAGTCTTTGGAGCAGAACCAAGTGGCTTGCCCATCCTCACTTAAACTGGGCTGGATTTTACCCCTGAATATGAGCACATGTAGCTATCAACCTCTATCAAGGCCACTATTGTGTAATCAGACTGGCAGTGTCTCTCCAGGGTCTTTGACATTACCTCACCATCATTATTACTGTTATTATATCTACATGGGCCAGGATAAAATAGGATGACTTCCTGAAAGTCTAACAATGAATGGTAGTAGCCACCCTTCCATTCCTTTCACTCTCTCAGTTATTTCTTGCCAAAAGTACACTATCTGAATACATCTCATGTGCAGCATTTTATTGAGCAGAATATACAACTGTATAACTTTGATGTTCAGTCACACAGTTGAGTCCGACTCTTTGAGACCCCATGGACCACATCACTCCATGCCCTTCTAGCATCCATCGTCCTCCTAAGTTCACTCAAATTCATGTTCAAACTGCATCACTACTATGCATCTTATTTTAAGAGATGACGGACTGAAAGCGGAGAGATTTCTGAAGCTTACGGCTTTATTTCCTAATATCTACTTTCCTACATAACATTCAGTAACACGTATCCCTTGACTGTGGAAACTTGGCTAGTTCATTGTCATTTTGCCGACTACACAGATTATGACCTTTTTTTTCCGTACAAGACAAAAAAAAATGAGATAACTCTGTTCAGTAACTTACCATTTATAAACGTGTTTTGTTATATTTTTCTATATGCCAGACAATTGCGGTATTACTTGCTCCCTGGTGACTTGCTCAAACGGTTGTTTGGGCATATTGATAACAACGTTAGGCTGAAGAATCATAATTACAAATTGAGGAAGTTTCTGATCTGCCGTGACATCAGCATATGGTGTGTGTGTGAAGTGCCATCAATTCTTAGCAGACTTACGGTCAGGGGTGGAATTCTAGCAGGAACTCTTTTGCATATTAGGCCAGACACCCCCTGATAGCCAATCCTCCAAGAGCTTACAAAAAAGAGCCTTGTAAGCTCTTGGAGGATTGACTACATCAGAGGTGTGTGGCCTAATATGCAAAGGAGCTCCTGCTAGAAGTCTGCCCCTGCAGTGACCACAGCAAGGGGCTTTCAAGGCAAGTAAGAAGCAGAGGTGGTTTGCCGTTGACTTCCTCTGAAGAGTCTTCCTTGAAGGTCTCTCTTCCAAGTACCCATCCTGCTTAGCTTCTGAGATCAGGTAAGATTAGGCTGTAGCATAATGCCTTCTCTCCCACATCACTTCCTGCCAGGGGTGGAATTCTAGCAGGAGTGTATATTGGGCCATACCCCACTGATGGAGCCAATCCTCCAAGAGTTTACAAGGCTCTTTTTTGTAAGCTCTTGGAGGATTGGCTACATCAGGGGGTATGGCCTAATAAGCACAGGAGCTCTTGCTAGAATTCCAGCCCTGCCTCCTATGTGATGGTTCAAACTGGAGAGGCCAGGATTGAACCAGGGATCTTCTGTGTGCAAAGCAGTACTTTAATTTAATTTAATTTTTGGATTTTTATTCCACTCTATCCCGCAAGCAGGCCCAGGGCGGCCTGCAACAGTAAAATCAAACAGAGTTAGAATAATATCATAAAAAAACAAGCAGTACAAAATCTGGAGCAGTACAATAAACAATCCTACAGACACAGGCAGCAAAACTACCCAACAGCATGTGGCTGATGACTAACAGTATGACATAAACACCAGAATGGTGAAATGCTGGGGGAAGTGATGACTTTCAAGGACGCCCACTGGATTAATTAAAAGCCTAGTGGAAGAACTCCGTGTTACAGGCCCTGCAAAACCTCGATAAGTCCCGCAGGCCCTGGATCTCCAGTGGGAGCTCATTCCACCAGGTAAGGGCCCAGACTGAAAAGGTCCAGGCCTTTGTTGAAGCCAACCAGGTGTCCTTAGGACCAGGGACTATGAGAAGATGCTGAGAAGCAGACCTTGTTGAGCCACAGCCCCTTTCCTTGTTTCAAGAAGAAGACTGCAGATTTATACCCCGGCCTTCTCTCTGAATCAGAGACTCAGAGTGGCTTCAATCTCCTATATCTTCTCCCTCCACAACAGACACCCTATGAGGTGGGTGGGGCTGAGAGGGCTCTCGCAGCAGCTGCCCTTCCGAGGACAACTCCTACCATAGCTATGGCTAACCCAAGGCCATTCCAGCAGGTGCAAGTGGAGGAGTGGGGAATCAGACCCAGTTCTCCCAGATAAGAGTCCACACATTTAACCACTACACCAAACTGGCTCTCTGAGAGGCAAGGTCCCAGTAAACGAATGTTGACCAGCAGTACAGTTGCTGCGAATGAGTCAGCTCACTTGGCCTAAGCCCAGCAGAACCACACACTTAACCACTACACCAAACTGGCTCTCTAAGAGTCCGCACACTTAACCACTACACCAAACTGGCTCTCTAAGAGTCCGCACACTTAACCACTACACCAAACAAGCTCTCTAAGAGTCCGCACACTTAACCACTACACCAAACAGGCCCTCTAAGAGTCCGCACACTTAACCACTACACCAAACTGGCTCTCTAAGAGTCCGCACACTTAACCACTACACCAAACTGGCTCTCTAAGAGTCCGCACACTTAACCACTACACCAAACTGGCTCTCTAAGAGTCCGCACACTTAACCACTACACCAAACTGGCTCTCTAAGAGTCCGCACACTTAACCACTACACCAAACAGGCTCTCTAAGAGTCCGCACACTTAACCACTACACCAAACTGGCTCTCTAAGAGTCCGCACACTTAACCACTACACCAAACTGGCTCTCTAAGAGTCCGCACACTTAACCACTACACCAAACTGGCTCTCTAAGAGTCCGCACACTTAACCACTACACCAAACTGGCTCTCTAAGAGTCCGCACACTTAACCACTACACCAAACTGGCTCTCTAAGAGTCCGCACACTTAACCACTACACCAAACTGGCTCTCTAAGAGTCCGCACACTTAACCACTACACCAAACTGGCTCTCTAAGAGTCCGCACACTTAACCACTACACCAAACTGGCTCTCTAAGAGTCTGCACACTTAACCACTACACCAAACTGGCTCTCTAAGAGTCCGCACACTTAACCACTACACCAAATTGTCTCAAGGAGCAATGTGACCTCCCCTTTTCCCTCCGTGTTCAAAGAGCAGCAATATTTCATTTTTTTAAAGATACCATGGATTGCAGTTTCTTAAATCTGATCCAGTAGAGGAACTTTGAAGCTCCCCTCCCATAAAGCCCAGTTGCAGGTGTTTCCACTGCCCACAGTTTAGCACAAGAAATAGCGTCTAAAGTTCTGCTAAGGGAACAGCAAATGCATCCTTAAAAACACTTACTGTGCCTGAAATAAACACTGCATAAAGATTGCCAAATATATTAGAAAGAAGTACACAGTTTTAGCATCAAATGAACATTAAATGAACATTAAATCCGGTCAAGAAGTTCAGGACTGGCAAATAATGTTAAGTTACAAAGGATGATCGTGTGTTTTTATCTCCCCCATCCAGGCTGATTAATCTTCTCGAATGAAACTGGCAACGTGTGAATTAAGTTTCCCATAATAAAAAAACAAATTAACACATTAACACAGTTTAAAATGACTGATGTGTTTCGTACAGTAAAATATAAAGCCATCCAGATGACATCCTTGTCAAACAAATGATGAAAATTACGCTTCGGTTCAAAGCAGGAGAGTATATCTCACACCGCATACATTAGCAAGAAAGAATTACTTGCAAGTAATTTTTTTTAAAAAAAATCTCAGGGAGGGGTAAAAATTTAGAAATCAAAACAGAAAGAAAGTTACAAGCTTACATTCTTCATATTTACCCCACCTTCCTCCCCAAAGAGGACTCAGAACCTGTGTTTTCTCTAAGCTGAGTTAGTGTGAGCTAGCTCACGCATTTTTTGTCTTAGCTCAGGAAAAATGGCCCCAGAGCAAATTAATCAATGCAGTAACTCACAACTATAATGCCAGTAGCTCACAAAGCAGAATTTTTGCTCACAAGACAGAACATTGACATCAGACTCCGCTTCTCCATTTTATCTTCACAACAGCCCCTGTGAGGTAAGTTAGATAAACAAAAAAAAAATCATAACCATGAAAAGCAATGAATCAAACTATGAAAATGAATTATACTTGCAATATTTAATAACATTAAATGCCATGTAACAATGTGTATTCTATCATTCAATACAGGCCAGTCTTCAAACTACATGCTACACATGTATCTTAAAAAAAATATTAAACCAGGCAATATTATTGCACAGATAACTACCACAAATTGCATGTCTGATTATATTCTTTTGTCTGATTTTTTGTCTGATTATATTCTTTAAGATACACATGAAGCACGTAATTGGAAAATTGACTTTTATTGAATGATGGAATATACGTTATTACATGGTATTTAATGTTAATTAATATTGCAAGCAAAATGCATTCTCAGTCTATTGTTTGGTTCATTGGTTTTCACAGCTCTCTGCTTTCTGGTTTATCTGTTTTGTGCCATGATTCTCTCTTCTTTAAGCTTACTGTCGCATGGCTGCGAGGTGGGTTAGGCTGAGGGTGTGGGACTGGCCCAAAGACACCTAGCAAACCTCCATGGTAGGGGTAAGGATTCAAATCTAGCTCTCCTAGATCCTATTCCAACTCTCTAACACTACACAGCTCTAGTTCTATGCCACAGGGAGGGGGGTGTGTGGAATCACTCTCCATGACTTGATTGCTTGAACTCAGGGGTGGTCTAGCTGGAGCTCCTTTGCATTTAGGTCACACGCCCCTGATGTAGCCAATCCTCCAAGAGTTTGGCTAGTTCATTTTCATTTTGCTGACTACGCAGATCATGACCTTTTCCCCCCGTACAAGACAAAGAAAAAAAAATGAGATAACTCTGTTCAGTAACTTACCATTTATAAACTTTTTAAAAATATATTTTTCTATATGCCAGACAATTGCAGTAATACTTGCTCCCTGGTGACTTGCTCAAACGGTTGTTTGGACATATTTATAACAACGTTAGGCTGAAGAATCATAATTACGAATTGAGGAAGTTTCTGATCTGCCGTGACATCAGCATGTGGTGTGTGTGTGAAGTGCCATCAATTCTTAGCAGACTTACGGTCGGGGGTGGAATTCTAGCAGGAACTCTTTTGCATATTAGGCCAGACACCCCCTGATAGCCAATCCTCCAAGAGCTTACAAAAAAGAGCCTTGTAAGATCTTGGAGGATTGGCTACTTCAGGGGTGCATGGCCTAATATGCAAAGGAGCTCCTGCAAGAATTCCACCCCTGCTTGAACGAATTTGAAAGACTGAGGGTGACAACTTGAGAGTGCCCAGCATTTTTTTTTCAAGATTCTGAAGTACTGTTGTTGTTTTGTTTCAGTTTTTTTTTTTTTTTTTTGGCCTGTCTGAAGTTCCCTCTTCCTGAACAGTCTGGTTCAGCATGCCCCACTTCAACTAAAGGGCGAGGACTAATCAGGAGGAGGGCTTTGTTCTTTCCTGAGGGGGGATACAAGTGTGGCATCCACAATTCCCTATCCCAACCACCAGCCATGTGTCTGTGTGAAGAATTCTGTAAAACAAATTATAGTCAAGGCACTCACAGGCCCATAGCCACTCCACCCCACCCCCTTCCACCTGTATGGGCCCTCCTTTCTCTGCCGCTCTTGCCACTGTCAATCTCCCTGTTCTCGCTGTCACACGCACATGGGCTCTTGTTCTCGCCGCTGCCGCTCTCCCTGGGCTCTTCCCACCATTCTCCCCGCAGCCCCGTTCTCTCTGCCACCACTCTCCCTGGACTCTTCCCACCCTGTTCTTTACTCCCCCACTCTCCCTACACTCTTCCCACACCATTCTTGCCACCCCCTGCTCTCCTTGCACCTTCGGTAGCAGCTGCCATGAACCACTGGGGCACACCCTGCCCACCCTGCTGAGCAAGCGAGCTCAACTTTCTCGGGACCGCAGGCAGGAAGGAAGGTCTGTGGCAGGCAGAGAGCATGAGAGAGAGCTGGGGCCAGGTGGATGGCCGCTGGAAGAAGCAGCCAAACCCCCATGGCCCTCCCACTCAAAATTTTTATGCCTTGGGCTCCCCCACCCCAAAATTTCTGGCTACAGGGCTGGGCACTCAGCTAAGGAGCTTCAGAGGCAGCACAGTGTAGTATTTAGAAAGCTTGGTTGGGGTCTGAAAGCCTTGGCTTTCTCCACTCTGCCATGATGAAGCCCTTTCTCTCAGCCTCACCCACCCTTCAGGACTGTTGGGAAGGTAAAATGAGGAAGCTAGAAGAAGAAGTGTAGGCTTGTATATGCCACTTTGCTCTATCATAAGGAGTCTCAAGGCAGTTTAAAAACACATTCCCTTC
Source organism: Heteronotia binoei (assembly GCF_032191835.1). Taxonomy (NCBI): domain Eukaryota; kingdom Metazoa; phylum Chordata; class Lepidosauria; order Squamata; family Gekkonidae; genus Heteronotia; species Heteronotia binoei. The sequence goes on along the minus strand of NC_083231.1, from coordinate 19,433,812 downwards.
CTCTCCTCACAGCAGGCATCTTGTGCAGTGGGTGGGGCTGAGAGAGTTCTGAGGGAACTGTGACTGGCCCAAGGCCACCTGGCAGGCTTCATGTGGAGGAGCATGTGAAGGAAATCAAACCCTGTTCTCCAGATTAAAGTCCAACGCTCTTAACCACTATACCATGCTGGCTCTCTATGCTAGGGTGTCAAACTCATTAGTTATGAAGGCCGGATATGACATAAATGAGACTTTGTTAGACCGGGCCATGTCTGTACCTATTTAAGATTAGGTAGCAGAGATATAAACCTTATAAAGGACACAGACAGCTCCTGTGCGATTGAGCAAGCCTTGCAAAGCAAGCTGTTAGGCAGGAGGGAAGCAAGTGAGAGGGAGAAGGAAGCAGATGACAGCCAGTTACTCGGGGACCTGATAGGAGCCTTCTGGGGTCCTGATTCAACCCCCGGGCCACATGTTTGACACCCCATGTTCTACAGCCATATATGCTGCTCTAAGCTCTTTGAAACAGGAGAGAGAGGGAAAAAATATATTCCGGACAGATACTTTCCTTCACACAACTTGTGGTCAGTGAGCCGACATCTTATTTTGCAGGGCTATGGGTACGCAACCCAGCAGCTGTACACAAGCACTATTGTTTGTCAACTATAGGAAGATGTTTCAGCTCAGAGGTGTCAAACGGAGGTGCCTGTGCCCTTTATAAAGTTTATATCTCAGCTACCTAATCTTAAATAGGTACACATGTAGCCTGGCCCAACATGGCATGGGCCGGCCCGACAAGGTTTCATTTATGTCTGCTCTGGCCCTCAAATGAGTTTGACACCCCTGTTCTAGCCAGCTACCAGAGCTTATTAATGGAAAGAGAATTCCTCTGATGGATTCCAAACATGGCAGTGGAACCTGGCATGTGTTTGGCTGTTGGCTCTTCCTCATTTATTTTCTTCCTTTTTGCTCCAAAGCACTGGAGGTAGAAACGGGGAGCAGCCACAAGAATTTATAATCCCCTGTGTCATAAACCGAGTTCATCCTCATTAGCCACTAATGCCTGAAGAAACTGAAGAGCTAACAGAAAAAAAACAGAGAAAGAGAGCACGAGAGGAGGATGGGAGAAAACATTATTCTAACTCGTTGTCCTCTCTGATGCTAAAAAAAACATAATAAAAGAGGAAAACCTAATGATGATGGTTGAATGAATGCAGACGCAAATTACAAAAAAACGCATGGCAATTGAAAACAATGCAATGAATCTCAAGGACGATATACAGAAGTCATCTTGAATGCTGATCAATCGCGCCAATGCCTTTGCTCCTATTCAAGGGGCAGGGAGTGATAGAGATGCTGTCAGATCCCTAGCCGAGCTAGACTGCTTGCCTGTACACTTTCAGGTCAAATTAGAGTGACATTATTTTATCCTTAAACAGAGCCAGATTAACAATTAGGCCAAGTAGGCACTGGCCTATGGGTCCCATGCCTTTCAGGGCCATGGGCCAGCTTCCCCTCACAGTTTCCCCCCTACTTGCAGCTTTCCCAGCCTGCACACATAGCCAGCAACTGAACCACTCTTTGCCCGACTTGCCTGGTGTGGCCACTGCTGGCATCATTGCCAAGTTTGCCTCTCTCCCCCACAGCTTAGTAAAAGGGGCTTTTATGAAGGTGACTGCAGGCTGTAGCAGGGATCATAGGCAGTGGGGCAGGGGCTCAGATTCTGAGGTAATTTGTGAGGGGGGCCCCCGAGATTTTGACTGCCTAGTGGCCTTCACAGGGTTTAATCCAGCACTGTCTTTAAGATTAAAACCTTACACAGCCCTGTTCCAGCATACTTTAGGGGAGAACTTCTTACCTCATGGATTTGATCCAACCTTAAGTTTTCCAGTAGCAGAACATGAGTTTCTGCTTCCCCCTAACATGAATTTGAGCAGACTTTGGAGGATGGTGGAAGACAGGAGGGCCTGGCGTGATTTGGTCCATGGGGTCACAAAGAGTCAGACTCGACTGTGTGACTGAACAACAACAAAAGTAGTGGCAATCACCAAAACCTGCAGTAAATTCCATAACCTCTTTAAGTGAGTAGGTACTTCCTTTTGCTTGTCTTGTCACTTTCTTTGAGGAACTGAAAATGCCAAGATGCCTTACAAAACAGAACATGGACAACAAAGTTCCCAATTAATACCTTAAAAGTTCCCGAGAATGGCCAACCTCAAGAAGTTACAGCATTTGATATTACTCTTGCTCTTATCTTCTTAGCTGCAAGGTCAAACAAAGAGACTCTATAGGACACATGAGCATCATTGTCAGATAACAGAAATATAATCTTTTCAGTTTTTGAATGTGCTTTTAAGGAGGTTAGTACTCCAGACAGAAGTTTAATTCTGGGGCATTGTAGAGTGGACAGGATAGAATATAATGGGGGAGATTCTCTATTATAGACGAACCACAAATGCAAAAACAATGTTCTGTTGAGATGTGAGAATATCGACCAGAACAGAGTTGTTCGCATAGTCTGAAAGTGGAGAGTTGTGAAGGATGTTCTGATGTTAAATCTGGAGATATTAACCAGGTATGGGGATCTCAGATGACCAGATCTGATTAGTCTGAACCAGGGGCTACTTTAGATTTTAGGATTAGAAAACGATCTAGCAACACATCTGGAAATATATATCCAATCCCTAAATTGAGAATTGTCAATTTTGGCCCATTTTCTTATTGTAGCCCGAATCCATCCTGAAGTAGCCAAGTGTAAAGAAGGGATCTTCCTTGGTTCGTTGCTTAAGGACTACCTTAATGCAGAACACAGATGAAATACCCAGGCAGACATGAAAGGGGGGAAAATGGAGCCAGCGAATGTTTTCAACAGCACCCTAACTCCAAGGTCCTCACTGATCGATAATTTGACCCTTGATTTCCTTGCGCCCAGCTGTCTAGCAGTTGTGCCACATCGGCTGAGGAACTGTGTGTTTGAAATCATAAACCAGTTCTGGCAACTTTTCACATCTAAACAAAGAAAGCAACTTTGAAATCCAATTTGACCCCCAGGTTACTAACTGCTTTGGCAAGCTAGGGAGGGTGTTAGGGAAGATGACAAGAAATATATATCACAATATTTTCCCTGTCACTGTTTGGCCCACAGTCCTCTCGTTTCAGGCCTAACGCTTATATCAAGGCAGACATCATAATGACACGGAAAGCGATGCTCAAATGAGACTTGAGGGTAATGTAAGACCCCCTGGCATGTGTACAAACATGACAGGCAATTTAGCCAAAATAAAAATATTACAAGTGCCTGTGTAAAAATTGCAGGATGTTATCCTAATGTCCAACTGTGGAACAAGGAAGATCAGTTGTTGTCCGGAATGAAGCCGCTCTGACTGCTGCTGAGGCAGCGAGCGGTAACTGGCCTAAATTTTTCAATTAAATGATTGCTGGAGAGACAACTGAGAAGAGAACATAAGAACTCATTGGGGAGTGAAAGAGGCCATCCGCTCCTTCCGAGTTCATCCATTCTTAGTACTCCACTTCCCCACGGAAGGCATCTCATTTTTCTCATATGACCCCTGTGTTTTTGCCTCAGCAACTTTTCCTGACAGCCTGCTTCACACATTTATCACTCCTGGCATGAAAAAACTGGTCCCTGACACCTGTTTTGAATATGAGTGTCTGTGTGTGTGTGTGTGTGTGTGTGAGAGAGAGAGAGAGAGAGAGAGAGAGGTGCCTTTCAAGCAGAGCCAGAGTAAGGAAAAGCTTTAAAATTAATTGTATTGATGCTGTTCAGTTAAAATGCATGTGGAGTAGACCAGGGTTGTTGGGGGTTTTTTTGAGCAGGAACGCACAGGAACACAGTTCCGGCTGGCTTGGCATCAGGGGTGTGGCCTAATATGCAAATATGGTCATGCTGGGCTTTTTCTACGGAAAAGCCCTGTGTGAGACAATGGCGATGTCAGGGGGTGTGGCCTAAAAGGCAAATGAGTTCCTGTTATGATTTTTCTACCAAAAAGCTCTGGAGTAGACTATTTTTATACAGGGCTTTTTTGTAGCAGAAACTCCTTTGCATATTAGGCCACACCCTATGATGTAGCCAATTCTTCAGTAGCTTGCAGTTGGCCCTGTACTAAGAGCCCTGTAAGCACCTGGAGAACCGGCTTCATCAGGGGTGTGCAGCCTAATATGCAAAGGAGTTCCTGCTACAAAAAAATCTTCTGTTTTTACCATATGTAAAACCTCTTAATCTTTACTTAGATGTCTAAATGCGCTTATGAATACTTGATATCAAAAGATGTTGGTTGTGGTCAGGTTTTCTTTTTAGCAGGGATGCAAAGGAATGCAGTTCCAGCTGGCTTGGCACCAAGGGGAGTGGCCTAATATGCAAATGAGTCCCTGCTGGGCTTTTTCTGTGAAGAAAACCATGGTTGTGGTGGTATTAGCGATCCCGAAGCTTCCATTTCAACTTTTACCTCAGCCACCATGTCGTTGTGTCAACCTAGGACCTAGAAATCACTGCTGCTTCATGGAAGCCCCCAAATGACCTTGGGTCTGTCACAGTTCCTCACAAGTTAGAGTTGCCACCCTCCAGATTGAAGCTGGTGATCTCTGGGTTTACAATGGATCTCCAGATGACAGAGATCAGTTCCACTGGAGAAAATGGCCATTTTGGAAGGTGGACTCTGTGGCATTATACCCAGGCCTCAGATTCAGCAGGAGCTGCTCCTGAGCCTTTCTGAAGATTCCCCCTCTTCTTTCTCACCTACCTTGTCCATTGAATCTCTAGCTAGCCCAAGCAGGCCTCACTCACCCGGGGCTCTCCTTTCTTGCATCGGGTTGCTTTTGGCTGGGGGGGGGAGGTGGTGTATGCTAATGAGCTCCACCACCTATTTTTCTACAAAACAAGCCCTGATTATACCCCCTTGAATTACCTCCCCTCTCCAAACCCTGCCGTCCTCAGGCTCCATCCCCAAAGTGTCTAAGTATTTCTCACAAAGTCACCAGATTGTTGCGAGGATGAGGGGAGAATGAAGCCATCAGTCACTTTGGGCCCCAGTTAGGGAGAAAAGCAGGATTTTGATTCTTTTTTTTTTAAGGTAACCCTAGGCAAGCCACTGTTTTCCAGCCTCTTCTCTCTCATCAGTAATGTGTGCAGTATCAGAAGACTACCTAACAGGGCTATTGTAATGATTGCTAACACACTTTGGGGATTCTGAAAGCACATCACAAACAATAAGTGGGTGTATTATTTTTCAGACTAGCCATAATTTGTGATTTTAGTTGGGATCAAAATGTGAAATGCCGTTAAAAGTGCAGAGCAAAAAAGAAATGCATTGATCCAAAAGCGAAAGTATTTCTCTGTGACTCCATGAAACAATGGCTGTGGAGAGATCAGGCTGATGAAGGGACAAGGAATGAAACTGTAATTTGACCTTGGAGTTTGGTCCCCTTTCTCTCTCCAGTAGAATTTTTTGGATTCCTTGGTAGCAGCACAGAAGATGACAGGACATAGAGACGTGCACAGGAAGCGGGCTTTGGCCTATATATGGAGTCATGCGGACTGTTTCACCGTAAAACTTCTTCCATAATTGTGTTTTGTAACCCCCTGCTATTCTGAGAACATGACTGTATGTTTAAATGTTGTGAACTTTGTCACTAAAATATATGTTTGTACACACTTTGGTGCGATAATAAGTACATTTCCAGTGTTAACTATATTGTTCCACAAGTTCTCTCAGAGCTGTTCTGCTCTCAGAGCAGTTCTGGGAGAGCTCTCTCAGCCCCACCTACCTCACAGGGTGTCTGTTGTGGGGATGGGAAGGGAAAGGAGATTGTAAACTGCTCTGAGACTCCTTTGAGTAGTGAAGGGTGGGGTATAAATCAAATCTCCTCCTCCTTCTCTCCTTCTTCTCCCTCCTGCTTGCCCTGACTTGGATGGTCAAGACTAGCATGATCTCAGCAGATCTTGGAAGCTAAGCAGGGTCAGCCCTGGTTAGTATTTGGGAGACCACCAAGGAAAGTTCAGGGTCACCCCCAGAGGCAGGCAATGACAAACAGCCTCTGTTCATCTCTTGCTTTGAGAACCCTATGGGATCACCTAAAGGCAGCTGCAACTTACCAGCACTTTGCCCCTACGCAAGCATGACACCCCACCACCAATTCTGCTTGTCAGGGCATCAGTTGACTTTTAGCATTACAATAAAATATTTCATGAAGCCACTCATTTATTCATTGAATATCAATTCTGGGAGTCTCTACCCACAACTACAAAAGTCCTGAAAAATGCTGCTAATCTTGTCAGAATTGTTTTACCTTCCCCTCAGAACTGCTATAAGTATTCTGCCGAGGAGAAGCTGTGAAATTTGTCTTTGGGGGGATACATTTGGTGGTGGTTGTACTGAACTGGGAGCCGTCCTAGCGATGTGAGCAGTGAAACGGCACTACCTGCTGAATTACATCTCTTTTGTTGCTTTTACAAGAGACAGTTTTGAGACAGCACCACAGTTTGTAGATGGGGTTAAACTTCAGGATCCTGTAAAAGGTGGGGGGGGCGAGGAGGAAGATGTAGAAAATTCCAACCTTTTAAAATTCCCCTCAAGTTTCCGCTGCAGCACTTTTAAGTGTTAACTTGGGGAAAACATTAGAAACCTTTTTGAAGCAAAGTCAGCTTAACTTTCTTTCTCCCCTCTCTTTTTTCCTGAGTGTTGAACCTTGTTAAAGAGAACTTCAATTTTACCCCAATGGACCTTTTAGAGGGTACAGAGTAAAACTTTTTTTCCCTTTAATCCAGCACTGTTTATTCCATTTTTGAAAGAAAAAAAAAATCCCTCCACTTCAGTAATTCCCAGGGATGTTCATCTATGTTCTCTCTAATAGTTCGGAATGTTTTTCAAGGGCAACTATTCATGGTTAAAGGATTCTCTGCTGAAGCCACAGTTCTGACAGGTTGGTAGGTTAGGTTGAAGGGCTGCTCATTTACGTTCACCTCTTCCAAGCCTCAATAATTCAGAAATTCTTCTTTGGGGCTAACTGCACACAACCCACGCAATTATTGTGGGAAATGCCAAATGCTGTTTTACTCTACATTTGGGGGGAAATTAGCACTTCTCGCACGAGGCAAAGGCAAGTTCATAAATACAGGTGACGCTATATGACATCGTTTTAATTTCAGCTAGGAAAAAAAAAAAGTCATCTGTTTGCTGTAATGAAATCCTGACTCAAATCCATTAATAAGGTAAACATGTAAATATTATTGCAATGCCTACATTGGAATAATATGCAATAATTCTTTCACACTCCACCCCTCCCAAGAATCAGGAAAAATTAGGAATGCTTTGCAAGATCATGACACTGCTGTTTTCAGTGCAAAAATCCCCATTTTATATTCATCTTATCACTTTTGGAATCAAACCAATGAGTTTTTATGTTCATGCCATATTCAGTTTCCTTGTGCCTGTCTTTCCACAATGTTAATGTTATATTACATCACTTCAGCATCAGTGGCATTTATGTGGGGCCCTATATATATATATATATATATATATGTGTGTATATATATATGTGTGTGTGTATATATATATATATATATATATATATATATATATATATATAATGTAAAAAATGTGCCAAAAGATTTTTAATTGCTGTAGAAAAGCTATGACATCCTAATGCTTTGTCATTTAATTTTTTTCTTTGTAATTGTACTGTATAATCTGCCTTGAGGAAAGTGGATGACAAATAACACAAATATGAACATAAGAGAAGCCATGTTGGATCAGGCCAATGGTCCATCCAGTCCAACACTCTGTGTCACGCAGTGGCCAAAAAAAAAAACCCAATTGCCATCAGGAGGTCCACCAGTGGGACCAGGACACTAGAAGTCCTCCCATTGTGCCCCCCTCAAGCACCAAGAATACAGAGCATCACTGCTCCAGACAGAGAGTTCCAACAATACACTGTGGCTAATAGCCACCGATGGACCTCTGCTCCATATTTTTATCCAAACCCCTCTTGAAGCTGGCTATGCTTGTAGCTGCCACCACCTCCTGTGGCAGTGAATTCCACGTGTTAATCACCCTTTGGGTGAAGAAGTACCGTACTTCCTTTTATCAGTTCTAACCCTACTACTCAGCAATTTCATTGAACGTCCATGAGTATTGGGGGAGAGGGAGAAAAGTACTTCTTTCTCTGTCTTCTCTATCCCACGCATAATCATGTAAGCCTCTCTATCCCATGCATAATCTTGTAAAATACAAATCAAAACAAATGAAAATAAATAAAGGAAAACAAATCAAAAGAAAAGAAATGAGCCAACTGGAAAGGGTCATTATAGCAACAGACGAGAATTAAAAGAGAAACAGAAAAGGACACACACCCCTGAACATGACAACGATTTCATATTTGCTACTTTACCTTTCCTCTTTCTACATTCCTATCAAGTGAAATACCAAAGTTCTGAAAAACATTTTGTTGTTCGTCTTTCAAAGGCTGGAAACCAATCTTGGAAAAAAGGAAGTATCGTTATGTTGAAGTTAAAGATGAACACAGCCAGTGGGACAGGAAACTTTGGGATGAATTTACCCAGGTATGGTTGTTGGTCCAGGGATCTTCCACATAGCAGGGATTCCTTGCAGTTTGCGTACTACCACTACAGTGACCAATAGATACCAGCAGGCTCTGATCTGAAGAACCGGGTTTGGATCCCCACTCCTACTCAACGTGAAACCGGCTGGGTGACCTTGGACCAGCCACAGTTCTCTCCAAACTCTCTCCTTCCCGCCTACCTCCCATGGTGCCTGTTGTGGGGAGGGGAAGGGAAGGTAATTGTAAACCCCTTTGAGACTCTTTAAAGTAAAGAAGAACAGAGCTATAAAAACCTTCTTCTCTTTCTCCTTCTCCTTCACCTTCTTTCTCCTCCTCCTCCTGCTGCTGTAAGCTTCTTGCATCAGAGAGCTAACTGATGGCCATTGGCCACCCCCTCAGAGTCCTTGAAAAGGGCTGTGTGCCTAGTGCAGTTCCTCTTTCCTGTCCCAGCTGTCACCAAGGGGTGGGGGTGGGGGGAGGATTCTAGCAGGAGCTCCTTTGCGTATTAGTCTGCACCCCCTAATGTAGCCAATCCTCCAAGAGCTTACAAAAAAGAGCCTTTGTAAGCTCTTGAAGGATTGGCTACACCAGGGGTGTGTGGTCTAATACACAAAGGAGCTCCTGCTAGAATTCCACCCCTGGTTGTCACTTTGTGTAACCTTGTCAGCGAGGTGCAGCTAATATTAGCTCTATTACCTTGAGGATAGCTGTGCTCTCACCTCCTGTTTGTTGTGCGCACACTTTTTTTGGTTTTAAGTGCAGTGCATATCTCAAAAACTGAAAGCATCAAGTGTGGATCATTCAGTGCTGAGCCGTCATTTGAGAAGACATTGAGACAGATAATGAGTGTATACAGCTACACTCTTCTCCTATGCGAAGTAAAGAGAGGTAACAGGGGTATGTAAGTTTCCACCCCTACAAACCGAAATGGGAAAATATTTGCCACCTGACTATAAAACCCAAAATTCCATAGGGGACATTTGCACATAATCAACTTCCGTACCATTGCTTGCTTGTATAAGCTCACCACTACAGATATTTTCCTTTTCTTTTTCTCATCCCATTCAAAACAACTGCAACAAACTTATGCGGATAGTCTTTGTTAAGAACTGACATTGTGGGGAAAGATTGGTCCTTTCAATTCTTTTGCGCGCATCAATGTGAACGACGCCTTAACTTTCCGGTGCTTCCCTTAGAGGAAGGAGCCAGAGAGATGTAACTTCGCCTTCAAAATATCTTACAAACACATCCAAGAGCTCCGGCAATTATTGCTGAATAAAATGTGTTTTCCCTTCACTTCCACAAACGGTGAAGATCTCAGAAGGGAAACCGTATTCCCGCAAACTTTTCGCTAACAAGGATTCTTTCCTTGTCATCTTGATCTGAGGCTTTCTTTCGGTTCTCCCCCCCCAACCCCCCCCCCCTTTTTTTCTTTTACCAAGAAATTAAAGCAACCAACCAGGCATGTAAACAGTCTTAGGAGCTCATTAGAATGAAACTGCTTTCCCTGGCAATGGCGGCTCTCAATTTGGCTTTAATTGGCGGCGGCCTGCCGAAAGAGCTGCTCTCAAAAGCAGCCCCGGCTTTTTACGGAGAAAGCACGGTTCCCTTTCTCGGCTGACGCGATCCAGAGTCAGGCTGCTTGGAGCTGGGAATGTTGCTTTGAATCTCGTGACTTGTCAATAATATTTGTCTATGCCCTTTAGTGATTTATCATGCAATGGTTTTGTGGCTTTCAAAAAAGTCTCAAAAAAGTTTTAGTTAGAGATGACCACATCTCATCAACACAAAAGCTATGAAGAAGACCATAGATTTATACTCCGCCCTTCTCTCTGAATCAGAGTCTCAGAGTGGCTCACAATCTCCTTGACCTTCCTCCCCCACGACAGACACCTTGTGAGGTAGGTGGGGCCGAGAGAGCTCTAACAGAAGCTGCCTTTTCAAGGACAACCTCTGCCAGAGCTATGGCTGACCCAAGGCCATTCCAGCAGCAAGTGGAGGAGTGGGGTATCAAACCCGGTTCTCCCAGATAAGAGTCTGCCCACTTAACCACTACACCAGACTGGCTCTTGATGATATGAGGATGATATGGAGCTGTTTTCTGTTGCCCCAGAAGGTCGGACCAGAACCAACAGGCTGAAATTAAAGCAGAAGAGCTTGAACCACAGGTCCTGGAAGGGGAGAATGTCAGGACAGCAGTTTGTGTGCTCTTTGGAGAAGCCTGCCTTCCCTTGCCACAGCCCCCACTGTCCCCGGTGCCCCCTTTCCATGACCACGGCCACCAGCCCGCAACTGCAGCATTCCTGATGGGCAGAGACAAAGGCAAGCATGGCAGCAGGGGGAACGGGCGGCAGGGTGCATGCAGGGAGTTGTCAACTGCCACCCACCCCTGTGGTACTGGTGTGCCCTAGGCAGTCACCTACTTGGCTCACTGGAACGTGCTGGCCCTAGGTGGACTACAAAGAACATAAACAAATAAATAAACTGGGTTAAACCCCGGGTGGCCAATGGTAGCTCTCCAGATGTTTTTTTGTCTACAACTTCCATCAACTCCCATCAGCCAGCATGGCCAATGGCTGGGCCTGATGGGAGTTGTAGGCAAAAAGCATCTGGAGAGCTACCGTTGGCCACCCCTGAGTTAAACCAATTACCATATTTACCAAAAAGAATGCCAGATGATCATAAAATAGTGGAGTTGGATGGAAACTCCAAGGGCATCTCGTTCAACCCCCTGCATAATGCAGGAAATTCACAAGTACCTCCCCCTCACACACTCCCAGTGACCCCTGTTCCAAGCCCAGGGGATGGCAACAGAAAACTCTCCTGGATCCCTGGCTAATCTGGCCTAGAGGAAAACTGCTGCCTGACCCCAAAGTGGTGAGCAGCATTTCCCTGGACACGTAAGAAGGGGCCACAAGAAATAAGTACCAATGGAGCCCTTCCTGTCCTCCCTCTCATGATCTGTCTAAGTTCACAGAATCAGCATTGCTGTCAGCTGGCCATATAGCCTCTGTTTAAAAACTTTCCACCACCTCCTGAGGAAGCTTGTTCCACTGAGGAACTGCTCTGTCAGGAAGTTCTTCCTAATGTTTAGCCGAAAACACTTCTGATTAAATTTCAACCTGTTTGTTCTGGTCCAACCTTCTGGGGCAACGGAAAACAACTCCATATCATCCTCATATCATTGAGAGCCAGTTTGTGGACTCTTATCTAGGAAAACTGGGCTTGATTCCCCACTCCTCCATTTTCAGCTGCTGGAATGGCCTTGGGTTAGCCATAGCTCTCACAGGAGTTGTCCTTGAAAGGGCAGCTGCTGTAAGAGACTTTTCAGCCCCACCCACCTCACAGGGTGTCTGTTGTGGCGGGGAGAAGATATAGGAGATTGTAAACTGCTCTGAGTCTCTGATTCAGAGAGAAAAGCAGGGTATAAATCTGCATTCTTCTTCTTCTTCTCCTTCTTCTCAGTTCTTCAAGCACTTGAAGATGGTTCTCATATCACCCCTCAATCATCTCCCTTCCAGGCTAACCATACCCAGCTCTTTCAACCTTTCTTCACCATCCTCTTTTTAGGTACAAAAGATTTGTTATTACCGTACATAACTGTCCAGTGTGCAATTCTAGATAAGTACCCTCTTTTTTCTTGAAAGCATATGTGGGGAAAACCTCTACTGCTTCTTTAAGGCAAATGCGGCAGTCAGCTTGGATTTTGATGTCACCATTTCCGCTCCAAGAAGACACAAGAACATTAAGAATATTAAAACATTTAAATTATTTTACGTAAAGGATGGAAGAAAAATGAGATGGTGCTATCATTAACAACAAAAAGAAGTATTCAAATGTATCCAGGAGGCCTGTAAGAATCAGGCTAACCTCAAAACTTGGGGAAATAAATTTTCCTATAAGGGGGAGCCACTGGGAAGACTCACCTGCATCTAAATGGTTTTTATTCATATGTTTTAACAAATTCTTCCTATCTCTCTTCAAAAGAGGTTTCATTTCCCCCCTAAGATGTCTACATTTATGGATGGGGCTGTTTGCTTAGCTTTCTCAGAGCCATACTTAGTATGCCCAGGAATTAAAACAGATTAAAACTTTACTGCATTCAGTGCTTCTGCTGAAAATTGTGTTATAGCCTGAGCTTATAAAATGGCAAAAAACTGCATAAATTAAATCACAGGAGCAAACCAAATAAATATAGCTGTCTAAACCAAATGGGAAGAGAAACAGAAAGAAAGTCAATAATGGAAAAGGAAATGAAAATTGAACTATACTCATTCAGATGAAGAAGGAGGAGAAGGGGGAGGAGGAGATGATTGGATTTATACCCTGCCCTTCACTCAGAGTCTCAGAGCAGTTTACAACCTCCTTTCCCTTCCCCTCCCCGCAACAGACAACTTGTGAGGTTGGTGGGGCTGAGAGAGCTCTGAGAGAACTACACTTGAGAGAACAGCTCTGAGAGAGTTATGACTGACCCAAAGTCACTCCAGCAGCTGCATATGAAGGAGTGGGGAATCAAACCCGGTACCCACACATGTAATTCTTTGTAAAACCTCAGTGTAAATATTTAAAAAAGAAAAAGGCTGTTGTACAGAGGAGCTTATCTCCAGAGTTTCTTGCTTTCGTTCTGAGTTTTTGTGGTGTTGCAAGGATGTACAGTGCAACCAATCCTCAAATTAGAAAAATGTAACTCTGAGAGCCCCGTGGCACAGAGTGGTAAAGCTGCAGTACTGCAGTCAGAACCCTCTGCTCACGACCTGAGTTCGATCCCAGCAAAAGCTGGTTCAGGTAGCCAGCTCGAGGCTGACTCAGCCTTCCATCCTTCCGAGGTCAGTAAAATGAGTACCCAGCTTGCTGGGGGGGAAGTGTAGATGACTGGGGAATGCAATGGCAAACCACCCCATAAAAAGTCTGCCATGAAAACATTGTGAAAGCAATGTCAACGCAGAGTCGAAAAGACTGGTGCTTGCACAGGGGACTACCTTTACCTTTTTAACTCTGGGTAAGACTGCATTGCTAGTCTCACTCAGAGTACAATTTCAAGATTCACTGAAGGCTGAAGAACTGGTAGCAGGTTAGGTGGGGGCTACTAGTTGGGTAGTTTAATTTGGTAACATACTCATTTTGCGCAGGTTGTAAGATAACATGAACACATAAAGCCAGGGGTGGAATTCTAGCAGGAGGTCATTTGCATATTAGGCCACACTCCCCTGATGTAGCCAATCCTCCAAGAGCTTACAAAAAAGAACCTTGTAAGCTCTTGGAGGATTGGCTACATCAGGGGTGTGTGGCCTAATATGCAAATGACCTCCTGCTAGAATTCCACCCCTGAAAAAAGCTGCCTTCTACCCAATCCAGCCATGGCTCTATCATGGCCAGTGTTGCTTACTCTGATGAGCAGCGACTCTCCATGGTCTCAGGTGGAGGTCTTTCACATGATCCACCACCTAATCCTTTTAATGGGAGATAGTGAGGAATGAACCCTTGACTTCTGGTTAGGTGGCATCCGGCTCTGGTTGCTTAATGCCAGGCTCTGTGTCCTCTTTATTTTATTTTGTTTTATAAACCTTGTTTCGTAACCGTGGTAAGCCTCTCTAAGCTTCTCTAAAAGCGATGTGGAGAAGTTCCAAATATAATGAGGAGAACTGAGGTCTACTGTGAGTTGAGAGCTGTTTTGAAAACAATTTCCCATTCGCTGCCTTCAGCGATGGTGCCGGAGGGTACAGGGACAACACCTGGAGAAAACAAGGTTGAAAACACTGGATCTTACTACCTTTAAGCAGGTACTTCACCATTAAACCATGGCTCCTCCACATACGCTGACAGTGGTGTGGACCTTAACCATCCAAGGAGGCAGTTTTTCCATACTGCAAAGTTTCCTCACGGGGTGAATGTTCAAGTGCAGCATAAGAGACAAAGTGGGGGAAGAGGGGTTCTGATGGGGCGGGTAGGCAAGCTGGGAAATAAACTGCTGTTCTCGAGAAAATGTAAATGCCCTTAAATCTGTGCAATGGGAAGTTGGATCCAGTCCAGTAACAGCAGGGTTTGGAAGAGAAAAATAGCAGAAGAATAGAAGAATATCATATAAGGAATGAAAATACCAAATGGGAAATATATATATATATATGGCCGAGGACCTGCCTACCTCAGGGACCATCTCTCCCCACATGTTCCCCAGCGAGTACTCAGCAAGTACGCAGATTCAGAACACAAAAACCTACTATCGATCTCTGGGCTGAGGGAGGCAAGACTAAAATCCACCAGGGAGAGAGCCTTCTCGATTGCTGCCCCCTATTGGTGGAAGCAACTGCTAGAGGAGGCTAGAGCCTTACGGGATCTCGCCCTGTTCTGCAAGGCCTGTAAGACAACATTATTCTGGCTAGCCTTTGACTGAATTCCTGACATAGTAATAAAAGGATACCTAAGAGCACTGAATGCCATTGGAGATTAACAATATTAGCACCAAACTGTTTATAACTGTTTTTTAACTGTTATATTACTGAATGTTGTGCTACATTAAATGTATAATTAAT
The DNA here is from genome assembly GCF_032191835.1 of Heteronotia binoei. Lineage (NCBI taxonomy): Eukaryota > Metazoa > Chordata > Lepidosauria > Squamata > Gekkonidae > Heteronotia > Heteronotia binoei. Next base: position 19,418,726 of record NC_083231.1, on the reverse strand, counting down.
GTTTTATTGAGATTTTATTCTCTGTGAGCCGCCCTGAGCCTGCTTTGGTGGGGAGGGCGAGATATAAATCTAACAAATCAAATAATTTACACCAAGCAATCGGGGATCATGTATTTCTCATTATGCCATCCCAGTGCTAAGTAATCAATCTAATTTGGTGGTTTACTAATAGAACTGAGGTATTATAGGATAAGGATAATGCTTGCTATGTTAGTGATGTGACCCCAGCTAATCAGGGATCACAAACAATTGTGGATTTCAAAACCAACACTTTTGGACCTAGTTTGGAATGATCCCTGAGCAATTGCTACAAGAGAGGTTGGACACATATAGGTAGGTCCTGTTGATGATTTTTGTGGTCCAGCCATCTTCACTGTTTCCTAGTATTATTTCACTGAAGGTGCGTGAGATGTGGCCAATGAATGTGACATTCTTCAGCTATGAATTCAAGCAATTTCTCACGTTGTTTGACACAATCCTAAACCAGCAGAATTTCAGAACATCATCTGAAGGCAAGACAAAGATGAAAGAGAAGATACAGATCTCTTAGTTATTCAGATGAATCGGCAAGCTCGACTTGAAGCATTCATCATGGTTGAATATCACCAAATGCCTCTGGCTTTGAGGGGTGGTTTTCCCTTCCATTTCCTCAATCAGCCATAGCTGCATAGCAGCAGAGAAGGAGGAGGAGGAGAAGACATTGAATTTATATCCTTCCCTCACTCCGAATCTCAGAGTCTAAGAGCAGCTCACAATCTCCTGTGAGGTGGGTGGGGCTGAGAGGGCTCTCACAGCAGCTGCCCTTTCAAGGACAACCTCTGCCAGAGCTATGACTGACCAAAGGCCATTCCAGCAGGTGCAAGTGGAAGAGTGGGGAATCAAACCCTGTTCTCCAAGATAAGAGTCTGTGCTCTTAACCACTACAGCTATTGATTCAAATAGTTTATTACAGTCCATCAGCAGAACGCAAGGGGTAACCGAAAAAAACATAGATACTAAAAAACAAGAAAATATAAAATCTATTCATTAACACAAACCAGCAAATGCAAACTGTTCAGGTTTATAGTATTAATACTAATAACAGTAACTACTAAACTCAGGTGAATAAAAATAAAAATATACACCACTCCAGCTAAAATATGATAAATTCTTTAACTTAAGGAAGGAGTCTTAAAGCAGCTTATGTTCTCTTCCTCCCACCCACAAAGGGCAGCTTTTGAGGTAGGTGGAGCTGAGAAAGTTCTGTGGCTAACCCAAGATCACCTAGAAGGTCTCATGTGGAGGAGTGGGAATCCAACCCCCTTTTCCAGATTAGAGTCTGCCACTCTTAGGCACTACATCACCCAGCTCTCAGTGTATATTATCCAGGTCACTATTTCAAGATCATCAGCAGTAACTAATCCTAGTTAAAATTATACATATATGCTCATTCAGTAGTGTCTGCTTCAGCTATGAATTAATTTCTTAGCTGCACTTGTAGGCATTGAGAACAAAAAAAAAATCAATATACATTTAATCCAATTTTCAAATTTAGATAAAGAAAACACCAGTCTGTTAAAAAAAAAATCAAAGGATATCCTTGAGATGAAGTCCAGTGAGATTACCTGCGGTCTCTAATTAAGCCCAATTGAATAGCTTTGGCTGTCCTTTATTGGAATGAAAAGCCAGCCAAATGTGAGCTCGCATCTTTAAGGACTGTCTAAAAAGATTCTATGAGGGAAAAAAAAGAGCGCCTCGCAATTATTCCAGTCAATTAAATGGCAAGAATCAAACACACTGCCGCACTATGTGCTAATGGATTCTATGTACTGTAGCCATCATCAGATTTCTCCTTTAATCCTGAATCCAATGCACCGCTCTTCACAGCAGCTAAGCATGTCACAACTGTAAGGTCACCGTGTTAATTGGCTATCGAGTACTTAAAGTAGGTAATTCTGTCTTACAAATTATCTGATATACAAATGTAAAATCCTTCGGTCAAGGTTATGGAAGAAATGAGTCCCTTCCCAAGCCAAGAAATGATTTTTTTTTCTGAGCTCACACCATTGAGGCAGGACAGGTTGTGTTATTGTTGTTGATTTAATTATACAGATGAATGCTGATTCACACATTTAGAGTATTGAGGGCACACAGTCATTCCATGGAGATAGATCAAGCTGGGAAGCTGTGCTAGTCCGTTTATAGCAGTAGAAAAGAGTCACTGGACCCTTAAAATTTGCTTTTTTTTTTAAAGAAGAAGAAGATATTGGATTTATATCCCGCCCTCCACTCCGAATCTCAAAGTCTCAGAGCAGCTCACAATCTTCTTTATCTTCCTCCCCTACAGCAAACACTCTGTGAGGTGGGTGGGGCTGAGAGAGCTCTCCCAGAAGTTGCCTTTTCAAGGACAGCCTCTGTGAGAGCTAAGGCTGACCCAAGGCCATTCCAGCAGCTCCAAGTGGAGGAGTGGGGAATCAAACCCGGTTCTCCCAGATAAGAGTCCGTGCACTTAACCACTACACCAAACTGACTAAAAAAAAAAAAAGACCCTTAAACTCTGGGTTTTTTTAAAAAAAATGTGGTTTGTTTTGTCATTTCCTTGGGACACAATGATTTGTATTTAAAAAACAGTATTCTTCTAAACCAGAAATATAAAATAAGAAGTTTGGGGTATGGGCCAAGATCCTCATAGTGTGGGCTACCCAGGATAGACCGAGGCCGTCAGCTCTCGGAAGATAAGCAGGGCCAGGCCTGGCTAGTATTTGGATGAAAACTGCAGATTTATACCCCGCCCTTCTCTCTGAATCCGAGATTCAGAGCGGCTTACAATCTCCTATATCTTCTCCCCCCACAACAGATAACTCCTACAAGAGCTATGGCTGACCCAAGGCCATTCCAGCAGCTGCAAGTGGAGGAGTGGGGAATCAAATCCGGTTCGCCCAAATAAGAGTCTGCACACTTAACCGCTACATCAAACTGGATGGATGTGATTGTCATTCCCTGTCTCTGTGTAGCAACCCTGGACTTCTCGGGTCATGGTCTCCCATCCAAATACTAAGCAGAGCCAGCCCCACTTAGCTTCCAAGATTTGATGAGATCAGGCTAGCCTGGGCCATCCGGGTCACCCTTCTTCCCGCAATAGCTAGAAGGCTTGTACATTTTTATTGTTCCGGGGGAGGGGGACAGATATGGGCTGTTGTACACCAGTTATTCACCCTTGTTATAATGGATGGCTTGCATTGTTTTTCTGTCTGCATCTAGCATGGTGCTAGATAAGGTCATTGAGATCACTCAATAGCACCTTCCATTGATTCCGTGGCAAATGTCTACATAATGCAGCATGTCAATATGTCTGAGATCGTCTCGGAGCTCGCAAAACCGTTTTGACTTCCAAGGAACCCCAAATGTTGCATAATTGAAATTCTTGATCTAAATGTTAGCCATTATGTATACTCGGAGGGATGCTGCAGGAAGGGGCAGGAAGCATAAAGAAGTTGCCTTATACGGAGGCCAAAGCGTCACTCCATGGTTGTCTGGTATTTATGTCCCCAGTGGTTCTTCATTGTTTCAGACAAGAGGTTCACACCCTCTTTGCTTCTGCCAAGCTTTTTGGTTAGAGTTTCTTCATACTGGACTTGTCACCTTCTACATTGACTGGCATGTGCTCTACCACTGATCCATGGGGCCGTTGGCTTAAGGCAACGTGGTATCTTTAGAGCATGCAGGATTTGTCTCTAGACAGCTCACTAGGTTCTGCCTTTAGGATGGATAATGTTATAAATAGTTTTGTTTTAAAAGAAGGAGAGGATCCTTTCATGCGCGGGGGGGGGGGTGGGCATTGCTGTCGTTATTATTGTTAACAATTAATTGCTGCAGTTCGTTATCATGGTGAATAGTTCTAGTTAATAGTTGTTATTGTCAATAGTCAATTAATTGCTGTAGTTGTTAGGAACGTAGGAAATACTTTTAAAGCATTGTTTCCCCTTTTGCAATTCAACTTGTAGCATATTTAAGAGAGGACCTTTAACCTTTCTTAAACCATGCTTTCCCAAATTCCTCGGCTTTTTTCTGAAGGGATACCTCGACTTTCCACAAGCAAACTGGACCTCCTGTTTTCAAAAGCAGTGGTTATGGTGCTGCATTACAGTTTGGGAGACTCTCAGCTTCAAATTCACACTCAACCACTGCAAGTCTGGGCAGGCTGAGATCAGCCATTGTCTTTCACTCCAGTCTACTTCATGTGGTAATCATGAGGTTCAGCAGAACACCATAAATCACTGTGACTTTAAAAGGTTAGAGAGCCGGCAGAGTATTTTTGGTTAAATTGCTGAGCTTTTCTCTAGGAAATTTCCACTTCCAAACATCCATGTCCTCGTCAGGTTGACTTCAGCATATACAACATAAAAGGCTGATGTTAAAGGCAGATCAACAGAGGCCAGAGTGTTGGGCTAGCATCTGGGAGACTCACTTGTTGGGTCATCTTAGAAATTGTTGGGCCACCTTAGACCAGTCTCTCTCTCTCTCTCTCTCTCTCTCTCAACCTAGCTCACTTCACTGGATTGTTGTTGAGAGGATAAAATGGCGGAGGGAAGAATGGTGTTCTTTGGGTCCTCATTGGAGTATGAGCAGGGCATAAAAATAAACCATTGGAGAACACAAAAAATCCTCACCATCACTGTTACTTTTGTTTTATTTAGGTGGGCCAGGATAAAATAAGTCGACTTCCTGGAAGTCAAACAAATGAATGGTAGCAGACATGCCTTCTACTTTTCCATTTCTTCCTTGCAGAAAATACAGTATCTGGATACATCTCTTGAGCAGCATTTTATTGAACAGGATATACAACTGTATAACTACTATGCGTCTTATTTTCAGCGATGACTGGAGGTGGAGAGATTTCTGCCGTTTACAGCTTTATCTCCTACTAACCACATTCTTGCATAGAATTCAGCAACACGTATTCCCTGACTATGGAAACTCAGCTAGTTTGTTTTCATTATGCTGACTGCACAGATTATGACTTTTCCCCCTCTACAAGACAGAGCAAAAATTGAGACAACTCTGTTCAGTAACTTCACCATTTATATACATTTTTTGTTTGATTTTTCTATATGCCAGAGAATTGCAGTAATCCGCACTCCCTGGTGACTTGCTCAAATGGATGTTTGAACATATTGATTACATAGTTAGGCTGAAGGATCTTAATCACTAATCAAAGGAAATTTCTGATCTGCCATATCAGCATGTGGTGTGTGTGTGTAAAGGGCCATCATGTCACAGCCATAGATGATGGTAGTCTCATTGCTCACTTGTTAATGGAGTCTCAGTCCTCTATGTGGCTGTGCCGCATAGAGGACAAAACCAATTTAATCAGGATTAATATTGGAGATCTATTTCTGCATACAGAAAAATCAGCTTTCTTATTGATCAGACAAAGATTGGTGGATATTGAATTGCAGGTTCTCGAAAGCCTTTGGGTGTTCACTTTTGGGTTTGGGGTTTTAACCCCCTAGGTATAGGGCTGAATTTCACCTTTGGGTTTGGGGTTTTAACCCCCTGGGTATAGGGCTGAATTTCTCACCTGCCTAACGGCCCCTTGGCAACACAGAGTCTATCTGCTAGCTAGGTTAAATGTGTTACCATCTGTAATACTTCTTGGAAGATTCCATAAAACACCCTCTGCTAACAGACTGTGCACATGTGCATGTCCAGAGATAGAAACCTTACAACATGTGTTCCTAAACTGTACTTTAACTCTGAACTGTGCTCCATACTCATTGGCCCCCTGTTTGAGTGAGCAAACAGTGAAGCCTGACAAATATAAAATTGTCTTCCTGTTGTCAACTTGGAACCAATTGGTAATTGAAACTGTTGCAGATTTTTTTATATTTAGCATCTAGGGAGCGCTTAATGTATTTGCAAATTGCCATTTGATGGATGGATCGATTCCTTGTTATGTTCGATATCATGCCAATAAAAGTTATTGAATTGAATTGAATGTCACAGCCAATTTATGGTGATCCCAGCATGGGGGGCTTTCAAGACAAGTGAGAAGCAGAAATGGTTTGCCATTGACTTCCTCTACAGAGTCTTCCTTGGTGATCCCCTTTCCAAGCACCAACCGTGTTTAGCTTCCCCTAGCAAAGAGCTTTCAAGGCGAGGTGGTTGGCCATTGCCTTCTTCTGCAGAGTCTTTCTTGGTGGTCTCGCCTGCCAAGTACCAACCCTGCTTAGCTTCCCTTAGTGAGGGGCTTGCAAAGGCAAATGCGAATCAGAGGTAGTTGACCCATCGCCTTCCTCTGAAGAGTCTTCCTTGTTGTGTCTCCCTTCCAGGTACTGACCCTGCTTGGCTTCTGAGATCTCACAAGATCAGGCTATACCACAATGCCTTCCCCTCCTGCACATGGCTTAAGGTCAACTAATACCTCCCAACCCCAGTGATTCATGTACAAGAGACAGATGGTGATATGGACCTAGCTTGCAGAGCTGTGATTAGAACAGCAACAATATAATTCTTGTGGGCTGCTAACAGACGGCCGCTTTGGTGGCTGGCAGCCCCACCAAATACAGCTGGCCGGAAAACAAGCGCCCCGGAGCTTCCGAATGGCGCTCGAGGAATATGGCGGGCCTTGGGCAGCCGGGGAGCATCTAGAATGCTCACGCGTCCAGCTCATGGCTCCCCTGGGCGGTCTTCAGGCTATCTCCGGCCTTCCAGACGGCCCGGGGAGTCATGTCAGAGCCGCCCTAGCAAAAGGATACCACTTTTGCAGGTGGTCCCCTTTTTGAGCCGGGTGGATAATCTTCCAGGACAGAGTGAGTACGGGATCTGGACACGACGGACAGCAGATAGCTTATGAGCTTCTTATTTATAGGTGGTCAGGCATCTTTTTGCAGCACATCTCACACCTCTGAGGGCAAATGGGGGGCACATTCTGGATTTTAGATAGAAGAAGAAGATATTGGATTTATATCCCCACCCCTCCACTCCGAAGAGTCTCAGAGTGGCTCACAATCTCCTTTACCTTCCTCCCCCACAACAGACACCCTGTGAGGTGGGTGGGGCTGGAGAGGCTCTCACACCAGCTGCCCTTTCAAGGACAACCTCTGCCAAAGCTATGGCTGAACCAAGGCCATGCTAGCAGGTGCAAGTGGAGGAGTGGGGAATCAAACCCAGTTCTCCCAGATAAGAGTCTGCACATTTAACCACTACACCAAACTTGCTCTCTCCACACCAAAACTGGCTCTCCCCATAGGCCCCTTCTCCCCATGTGTAAGTGAAGGAGAGCTGATCTATGAACCTCACACTGTGATTAATATCATATCCTAGAGTTTCTTCCCCACTTGCCCTTCAACTAATGCCGCGCAGCTGCTTTTGCTCCGAACAGGGAGAGAAAAGTAGAGTACAGAATGTCTAAAAAGATAAATTAAAAAATGCTTCTGACTCCAAGCAGATTGTGACAGTCAGTTTGGTGTAGTGGTCAAGAGTGACAGACTCTAATCTGGAGAACTGGGTTTGATTCCCCACTCCTCCACTTGCACCTGCTGGGTGACCTTGGGTCAGTCACAGCTCTCCCAGAGCTCTCTCTCATCCCCACCTACCCTCACAGGGGTGTCTGTTGCGGGGATAGGAAGGGGAAAAGATTGTAAACCACTCTGAGTGAAGGCTACTAATCCAATCTCCTCCTTTTCTTCTTCTAGCCAGTTTGGTGTAGTGTTAAGTGTGTGGACTCTTATCTGGGAGAACCGGGTTTAATTCCCCACTCCTCCACTTGCAGCTGCTGGAATGGTCTTGGGTCAGCCATAGCTCTGGCAGAGATTGTCCTTAAAAGAGCAGCTGCTATGAGAGTCCTCTCAGCCCCACCCACTTCACAGGGTGTCTGTTGTGGGGGAGAAGATAAAGGAGATGGTGAGCCACTCTGATACTCTGAAATTTGGAGTGGAGGGGTGGGATATAAATCTAATATCTTCCTCCTCCTCCTCCTGCCCCAGAATGACTGCTTAGGGTGTTAATACATGCCTCCAACTGTTTTATGGAAAATGCAATACTTATCCTTGAAAAACAAATATTCTAAAATAGCTAACTCTTCAGCAGTTTGGGGGTATGGTTGACTGACTCTAAGAGAAAAAAAAAAAAGAAAATGGGGCATTGTGAGCAAGAAAAGTTCAATTTTCAAGTGCTTTATTTGGGAGGATCTCATAATCACGTCCCAAGAATAAAACCGCTCTTGTTGTTTATTGCGTAACTTGGTTCCCAAATTGCGGTGCTTAAAGCTCCTTAAGAACAGCGGTGTCTTATAGCGACGTCCCAACAGCACGTTCACCCCCACAAAGTAAATCCTGCAGAGTCCCTTGGCGCTTATTCCCAAGTCAGCCGGCAGGGTCCTAAACGTGAAACCATTTGAATGGCCACCGAAGCGTATTTAAACTTCTCCGGATTGCATTCTGGAGTTTTAATTACTCTCTCTTTCCTTGCTCATGTAATGAACGGCTGCTGTGCTTTTCTTTTCTTTTTTTTAATTCAATGGTTTTGCCTTAGTTAGAAATACAAAACAGATATATGCCCGTCTTTAAATATAATTACAGTGACTACAATGCAGAGGAGAACAATGAATGGAGATAAAGGGCCACTGTGCAATGATTAACCGGTTTTGGGATGCTTTGTTCTTGACTGGTCGTGTTCATGTTGTTAGGAAGAAGCCCATCTAATCTATCTCCTCGGTGGTCCCAAGACGGCAGCTAGCTGCTTTATGACCACGCCGGAGCCTTAATAGAGCCTTTAAAAATGTCACATGTTTGTACACACCTCTGAGGCAGGCTTGCTTTTTTTTATTTTTTATTCCAGAGCACCGCCACATAAAAAAACCAAAAAACAATTTGTCAAATGATTCAGATAAAACCTTAGCGGTCACCCGTGTTCCTTGAAGAGAGCCAGCTTGGTGTAGTGGTTAAGTGTGCGGACTCTTATCTGGGAGAACCGGGTTTGATTCCCCACTCCTCCACTTGCACCTGCTGGAATGGCCTTGGGTCAGCCATAGCTCTGGCAGAGGTTGTCCTTGAAAGGGCAGCTGCTGTGAGAACCCTCTCCAGCCCCACCCACCTCACAGGGTGTCTGTTGTGGGGGAGGAAGGTAAAGAAGATTGTGAGCCGCTCTGAGACTCTTCCGAGTGGAGGGCGGGATATAAATCCAATTTCTTTTTCTTCTTCTTCTTGACATACCTGAAGAGGCAGAATGTAGGATTTCAAGCACAGCCAATCAAAGGCAGCTCATCAGCCATTTTGCTTCCCCACAGTGTTTAGGATTGCCAATTCCCAGGCGGGGGCAGGGGATCCCCCAGTTTAGAAGCCCTCCCCGCTTCAGGGTCATCAGAAAGCAGGGGGAGGGAAGGAAAATGTCTGCTGGGCACTCAATTATTCCCTATGGAGACTGATTCCCATAAGGTAAAATGGAGAATGGATCTGTGGTTATCTGGGGCTCTGGGGAGGCTGGGTTTTTTTGGGGCGGAGGAGGGTAAAGGCACCAAATTTTCATCTGGTGCCTCTCTTCATAGTGACCACAAAGTTTCAAAAAGATTGAACCAGGGGGTCCAAGTATATGAGCCCCCAAAAGAAGGTGCCCCTATCCTTCATTATTTCCAACGGAGGGAAGGCATTTAAAAGGTGTGTGGTTCCTTTAAATGCGATAGCCAGAACTCCCTTTGGAGTTCAATCATGTTTGTCACAACCTTGTTCCTGGATCCACCCCCAGTGTCTCCCAGCTCCGCCCCCAAAGTCCCCAGATATTTCTTGAATTAGACTTGGCGACCCTATTACTGCTGGAGACGGAAAACAACCCACCTCCAGGTGGTATATGACCAATGGATTATTGAGACAAAATCACTACGGATTCGGTAGAATGTGATTCAACAACTTTATTAAGCTAAATAAACTTTATAACAAATACTCAATTAGGTACTGAAGCGAAGACCCTAGAAGTCACAAGTCTCAAAATGGCAAAGACGTGGGCGCTTTTCGTTCCCAATGAGGAATCTCCTTCAATCAAAACCCATAATGACAAGAGTCCTGTTATATATGTGATTGGTAATGTGTCTATTATTTGGAGTTCTTGCCTGGCTCATTGGAACCTGTAGGACCAAGCTTGGGGACTCGGGAAAAACGGGCAGTAGGATCCAAATCCCTGCTGCCCTGCTCCAATCCCGGGCCCCCTGCTGGTCTGAATGGTCCAATAGGATGCTAGCGCGGGAAACTGGAATGTATATTTAGTTGGCCCTGTTGGCCCAGTAGTTAGTCTTGGAGTGCAGCCCTATATCATGCTGTACTAATAAAAGAGCTATGTTCACTACCACCTCGCCTCATCATTGCATGGAACCCACTATATTATAAGTCCCACGAAGAGATGAAGACACACAACGGGAAATTCTTTCAACGGGTGCTCTGCATAAATGTGGAATCCTACATGACAGGCAGTCAACTGGATAACACCTATTTCTTCAGGCAAGGATAATCTAATTTTCACGAATATTCCATATGCCATAAATTCAGTTTAAAAAAAAAAAAGTCCAAAAGGGACGCAAGGGCTGGTTACAGATGGGTGGTTTAAGCCATCCCAGGGACAGCAGGCAAGGAGATCTAAAAGGCACATCCAAATGTGCTGTCCTTAACCTGTGCTCACCCCATCCTGGCCCAACAGGAAGCCACTTCGGAAAGGTACTACTTTCAAAGCAGCACCTAGGGTTGCCAATCCCCAGGTGGGGCAGGAAATAGGTAAATACCTCCACAAAAAAACAGCCTCAAAACTATTTAACAAATAGTAGGGAGGGGTCTCTGAGCTGTCCCAGAAATTAAGTGCCACTAGGGTTGCCAAGTCCAATTCAAGAAATATCTGGGGACTTTGGGGGTGGAGCCAGGAGACGTTGGGGTGGAGCCAGGAGCCAGGGTGTGACAAGCATAATTGAGCACCACAGGGAGTTCTGGCCATCACATTAAAAGGGACCACATACCTTATAAATGCCTTCCTTCCATAGGAAATAATGAAGGATAGGGACACCTTCTTTTGGGCTCTTTTTGAAACTTGGAGGGTAGTTCGAGGAGAGGCACTGGATGCTATACAGAAAATTTGGTGCATCTACCTCAAAACACAGCCCCCCCCCCCACCCAGAGCCCCATATACCTGCGAATCAATTCTCCATTATTTTCTATGGAATAAGTCTCCATGGGGAATAATAGAATTGCCAGTAGACATTTCTCTCCCCTCCCCCTGCTTTCTGATGACCCTGAAGCAGGGGGAGGGCCTCCAGGAATTTGTACTTTACTTGCAAAGGATAAAGATTTGGTATTCTAATGATTCTGTTGATCAATTCTATTGTTAATATGGAATGGTTTTTGTTTTATTTTTATTATTATTAATGATGCAAAATTCTATGTGAATGTTAATTTAAAAATTAAGTGTAAAAAAAAGATGACCCCCCCCCCTCCTAAAATTAAAATGAACATTTAGAGTGGCTGGGATCCCATATGTTGGGTCCTCTCTGTCTGAGTCCACATTTTAACCCTGGCACCACAGGAAACTGTCCGGCTATCTGCCAGCATCTGTAAGTATGCAAATGCACAGATTCCCAAAGGTAGGGACTTCAGCATCGTTTCACTTCATTTTGTAGCTGTCTGTACATTATTTGGCTGGTCTCTGTGCAATAATGTGTGTGTGTGCTAAATTTTACACGTTGCCAGGGCCTTTTTGTTTTAAGCAGGAATGCACAGGAACACAGTTGATGGTAGAGGGTGTGGCCTAATAGGCAAATGAGTTCCTGCTGGGCTTTTCCCAGAAAAAGCCCTGCGTGAAACAACGGTGACATCAGCTGGTGTGGCCCTAAAATGCAAATGAGTTCCTGCCAGGCATTTTCTACAAAAAGCCCAGTGTGGAACAATTGTGGCATCAGGGGTGTGTGGCCTAATATGCAAATGAGTTCCTGCTGGGCTTTTTCTACAAAAAAGTCTGCGAGTTGCTTATAGTTATTCAACATCCATAAACCGGTCAGCCCAGACTGAACTTTGTGAAGCCAATCTACAGACTGCTTCCACAATCTGTAAACCTTTGATTGAGGCCCCGTTGCAAATATAGACTATATTTTATTACTAGAGTTGCCACCTAAGGGCTCATAAGTACCCTGAAGATTTTGGGACAGAGCCTGGGAAGAGTGGGTTTTGGGGAGGGGAGGGACCTCAGTAGGGTATAATGCCCTAGTGTCCACTCGCCAAAGCAGCTGTTTCCCCCAGGGGGAAAGAAGGAAGGAAGGAAGGAAGGAAGGAAGGAAGGAAGGAAGGAAGGAAGGAAGGAAGGAAGGAAGGAAGGAAGGAAGAAAGAAAGAAAGAAAGAAAGAAAGAAAGAAAGAAAGAAAGAAAGAAAGAAAGAAAGAAAGAGAAGAAGATGATGATGATATTAGATTTATATCCCACCCTTCACTCTGAATCTTGGAGTGGCTCACAATCTCCTTTATCTTCTTCCCGCACAGCAGACATCTTATGAGGTGGGTGGGGCTGAGAGAGCTCTCACAGAAGCTGCTTTACAAGGGCAGCTCTGCAAGAGCTAAGGCTGGCCCAAGGCCATTCCATCAGCTGCAAGTGGAGGAGTGGGGAATCAAACCCTGTTCTCCCAGATAAGAGTCCGTACACTTAACCACTGCATCAAACGGGCTCTCTCCCACACAATCATCCAGGAAGACAACCTGCAATTATATCACATGTCAGGAAATCAAAAGTACACCTCTGAATAGTCAATTTCCCCTCCTCTTCTAAAAAAAATCATCTATTGAATATACAGGGAGCAGCCTTATACTAAATCACACCACTGGTCCATCAAAGTCAGTGTTGTCTACTCAGACTGGCAGCAGCTCTCCCGGGTCTCAGGTGGGGTTCTTTCATATCACTTACTGCCTGGTCCCTTAACTAGATTTGCCAGGGATTGAACCTGGGACCTTCTGCATGCCCAACAGATGCTCTACCACTGAGCCACACACCCTCCCCAGTAACCCAGAAGATTTTGTATTCCACAACCATGGCTGAAGCAAGACGGAAAAGGTCACACTACTGAAATGTGTGACCAAACTTAGAAATACAGTCTCATGGGAGCACGTGTAGAACAGAATAATTCTTGATAACCCACTGTGGAAGTAGATAATTCATGAGTTTCTAGTGGGGGATGGCAGGTTAAAAGGGAAAGACTAACTTTAAAGTTGCAACTTTAGCCTGAGCCAGTTTGGTGTAGGTGAGCCAGTTTGGTGTAGTGGTTAAGTGGGAGGACTCTTACCTGGGAGAACCAGATTTGATTCTCCACTCCTCCACTTGCAGCTGCTGGAATGGCCTTGGGTGTCAAGCATGCTATTTCTGATTATTGGACTACTATGTCTTGATTCTTCACCCTTCCCCCCTCTCCTCCATTTCTCTCCCTTTGAAAGTAGTTGCTTCTCTCTCCCCCCCCCCTTACCTAGCAACTCTCAATGATTGAGAATACGCAAGTAACCTTGCAATTGTAAAGTGAAATGCCTCTCCCTCAGGTTCCCATCCACAAGCCTTATCAGCAATCTGGGAATGTGTGAGAACCAGGAGATGTTACTATTCTGTAGTGACCAAATGGATAGTTGATAGTACCCTTTGAACCCTCAATGCAATTTGCGTTCTTATGTTATGCTTTTGAAGTTATCTACAACTCTGCCTTTGAAGTAGCCTTTAAGACTCTATGCTATGTGAAACTCTGTATCACTTCCAAGGTTTCATTCCTTGGAGCAAGTAGGAATATCAATAAAACAAGTCTTTGATTCAAATAACAAAAGCTTGATTATTTCGAAATACCGATGCTTGACATTGGGTTAGCCTTAGCTCTCATAGGAGTTGTCCTTGAAAGGGCAGCTTCTGTGAGAGCCCTCTCAGCTCCACCTACCTCACTGGGTGTCAGTTGTGGTGGAGGAAAGGAAAGGAGATTGTAGACTGCTCTGAGACTCTGTCCTTGAAAGGGCAGCTTCTGGGAGAGCTCTCTGAGCCCCACCCACCTCACAGGGTATCTGTTGTGAGGGAAGGAGATTGTAAGCCACTCTGAGACTGATTCAGAGAGAAGGATGGGGTATAAATCTGTGGTCTTCTTCTTCTACTACTCCAGAAATGCTGAAGGAATGTTAGGATGAGAACAGTTTTATTGAGGCTACCAAAAACTCTAAAGGGAGAAGCATTTTTTCACTGCCATCAGAGATGGAAGCTGCAGAAACATTGCGGGTCAAGGGTTAAAAGGAAGACCAGAATCTGACACTTAACTTGCTTTTCAGCGCAGGTTGTCTGACACAACATGATTTTATTGGTCACACCGGTTGCGTACCAACAGCTTAGCAAGGCTTTTTTAAAAAAAGAAGCCTGCCAGTAGGGGAGTTCCTTCTTTTACTCCGGGGTGCCATTATGTGAGATGAAGACTCTTAAAGAGATGAAGATCTTAAGGAGATGAATGAAAATAACACAACAAATTATATTCAGCAGCGTTCTCTTAAAGTTCACACGGTGCGAAGCACTTTCCACCAGGCACAAACTGTGAAACGCATTCCAAAATAAAGATTTTAATTATTATGTTTGACATTTCTGAGTTGACAGCCATCTGGTAGGAAAAGTGATGACTGTTTCAGAGTGTTCCATAAGGAAGCTCTTTTCAAGTATCTCCCTGTTTGATTTTAAATGAGTATTCCTTTCATATGAGGGCTGGCACATTGAATAGAGTACAGTGTATTCTTCAGTTCTGAAGGTCAATGCTCCCTGAAAAAGTGAGCAGTGATTCACGAAAGCTCATACCCTACCATAACTTTGGTTCATCTTTAAGGTGCTACAGGACTCTTCCTTTTTTTCTAATTCTAACCAGAAGTTTTTATTCTAGATGTCAGGAACAGGCCCAGCATGTCTGTAAGGCAGCATTAGGTGGCTGCCTAGGGGTGCGGGCCTGGGAGAGGGTGCAAGCTTTGGCCTTCCCACCTGCCCTTGCTTCTGAGGTGCAAGAAATACACTGCAAAGCAGCATGTCCTGAACCTGTGAATCAGCCAGCCAACGTGGCTCCACCTCCCACTTCCAGCACAGATGGGATGTGGAGCCTCGCTGGGTGGGCCACTGCACTCATGCTCAGGTTCATGTGTGAGGGGTGGAGTGACGGTGGAGCCTTGCCTAGGGTGCTGGCTTTGTGCCCGCACCCTAGTGCTGCCACTGGTCAGGAAGCAGGATGAGTGAAAGATGTGAGAATTAGAGGGGGGGGGAGAGAGGGAGGAAAGGGTTAGGTAGGACCAGGGGTGGAATTCTAGCAGGAGCTCCTTTGCATATTAGGCCACACACTCCTGATGTAGCCAATCCTCCAAGAGCTTACAAAAAGAGCCTTGTAAGCTCTTGAAGGATCGGCAACATCTGGGGTGATGCAGGAGCTCAAAGGAGCTCCTGCTAGAATTCCACCCCTGGTTGGGACAGTGTCTTGCTCTCTTCCAACCCACCCATGATCCTTTGCTTCTTTGTAACATCAAGTACTGATGGTTTCCTGCCCATGAGGCTTATTCATGAAAAAAAAAAAACATAGGTTGTTGACTGAGCTGGATGGATCAGTAGATTGGCCCAAATATAAAACAATTTCAAACCGTCGCATCTCCCCTGACTTTGAGGCAGAGATGTTAATGAGTTGGATCCAACCAGCTTTCCCACTGGTTAAAAATAGGGAAGAGGTGATCCTTGGGATCTTCATGGAGAAAAAGTCATGAGAGATGGAGGTTGAAATAAAAAGAACTGGCCAAAATTGAGCAAAGAAAATCCCACTTACATTTTTCATCCCTCTTAGGGATTCTTCGAGGAATCAGGGCTATCCCTAGGCTGTCTGGCACCCTAGGCAAGGCTGACTTCTGGGACCCCACCCCCCCTCACACTGATAATGTCACCAAGTCACATGGGGAGCGCCCAATTTGGTGCCCCCAGAAGGCCAGCGCCCTAGGCAATGGCCTAGTTTGCCTAGTGGCAGGACCAGCCCTGTGAGAAATACACTATTCCAGTTGCAAGAGTCCGTGTCATACAGTGGACTTGTATGTGACCAATTTCACACTCACCTTATGCCGCTCTCACGTTCGTCTTCTCAGCGCGGCTTCCTTCCGATTTCCCACTATCTGCCCCGGGGCTGCAGCAAGGATCGGCATTTTTGCACAGCAAACAGAAACTGCTAAAAACCAGTTTCTGTTTGCTGCATGAAAATGCTGATCCTCGCTGCAGCCCCGGGTCAGATAGTGGGAAATCGGAAGGAAGCCACGCTGAGAAGCTGAATGTGAGAGCGGCGTAAGGTGAGTGCAGAATCAGTCTCTGTGTTTGTTTCACCAGTTTTGCATTGGGGTGTTCTGGAATTTTTTGGGAGAAGGTTTTCCATTACATTCAGTCTTGATTGCATATTTCAATGCATATTGCCGTTATGGAAGAGCTATAGAGGTGCATAATTGCAACACTTATAGGCATTTAAATTTCCATCATGTGCTCTAAGGAAGTTTATAGAAATATGCAATGAATTATTGGAAGAAACTTTAGGAAGCAAAGTTTTGAAACAAATACAGAACAGAATGAATGAATGACACTTTTTAAACTCTACTTTCAGAATAGACAGTGATTGCTTCACTCACCTTTGCCCTACAGAGAATCTGAATGCATATTAAAGTAAGAAATAAGATCAGACCCAATCATGTATATTCTTTAAATAGTTAATACAACTATGGCTGGCTAAACCTGTCAATTTGTGCTTCTTCTGGAGTTCTCTGATGTTAGAGGAGTCTAAATTCTTCCCCCATTAGCTTCTTTTCCTCTAAAAAAATCTGAATTTGGCTGCTATGCCACATTTTAGTCAACTGTTTTTACATTTGTTTTCCATTTGTTTTGTATCATCTTTAGAACATTTCTAAATGATTGTATTAATTAATTGTTAAATTAAAGATTGCAAATGACAACAAATTATTTAGAAAACGGCTCAGTGCAAAACTCAGTGAAAAGGGTTTTTTTTTTTCTCTTTTTTCCTTCTAAACCCAGCATTTCCAAACTAGGGATTTAAGATTAGGTAGCACTGCAGAGATTTAAAAAAAAAAAACATTTTTAAAGGACACAGACAAACATGACTAAAGATTTTTTTTAACAAAAAAAATTAAAACATGCTTAAAAATTAGCACTTGTTAATCTTAAAGGTCTTAAAGGCTTTTTGAGCTGTGCTGCTGGAGAAGAATCTTGAGAGCCCCTTGGACTGCAAGAAGATCCAATCAGTCACTCCTAAGGGAAATCAACCCAGCCTGTTCCCTGGAAGGTCAGATGCTGAAGCTGAAGCTCAAAGACTTTGGCCACCAAATGAGAAAGGAGCACTCACTGGAGAAGATCCTGATGCTGGGAAAGACAGAAGGCAAAAGAAGAAGAGGATGGCAAAAGATGAGGTGGCTGAACAGCATTACTGATGTAGCAAGCACTAATTTGAGCAGACTTCAGAGAATGGTGGAAGACAGGAGGGCCTGGTGTGACTTTGTCCATGGGGTCGCAAAGAGTTGAACTTGACTGTGCGACTGAACAACAACAAAATTTTAGAAGTGCTTTCTTTGTATTTCTCCCATGGGATCCAGGGAACTGGGCAAAGGAAGCTCTGTCTTTTTCCCTCCCTCCCCAGGGGACCAGGAGAGAGAGGAGTCTCAACCAATAGAGAAAATAAAGGTTTTGCTCTGTAGCTTCTGTGCGATTGAGCAAGCCTTGCAAAGCAAGTTGAGATGCAGAAGGAAGCAAGAGAGAGGGAGAAGAAAGCAGACAGGATCCAGTTGCTTGGGGGCCTGATAGGAGTCCTCTGGGGGCCTGATTCGGCCCTCGGGCCACACGTTTGACACTCCTGGATTAGAGCCATAGAACAGTGGTAGTGGAAGGGATTTGTCATTTCTCCCCCATGACATTGTGCTAGCTCGAACCATCCCAGTTGCAGCTATATTCATACCAGAATGAAAGAAAAATCTCAAAAGAGGGTGCCAGGAGTAGTAACAGCTCATGAGAAGGGAGTTAGAACGCAAGAACCATGTAGGGATGGAAGGATTAAGCTTTCTTGCCTTTACACCATGGCAGCGATAGCAAATTGGCTATTTAGCTTTTTTAAAATAGAGATTCGTTCATGGTTTTTTTTTCTCTCTCTCCATTATTTCATCTCATCAGGCTCCCAACTGCTGGTCCTTGGACAACAAAATGCAGAAAAACCAGATAACCTTCGATGAACAGAATTTCTTTTGGAAACCTCTATTGCACTAACTCAAATCTATAGAAGGGGGTACGTTTGGATCACATGAGTAGCTATTGTCTATTTAGCATCCAACTCACATGGCATTTTATATGATGATTTGTGATTATGACCTTCTGCAGATATGCAGACCTTCTGCAGATATACATTCACCAAGAGCCAGTTTGGTGTAGTGGTTAAGTGTGCGGACTCTTATCTGGGAGAACCGGGTTTGATTCCTCACTCCTCCACTTGCACCTGCTAGCATGGCCTTGGGTCAGCCATAGCTCTGGCAGAGGTTGTCCTTGAAAGGGCAGCTGTTGTGAGAGCCATCTCCAGCCCCACCCACCTCACAGGGTGTCTGTTGTGGGGGAGGAAGGTAAAGGAGATTGTGAGCCGCTCTGAGACACTTCGGAACGAAGGGCAGGATATAAATCCAATATCTTCTTCTTCTTCATCTTCTTCCTTTTCAGTAAAGAAGTCTGCCGGGGGGGTCAATGTGTGGACACAAACCAGAACAGTAGATGATTGAGGAACGCTGACTAAAACTTTTGCGGCAGTACTTTGAATACATCACTACCTTTTGCACTGATCATGCATGTTTTCCTGTAGTATGAGCTCATACAAGGTTCAGGTATATTGCTGAACTCTGTTTGCATAATTTTTTTTTAAAAAAAATGTCTGGCAGCTAGTTAAAACAGTTGCAGAAATATTATTACTATTTTTTTTTTTTTACCTTTTGATATAATCCTGTTTTGCAGTGGACGAGAGGAGTACTAGCCCTAATTTTCTTCATTATTTCCAAGCGCTGCTCAGAGGGGTGATAGAATTTAAGGGGTAAGTTTGGCCTTTGAATCTTGCTAAAGAAATTATAATGAGCTCATATCAGATGCGTTCTTAGATGCACCTGTTTGATTATCTCATCAATAGTTAAGAACCAGTCATTTATCTAGCAGTGAACCACATGCTTAAGTTAGTAGAAATTTAGTATAAAGCTGTTATTGTTCTATAAAAAAGCTCTGATGTGATAAGCGCAGGGGTCATTTTGTAGACAAATGGGTGGTGGAGCTCATCCAGGGATTGTCAGGCAGCAGCACATACTATTCAATGGACCAGGAGGTGGAACTCTCCGAAGGAGGAGGTGGAACCCTCAGGAAGGTTCAGGAGCTGCTCTCCTGTGAGCTCCCACTGAATTCAAGGACTGGATAAGTGAATCAGATTTCTCTGGAT
Source organism: Heteronotia binoei (assembly GCF_032191835.1). Taxonomy (NCBI): domain Eukaryota; kingdom Metazoa; phylum Chordata; class Lepidosauria; order Squamata; family Gekkonidae; genus Heteronotia; species Heteronotia binoei. The sequence goes on along the minus strand of NC_083231.1, from coordinate 19,399,253 downwards.
GGAACTCCCAGAAAAGAATAGGTGAGATTTCTGTGTGTATGACCTGGCTTTGGGCGGGGGGGGGGATCCTAAAAGCAGTTTAAGACAGTAACCTGAAAGCTGGTTTACTTTACATTTTATTTACTATAATATGGTTGAGAAATGGTAGGAGCACTGATAAATTTGGCACTGGTTTTTGCAGTAGAGATAGGGTTAATTTTCACATGCTTGTGTTTTCTAACAACCCGTCTAATTAAGAAAACTACCCCACACACACACACACATACACCCTGTAAAAGATAAAGCTCTCTGAAGGTTTCCTGTCTGGTTTGCTGGTGTTGGTTTGAAGAACAGAACCCACAATTCGTACATTTGTACTATCAGAAATTAAAGGTTGCAAAACAACTTTTATCAGACAACCAGAAATATCAGAGCCTAGATATTTTAATAGATTAATTGGTATGGAACTAATTAGTCCAGATTATCTATTTGGATGTAGTGGAAAAGCATCACATTGCACTTTCTCTTTTTTTGCCCCATTCTTAGAACTAGACTAAATGGGACACTAGGGATCCTCAGATTCAGGGCTTTCTTTATAGAAAAAGCCCAGCAGGAACTCATTTGCATATTAGGCCACACCCCTGATGCCAAGCCATCTGGAAACGCATTCCTGTGCGCTCCTGCTTGAAAAAAAGCTTTGCTCAGATATATCATTTAGCTACAATGGCATATCAATGGGCCATATCAGTGAAGGAGGGAGGGATAACTCTTCCCCTGTACCATTGCCCCATAGGAAACAACTCCCATGGGACTGTGGTAAGCTCTGGGAAGAAAGGGGGAAAGCATGGAATGAATAACACTCTTTTTACTTTCCAGGACTTAAAGCACCTAGGAAATAACTATTTTGGATCAGAGGAACACCAGGGAGGAAGACCCCTTTCTCTTGTGCTATAGACCTAGATAACAATGTCCCTTGCCCAGCTGCTTCTCGTCCCTCACCCAGTTAACTTCTTATCTTGGCTCTCCATCACATATTGCCCATTTGGACCTGCATCTTCCACCTAAGACATCAAGGTAACATATATAGCAGGGCTAGACAAACTTGCTTAATGTAAGAGCCACATAAAATACATGTCAGATGTTTGAGAGTTGCCAGTCATAAACTCCATATGTTTCCAGGCAGGAAGGAAGGAAGGAAGGAAGGAAGGAAGGAAGGAAGGAAGGAAGGAAGGAAGGAAGGAAGGAAGGAAGGAAGGAAAATAGATGGCCAGGGGGAAGGGAGAGGTGGAAAGAAAGCAACTTTAACTTTAAATGCCTTCTACAAGCTGCTGGCTGACTTGGCTTGAAGATGTGATTTAAAGAAACAGATGCCTTCTCCAAGCTGGCTGACAGGGCAGTGGGAGCCACGAGCCTGATGTATAGCCTTGCCCTTCCAATTTTATCATAATGGCCCTCAAATTGGAGAATAGACCGTACTTGGCCAAAGACCACCCAATAAGCTGTGATGAATGGAGATTTCAACCCAGAACTCAATAATCTAAGGCTCAATGTTCTATTATATTTTTATTATTATTATTTATTTATATCCCGCCCTCCCCCGCCGAAGCAGGCTCAGGGTGGCTAACAGCATTTCAAGTAAACAGTACAGTATTAAAAACATTAAATTCACATTAAAATTCACATTAAAATCAATCAATAATTAAAACATTCCTAAATCAACACTTGTGGTAACCGTTATTAATCTGGCGGTAAACATTACTTCAGTTATTGGTGAACGCCTGTTTAAAGATTTGTCATTTCCCCCCACTTCCCGCTCACACTATGGGTGTGGGTTGGATGATAAGGAAAGCTGAAAGGAAGAAATTTGATTCGTTTGAAATGTGGTGTTGGAAGAGTGTTTTATGGATACAATGGACCAACAAAAGACACATCTCTAGATCAAGCCAAGCCTGAACTCATCCTAGGAGCTAAAATGAGACTTTTTGGAGGTCATTAATTCATAGAATTGCCATAAACTGGAAGCGGCTTAATGCCACTTAGTGCACACACATGTTCTCCATCTGCAATGGTGACCCTCTGAGTAAGTTAATTCATATCGGTAGCCAGGAGTGGAATTCTAGCAGGAGCTCCTTTGCATATTAGGCCACATCCCCCTAATGTAACCAATCCTCCAAGAGCTGACAAAAAAGAGCCTTGTAAACTCTTGGAGGATTGGCTACATCAGGGCTGTGTGGCCCAATATCCAAAGGAGCTCCTGCTAGAACTCCACCCCTGTCAGTAACTCTGCCTTTAACTTCCATTCTGGAAGAAGAGAGATTCTAAAAAGAAGAAAACAAGTCAATGTTTTCTTCCTAATAATTTCACTATCCAGTGGACGGAAGGTAAATTGTCGTGATGGCAAAATCCATCAGGTTTCAATTAGAACCATGTAACCTTCCAGTGTTTTCCTGGAAAGTGACAGACTTGGTATTGTTAGGAGGCAAAAACCTTTACAAAAAAAAAGACACAGATTGATTTGGAGATTTCTCAGTCCTCGAGCAGAACACACTGAAAGATTAACTTCGCAGAGGAAAGACTGCCCTGATGTTTAAGAAGTCATTAACTTCCAAGAGCTAAATACAACTTTAAAAGTTGTAGAGCTTGGGGAAAGCGTGCTGAGCAAGACTGCAGAGCTGTGTGTGTGGCGGGGGGGGGGGCAGGCTGGCTTTGGGTAAACATTCTCCCCCTCCACCGCCTCTTCCCCTTTCATGCAGCCATTCCCCAAAAGGTTGTCAGTCTGTTCACAGACAGATAGATAAAGGACTTGTCCCTTTTGCCAAAGCCATTAGGCTGATGTTCCTTCCTTTAATCCAGGCCTGGCTGGTTGACAAGTTGGGGACAAACGTGAATAGGAATGAACGTCTCCTTTAAAGCAGTCTATCTGGATATGCATACAGATTAACATCTAAAGACATGCCAACTATCATCACTCCATTCTTCCAAAAGGACGTGCATCCAAATGGCAGTAGCTCCACTCAATTTTAGCTTCTGTGTTCTTAAGGGGGATCCCAATCTACCACCAGGACTGCCTAATTTGACAGATGCTGACCAGTTGCATCCTCTTGTGGCTCTGGACAGCTCCAGCTTCCTCTCTGGCAAGGAGGGTAAAACTGAGCCATGAAGGAATTCCCTCTCCCCTCCCTTGTTACAGCAGTGGAAAGCAGTCAAGAGGAAAGAAAGGTCTGTCCTTGTTCCCCTTCCATATTTCGTTATTTCTCCATTTTGTTGTCCCACCCAACACAGTCTGAGATTTGTAGTTCCTGCAATGACTGACACTAGCTATCAGTGGGAAGACCCAGCTGAGCATTCAAATCCTCCCTCCTTAGGCAACAAGCTGATTTATGCTCTGTGGGATCCAATTTTCCCTGGCAATTTGATAGATGAGCTGGTAGAGGACCAGGTGGGCAGCCGTGTTGGTCTGAGGCAATACAACAAAGTTGAAGCCCAGTAGCACCTTGAGGGCTGCCAGGTCTGTGTTGGAAAATACCTGGAGACTTTGGGGTGGATCCAGAAGAGGGAGGGGTTTGGAGAGGGGAGAGGCCTCAACATGGTACACTGCCATAGAGCCCACCCTTCAAAGCAGCCATATTCTCCAGAGGAGCTTATCTGTCTGCTGGAGATCAGTTGTAAAAGCAGGAGATCTCCAGGTCCAACCTGGAGTCTGGCAAACCTAAACACCTTTAAGACCAACAAAGTTTTATTCACAATGTAAGCTTTTGTGTGCTAGAAGCATACACTTCATCAGACAATAGTCTACTGTACTTTCCCTAGGTAGAGGCTGCAAGCAGGGGGTGGAGATGGAAAACTGAAGTCAGATCACTTCTCCTACAGAAAATGGCCACCTTGAGGTTCATACTGTATGGTATACCATAACACAACCATGCCAGGCCAAAAAAAAAAAAAACCACCGGATCACGTCACATGCTGATGCTAAATGCTGATGCTAAATGCTGCAAGTCCAAATACGACAGGAAAAGGAGGCAACAATGCATACAGAAGAAAGGAACGCTGAGCATCAGCATCTGTGTGATCATCATCAGGGTGTTTTTTTTTAATAGAAAAGCCCAGCACGAACACATATGCATATTAGGCCACACCCCCGGACCTCACCATTGTTTCACACAGCCCAGCAGGAACTCATTTGCATGTTAGACCACACCCCCTGAACCAAGTCAGCCGGAACTGCATTCCTGTGTGTCCCTGCTCAAAAAAAAAAAAACCCTGATCGTCATCATGCTATGACGCCACAGCGAATGGACACTGAGTACCCAAGGCCGGGTCACTTGTCCAGAGTCACTTTCTAGGGCCTATTGCATTTCTTTTCACAATGGGCCTTATTCCTAGTTTGGCATTTTTTTTTCTTTGTTGCTTTGACTGAATTATGCTTTTCTTCTCCTGTGCGTGTGCGTTTTGACGGCTGCTTAGATAACGCTGATGGGGAGAACAGCAGGACAGAAAGATCTAAATAAACGTATACAATCCTCTCTTATATTTTATACTCTATTTTACGCCATTTTTATGCATTAGAGACCAAAAAACAGGCATTAATATTAACAAGACGCTATCAAATCTTATTAGAAAAGCCAGGGAAAAAAAAGATGACTGCAGGGAGAAACTATGGCTGAAAGCGGAACTTTCACATTGAAATAGTATATTCATGAAATTCAATAACATCTCGTATAGATTCTAATTATTCTTGCGTAGCTCCATATAACAAAGGTTGAGTCAGGGTGAATGTGTTGCCATGCAGAGTAAATGAAACTACCAACACCGTGTGCCAAGACAGTATAACAGGGGTGAGAGCTCTCTTCCCAGTTCCAAGGGAAGGCAATGGAAGTGATTTGTTTATCCACCCTGACTTCATCTTAAGTCACGACTGATTAACTATAGCCAACTCCTAGGGGAAGAGGCCATTGTTCAGTGGTGGAACATCTGCTTTTGAATGCAGGAGATACCAGTAGGTGATATAAAAAAACCATGGATTTCCAGTTAAGCGGCTCAAGCAGTAGGTGATATAAAAGACCTCTACCTAAGACTCTGGAGAGGAGGAGGAGGAGAAGGAAAAGAAGGAGAAGAAGGAGAAGACGACAGTATTGGATTTATATCCCACCCTATGCTCTGAATCTTAGAGTCTCAGAGCGGCTTAAAATCTCCTTTGCCTTCCTTCCCCACAACACACACCCTGTGAGGTGGGAGGGGCTGAGAGAGCTCTCCTAGAAGCTGCCCTTTCAAGGACAGCTCTGTGAGACCTATGGCTGACTCAAGACAATTCCAGGAGCTGCAAGTGAAGGAGTAGCAAATCAAACCCGATTCTCCCAGATAAGAGTCCACACACTTAACCACTATACCAAACTGGCTCTAGCTGCTGCCAATAAGAATAAACAGGGCTTTTTTGGTAGAAAAAGCCCAGCAGAAACTCATTTGCATATAAGGCCACACACCCCGACATCACCATTTTTTCACACAGGCTTTTTGTGAGGAAAGCCCATCAGGGACTCATTTGCATATTAGGCCACATCCCTTGACCCAAAGCCAGCTGGAACTGCATCCCTGTGTGTTCCCACTCAAAAAAAAAGCCATGAGAATAGACAACAATGACCTTGATAGAACAACGGTCTGACTTCATGTGTTTGAGATTGGAGGAAAGCTATGCAACATGGTTTCCACTAGAAAAAGGAAAGGTCCCCTGTGCAAGCACCAGTCATTTCCGACTCTGGGGTAACGTTGCTTTCAGAACGTTTTCATGGCAGACTTTTTACAGGGTGGTTTGCCATTGCCTTCCCCAGTCACCTACGCTTCCCCCCAGCAAGCTGGGTACTCATTTTACCGACCTCGGAAGGATGGAAGGCTGAGTCAACCTCGAGCCGGCTACCTGAAAACCCAGCTTCTGCCAGGGAATGAACTCAGGTCATGAGCAGAGTTTAGGACTGCAGGACTGCAGCTTTAACACTCTGCGCCACGCCCACATAAATGCATCATGTTGGTGGCTGACTGTCCACAGATACCCTTTATTCAGTGATGGTTGCTGCTAAGAAGGTCTTCTAAAAATGAAGCTCACACAGTGGCCAATTCAAAACCAAAAGGGTCCACGGTACGGATTTTCATGAACCCATCTTGTTTGTCCAGCTTGAATCTCATGAAAATGTGGTGGCACAACAACCCAACTACAATGCAGCATGAAATTTCTGGTGGAGTAATCAACCGCATGCCAAGTTGATTCGTGTTTGTTTATTCAGCGTCTTGATCTTACTTGGCTAATAGGACTAACTACCCTTTGTGTACAACCTGATAGCCTGGCTATTTTGCGCTGTTGATTTTAGCTGAAGCTAATGTGGTGAGCAGCTGCATTGCCTGATAGCCAACTAGAATGCACACACAGATGGGAAACGTTCATCTGCGCACTGCAGCTTTTGCAGACTAAATGAAGTGGGCTTTTTTATCAATAGCGAAAGCTTTTTATTCATTTTATGAGTTAATAGGGTTCAATTAATGTTGCTGAGTTGCAGGCTTCTTGCATGTGTCCCCCGGGCTTTGGAGACGTTGAGAAGAAAGCTTAATGAATGGTTGAACAGTTATATTGGTACCCTAGTAATTAGAGAACGGGTAATTAATGTGCATCTGTGGTAGACTCATGGGTACCGTCAACGACCCTGTAGTGTTAACAGGGAAAAAAATTGCAAGCTTGGTAAGGGAATACAGCGTTTTTCTTATTTTCTTACATTTCAGATCTGCATCTTTGCTTAATTACAAGAAGAAAATGAATTCCCATTAAAATCATTAAGGCACAGGTTGTGATTGGTTGAAACTGAGATGGACCATGAACGTGATTACGAATTCTCAAGATACCATAGGAGGGGGCATATTAAAAAAAAAACAGGCATGTCGTAGCGCTTAGAATGTCGAGATAGGATCTGGGAGACCAAAGTTTAAGGCCGTGGTCTACCTCTGAAGTTTATTGGGTGAAAACTTCACCACCTTAGGCCAGCCCCTCTCTCTGGCAGGGATAAAATTGAGGGAAGGGGGAGTGTACCACCTTAAGTCCTTTAGAAGAAGAGCAGGATTGAAATGTGATAGCTGATGGGTCTCAAACCTTTTTGAACCTAAAGGCACCTACGGAATTCTGGCATAACATGGTGAGCACAGCCATGGAATGGCTAACACAAAATGGCTGCGGCAGGAGGCAGGGGCAGCCGCAAAATGGTTGTCACATGCTTACCCTCAGTGACACTATGGCTGCTAACAGACCAGCACTTGGGGTTGACTCAGAGACACCTCTGAGATCGACCCCAAAAAACCCTCCAGACGGCAACATCTGCTGCCCACCCCTGTCCCAATACTCACCCCATCCTCTAGGCCAATCCTCTCAGCTCAAAAAGGCACCACTTCAAAAGTGGTGCCTTTTTGCTGGGGCACCTCTGAGGTGCCTCACAGCTGTCTGGAAGGCTGGGAAGTGCCTGGAGAGCACCCAGGGAGCCGCAGATGGGAGGTGCGAGCTTTCCTGATACTCCCTGGGTACCCACAGCCCGCCCCTTTCCCCGAGCACTACCCAGAAGCTCTGGGGCGCTCTATTTCTGGCCAGCTTTATTTGGGGCGGCTTGAAGCTGCCCCAATCTGGCCTTCTGATATCACTCAGTGTATATCTTTATGTGATAGCTCAGGGGTGACCAACGGTATCTCTCCAGATTTTTTTTGCCTACAACTCCCATCTGATGGGAGTTGTAGGCAAAAAGCATCTGGAGAGCTATCGTTTGCCACCCCTGTGATAGCTGATGGGCCTCAAACCTTTTTGAACCTAAAGGCCCCTACGGAATTCTGGCACAACATGGTGAGCACAGATGGAAGGGCTAACACAAAATGGCTGCTGCAGGAGGCAAGGTCAGCCACAAAATGGTTGTCGCAGCTTACCCTCAGTGACACAGTGCATATCTTTATGTTCTTGTAGCAGCTGCTGCCAAAGCAACATTTTTTAAAAAATTAAAAAATTCACAAAGCCAAATTTCCAATGGCCAGACAGAAGCCTCACTGGACAGAAGCCCAAGCTTATGTATTTTTATGTATTTTATTGTATAATTATTAATGTATTTTAAACTGATCTTTGTTAGCTTTTTGTATTGTAAGCTGCCCTGAGCCCGCCTTGGTGGGGTAGGACGGGATATAAATCGAACAAATAAATAAATAAATAAATAAATAAGCTGACCCTACCAACTTTCTAGAAACACCTGGATGGCAGAAAAGGTATTGGCCATGGCACCCACAGGCACCACACTGGGGACCCTGTACTAATTAAACAAAGAACGAAATAAACAAATAAGTCCAACCCACTAGTCCAATCCACATCTCCTGGGATGTCCCCCAGAGAGCTTTATGCTCAGGAGATCGTCATCTACTGTAATCGGATCTGTTTCAAGGTGTTGGTCCTTACCTTTAAGGCCCTTTATGGCCTGGGGTCTGCATATCTTCAGGACCACCTCTCCCCATATGAGCCCCCCTGGGTTCTGAAGTCAGCTGCACAACATCTTCTCATGATCCTTGGGCCTAAGGACGCCCGACTGGCTTCAACAATTGCCAGGGCCTTTTCGGTCTGGGCCCCTTCCTGGTGGAATGAGCTCCCGCTGGAGATCCAGGCCCTGTGAGACTTATCCAAGTTTTGCAGCGCCTGTAAGATGGAGCTCTTCCACCAGGCTTTTAATCGATCCAGCGGGTGTCCCCTGAAATCATCGCTCCCCCCAGCACCTGATGCTTATGTTATGCTGAAGATTAACAGCCTATATGTGATCTATGACTTGGTACCAATGATGTGGATCATGGTTTTTGTCAATTCTGTAATTATGAGATCACCTAGTTTGGATGTACTTTGTTGGATGTTTTGTAAGGTTTTTTTAATGTTGTAAGCTGCCCAGAGCCCACTTGTGGTATAGGGCAGGGTATAAATCAAAAAATTAAATTAAAGTCCTTGGCCCAAAGTGCATCTGGCTGTGCTCAACTAGATCCAGGGCCTCCTTGGCCCTGGCTCCAACTTGATGGAGCTCTTTGCCTAGTAACATCAGGGGCTACAAGGCATAAATGTTCCGCCAAGCAGGGCTTTTTTTTTTTTTAGCAGGAACACAGTTGGTGTCAGGGGGTGTGGCCTAACATGCAAATGAGTTCCTCCTGGGCTTTTCCTCTATTTTAATGCCCAGAACCGCAGTAAAACGCTCATCCTTCACGCCACTGCTGCCTCGAGCTGATCGCGAGTGCGCCGGTGGGGCCGCATAAAAGCCGCCAGTCTCCGGTGCGGTTTTACCCGCCGATCAGCTGATCAGTGGGGGGGGGGAAGACCTTTCAAGAGCCCTGGAAAACAGCACTTTACCAAGGTCCTGGGCATTAAAATACACATGAAGGGAGGAGGAGGCAGTGCTGCAGATGCAGCAAGGCGCCATCGGGGGCAGCAGGCAGCAAGGCTGCCTGGGGCATTCTGACCCATAGAGCCAGCCCTGCTCATGACTGGAAAAAATTCTCTCAATGTTCAGTCCAAATCTATTATCCTATTATTATCATATTCTCCTGTCATTCATAACCTGCCAACAGGGCCGGTCCTGCCACTAGGCAAACTAGGCAATTGCCTTGGGCGCTGGCCTTCAGGGGGTACCGGATTGGGTGCCCCCATGTGACACGGTGACGTTATCAGTGCAGGGGGCACCAGAAGTTAGCCTTGCCTAGGGTGCCAGCCAGTCTAGGGCCGGCCCTGCCAACCATTACAGTTAGTCTTGCCCTATGCCCTGCATTCCTTTCTTTGATTTCTTCTGCACTTTTATATGCTAGGTGAAATGTCTGTCTATTTCATGCTTACCATACATTAGTGCAGAAGGTTGTTTCCCTTGCTCATCAGGAAAGTAAGATTGAAGGACAGGAGTTTATATCCAGAAGGCCTGTTTTCTAGTGCAGCACGCTCTCACCCAACCACAACGGACCTCTAATATGTCAGTTCCGTAAGGTGGGCTAAATTGATGGGTATATGGGCACCAGCAGCATTTGCAAAAATAAAGGCTCAATAGGAACATGTGCAGCAGAGTGGTAAAGCCACAGCACTGCGGTCGAAGCCCTCTGCTCACGACCTGAGTTCGATCCCACCGGAAGCTGGTTCAGGTAGCCGGCTCGAGGTTGACTCAGCCTTCCATCCTTCCGGGGTTGGTAAAATGAGTACCCAGCTTGCTGGGGGGAAAGTGTAGATGACTGGGGAAGGCAATGGCAAACCACCCTGTAAAAAGTCTGCAGTGAAAACGTTGTGAAAGCAACATCACCCCAGAGTCAAAAATGACTGGTGCTTGCACAGGGGACTACCTTTACCTTTTTTTAGGAACACCATGAATACAAAGGCCTTGAATTCAGCAGGAGCTCACAGGAGCACATCTCCTGAGCCTTTCTGAGGGTTCCCCCTCCTCCTCCCCACCTACTTTGTCTATTGAATAGTAGGTGCAGATGCATAACAATGCCTGGATTAGGAGAGCAGCCACCCAGCCACCCACTTGAAGCTTTAACACATACCCAGCAGCCCTCATTAACCCCTGGTGAAGCCTTTTCTCCACTTCTTTTCTCCATTAACTACCTTTTCTCCACTTCTTATGTGATTTTGGTTGGCTTGCTGGCCTTTTGATTATGGGGGTGGCCAAGGAGAGCCCCAGGTGAGCAAGGCCTGCTTGGGCTGACTGGATAGGGAGGGACGGTGGCTCAGTGGTAGAGCATCTGCTTGGTAAGCAGAAGGTCCCAGGTTCAATCCCTGGCATCTTCAAAAAAGGGTCCAGGCAAAGAGGTGTGAAAAACCTCAGCTTGAGACCCTGGAGAGCCGCTGCCAGTCTGAGAAGGCAATACTGACTTTGATGGACCAAGGGTCTGATTCAGTAGAAGGCAGCTTCATATATGATCTCTAGCCAGCCCAAGCAGGCGTCGCTCGCCCAAGGCTCTCCTTTCTTGCATCAGGTTGCTTTTGGCTGCTGGGGGTGGCAGCATATGCTAATAAGCTATGCTAATGAGCTCCACCACCTATTTTTCTACAAAACGGCCTCTGTGAATACATATGGTTATTATTCCTAAAAGGGAAGGGAATGACACGTTTGCTGCTTTGGAAAAGCGTCATGATAGGCAACAGGTCAGATTTGTGAATATTGCAATAATGATTCTCATTGGTAGTTTTGAGGGGGGGGGACTAAGCAAAACTCTGAATGATAATTCATCCACAACCATCATTGGGATCTGCTTTTTGCAAACTGCACTCTATGCTAGTGTGAACAAAGATGTGGTGCAAGCTTGAATACCTATGAAGATTAAAGGACAAGTTACGCCCATCTCTGGCAATATCCCCATTTGTATAAAAATCAGTGTTTCCCCATAAATATTTATACGGTTTGACATCCATCCTATTAAAGCTTCTGCAACACATAACTTATCATGGACGCTTACTAGAAGGCGCATAATAGAATGCACCTTTTTCAGTTGTCATGCCCATGCAAAGTGTGCGTGTACATACAAATAATGATGGTATAGTAGGGTTTTTCCAAGAGATAATGCTCACAGATGTTACAGGCGACTAGCTGAGCTGATGTACCAGTTTCTAGAGGGATTTGAAATAAATTGCTTTAATCTCTCAGAGCAAAATAATATTCCATATGCAAATAAGTTGTTTCTACTTTTTTTTCCCTAAACACAAAATAAGTCCCATAACAAGGAGGAAAGGGGGCTACATTTTCAAGGCAAAGTAAATGTCCTGCCAATTTCAGTGAAAATGGATGCTACTAATCTTCTATTATAATTTGTTCATTTGATACATTTATTTACTTAGTGTACAAAATATGGAGTTTCTAAATGTTTACCCAAAGAACCAGGTTGGATTTAGGATATGGTAGATGTGACCATTGTAAAAAAAATGCAGCTGTGTATCTGGTTTTTCAGCTCTCATGCTCTGTGAGATAAAAGAAGAAGATGATGATGATATTGGATTTATATCCTGTCCTTCTCTCTGAATCTCAGAGTCTCAGAGTGGCTCACAATCTCCTTTACCTTCCTCCCCCAGAACAAACACCCTACGAGGTAGGTGGAACTGAGAGAGCTCTCCCAGAAGCTGTCCTTTCAAAGACAACTCTGCGAGAGCTATAGCAGACCCAAGGCCATTCTAGCAGCTGCAAGTGGAGGAGTGGGGAATCAAACCCAGTCCTCTCAGATAAGAGTCTACATACTTAACCACTACACCAAACTGGCTGGCTGTCGGATGCCCTGTTGGATGAAACCAGTGGTCCATCTAGTCCAGCAGCACACTTCACAAAGAAGCCAACCCATTCCTTGGGAGGAGCATAAAAGGGCACATAGGCCCAGGCCTAGGGGTTGTCAGTCCCCAGGTGGGAGTGGGGATCCCCAAATTTCATGGGCTTCTGCCCACCACTGGCAGCAGCCATGACCCAGCATGACACCCCCAATGTGAGTGGGATGGTAGACAAGGCACACAGTAGTTGTGTGGTTCTTTCAGTTGCTACTTGCAAGTGTGGCTCTTTACGAACCGTAACGATCTAAGAGAATTTTGTTGTGCCGAACTCCAATTCTTCATACTGCAGTACAAGAGATATACCAGACAGCATGATTTTTAAAAAAAAAATTCCAGCACTGGCATTATTTTATCTCCTGAACCTATTTGCTTGCATGGAGAGGGGTCTACTAAAACAGCAAGAAGTTCTTCAAATAGAATATAATTTCTCATCAATGTTTTTCTGTCTTAACCCAGTTGTTATCAGGCAAAAAAAAGAAAAGAAAAATTAAGGTGCTTGTGATTTAAAAACAACATTGAAAAAAAAACGCTTAGAATAAAAATGAGTATTTAAAAATCATTTGTAGTTAATTTCCCAAGAGGAGGGATTGTAATAATTCTGAAATGAAGTTGTGATAAACTAAGAGAAATATTGCACTCTCTAGGCTCGAATCCCAAACCACAGTTTAATTAAACATCAAAATGTTGCGCAAGAAGCAATAGGACAGGGTCTACTGTCAATTAACAGCAATCAGAAAGGGGAGAGAAACCCGCAAAAGGTCCATGCAGTAGTTACGAGGAGGGTCCTTGAGTGCCATTTGTGCTCTTGAAAATTGCCTGCAATAATTATAACCATGAAGCCATCTTAAAGCATATAATCGCGGAACTGGAGAGCGACAGTGTACCAGAAAGGTCAACTGACTCAGCTTCACCAGATCTACAAACCGTCAAATGGAAGGCAGCCACCCGTGAAACAGCCAATTATGATGTGTCACAAGCAAAGGGCACACAGGAATGGGAAGAACAGATGCCAAGAGGTCTGAACCAACAGACCTCTTGCTCATTTGGTGGGCCAACCAATGACCGCTTGTGCATTGGTGGGCAAACCTGTGGGAAAGTGTATCGGAGGTCAAGCCAAAGTCTTGGATAATCCCTCACCAGTGGACATCATAGCACCTAAGCAGCCTCTGTGTGGTATTACCTCTAATCTGTGGGAACAGACAGCAGTGAATTCTGGGAGAAGCAGGCAGGAGTGCAGCCCAGATCTGTGCTGAACCAGACCTATAGTATATATTGATAAATGCTCAGACCGATGGGTGGGCCAGACCGACGGATTAGCTTGCCATTTATAAATTGATAAACGCCCTTTTAAGGCACCTCACTTTACTGCCTTGTCCACAGGCCTATAGCTATGGGGGAGCGGGGGGGCAGGCTGCTCTATGTAAACCCCTCTTCCCTCTGCAGAGTCCCTCAATTCCCAGGCTATTCCTTCCCCCACCCCCACACATGAAAAAGTACAAAAGAGAGCAAGAGATCACAAGAGAGTGACAGTGAGAGAGAGAGAGTGCAGGATAGCGACAGTGAGAGAGAAAGCGCAAGAGGAGAGAGTGACAGCAAAAGTGAGTAAGCGAGAGAGCAGGAGAGAGAGAGTGACAGCGAGTGTGTGAGAGAAAGAGAGAGAGTGCATGAGAGAGTGACAAAGCCTGTGTGTGTGTGTGTGTGTGTGTGTGAGAGAGAGAGAGAGAGAGAGAGAGAGAGAGAGAGAGAGAGAGAGATAGCTGGAGCCGGGCAGCTGGCCACTGGAAGAAGCAGTCAAGACTCACAGGCCCCCCCTACCCAAAATTTTATCCCCTTGGCCCCACCCCACCCTAACATTTCTGGCTACTGGGGTGCTTGTCCATACTACAATAATCAGGAGGAAGAAAGAAGAGTGGTTAAGAAAAGAAGAAGGAAGAACAAAGGAAGAAGGGGTGACAAAACACTTTGAGCCAACCTGGCCTCTCACAAAGTATTTTTCATTCATACATTCTGTTCCCACTCAATAAGCATTGACTAATCAAGCTGAGAGAAGTTGGATGACACGGGTACAATACGGACAACCACCCTTGTGTGTAGAAAATACCATGAAGTTGCAGCCAGTTTATGGCATCCCCATTGAGTTTTCAAGGCAAGAGACCCAACAGAGGCCGTTTGCCTTTGTCTGGCTCTACATAGCAGGCCTGGACTTCCTTGAAGTACTAAACAGGGCCGACTCTGCTTAGCTTGGGGGGAAGGGGCTGTTTTTTGAGGTAGAGGCACCAAATTTTCACCATAGCATCTGGTTCCTCTCTTCAAAACTCCCTCCAAATTTCAAAAAGATTGGAGCAGGGGGTCCAATTCAATGAGCCCCAAAGAAGGTGCCCCATCCTTCATTATTTCCAATGGAGGGAAGGCATTTAAAAGGTTTGCAGTCTCTTTAAATGTGATGGCCAGAACTCCCTTTGGAGTTCAATTTTGCTTGTTGCAACCAGGGGTCGTTTTGTGGAAAAATAGATGGTGGCGCTCATCCAGGGATTGTTATGCAACTGCACATACTATTCAATGGACAAGGAGGTGGAACTCTCAGAAGGAGGAGGAGGAACTCTCAGAAAGGTTCAGGAGCTGAGCTCCTGCGAGCTCCCACTGAATCTGAGGCCTGGTTACAACCTTGCTACTGACTCACCACCAATGCCTCCTGGCTCCACCTCCAAATTCCCCAGATATTTCTTGAATTGGACTCCTCCAACACCACATTTTATAAGAATCAATTTTCTTCATTCTCCAGTAAGAATGGTCATGAACCAAGAAAATGTGGTTTGGTTCGTAGTTCATGGTTGAGCTATGAATTGAACCCTGAACCAAACAGAGAGGGTCATTTCTGAACTAAACCAGTTCATGAGGTTTGTAGTCCTGCAAATCCTGCTTTAAACAATCCCCAAACTGGGGTTTGCAGAAAGCTTGAAAAACAACTGATCAACTCCTTCAGGCTGTCATGTTGAGATGGTTGTGACACTACAAAGGATAGCCGCCCTGAGCCATCTTTGTGGGAAGGGCGGGATATAAATCATAAATAAATAAATAAATAAAGTTTGAGTCCAGTGGTTCCTTGATGACCAACAAAGTTTCAGACCAAATTTGCAGTCCAGTGGCACCTTTAAGACCAATAAAGGTTTATTCAAAATACGAGCTTTTGTGCACCTTGTCAGACACAATGAAATCGAAATCACCTTTCCCCTCATTTTGTCACTGCCAAGACAGGTTCATACATATAGAGTGTGGGCAGTAGCATACAGAATAATGAAGATGTATTTAAGAACATAAGAGAAATCACGTTGGATCAGGCCAATGGCCCATCCAGTTCAACACTCTATATCACACAGTGGCCAAAAAAACCAGGCACCATCAGGAGGTCCATCAGTGGGGCCAGGACACTAGAAGCCCTCCCACTGCGCCCCCCAAGCACCAAGAATACAGACCATCACTGCCACAGACAAAGAGTTCCAACAATACACTGTGGCTAATAGTCACTGATGGACCTCTGCTCCATATGTTTATCCAATTTAACAGGTATTTAACAGGCTGCCCACCTGGATCTAAAGTTTTGGACCAACACCCAGAATAAAACTTTGTTAGTCATAAAGGGACCCCTGGACTCAAACTTTGTCCACTGGTTTCAGACCAACATGACTACCCACCTGAATCTAACTACAAAGGACCACTGAGCATTCTTGTCTACTATCAGGTCTACCTTAAGCAAAAGATAACAATGGGCCCAATCCTAAGAATCTAGGAAGCCAAACTCAAAGAAAATGCTTCCTGCCTCACTCCACATTTATATTCTGCAACAGTTTGTTGCATATTTTCCTCGAGTTTCATTTCCTTTAGCAAAGGAAGAATTGCCAATTGATTTACCAACAAATTCACTGTATATTGGCCTTTCTCTTAGGGTTTACTGGGTCTATTAAAAAAGGGGAAAGGAAAAAAAAAAAGAAACCAAACAGAGTAGAGGACATTTCAGAGAAACACTGCACTGCCACAGAAAATTTGCTCTTATTACTTGCAAACTTATTTCATCCGCGCAGCGGTGTCTCACATTTGAAGTAATAAGTGTCGTCTTTGGAGACCTCTGAGTGTAGCGAAGAGTAAAATAATCAGAATTATCTGATTCTCTGGAGTGCATCTTCAATATCAAGGCAAAGGGAAGGATTGAAAGTGTGAAAATAATTTTCATCCCACAATGCAAAACATCTCCCTGATGATATTAGCGTTTGATTTCAAAGCACGTCTGTATCCAGTCAGTTAAATGAAAATAAAGGGGTGCTCTAAACTCTTCCCTTTATGACTTAGACAGAGGTGAGTGCAAATTTTACAGGGAAAACTAGAGGCAAATCATATAGTTAGATTTCTCTCTCTCTTTCTTTGTATTACTTATACATAGACATATGCGTATTTGTACAAAACAGGTTAGAGCAGATGTCCGTTAAATTCACAAAAGGAATTTAGTTTGAAATGGATTTTTCTTGCCTCAAGCAGTTGATTTGAATGGAAAATATATCCACACACTCAAATTCTTTTTTCTATCACCATATCTTCCATAGATATCAATTGTTTCATTACAGTCACAATTACTTGGGAAAACAGAGTTGCATTTACCTATAGCTGTTGCTTGCCGAGCAGTCACCTGTGAAGTCACACAAGTACTGCCAGGACTTTTTTTTGTAACAGGAGCTCATTTACACATTAGGCGACATGCCCCTGATGTAGCCAATACTCCAAGAGTTTACAGTAGGCCCAGTGAGAAGAGCCCTGTAAGCTTTTGGAGGATTGGCTACATCAGGAGGGTGTGACCTAATAGGCAAAGGAGTTCCTGCTACAAAAAAAAAAAAAAAGCCCTGATACTGCACATGAGGAGGCCTGCCACAGAGAGATTTTTGAAGCTCAAAACCAGAGGCCAGAGGCTGTGCCTTTCCCATCCCCCCCCATCCTGCTTTCCTGCCTTTTCCCAGCGTGCTTAGGAGGAGCACCTTTTCCCTAGTTTTGTCACTGCCAACACTAAGAGAGGTTCAGTTTCATAAGTCTCCATTTATTGAAGATCTTTCCGATGAGGAAGACGCCTGAAAAGAACCTTAAAAACTGGGGTTAGCCAATATTTGTAGAATTTTTATATGCCTCAGCAACAGGACCCACAACACTTTCAAAAAAATGTTCAATCTCCAAGGCAAAATGGCTCACGTTTGGCTTCAAAAACCTCTACTCAGCAAGCCCACCCATGCGCATTACTCAGGTGGGACTGCACAGTTACTACAATGAGGAACTAAAAAGCTACCATTTTAATCCACAAGATTTGCAGTCTATTCCTAAATAGAGTTATGCCCTTCTAAGTAGGGTTGCCAGGTCAGTGTTGGAAAATACCTGGAGACTTTGGGGGTGGATTCAGGAGACGGTGGGAAGGGTCTCAGCATGGTACAATGCCATATAGTCCACCCTTCAGAGTAACCATTTTCTCCAGGGGAGAGCCAGCAGCAACTGATGAGAGCTTGTGTAGACCCATGTTGAAAAAATTGAGCTGAGGCTCCGTGTAACATCGGGAGAAGGAGGCTGACGAAGTGATCGAAACCATGAGGAGCCCTTTCATAAGCGGTTCCTTCCTTACTCTCTCCGCATCGTTAGGAGTCGGGCACTGAGGAAAAAAGCATTCACCTACAACTGAGTCTACTCGAAGAAAACCGATTTACAGGGCTACTGAAAAACTGTGGGAAACTTCATATATTGAAAGCTCAGTTGTGACAGTAATGAACGGGTTAACAAGAAAACTAAGGACGCATAGAGCCTCCGTCAGGTGATCTGAGGGTGGGGGCCAGAGTGCTCGGAACACTCAGAAGTGATTGACAGCTAACGGCTGAGGGCAGTTAGTGTCAGATGAGGTCTGAGGGAGACTGCTGAAGAGAGCAGTTGGTCTGAGAAGGAGCTGAGACAGTAGCTGAGGAGAGTCTTCGAGAGAAGCAAAGCTCACTGTTCACTCTATTTAGACAGCCACGGGGCTGTGTGTGACTAGAGGAAAGTCACAGTAAAAGACCTGAGAGGTCACAGACACAGAGACACTTCTCTTAAGAGCTAAAGAGGTGGTTGAGGGAAAGATGTGGGTCTAGAAGTCTGAAGGGCTGGGAGAAGAGACACCAGTCGACTTAAGGGACTTGGCACATTATACCCAAGAGGCCAACCCAGAATAGTGTTGGAGAGTGAAAGCTGTATGATCTGTGAAACCTGAGGGACCTAAGTGAACTAGATATTATAAAGCCTAAACTACGAAGAAACTGTTAACTGCTTGAGATACAATATAGCCCATGTATATATTTCCCATTCCCCAGCTGAAGACGGTGTGTGTATGTTAATAAATTTCTGTGGTTTACTTTAAAGTTCTCTGGTGCCAGTATATTGGGAAAGCTATCAAAGCTGCTGTGGTCCCCTACCTACAAACTGAGGTTATATCCATCTGAAAGCAAAACAAAACCCCCGAAGAGACTAGTAGTGAGAAATCCATACTACACCCACCCCTTGAGTTCCATAGTTGTGAGGGAAAAATTCAAGAGGAAGAACTGAGGTGGAAGAGGGGCTGGGGTAGCCATAAGCCGCATATAGAAGCGATCCAGTGAGACCACGAGGTGCGCTGTTATATCAGTGTTCCTTTGTTTTGTTTTGTTTAGGTTTCATTTAAGCTTGCACTAAGACGTATTTATACACGTTTCCATGAGAATTTCATTGCTTCCAATGGTTTTTTCCGTTATTTCCATTTTCTCCAGGGGAGCTGATCTCTGCCAGCTGGAGATCACTTGTAAAAGCAGGAGATTTTCAGGCCCCACCTGGAGGCTGGCAACCCTACTTCTAAGGAATTGACTTCAATGGGCTTAGAAGGGCGTAGCGTTGCTTAGGATTGCACTGGTAGTCAATCCAATCATCAATTCAAAACTGAATCCAATATCCTACCCTGTGGGGTGCCGCAGGGCTCAGTACTGGGTCCCATGCTCTTTAACTTGTTCATAAATGATTTAGAGTTGGGAGTGAGCAGTGAAGTGGCCAAGTTTGCGGATGACACTAAATTGTTCAGGGTGGTGAGAACCAGAGAGGATTGTGAGTCAACTCCAAAGGGATCTGTTGAGGCTGGGTGAGTGGGCGTCAACGTGGCAGATGCGGTTCAATGTGGCCAAGTGCAAAGTAATGCACATTGGGGCCAAGAATCCCAGCTACAAATACAAGTTGATGGGTTGTGAACTGGCAGAGACTGACCAAGAGAGAGATCTTGGGGTCGTGGTAGATAACTCACTGAAAATGTCAAGACAGTGTGCGTTTGCAATAAAAAAGGCCAATGCCATGCTGGGAATTATTAGGAAGGGAATTGAAAACAAATCAGCCAGTATCATAATGCCCCTGTATAAATCGATGGTGCGGTCTCATTTGGAGTACTGTGTGCAGTTTTGGTCGCCGCACCTCAAAAAGGATATTATAGCATTGGAGAAAGTCCAGAGAAGGGCAACTAGAATGATTAAAGGGCTGGAGCACTTTCCCTATGAAGAAAGGTTGAAACGCTTGGGACTCTTTAGCTTGGAGAAACGTCGACTGCGGGGTGACATGATAGAGGTTTACAAGATAATGCATGGGATGGAGAAAGTAGAGAAAGAAGTACTTTTCTCCCTTTCTCACAATACAAGAACGTGTGGGCATTCAATGAAATTGCTGAGCAGACAAGTTAAAATGGATAAAAGGAAGTACTTCTTCACCCAAAGGGTGATTAACATGTGGAATTCACTGTCACAGGAGGTGGTGGCGGCCACAAGTATAGCCACCTTCAAGAAGGGTTTAGATAAAAATATGGAGCACAGGTCCATCAGTGGCTATTAGCCACAGTGTATGTGTGTATATAAAATTTTTTGCCACTGTGTGACACAGAGTGTTGGACTTGATGGGCCGTTGGCCTGATCCAACATGGCTTCTCTTATGTTCTTATGTTCTTATGTTCTCCAACGAACTCAAGACAATGTGCTGGCCTTTCCAGTTCTCCAGATTTTTCCTCACAACAACACTATGATGTGTGTTATGCAAAGAAAGAATGAGTGGCCCAGAGTTGTGTAGTGGGCTTTATGGCTGAGTGGAAATTTGAACAGGGCTTCCCCATTCCTGATCTGACATTAAAACCGTTACATCATGCGGAACATACTTGAGTTGGAGAAATAAACTTTTAGCTTGGAAGGAAGGATGAATTTTAGCAATGCATACATTAGAACACATTAGAAATGTTTCTCAGATGAGATTTACAACGAAAGAGTCTGGTTTGTCAACACAATCACCGAGTTGTTATTTCCCCATATTCTGTTTGTGGAATAACCTGTTTATGTGCAGTTTTTGTATTTCAGTGTTTTGACACATGTATTCAGTTGTTTCCTTCAGAATTTCAGTATGCTTCATAGTCTTTATTGCTGTTATTAAACATATCATGAGTCAAGGACTTACTCGTCCACGTTGTTGCCCGTAGCAACTGTAACCCAAAAAAGAGGAAGACACTAGAGACAATAATCGATGGTAATATTTATTGAAGTCAAGTACAAAATATACTACCCTTCTGCTTAATCCCAGACCATTTCTGCAGAAGAGCAATCCCCCGCATCAAACTTTGCAAAAGTTTCCGCACAAAAATTTCCCTCTTCTTCGTCATTCTCCTCCTCACAGCCAGGCCATGGGCGACTTGAGGGGCTCTTCCCTCCAAACACAGCTCCTCAGTAGCAGCCCTTCCGCTTCCCACCTGACACTCTCTCCCCCTCCCCCCCTTTTTCACACTCACCCCAAAACATACACCCTCCTCCCCAAGTGTGATTCTTTTTCTGTGTATGACTTAAACTTTGCTGATGTTTCTGTCACGTGTAAGCCCCCTATTTAAAAAAAACATGCCCCAGGGGAGAGTGAAAGGCAGACTCCATCCTCTTTGTCGTGCTGCCCGGGCTCTTGTGAAACATCAATACTCTGGTGCAGGGGTGGCCAAACTGAGGCTCGGGAGCCACATGTGGCTCTTTGACACATATTGTGTGGCTCTCAAAACCCCCAATGCCCCATTGGCCAGCTTGGAGAAGGCATTTATCTCTTTAAATCACTTTGCCAAGCCAGCTGGTGGCTTGAAAAAATACATTTAACATTAAAGCTGCTTTCTTTCCACTTCTCTCTCCTTCCCACATCCTCCTTCCTTCCTTCCTTCCTTCCTTCCTTCCTTCCTTCCTTCCTTCCTTCCTTCCTTCCTTCCTTCCTTCCTTCCTTCCTTCCTTCCCTCCTTCCCTCCTTCCTTCCTTCCTTCCTTCCTTCCTTCCTTCCTTCCTTCCTCGAACATTCATGTCTTGTGACTCTCAGTCATCTGACATTTATTCTCTAAGACTCTTATGTTAAGCAAGTTTGGCCACTCCTGCTCTTCTGCCTGCCTCTTGCTGGTCTTTAATTTAAAAATGAACCCTCTAGAGAGCCTTTCCCCCATTCCCAAGTGAGCCCTTTTTATGACAACGTAGTTGCATTGTAACATAACTGAGCATGCACCAAAAAGGTACCATTACTGATGAATTGTATGATGGGAGGTGGCAAGGCCCTCTTTCAAAATAACTGTGGAACTGATTAAAAACTACAAAGTCTAAAAAATTATGAATCAAAAGCCCTATTGCAAAAGGTGTGCCACAAAGTTGAGCAGCTTCTTGCCTTTGATAGTTCCAGAAGGCTTGTTCTGCTGTGAGAATCATTCATTGTGCGTTTGTTTCCATTTGAATTGTATAGTGACTTTGCAGACATACTTGAAGAAGACCATACTTGAAACATGCATGTAAACAGAAGGCATGTAGTCATGTTATTTTTCATCAAGAAGCCCTTCCCATGATATGGCAGGGAAAGGACCCTGACAAGCTGTTTGGGAATATTTCTCCATAGTCTCCCCAGAGTGGAAGAAAAGTCTGCTAAGCCACTAATTATCTTTAATTTAATTAGCGACTGCCCTCAAATGTTCCTAAATGCCCCCCCAAGCAAAAATTCTGGTTACGAGTCCAGTCTTGTTGGTTGTCCAGAGGAACTGGTTTGCTGCTGTGTGACATAGGATGCTGGTCAGGATGGAATTACTGGTCTAATCAAGCAAGGCTCTTCTTATGTTCTTAATTACCTAACAAGTGGTCCAGCTCCCCAAACAAACACCTCTCACCTCAAAAAAATCCTACCTCTCTACAGATTTTAGGGGGAAAGAAAACTAGAGTAACATGCCAAATGGCATAGTTTATATTGAAAACTCACCATCTGATGTCATTGCAGCAGCATTGCTAGATTAAAGCAGAGAGCCTGATCCAAAAATGGCACTCCTTGAGCCAATCGCATCCGCCATGATGTGTATTCTGGGGAGAGAAGAATGGTTTCTACCACCTCTCTCAGCTGTTGCCTAAAGCACCTCAGAAAGAGAAAAGTACTGGAGGAAGAGTAAAAGATGGAAAATACTTTTTACTTCTTCTAATGATGGGGAACACTCAATTAGCCTTGGGATCAGTGATGATGATAAGAGGAAATCTAGGCAGGAAATAGTGATCCTTGAGCCAATTGATTCTTCCACACTTATAGAGTCATATTCCTATACTTCCTCTGCCAGTTGATACACCCAGATTGTCCCTACAAGCACCAAGAGAGTCCCACAATAGCTAATTTCTGGTCTATTGGATTAAAATAGGATTGGATACTTGGATCCATAATATTAACTATACAGAAAATGGTTCTGATCCTTAATAAATCATAATCAGGTTTTATATCTAAAGATTGCTAACCAGGTCAAGTTTATAACTGACATAGGGCCAGTTTCTAATCTAAGGGCCGTTGAAGGTATACCAATTTACTTTAAAAACTCTCAAAAAATTAAATTGAATTAATTCAATAAAAAAGTAAGCACTTGCATTCACACCAGTGCTGCATGTAGGAGCTGGTTTAATATCTTAATTGTAAACACTTTTAAGAACAGCAGGAATATACTGTGCACCTTTTGTAAAAGGGAAAAAAAAAACAATTTCCCTTTTGGCCTTAGCCACAAACTGATATGCAGGTTCCAGTTTAGTTTATCAGCAAAGAACTCGTTCAATTGTATAATCCCCTATCACCCAGTTGGTTAAAGGGCGAGTGACAGTTCCAAAAGAAATAATTTTAGTTTATAGATAATTGGCAATCAGAGCAATACTTACAGTAAATAAGGCCTGAAAATCTCTTTTTTAATCCTATTTTAGTTAACAAAATAATGATCATTGAATCTCCATACATTTTTCAGCACCCAATTTAGGCGCATGAACATCCTCTGCTTGAAATATTGGTGTTCTTTTAGCACACAAAAGCTTATGTTCTGAATAAAACTTTGTTGGTCTTAAAAGTACAACTTGACTCCTGCTTTGTCCAAGTGCTGCAGACCAACACGGCTGCCCACTTGGATTTGTCCCTAATATAAAACTGAATAACAGGGGAGCCAATACACAATCCTGCTGCACTCCATTCCAAACAGGTATGTCCGAGGTGAGATGACCATCCTGACTGCAACTAACTTGCATTGTTGCACAGTATGATGATGACATTGCTCAAGCAGAAATGAAAGTCTAGAGTCTACCCTATATCTTCATAGTTTCGACCACAATTTTTCTCAGCATAATTTATCAAATGCAGCTTGGAAGTCTTCAAAAGTCCACATGAAGGACACCACTAAGAGCCTTGACATATCTGAATGCTAAAAAAGGTTAGGATGTAACAATTGTCTCTAGTTGACCTGCCATTCCTAAAACCTGTTTGATCATGATTGACTAGACAAGGATTCTGCCCAGTCTAAAAGTAGTCCAAGTAAGTACAATGTGTAAAGCTTTCCTATAATTGACAATATACTCAGATTTAGTCCTGGTGTTTCCCCATAAGAATGCATGCTACTTATCAATATTAACTGTTCCAAAATATTCACCATGTGTTTTCATTGGTGAGATTTAACATGCTTTCTTCAATGCTGTTGTTTGGGAGATATCAAAAAATATTTCCTTGAATTATAGGTTTTGCCCATTTAGATAATCTGGTTGAGTCATTGGGGCATATATTACTACCCTGTAGATATTACAGTCAAGCACGTACAGAACTTCTGGAACCAGTATTGGGCAATAATAAATTGTCCCAAGATCCAAGGAAGCTAAGAATGTTATTGATTGGAGTCAACCAGATAATTTTTTTCTGCTATGAAAATACAAGCTGAATTAATGTCCCATATGTAAATGTTATGTTTTTAAATTTTTACTTTGTGGTTGTGGATCTGGATGAATTATGTAACTCGGATCTTTGTGGGTTATTAATCATTGATTGTTTTGTGTTTGTATGGCTTGTAGGCCATAATAAAAATTGTTACGACTGTGATAACTACGACGATGATGACTTCGACAACGACGACTACTACTACTACTACAAGTACCAAGGGGGGGAGTAGTAGTAGTAGTCGAAGAAGAAGACTGCAGATTTATACCCCACTTTTCTCTCTAAATCAGAGACTCAGAGCAGCTTACAATCTCCGATATCTTCTCTCCCTCCACCCACAACAGACACCCTGTGAGGTGGGTGGGGCTGAGAAAGCTCTCATGGCAGCTGCCCTTTCAAGGACAATTCCTGCAAGAGCTATGGCTGACCCAAGGCCATTCCAGCAGCTGGAAGTGGAGGAGTGAGGAATCAAACCCAGTTCTCCCAGATAAGAGTCCGCACATTTAACCACTACACCAAACTGGCTCTCTAGTTTAAAAAGATGGCTGCAAGGATACTTTGGTCTGGGCTTGTTCTAGATTTTGTGGGCCCTCCCCTGTTCTGCCTATTGCCAAATCTACTGCTTGTGCCTCCCTTCCTGCCCACCCACCCCTGTGTCCTATGCTGTGCTCATTAGCCTTCTCACAGCCTGTGGTCATAGTTGCCTGTACTGCCCATATTCCTTTCCTGGACGGTGCTGGGCAGTTCACGCAGCTGGGAGCGCAGGTAGTAGAGAGCTTGCAAGTAAGAGGTCTAGGGTTGCCAAGTATGATTCATGAAATATCTGGGTACTTTGGGGGTAGAGCCAGGAGACATTGGGGGGTGGAGCCAGGAGCAAGGTTGCTGAACTCCAAAGGGAGTTCTGGCCATCATGTTTAAAGGGACCACACACTTTTAAATGCCTTACCTCCATTTGAAAATAGGGAGTGATAGGGGCACCTTCTTTTGGGGCGTACAGAATTTGACCCCCCCCGGTCCATTTTTTTTTAAACTTGGGGGGTAGTTTGAGGAGAGTCACTAGATGCTATATTGAAAATTTGGTGCCTCTGCCTCAAAAAAACAGCCCCCCCTCAGAGTCGCAGATACCCACGGATCAATTCTCCATTATACCCTGTGGCAGTGGTCCCCAGCCTTTTTGGCACCAGGGACCGTTTTCTGGAAAACAATTTTCCATGGACCTGGGGGCAGGCCGATGGTTTTGGGATAATATAAGTGGGCACTTTATTTCTAAAGTGTTTGGTGTGGTGGTTAAGTGCCGGACTCTTATCTGGGAGAACCGGGTTTGATTCCTCTCTCCTCCACTTGCAACTGCTGAAATGGCCTTGGGTCAGCCATAGCTCTTGCAGGAGTTGTCCTTAAAAAGGTAGCTTTTGGGGAGAGCTCTCTTAGTCCCAACCATCTCACAGGGTGTCTGTTGTGGGGGAGGAAGATAAAGGAGATTGTAAGCTGCTCTGAGACTCTGAAATTTGGAGTGGAGGGCAGGATATAAATCCAATGCCTTCTTATTATTATTATTATTATTACTACATTGTAATATATAATGAAATAATTATACAACTCATGGCCCGGTTGCTAACAGATCATGGACCGGTACTGGTCCATGGACCAAGGGTTGGGGACCCCTGCCCTATGGGAATTGGTCTCCATAGGGAATAATGGAGTGTCCAGCAGAC
This sequence comes from Heteronotia binoei, assembly GCF_032191835.1. Lineage (NCBI taxonomy): Eukaryota > Metazoa > Chordata > Lepidosauria > Squamata > Gekkonidae > Heteronotia > Heteronotia binoei. The sequence goes on along the minus strand of NC_083231.1, from coordinate 19,372,970 downwards.
ATTTTCAGATGAGGGTCTCACACACTTTCAGATGACCCTGAAGCAGGGGGAGGGCCTCCAAACTGGGGGATCCCCTGCCCCCAACTGGGGATTGACAACCGTAAAGAGGACAGGGTGGCATAAAGAAGTTTACAGCAGTGAACCCTGCCAGAAGCTATGGTCCCCAGCACCTGAAGGCATACTGAAGCCAGCCCTGACTCCAGATGCTATGAACGATGATAGCTTAATGCAGTAATATGGTGGAAGAGGTTACAGACATGTGGTTTTTTCAGAAACAAATAGCTTTGCTGGCCATCTAGCATATTTGAAAAACACGATTAAGTCACAAAAATCAATTTCAAATAAATTAATCCTTCTATTCTTCTGTCACAGAGGCAAACCAGGATTTGCTTTAATCGTGTATAAATGTATTTCAATTTATGTCAGTCAAAGTGCCCTGTCAAATCTATTTTGTTCTCCTTTGTTACTGAACTGAAAGAGGCCGGATGTTGTGGTGATCTGACTGATGGAGGAAATGGACTTCTTTAAAGACCCAATCAACCACAGCAACTGCTCTCGATAGTTATGGTTGCATTTGAAACTTGTAATGCTAAAATATGTCTGACATAGTCTGAGACGAGGACAATGAGGAGGCAATATACAAAAGCTACATTATCACTTTATTTTTTTCTGGTCAACTACCAAGAGTGCCTTAGAGTAGAAATGTTCCCAGTGTCATAATATCTACCAGTACCATTTCAGGTTTCAGTGGGGACAGAGGAGGGGTTTGAAGTTAGGTCCAAAGACTGACGCTCGGATATATTCAAGGTTTAATAATGGAAAACTGTCTTCTATATTTCCCACTAATAAACTTATCAAGGACAGACAACCCCTCACACTTTCCCTCTCAAAGGCAAAGCGCCTTGTACGTTCTGAAATTGGCTAGCACAATTTTGATTTTATAATGCTAGTCAGTCACTATTGGCCTGGGCTTTTTTTGTATCAGGAACTCCTTTGCATATTAGGCCACACCCCCTGTTGTAGCCAATCCTCCTGGAGTTTACAGTAGGCCCTGTATAAGAGCCCTCTAAGCTCTTGGAGGATTGGCTACATCAGGGGGGCATGGCCTAATATGCAGAGGAACTCCTGATAGAAAAAGAGCCCTGGTGTGGCCTAATATGCAAAGGTGTTCCTGCTACAAAAAATAGCCCTGCTATTGGCTATTCTTCTGTCAACTATCAGCTGAAAAGTCCTTGAAAGAAGACTGAAGGGATAGAACATGGACTTTCTGCTTACCTATTACTGAAGTATTCATTCTTAATTTGAGGGGGCATAGCTCAGAATACACATGTAAGGTCACAAAAGCTGTGTGATACTGGTCCGTGCAGAGGGCCTCACTCAACCTTGTCGAGCCGGTGGGCACTTTTGGAACTTTGAGAAAAGGTAGCAGGTGCCGTCACAAAATACCATGGGGATTAGCCCAGTCACAAAATGTCTGCCATGGTGGGGGCAACCAGGAAATGATAGAAAAAGTACTCTCTGTGTTACAAAATAATATCAAAATATAATTGCAATACTTTCCATTACAACAGTGTATTACAATACAATGTAAATTTAAATGACAAAATACCATCCGAAGCACACAACTTCACTACTGTCCATAAGATGATATCAAATTCATTTAGTACAATGCAGTCCAACGATGATGGAAAACCAGTCCGTTCTCGTTTCGGATCCTTATGATCCTTCCTCTGGGACCGTCTTATTGATTTTGAGCGCAGTAGTCTGATGGTGCCTTATTTCCTTACTAGTCACTGTTTTCCAGGCTTTCTCTGATTAATTTCTTTATCAGAACGCTGCTGTTCTTTTTCCATCTCTCAGCATTTCATTGAGTTTGTTTGTTTGTTTATTATTTATTTATTTATTTCTCGCATTATTTCTTTCTCGCATTTCTCTTGCCAAAGCAAGCTCAGGGTGGCTAACAACAGTCAAACCCAGACAATAAAACAATAGCAAATAATTAAAATTAACAATAATCATTGCCGATCAAACAATTTAAAACAAGTTAAAACAATTTAAAGTGATCTAAAACAATTTTGGTGCTAGTGTTGGCACTATTAAATTCAGTGATGTTGGGCATCTACTTCTATTGTAATTTAACTAAAGGCAAGTTGAAATAGAGCTGTTTTACAAGCCTTGCGGAACTGGGCAAGGTCCCGCGAGGCCCTTACATCGTCTGGGATTTGGTTCCACCAGTGGGGGGCCACAATTGAGAAGGCTCTTTCTCTGGTAGCCTTCAATCTCACCTCTCTCGACCCGGGAATTGACAGTAAATTCTGCAATCCAGATCTGAGTACCCTCTGGGGAACATGTGGGGAAAGATGGTCCCTAAGGTAGACAGGTCCTTGGCCAGTTCCAATGAAATGTTTCATTGCGTTCCAATGAAATGTTTCATTGCGTTCCAATGAAATGTTAGTTGTTAAACCCCCATGGTCTGGGCATTGTTTGTCATCATCAAATGGAGGGGGCAACTACAAACTTCTAAATGAAGCACCCTCACACAATGTGGGCAGCCATATCTGGGGATTCTAAGTACCCCCGGATCCACTGAGATGGAGGATAGCCCAAACTGACTTACAGCTTTGTGGAAATGGCTTTGGAGGATGAACTAAGTGGGTACCAGGAAACAAATTGGTGGACACCATAATGCCAGTGGGTGTCATATTGGAAACTTACTGGGTTAGTATAATATAGTGGGTTCAAGCATCGAGGAGATGAGAGAACAGTGATAACAACTCTTTATTAAGGGCAGCATGGCAGAAGGCTGCTCCTGTAAGACTGGTGAATGAGTCCATGGGCCAAACCTATATACAACTCCAGGTTCCCGCGCAAGCATGCCATTGGTTCATTCAAACAGGCAGGGGAGGCTGTGATTGGTGTAGAGCAGCAGGTATTTCGATCCTGCTGTTCATTCCTCCCAAGTCTCCAGGCTCCGCTCTCTTGGCTCCAATGAGCCTGGAAGGAATCATATACTATAAACCTTATACATAACAGTTAGTGTATGGACCACTGTGTTCTGTGAATGTAATGGCAGCAACTAAATGAAAGTAACACTGTATATTAAGTTATATCCCACTATATGGTCCCTGTCCAGGTAAGATATGAAGGTAGAGAATGTGCTAATGATGAAATGTGAGAGTTACAAATATGCACTAAACTTTCAGGAAAGCAAATATTTACATGACTTAGCATGTAATAGGTTGGATTCTATGACTCCCTTCTGCCAAGTCTTCCTTCAACAGTAGTAAGCTAGACAGCCCAATACCTTTCAATTCATAATTCAGCTGCCAGTTATTAACAGATATATACACTACTTGATATCCCTAGGATGCATCAATGTATTTGTTGTATATTGCCCTGTTGTACCATTATAGCAATCCATTTGCTTCTAGACTGTTTTGTCCATACAGGAAAATCAAGTTTTGGAGATAAACAGTACAATGATAGCTGATATGCATTTATGGACCAGAACCAACTCTAATGTAATCACATACGGATCAGCACAGAGTTACCCTTTCAACTACTTTCCCTGCTTTGCCGTACTGACTAAAGCCATCCTAATTCTACATAGCATTGTTCTGTCAGATAACAGAATCCACAGTGTGTTGGATCCTGCCAGCTTTTCCAATCAGCCTCGACCAGTTTCCCTCCTCACGACAAAATCCATTTCGCATGACCTTTTTCTGTGCAGGTCCCTTGGTCCCAAGCATAACCTCCTCCCTTTTTGAGCAGCGAAAAAGCTGGCTGGATCCAACCCAACGTCTGTAACCTTTAAAGGGTTTTTTGTTGTTGGAAAGTTTAAGCATTGTGCTTATTCTGGGATATGTTATTCTGAGTTACTGTCTGAGGGAAATGAATGTCAGACATTTGGCCCACATGAATGTCCGTAGCTTGTCAACATCTTCCCAGGATTGTCTGGATAGGTGCTGACAGTAATCCTGATTGACCAAATGTACGGTACTGATTTCTTTTCTTTTCTTTTTTAAAGGAGAGCATGTTCAATTTGCTTCCATCCCGTTAAGAGATGAATGCCACAAAGGAAAGTTTGTTTGGCATTTATTGAACTCTATAAGGCATAGGTACGGATGAAATATTCTTCAAAATATGCAGTGTATGTCAATATGTAAAGGCTCTTTGAATGTACACCCAGGGCTGGCCCTAGACTGTCTGGCATGCTAGGCAAGGATAACATCTGCCCCCTCCCCGCATACTGATAACATCACTGAGTCACATGGGAGCACCCAATTCAGCACCCCCAGAAGGCTGGCACCCTAGGCAGTCACCTAATTTGCCAAGTGGCAGGACCGCTCCTGTGTATCTATAGGAAGGTGTTGTTGTTTTTTTTCAAACATGTTCATGTAATGCCTTTAGAGTACTTCATATGGTCGAGGGGCTGCCTACTCAAGAGACCGTCTCTCCCCATACAAACCCCAGAGAGCGCTGAGGTCAGCGGGAAAGAACCAGCTGAATATCCCTGGGCCGAGGGAGGCCAAATTGAAGAACGCAAGGGAACGGGCCTTCTCTATCGCAGCTCCACACCTGTAGAATTAACTTCCGGATGAAGTACGGGCCCTGCAGAGTCTTGAGCAATTCTGCAGGGCCTGCAAGACTACTCTTTTTAAGATGGCCTTCGCTGAATGCTGAGCTAATGATAGATTCGCTGCTGTTGTATTCCGCCATCAATTTATTAAAAACCTGTAATTTAGCACCATAACTGTTCATTTTAATTGGAATGTTGTTTTAAATGATGGTTTTATAATGTAGTATTTATTGAATTATATGATTTTATTGTATTGTATTGTATTGTGTTGAACTAATATGTTGTGAGCTGTCCTGAGCCTGCTTCGGCAGGGAGGGCGGGATATAAATAAAAAGTTATTATTATTATTATTATTATTAAAAAAGAAAGTCAGAATGAAATGGTTTGAAAAGCTATGGTTTTTTTTTACAAAATGTGATTCTCTTCTCTCTCTTTTTTTTTCAGAATTAGAGACTATGCCAACAGACTTGTTTCTTCATTCTAGATGTCCTTTCATCAGTGCTGGCCCAAGGGCGCATAGCACCCCAGGCAGGCTTCCTGCCTGCTGCCCCCCCCCCCCACTGCCCCCCGGCTCTCGCAGTGCTGCAACATGTTGCATTGATCTGTTACCCTCCCCGCGCTATGAGGCTCAGCTCCTCCCCCCACTGCAGCCCCCTGCCATCACCCACCTTCCCTCGTTTCCTCTCGGCGCTGCAATGCAGTGCCACGCTCCGTCACCCTCTCCGTGCTGCACTGTGCTGAGGCGGGGCCTTACCGGCTTTAATACAACTGGCGCACCATCAAATGCTTTGAAGTGCATGTGGGATAAGGCTTCTCCCTCCCTCCTTCCTGGAACTGGAAGTAAGGGGGAGCGAAGCCTTCTCCCATGTGGGCTTCAAAGCATTAGATGGTGCACCAGCCACATCGAAGCTGGTAGGGCCCAGCCTCGGTGCAGTATGGCTTGGTGTACTCTGATGGGGGGAGGGTGACAGAGCACTCTGATGGGGGAGATGGAGGGAAGGCGGGCCATGGGGGGGAGCCCGATTTGGTGCCCCATCCTCCCAGTGCCCTAGGCAACCGCCTACTTTGCCTAGTGGGTGAACCGGTCCTGTCTTTCATAATAAATGAAAGATAATGGGTCCTAGCTGAGTATGACACTGAATACCTGGTGAAGCTAGATATATTTTCAGTTATATGAAGCGAACCTACATGTATAACCGTAGAGTGATTCTGGTTTTGGGTTTTTTTTGGTTTTAATAGAAAAGACAGTTTCCTGTGTTTTGGTCACACTTTAACACAGCCAAGAAAACAGAAATCAGGATGAGGAGATAAAGGTTTGACTCTTAAGGGCTTCATTTGTGAAACGAAAGAAACAGGTTTAGATCAGCACATAGCTGAGGTCAAGTGCTACCACTGAGGGTCATCAGTACGTATGGATACCTCCAATTGGGGCACGTAGTGTCCTCGCTGAGCCTTTTGGGGTTGGGGAAATGAAGGGGGGATGTCTAAAGTCTTTTCTACTCCCTTTTAGTGGTCCCAATCTGAATTGGGGAAACAAATTTCCAGCATCATGCTGTGTGGAAGATCAGGCCAGAGAACTCCAACTTGACCCATGATAAATGGTGTCATCTACTTTGGCCCTGAGGTAATGAAGAGAATGGATTTATTTGTTTGTTTGTTTGTTTGTCCGTGAGATTAATAGCCTGCCCATCCCACCAAGGAAGGCTCAGGATAGGTAACAACATAAAAACTTATGCATTCATTCAATTAAAATTCTAAAACCAACAAATAAAAGTATGATTTAACAATGATTATAGAACTCATACCGCGCCATACACCTTTACCGGTGTAATAAAAAGTAGAGTGGCATATCAGTCAATAAAATGTAAATGCATAAATAAGTACAGACGTTGTACTCCAAAACTGATCTTAAAATAACATTTTACAGCAGAGTCCCATTGGATTTGATCTTAAGAAGTTTCCTTTTGACCACCATGAGACTTTCTTCCAAGGAAACGCTCTCAAACACTGGCAGCAGGGGTCATTTCATGGAAAAAGAGATGCTGGGGCTCATTATCGCAACTCATTTGCATATGCCGCACCCACCTGGCATCACCGGAAGGCGTACTAAATTATATCAGCTCAGCATCTACCTTGAAATGCTTCTTGAGTTATCGTTGTCATCACGAAACCTGACTCCCATGCTACTTTTTAAATTACTTTCGCCTATGTGGCCTCAGTGGCATGAGGAAGATTTCCATCTGTGTTCTTTATATGTTTGGGTTATTTCCCCATTTTTTGTGTTTGGGGGTGGGGAGAAATATTAGGAAGTTTGTCAAATCTTAGAAGGCAGCAAAATTCTCACCGTGGGGGTGTTGAACAATGGAGCCCAGAAACAAGTTGTGGGGTTGTTTTTTTTGGGGGGGGAGAGGTAAGAAAGAAAGAGCACAATATAATTTAGAGGTTCCGGAGCTCCACTCCTGTGACCTCCTGCCCAAAATGAGACCTGGCAGCAGCACAACAGGTGACCCTATCGTGCTCAATCAGCAAGACTGTGTTTGAGCAGTTTGATTGGTCCAATCTATCTGGGGGCGGGGGGGAAACTCTCAAACCCAGGCTGCCACTACCTACTATGGGAGTGAATTGGGTATGAGCTGGTATAGCTGTTAACAGTTTCTTTTTGACTTCAGATCCAAGAGGGCAGCCGTGTTGGTCTGAAGCAGTTGAACAAAGTAGGAGTCTAGTTGCACCTTTAAGACCAACCAAGTTTTATTCGGAACGTAAGCTTTCGTGTGCGCTAAGCACACTTCATCAGACAGTGGGATGGAATGGCAAACAGTCCTAAATATAGAGAAAGTGGGCAGTGAATCAGCATGCCAAATCATGGAAATGTCCCTTAGCAGATTAAAAGAATCACAAGCCTGGCCTAGCGGCTGCCAGCCTGTATCCACTGGGCTGAAACAACAAAAACAGTAATAAACGTCAGAATAGCAGATTGATGTCCATTAAGTATCCTGCAATAAATAAGAGTCTGCTCTGGGTTAAAAGGAGGGCATAAGATTCCCAGAGGCTTAATTTAAACATGTAACACATACCCAGAAACCTTGCTGATCTTTGTGCTCTTGGCCAGTCTTTTTGACTTGGTTGGTTTGTTTGCTGCTGTTGATGATCCCTTTGTTGTTTCATGGCATTGATGCCCTCTCTGTGTTAGGTATTCCGTACCAAACCTTTAAGGGCATAACAGCTGCAAATAAAAAGACACAGAATATAAACATTTAAACATTGGAGATAAAATCAAAACGAAACCAAGCTTACGGATGCATTCATCCATGGTCAGATTTAAATGTAAGGATGTCAGCCAAACATTTTGCCACAGCCTCGCTAACCTCCCCCTCGGTATCGTTCAATAAATAATAGGGAGGCAGAATAGACAAATCTGGCGAGAAAGAAAGCTTGCAAAGTAAATCTTTAGGGAGATTACGATAAAAGGAGCAATCAAGCAATACATGCTGAATTGAGTCGGGAATATTCGCTCCACAGGAACAGAGTCTGTCGCCTATCTCCCTTGTAAAACTTTGGAGGGAAACGCATTTAGTCTAGCCAACATAAATGCCCTGCGATGACTTGGAATGGTTAAGTCTGATAAATAATGGGGCATTTTGCCACAGAAAGCTTTATTTGTTTGTTTGTTTGTTTATGCAGAAAGCATAAAGACCTAAGGAAGCTGGGGAACAAATATAAGGGTCTGTTGGACATAGTTTTGTTTCCTCCAACTCCAACAGTCTCAATTTAATACATCTAAAGATATATGACTCATCAGAAGTAAAAAAAAATCATCAACCTCTATCCCCAACTGGTTAAGTTTGGACATAAGCACGACTGTCCAGGATTAAATATATGGGTCTCTTTTCATACAGTCAAGAAGACTGTTAGGATCTGTTCTAAAGTGAATTTTGAGCCAGAATTTAAACACTGCAATCCAGGCTTTTGTCTCCACCAAAGACTGACCCACTTCAGAGCAAAGAGCAAAGTAGGACACACATTTTGGGATAACAAGAATTTGTCTAACGAATGAGGCTTGAATGCCCTCCACTTTCCTGGTAAATGCTGAGATCCATATAGGGATACCATAGAGAATTTGGGCTAGCGTTTTAGGTTTAAACACCTTAATTGCTGCTGAAACTAATTGGTTGCCCCTTGCAAAAAAAAAAAAAAAAAAAAAACCCTGTTTAATTTGAGCAACCGAACATTTAGCCAAGTTGACGGTGTTGTTACAATGTGAAACCCAGTTTAACTTGTGATTAAAAGTGATTCCCAAGTATTTAAAAATGTTGTTTGCTCAATTGTTGAGTTGCCAATAAACCATATCTGTGGATGCCAGCAATTTGAAAAGACAACTACTTTAGATTTGGCATAACTGATAGAGAGTGAATTACAATTACAATAGTCATAGAAGGCATTCAGATACCTTTGCAGGCCCGCACTTGTGCAAGAGAGGATGGTAGTGTCATTGGCATAAAGTGTTAGGTATTCTTTCGAGAGCCACTGAAATTACAAGATTAGTATCTGAGAAACCTGTGTTTGAATCCCACCTCTGCCATGGAAGCTTCCAGGTGCCGTTGGGCCAAGTCATGCCCTCTTGGCCTAATCTACCTCACATGGTTGCTGAGATATTAAAATGGAGGTGGGAAGAATGATATTAGCCGTTTTTGCTCCCTATTGGGTGAACGGCAGGGTATAAAGTTAGTACATAAATATACAACTGCTGCCAAAGTATTAGTAAGATATGGTCACTGTACTGGGAAAAATGCAATAAAGAGAAGAAGAAGACTGCAGATTTATACACCACCCTTTTCTCTGAATCAGAGACTCAGAGCTGCTTACAATCTCCTATATCTTCTCCTCCCACAACAGACACCCTGTGAGGTGGGTGGGGCTGAGAAGGCTCTCACAGCAGCTGTCCTTTCAAGGACAACTCCTGCCATAGCTATGGCTAGCCCAAGGTCATTCCAGCAGTTGCAAGTGGAGGAGTGGGGAATCAAACCCAGTTCTCCCAGATAATAGTCTGTACACTTAACTGCTACACCAAACTGGCTCTCATGCAAAAATTTCTCAGGGACTAACTACATGTATTATTTCTCCAGGTCATCCTCAGGTTCACATCATCAGGGATTCACCTGGATTTCCATGGAGCCAAACTATACATTACACTTTTTCACTTGTTTGCACTCTCCCCTCCTCTATGTTCCTTGCAGCCACACGGCAGCTGTTAGTAATGCCCAGTTATGTGATCACATTTGGTACAAGATCACAAAAGCATTCTCATTATGTGATCAAGGGCTTTATTTATTTATTTTGTAGCAGGAACTCCTTTGCATATGAGGCCACAAACCCCTGATGTAGCCAATCCTCCTGGAGCTTGCAGTAGGCCCTGTACTAAGAGCCCTGTAAGCTCTTGGAGGATTGGCTACATCAGTGGGTGTGGCCTAATGTGCAAAGGAGTTCCTGCTACAAAGAAAAAGCCCTGCCTGATATAATGGGACCACATATATTACTCTGCAGGGCATATGAAAGCTATTGAAAGGCATACATGAGCCAGTTTGGTGAGGTGGTTAAGTGTGTGGACTCTTATCTGGGAGAACCGGATTTGATTCCCCACTCCTCCACTTGCACCTGCTGGAATGGCCTTGGGTCAGCCATAGCTTTCATAGAGGTTGTCCTAGAATGGCCTTGGGTCAGCCATAGCTTTCATAGAAGTTGTCCTCTCTCAGCCCCACCTACCTCACAGGGTATCTGTTGGGTGGGGGGGAGGTAAAGGAGATTGTGACTGCTCTGAGACTCCAAGATTCAGAGCATAGGGCAGGATATAAATCCAATATCATCATCATGAACATTTTAATGAGGAATGTGAAAAAGGTTGCCCTCCCAAAAGTGTTTTGAGCTCTGTAAAATATGTACATGAAAGCAGAATAATTTTGTCAACTAAAATTTTAAATAGAGACAAGTGGGTTTATCCTAAAACCCATTTACATGGAAGTAAGGCCTACTGATTCTAACAGAGTTTACTTTCAGATAAGTATTTTAGGATGGTAGCCTCTGGCTATGATCCTAAAACAGAGTTACTTGGGAAAAAAAATTCGCTTGAAATCAATGGCCTTTTATCTGAGTAAACACGGCTAGGATCATGTTGCAATATTTTTTTTTTCTTTGCCTGTCTTTTCTCAGCATTGCCAAGACAATTAAAGGGAAGTTATTGGAGTCTAGTCAGTGGGTGAATTTGCCCTGTTACTCGAAAGAGTTCTTAAAGAAAGTCCTTTCCTCCAAGCATAATGCAGATTTATTTCCCTTCTCTCTGTGAGGTGAAAAGAAATGCTGACACAGCAGCTCAGAAATCAGTTCAGTTACAATCCAGAAGGACAAAAGGCTTCAGGTTTCTGAAACTCCTGTTGTGCTTTTCATAGCATCTGAATTACTTTCATCTGGCTGGGAAGAGGTGGGGGGGGGGGATGGTAGAAAATAAAACCATCCTTAACCCTTCATATGATTGCACACATCTTTTAGGGCCAGAGGAGATGTGAAGAGGCATGCACAGATTTTCAAAAAGAGTTCTTAAAAATCCTTTGCAAAGATTGAAATGCAACAATAGGGATCCTAAACCAATCCAAACAGGAGTGGGTCAAGAAGAAAAAGGAAAAAAAAACCCTAGTATGTCTTTGCAGACTGTTTCCCCTAATCAAAATCACCTTTAGATGTCTTTCTGCCAAGGGGCGGGGGAAGAAGCAGATTTTTCCTATCTTATAGAGGAAAGAAATAGAGGAAAAACAATTATATATATATAAGATGGTGTGATAATATTTCCAAAAGGAATGACATAGAACCAGGGCTTTTTTTGAGCTGGAATGCACAGGAATGCCATTCCGGCTGCCATGGGCAGTGTTCCGGCTGCCTTGACCAGAATTCTGGCAAAGCCCAGGGAGCTTCAGGGGCTCAGCCAGATGTGCGTGGCAGCCTTCCGCCCTCATGCTGTCCAGCAGGGGTCAGGAGGCCCAGCTGTGCCTGCGCAGCAGCCTCCCACCATCGTGCTGGCCTGCGAGACTCAAGAGGCCCAGCCACGCTAGCATGGGAGACGATGGTGGGGATCAGGAGGCCAAGCTGAGCTGAGTTTAGGTAAATTGCTCCCATTCGCTTTCTTTCCTCTCTTTCTTTCCCCTCTTCCTTCCATCCTTCCTCCCTCCCTTCCTTCCTCTCTCCCCCATTCATTCATTCATTCATTCATTCATTCATTTTTTTTCTTTCTGTCAGTCTTTCTTTTTCTCTATTTGCTTTATTTTCCACTCCCCCACTCTTTCTTTCTGTCAATATTTCTTTTCCCTGTTGCCTTATTTCCCACCTCCCCATCTCTCAGTCTCTGTCTCTCTCTTTCTTCAGTTAGTCTTTTTCCCTGTCTATTTGCTTTATTTCTCTCTCTTTTTTTTTTCTTTAAGCACTATACCATGGGATAGCTATGTATGGCTATATATATATGGCTATATATTTGTGGACTTTTTCCAATACTAGAATATCTTTTTTGAGGTGTGGTGAATTGTACACTGTACAATTCTGTTCACCACACCTCAAAAAAGATATTCTAGTATTGGAAAAAGTCCACAAATATATAGCCATACATATCACCATAATTTGCATACTAGGCCACACCTCTGACATCACCAAAAGTGGTATAATATCTTTTTTTTTTACTATGTACAATTCTGGTTACCACACCTCAAAAAAGATATTATACCACTTTTGGTGATGTCAGAGGTGTGGCCTAGTATGCAAATTATGATGTCAGATGTGTGGCAGAGGTGTCACTTAAATTATGGTGATGTCACAGATGTGGCCTAGTATGCAAATTATGGAGATGTCAGAGGTGTGGCCTAGTATGTAAATTGTGGTGATGTCAGAGGTGTGGCCTAGTATGTAAATTATGGTGATGTCTGAGGTGTGGCATAGTATGCAAATTATCAATCTGTTTAAGAGCATACAAAATTATCAGTCTGCTTAAGAGCATACCAAAACTTACATTCTGAATAAAACTTAGTTGGTCTTAAAGGTGCCCTTGTCTACTGCTTCCCTCTCCAAGGTGTGCTTCTCTGATTGAGCGCACATGGGGCCTTTTTAAAAATGACAACCCTTTCTGCATTGAGTCCCTGGCTGAGCCACGCTGGCAGTGTGAATGGGCAACCACTGAGCGCTGCCAGAATCCCGTCACTTCAGCAGGGCTGTCTGATAGCCCACAAATGGTTCAAACTGAAGCTGATTTTTTTTTTGGATTGGGATAAAATTGTGTCAGTTTCACAGTGTGAAACTAGCCTCTGCTTCAGAGAGAAGGTGGGGTATAAATCTATGGTCTTTTTCTTTTTCTTCTTCTTCTGTAGTTTTGATTCGAGGCATTTGGAAATGGGGATATATACTCCAGGGGCAGCTGCTCATGCCACTGACAATAATACGTTATCATAATATGCTACCTTCCTACCTTATATTATTTATCTAATCAAATGAACAGATTTAATCCTTCCTTGAGAAGAATAGATAAGTTTGCATTATTCTTTGAAAAGTGCTCCTTTGCAATTGGCAGCCAGAGTGTAATTCATTCAACATCACAACAATCGGGTTGGAGTCTTCAGCGGAACGCAGAATGTTGATGAAGCTAGCCTTTATACCTCTCTGTCATTATCCTAGCAGGAGACAATCTCTAAGGAAACAGAATACTTTTGTATCATTTGTCTCCCTTCAACTGTTTTCCACCCCAGCAAAACTGAAAATGGTATCCATTTTAGGAAATCTTAACTCAGCCGTGAGTGTTAACAGTACTAGAGAAAAGCTGATCATGTAAATAGCATTTGAATGTATTATACCACTTTAGCTTATCTTAATTGCTCCAAGGCTTTGATTTGGTTGTTTTGTTATCATTTGGGAAAGTGAAAAGAAACAGAAGAAGAAGAAGAAGAAGAAGAAGAAGAAGAAGAAGAAGAAGAAGAAGAAGAAGAAGAAGAAGAAGAAGGAGGAGGAGGAGGAGGAGGAGGAGGATATTGGATTTATACCCTGCCCTTCGCTAGCCGAAACAGTCTTAGAGCATCTTAAAAATCTCCTTTCTCTTCCCCTCCCTACAACAGACAGCCTGCGACATAGGTGGGCTGAGAGAGCTCTTTCAGTACTGCTCTTGAGCAGAACAGCCTTGAGAGAACTTGTGGCTGATCCAAGGTCACATCAGCAGGTGCTTTTGGAGGAGTGAGGAATCAAACCCGGTTCTCCCGGATAAGAGTCCACACACTTCACCACTACACCAACTTGGCTTTCTAGAAGATATAGGATTTATACCCCGCCCTTCACTCTGAATCTCAGAGTCTCAGAGTGGCTCACAATCTCCTTTATCTTCCTCCCTGACAACAGACACTCTGTGAGGTGAGTGGGGCTGAGAGGGCTCTCACAGCAGCTGCCTTTGAAAGGACAACTCCTGCCATAGCTATGGCTAACCCAAGACCATTCCAGCAGCTGCAAGTGGAGGAGTGGGGAATCAAACCTTGTTCTCCCAGACAAGAGTCCACGCACTTAACCACTACACCAAACTGGTGCTCAGGAATTCCCTTATCCTCAGTGTAGATACCTGTTGCTGTTCTTTTTTTCTTCTTCTTCCTTTTTTGTCAGCTTACTACAGCTTGTGAATTTGGGGTGTCACTATCATCAGCAATGTCAAAAATGTGGCTGGTGGACTGAATTTGTGCTGGTGGTTCGTCAGTTTTACAGGCCTTTGAAAATGAATACATCCATCTAGTGTTTTATGCCATTAAAGGTTTTGATACCATCTAGTGTAGAGGAAGTGGAGTTTTAAATAGATCAATCTCATGTCATATTTAACGGAGACCAATTGCTTTCCCTGAAAATAATGAGGAAGCTTCAGAGGGCTAACAGAGTTTGCAGGTTATTATTTTGTTTTCCTATTCATAAGTTATATTTTCTTTTAAAAAAAAAGACTTGGATCTTCTCAGGTGTTGTTTGATTTTTGCATTGCTGTTTACTTGGATCCTCCTCTTCATGTTGTGCTTCTGAATTAATGTTTAAAAGACAGACGTATTAGTGCCCATTAGATGGGGCAATAATAATACAATTTGGAAAATGCACTCAGAATTAAATGACTTTACTTTCTGATTCAGCAGCTATTATAACCTTCATGACTAATGTTAGCCCTTGTTGGAAAAGGCAATGTCTGATGGAAGGAGGAGGAGGAGGTGGCATTGGATTTATATTCCGCCCTCCACTCAGAGTCTCAGAGTGGCTCACAATCTCCTTTATCTTCCTCCCCCACAATAAATACCCTGCGAGATGGGTGTGGCTGAGAGAGCTCTGACAGAAGCTGGCCTTTCAAGGACAGCTCTGCGAGAGCTGTGGCTAACCCAAGGCCATTCCAGCAGTTGCAAGTAGAGGAGTGGTGAATCAAACCCGGTTCTCCCAGGTAAGAGTCCACACGCTTAACCACTACACCAAGAGAAGAAGACCCTGAAGGGGGCAGCAAGAAGACAATTAAATAGGATGGTGAGGTCAGCACCTTCTCTCCTGTTAAGTGCTGATCCTTGTCTATCTCCATTTCGTTACTCTTAAGACAATCTCCTCCTTCTAGGGGGTGTGCATTTGGTTTGGCCTTGCTGAATAAACTGTCAAGAGTGCCTCCTGGCATATTGATATATCATATTGCTGTAACCTGTAGTAACCCTAAGGCCTTGCTTGTTTGCTACCTTTCTGCTGCTCTGTGTACCATTCATAAAGTAACATTCTGCCCTGTGCCAGGCAAGCCAAGGCTGACTTATCTGGTCAGTGTCTGTACCTGTTTCTCTTGGGAATGTTATGCTGGACTATTGGGGGAGGGATTGGTGTGCAGTTTTGGTGCTTAAACTTTAAACTTTTAACGGCTGGACCTCAGGTATATGTAGAGAGACTTTGCCCACCAAAAGCAGTTTTAGCAAGAGCCATCTCGCCTGTCATGCTTTTCAGTCAATAAATGTAGGACACTTGCAGGACTTGACATAAACCCCCAAATACAAGCCTGGAAATGACAGGGACCTCGCTGGGGTACAATGCCATAGAGCCCACCATCCAAAGCATCCATTTTCTCCAGGGGAATTGATCTCTGTCATCTGGAAATGATTCAGGGAGATCCTCAGGTCTTACTTGGAGGCAGCATCTGTACCCTAAACCCATGGCATCATTCCAGATGCCACATTCATAATCATTCATTGTATAAGTCACAAACAGGGCCATCTTAACAGCATTATGGGCTCCGGGCAAAGCAGTGCACTGGCCCCGTACGACAACTACTCACAGGAATAAAAATGTAAATGGTCGAAAAAAATAAATATTTATTGATTTTATTGGCACTGCCAACCAAATCGGTATGGGGCCCCTATTCTCGTGTGGCCCATAGGCAAGTGCCGATCCGGCCCATGCGTTACGACAGCCCTGGTCACAAACCCTGTACATGGGAACACGTCACGAGTTTCATCAGATTCCCAGTCGCTCCTATCTTGCTGGAAGTCCGATTCGAGGAGGAAACTCTTAATGCGACAGACAAACTTTAAGAGCTGACACCGAATATTTGCTACAGTAAACTTTCAAGGTGAATTTGACAGCTCTTGTTCAAGGGAAAGAAGCAAATGTCAAAGGAAGCAAAAACAAATTCTGATAAAACCAGTTGTACACACGCACCCTTTTTCTGCTTCTCAGTTGTGTTGTTTTCATGTATTGCTTATTGCAACCCTATCATTGTAGCCATTTCTTATAGATAATGCCCTCGATCCATTTGTTTCATTTACAGAATTGTGTGCCGTTTATTATCCGCCGTTTATATACTGTTTATTCATTTGCATACCACCGTAACACAAAATCTTAAAAGTTTAAAAGAAAAAGTTCAGCATGCAGAAACAGAAAAAAAGGTGTAAAAAATTAAAGGTTTATGGTCTTGACTTGTGCAAAGAAAAAACAAAATTGAAATAGGACATTCTAAAACACCCTGGTGCCGCTGGGCAACTCAGTAGCATTCCCAGATGAGACTGAGGACAGTTTGGTGTAGTGGTTAAGTGTGTGGACTCTTATCTGGGAGAACCAGGTTTGATTCCCCACTCCTCCACTTGCACATGCTGGAATGGTCTTGGGGCAGCCATAGCTCTCACAGAGCTGTCTTTGAAAGGGCATCTTCTGGGAGAGCTCTCTCAGCCCCACCCACCTCATAGGGCATCTGTTGTGCGGGAGGAAGATAAGGGAGATTGTGAGCTGCTCTGGGAGAACTGGGTTTGATTCCCCACTCCTCCACTTGTGGCTGCTGGAATGGCCTTGGGTTACCCATAGCTCTTGTAAGAGTTGTCTTTGAAAGGGCAGCTGCTGTGAGAGCTCTCTCAGCCCCACCTACCTCACTGGGTGTCTGTTGTGAGGAAAGAAGATAAAGGAAATTGTAAGCCATTCTGAGACTCTGATTCAGAGAGAAGGACAGAATATAAATCTACAGTCTTCTTCTCTCAGGTGGGGGGTTCTATGAAGACTTATTCCCATAGGAAATAATGGAGAATTGATCCACGGGTATCTGGATCTCTGGGGAAGCTGTTTTTTGAGATAGAAGCACCAAATTTTCAGTATGGCATCCAGTGCCTCTCCCCAAAATATCCCCAAGTTTCAAAAAGATTGGACCAGGGTCCAATTCTATGAGGCCCAAAAGAAGGTGCCCCTTCATTATTTCCAATGGAGGTCCCTTTAAATGTTTCCTTTGGAGTTCAATTATGCTTGTCACAACCTGTCTCCTGGCTCCACCCCCAAAATCCCCAGATATTTCTTGAATTGGACCTGGCAACCTTAATGGATACCATTCATGTTTCCTGTGCTGCTATTCTGTCCCACCTGTCTTAAGCAATGCTCAAGGGACCAGGATTGTGTAGCACAAAGTTAGGAAAGGGAATTTCCTTTTCTTTCATAATATTAGAACTATTGTTGAGCAACAAAACTGACTGACATTAGGTTCAGGACAGATCAAACAAAATAAAGTATTTCATTGCCTAGCAACCAGAAACTATGGGCAGGTTCAGCATCCTGAAAAGGAATTGGGAAACTGAACGATCCAGAATGCCTTCCTAAAATAGGAATGTGACAAATGCCTTCCTTCCCAAGAGCATGTCCCTATTGGCAGCATCCAGACTGCCCGGTGAACCCTGGGAAATGTAGTCCCAATGGCAATTGATCTCAGTGCTATCAGTGGTATCTGATGGTATTGCCACCCTACCATGGCAGCAGTTAATGTAATTGGGAGGAGAGACAAGCCAAGGGGGAGGAGAGAGGGAAGGAGGAGGAAGAGGTAAGGGAGAAGGAGGAGCAGGGGTCGTTTTGTAGAAAAATAGGCAGTGGAGCTCATCCAGGGATTGTTATGCAGCTGCACCTACTATTCAATGGACAAGGTGGGAAGGAGGAAGTGGAACTCTCAGAAAGCTTCAGGAGCTGTGCTTCCGTGAGCTCCCGCTGAATCCGAAACCTGAAAAGGAGGAATTTGCTTCCTGCTTGGATGTGTGGTCCATTACAGAAGAGAACTTTGGTCTGTTATTGCCTTTGTATTTCTAAACCTCTAGGGCAATATTCTGAGCCTTTAAGGGACTTCGGTGGTATCTCTAGTTGAAAACAAGAAGGACCATTGGTCTAATCTACTTTTCTTGTTAGATATGTTGCAACTTTGCTTTCAGTTATGCTTTTTCCTGTGGTGGTGCTGCAAAGTGCCATGAAGTCACAGCCAACTTATGGTGACCCAGGGGTGGAATTCTAGCAGAAGCTCCTTTGCATATTAAGCCACACCCCTTGATGTCACCATTGTTTCACACAGGGCTTTTTTTGGTAAAAAAAAAAGGCCAGCAGGGAACTTATTTGCATATTTGGCCACACCCTTGATGTCACCATTGTTTCACAAAGGGTTTTTGTAGAATAAAGCCCAACAGGAACACATTTGCATATTAGGCCATGCCCCCTGATGCCAAGGCCTGTGGGTATCTATGAGATATTGTACATGAAGAAGCGTTCAGAGGCAGGTAATAACTGATTCCAAAAAGACGAGCTTCACCACGACTTTTTTTTAAGCAGGAATGCACAGGAACAGATAATAATAATAATAATAATAATAATAATAATAATAATAATAATAATAATAATAATAATAATAATAATAATAATAATAATAATAATAATAATATTTTATTTATACCCCACCCTCCCCGCCGAGGCAGGCTCAGGGCGGCTTACAAGACATGGTACAAGCCATGATATAACAATAAAATCAGAATAATAACAATTAAAATACAATTCATAAATTAAATTAAATTAATTTAAGTTAAATAAGTAGTCTAAAAACCAGTATAACTTAATGGTGCTACAATTTCAGTACATATATAAAGATGGCTTGATATTATTGCCAAGGTTCCACCCTAAAAGGCAAGTTGGAAGAGGGCAGTTTTGCAGGCTCTACGGAACTGATTAAGTTTCAGTTGGCTTGGCATCAGGGGGTGTGGCCTAATAGGCACATGAGTTCCTGCTGTTTTTTTTCCTACAAAAAAGCCCTGTGTGAAACAATGGTGATGTCAAGAGGTGTGGTTTAATATGGACGTGAGTTTCTGCTGGGCTTTTTTTGAGCTCCAACGTGTCATTTTCCTGAGCGCATACCTTGACTTTCTAAAGTCATATGGGGCGATGCAATTGGAATGTCAAGACAGCGAATTAAGCATCTGTGACAGCAAATGGGCCATTTCCTTTGCTCAGCTTCTCAGCTACATTGGATCGAAAAATGACTCTTTACGGAATGACTGCCCAGCGAGGCAGGCTCGGGTAATGATACATAGCAGCATGGTTTGTAGTGTTACCGGCTAAGAATAGATTGCAGGTGTTGTGGCGGCAACTCATCAAATACAAAGGCTTGACAAAGAGTTTCTTAAGCATCTTCAAGGTAACCGTGACAGATCAAGTCGGTACAGTTGCAAGGGTCAGCTCAAACTTTTCGCCGATCGACTTATGTGGAGGAAAATGCCGAGTTTTGGACAAGCACTCTGGGGTCCTCTGTATAGATGAACTCCATGTCACTTCCGCATGCTTAAGAAGTACATCAGAAACTGAAGCTAGTTGAAAAAGAATCCACTCTCTGGCAAGAACAAAGGGCCCACGCTTATCTGTCCTTTGCCAAGAAACTGTTAGGAGTCGACATTTCTGAAAGCAGGAGCGCTTTCTCTAGTTCAGTAGATGGTTGAACAGAGGGGTTTGGGGCAGGACACGATTCCCAGCAAGGTTTAAAGGACTATTCCTGGATTTATTCAGGATTAAAGAACGAAAAGTTATGTTATTTTAAGAGCACCCCTTTTGGTTAGCTTTTTTATGACTCACAGTAAAAGAAGAGAGCGATTTTGATTCCTTTTGATTTATTAAAACCTTAATTAGCTGCCTTTCTCTCTTGTGGAACTCAAGGCAGCTTGCAATATAAAGCGTACAAGGTTCCTTTTCGTAAACTCTTGGAGGACCGGCTACCTCAAGGGGTGCGGCCTAATATGCAAAGGGAGCTCCTGCTAGAATTCCACCTCGGCTATAGGCCACTATCAAAGACCACTGAGCTATCCAGCAGAACTAGCAGGGTCACATTTCTTCTGTTGATCTCGAAAGAAGTGAATGATCAGGCAGTCTGTGATTCCAATCCTGGCCTGCAGCTGGATTGAAATGGGTCCAGAAGATCAGATTTTTAAGTGCAACTGTGGAATGTATGTGGACTATTTCTACCAGTCTCTGACTAGTGGATTTTACTATAATATTGGGAAATAAAGCAACACGTCTAGAATCCAGGAAGAGGTAGATTCTGCAATACCATGGAACTCCTTGTTTGTGTGCTGCCCTGAGCCTATCAGGGGAGGGCGGGATACAAATGTAATAAAAAATAAATGAATGAATGTATGTTAATAATCCTACGGTAGAAACATTTTAGGGAACTATCCTAAATTTACTTGGAAATAAGTCTCCTTTTATTCATTGCAGCTTACTCTCAAGAAAATGTTTCTGGCAGGGTTGCCAATCCCCATTTGGGGGCCCTCCACCCTCTTCAGGGACATCAGAAAGCGAGGTAGGGGAATGTCTGCTGGGCACTCCATTATACCCTATGAAGACCGATTCCCATAGGGTATAATGGTGAATTGATCTGTGGGGATCTGGGGCTCGGGAGGGGGGCTGTTTTTTGAGATAGAGGCACCAAATTTGCAGCATAGACTCCTGTACCTCTCCTAACCCCCCAGTTTCAAAAATATTGGACCAGGGGGTCCAATTCTATGAGCCCCCATCCTTCATCATTCCAAATGGAGATTGTTGTTCAGTCACACAGTCAAGTCCGACTCTTTGCGACCCCATGGACAAAGTCACGCCAGGTCCGCCTGTCTTCCACCATCCTCTGAAATCTGCTCAAATTTGTGTTCGTTGCATCAGAAATGCAGTCCAGCCATCTCATCATTTGCCGTCTCCTTCTTTTGCCTTCTGTCTTTCCCAGCATCAGGATCTTCTCCAGTGAGTGCTCTCTTCTCATTTGGTGGCCAAAGTATTCGAGCTTCAGCTTCAGCATCTGACCTTCCAGGGAACAGTCTGGGTTGATTTCCCTTAGGACTGACTGATTTGACCTTCTTGCAGTTCAAGGGACTCTCAAGATTCTTCTCCAGCACCACATCTCAAAAGCATCTATTCCTCTGTGCTCCAAACGGAGGGAAGGCATTTAAAATGTATGCGACTCCTTTAAATGTGATGGCCAGAACTCCCTTTGGAGTTCAGTTGTGCTTGTCACACCTTTGCTCCCAGCTCCACCCCCAAAGTCCCCTGGCTCCACCCCCAAAGTCCCCAGATATTTTTTGAGTCAGACCTGGCAACTCTAGCTTTTGGGTTTGCAGCCAGTGTCTTTATTCTGTTGACAAGTTCTGAAATATGGATAACCGAACCTCCAGTCTCGACAAGACGATAATATGAAATCTTGGAGATGACGGCAATCCTGGTTCCAAGGTACAAACCACTTTAATCCCATGTAACTGGTGGGGCACCGTCTTCTATTATACGGTCCATTTTTACATCAGATCCCAAGATTCTCATACGCACACCAACACACACACTTGTAAATCTAATTAACAATATTATTTTTAAAAGATTACTTTCTATGTGCAATTAAGTGAAATCCAGTCTGCTTTAAACATTTTGAAATAGTCATGAATATTTATAAACTTAATAGAACTTTGCCCTCACAGGGAGTCCCTTTAATCTTATTTGAAGCAGCATGGAGCCAGACTCTCCATGGATTAATATCATATTTTCTTTCAGGCAGGAAACAAAAAAAAAAAAGAATCTTTCAAATGGTCTACGTGACTAGTTGATTTCCCAGTCCCGTTGCAAAGTTGATGTGTGAGTAAAAATGACAGCTCCAAATTTGCCACACTGATATTGGAGAATATTGTCTACGACTTCATTTTGTGATATGGAAATGGTAGCTCAGACTTAGATACACTTTTCTGTCCCATTTTCATTTCCTTTCATCCTGGGGTAATTTAAAGAAAGTGCCCAGTAGTTGTGTAATGAGAAAAAAAATGCTGAAGTTTTTTTTTTTTTTTTTAAAGTGAGGTAAGATAAAGTAAGAGTGACTAGCCCAGGGTCATCCAGCAAGTTTCATGCCTGAGTGGAGATTTGAACCTGGTCTCCTCAATGTTCATCAAAGCAGCTACAACACAACCGTAACTATACCCTTACAGGCTACTGGATCAAAAGAATTTCCAGGATTTAGAATTGGCCAGAACCGATTCCAACTAGAGCAGTTTTCCTGGGCTAAAAGAAACAGGCTACAACAGCTTTTTTTTATCTACATCTCACAGACGGGAAGGCTGAAACTCAGAGTTAATGGCTTGGCCAAGACTCTTCACTGAGGTCGTTCCAGAAATGAAATTTGAACCGAGAATTTCCTCACGGACAGAACAAGCTTTTAACCATTATGCCACAGCAATCCTCAAATGTATGCCTTGGAAATACTCCTTGGAATGTTTGTAAAGCAGGTGGATGTGAAATCGACTCTGAGAAATATTTCTCTGTCTGAAATTTCTCAGATGTTTTGCTTCAGGAGTTACCTCCAAATTGACTTCAAACGGGCCTCTGTGAGAAATCTGGTGATAATTTTTAGCAAAACTCTTGTTCTCTGCCTTTGAGATTATTCCAGCATTTTGTTTGAAGAGAAATCTGAACATTAGCTCAAAATAATATTACTTCGGGTGAAATGTTCAATGGCAACTCTGCATGAGGAGGGATATGTGGTTCAAGAAAAGTTCTGACAAGGCTTCTCTTGGAAATGTTCAAAGTATATGTACAAATTATTTATTTGTTTATTTAAGGATTTAGGGTTGATCCAGAAAGTATGTTTCAGTTCTTAAAATCCAGAGAGGTAGATTTGGGTTTTTCCACATTCTCATTTCTCTTGCTTGTAAATTCCTGTTTCTTGGGGGATTTGGGTGGGGGAGGGTTCTACATGTGTTTTGCTTCCTCTAGTGACCCATTTGATATTACTAGGGCTGCCAAGTCCACAGGCTGGGTGGGGGTTCTCCCGCCTGGGAGGTTCCCAACCCACCAGCCCACATTTGGCCAGCGGGGGGAACCTCCCCCGATGTCGGTGGTGCAATGACGTCACCCAGAAGTGATGTCATTCACACCAGCAATACCACTTGCCAGCCACTCTAGGTGTTTCTGGGAAAACTCTATGGTTTTCCCAGATGCTCTAGCAATTTGGGAAGGAAACCTCTATGGCACGAGAGTTTGTTGCATGCGCGAAAAATGGAATCTGTACTCATTTGGTCTCTGCTTAGCAATTTTTTTTCGCGCGGGGAAAAAAGTCCTCCACCGGAGGCTGCAGGGGACTTGGCAATGCTAGATATTACAGCAGTTTATATCTGGCATAGTTAAATCTTTTGGGAGAGATGCTGGACATACACTGGTGTAGTATTGAACTGACCACTAGAAGGAGCAAAACATGTATGGGAAAAAATTGAGAATGCAGAAAAGTTGCAGCAGAATCCATTATTGTGGCAACTTAACAAAGATATTGCATAACCTTCTGTGGGGCAGAGGCCACTTTATCAGATGCCTGATGTTCCTTTCAGTTCAGACAGAAAGAGGAGAGGGAAAGTGCTTTGTAAACAGGGTGAGGCCAGAAGGTTAAGACATTCAAAAGGCAACCATTGCTATGTAGAGACCAAATGAGTACAGATTGCATTCAAATGAATGCAGGATTCAGTCAACTTGGAAAAGACACATTAGGAACTATCAGCAGCTAATATGTCTAGTCTTACCAGATCTTGATAACACAGAAAAAAGTAGGGAGACTCATCCAAGACTGAATCATGGGCTGTTCATTGACTACCAACCTTGCATTAAACAGCACACATCTAGATTTAAGGCAACTCCAGTTACAATTCGGAGAATTGTACCAAGGTGCCAGTTACTGCAGAACGCCACCGCCCGGCTGTTATTAGGGCTCCCTAGATGGGAGCACATTCAGCCGGGGTTTTGGGGACTGCACTGGCTGCCAATAATATACCGAGTTCGGTACAAGGTGCTGGTCATTACCTTTAAAGCCCTATATGGCCTAGGACCTGCCTACCTTAGGGACCGTCTCTCCCCATATGTTCCCCAGAGAGTGCTGAGATCGGGTTCTCAAAATCTCCTTACAATCCCCTGGCCAAAGGAGGCCCATCTGAAGTCAACTAGGGACAGGGCTTTTTTGATCACAGCCCTTTGCTGGTGGAACCAGCTGCTGGAAGAGGTGAGAGCCCTGCGGAACCTTGGGCAATTCCGCAGGGCCTGTAAGACAGTCCTCTTCCAGTTGGCATACAACTGACAGGCATCTGAATACTTCTAAGGAAGACTATGGGATAGCACATCAATGAATTGTTTTATTTTTATTGTGTAAATTATTAATGTATTTTAATTCTTAATTTTATTGTTAGAATTTTTGTGTTGTGAGCCACCCTGAGCCCGCTTCGGTGGGGTAGGGCGGGATATAAATCGAATGAAATAATAAATAAATAAATAAGAATGCATTAGTTATCATTTTCCATGCTGTTTCTCTAAGAAGCAGAATTTTTTTTCATCTTGTCATGATCCTAGGCCTAGTGTGGCCTTCAGGCTCCAGGAAAGTTTGTATTGGAGTAGAAACCAGATCTACATTTCCCAGGATCCCTTCTGTCCCTGATTGAATGGACAGAAGTTTAGGAGGGAAGACTTGCCCAGTGAAGGCTAGAGGGGTGGGGCCTGGGAGGAAAGCATAAAAAGGCTAGCTATAGACAGAGAAGTGCTCTCTCTGGAAAGGCTGGGGCTGGAAAGAAGGTAGCAGGAGGGTCCCCTCACCCAAGGAGCGGTGAATCTGTCGGCATTAGAGGAAGGGAACGTAAAGATAGTTGCATTAGGGCTTTCATCAGGGCTTCCTTTTTAGAAAATGCTCAGCAGGGACTCATTTGCATATTAGGCCACACCCCCTGGTGCCAAGCCAGCTGGAACTGCATTCCTGTGTGTTCCTGCTGGAAAAAAAAAATTAAAACCCTGGTTTTTATTATTTCTTTGCACCACCTTTACTGGGGTTTTTTTTCCACATTCACTACTGCACTACAAGTTTTTACAACCCACTTATAATAAGCCTGTTGTTATACTGCCTGGGTCCTCACATCTTCTGTCACGGATAGAAGGTGTTTGTTAAGAAGGGAGACAGGGGTGGGTGGGTGCTCTGGACCCTCCCAGATAGACCATACCGAGAAGTGGCAGCCAGTAGACGTCCTCCCTGGTCGCCTGCTTATGACACATCTATACTCCAAATCCATCGCCATTCAGCCTTTATTCCCTCAACGCTCAAAGAAGAAGGGAACTTAAAATGGTGTAGAGAGCATAAGAACATAAGAGAAGTCATGTTGGATCAGGCCAATGGCCCATCCAGTCCAACACTCTGTCACACAGTGGCCAAAAAAGTGCCATCAGGAAGTCCACTAGCGGGGCCAGGACAATAGAAGCCCTCCCACTGTGCCCCCCCCCAAAGCACCAAGAGTACAGAGCATCACTGCCCCAGACAGAGAGTTCCAACGATACACTGGCTAATAGCCACTGATGGACCTCTGCTCCATATGCTTATCCAATCCTCTCTTGAAGCTAGAGAAAGCCTGGGAGGGGGGGGGTGTCAGTGTTCAGGATTGTGCCCAGAAGGGCTTCTTTTGTAGCAGGAACTCCTTTGCATATTAGGCCATACACCCCTGACGTAGCCAATCCCCTAAGAGGTTAAAGCGTTCTTCTTACAGGGCCTACTGTAAACTCTTGGAGAATTGGCTACATCAGGGGTGTGTGGCCTAATATGCAGAGGAGTTCCTGCTACAAACAAAAACCCTGGCAACCGCTATTCTTACTCTAGGTTAGATTCTATGCATTGTAAGGCCTTTCCTGCACGGGGCCTGCAAAGGAACAGAGCTACTGTAAGCACACGTGCTCGGATTCCTATGCAGGTCTATGCAGTGGGATTTCCTCCCAAGAAAGCGTTCTTAGGATTGCACACCCTCTGTTTTTTGCACCGTACAGATTACCTGGCTGTAGATGGCATTCATAGGTGCCTGTGAAGACAAGACTTTGGAATTTATGGAGGGAGGGGATATGATCCTGACTCCACAGACATGCCTACCGTGTATCCATTTACAACTCCCAGGCCAGGCTTACGATCAGCCTGACAAGAGTGTCCCAGAGACTGATGTCGGATTTCGATGGCAAATGAGCCTGTCATTTCGTTAGCAAAGATGTACATGCATTTGCCTTCTCCTAATTTTCCTTGGCAAATATTCACAGGATTTATTTTCGATGTCACAATGTTTTCAGATTGCTCAAAGGGATGGCTCTCCTCTCTGTCAACAGCATTGGGAAATAATTCAGCATGGGATGCCTCAGCAAGTTTCATTTCAAAATAAATGTAGCTGAACAACTGTATCATTTCCGAGGCTGCTCTGAGAAGCTCCTAATTGCAGCACTTAAAACAGCGGAGACATAATTCAGCATCATTTTGTTTGGAGTTGCCAAAGTCTTTCCTGCAACAACCCCCCCCCCCCCCCCAGTATTTTGTGTCATTTGATTTCTCAAGGTTATTTTGACTTCCTTTTTAATTCAAGGTATAAGTTTTTGTATGCACACACACTTGAGAGTCAATAAAATTGAAGTTGTTGTTGTTCAGTCGCACTGTCGAGTCCGACTCTTTGCGACCCCATGGACAAAGTCACGCCAGGCCCTCCTGTCTTCCACCACCCTCCGAAGTCTGCTCAAATTCATGTTTGTTACATTAATAACACCGTCCAGCCATCTCATCTTTTGCTATCCCCTTCTTTTCCTTCTGTCTTTCCCAGCATCAGGATCTTCTCCAGTGAGTGCTCTCTTCTCATTTGGTGGCCAAAGTATTTGAGCTTCAGCTTCAGCATCTGACCTTCCAGGGAACAGTTAGGGTTGATTTCTTTTAAGACTGACTGATTTGATCTCCTTGCCATCCAAGGAACTCACAACGATCCTCTCCAGCACCACAGTTCAAAAGCATCTGTTCTTCGGTGCTTGGAAGTTACCAGTCCATATATATACGCCTATAGAGAGGGTTAGCAATAAACTAGCATAATGAAGATGTTTAAGGATCATAATGAAGATGCTTAAGGATCAAACAGGAATAATTAGCTTGGTTTATATGGTAGCAGAGCCCACCAAGCATCAATGACCATCAACCTGACAACGAACTAATCTATGCAAGAAATACATTTTCTGGACAGTATTGTAAAAATGCACAATGGATGCATAGACATCACCTTATACTAGGGTTGCCAAGTCCAATTTAAGAAATATCTGGGGACTTTGGGGGTGGAGCCAGGAGACTTTGGGGTGGAGCCAAGATCAAGGCTGTGACAAGCATAATTGAACTCCAAAGGGAGTTCTGGCCATCACATTTAAAGGAACAGCACACCTTCCATAGGAAGTAATGAAGGATAAGGGCACCTTCTTTTGGGGCTCATAGAATTGGACCCCCTTGTCCAATCGTTTTGAAACTTGGGGAATATTTTGGGGGGGAGGCACTAGATGCTGTACTAAAAATTTGGTGCATCTACCTCAAAAAACAGCCCCCCCCCCAGAGCCCCAGATACCCGCAGATCAATTCTCCATTATTTTCTATGGGAATAAATCTCCATAGGGAATAACAGAGTTCCCAGCAGACATTTCCCTCCCCTCCCCCCTCTTTCTGACGACCCTGAAGTGGGGAGAGGGCCTCCAAACCGGGGGATCCCCTGCCCCCACCTGGGGATTGGCAACCCTACCTTATACCAAAAACCTACTGACAAACACACCAACATGCTTCCAGCTACCATCTGAAACATATGAAATGATCCGTTGTCTGTAGCCACATCTGTTCCAATCCTACAGACAGAGATTCTCACCTGAGGGATCTACAACAAACCTTTTTGGAAAAAGTACCCGCCTGACAAAGTCAAGAAACAGAACAGCGAAGTCAGAATAGTACCCAGAAAAAAAAACCTGTTACAGACAGGCCCCGAAGAGACAATAACGGAGCATCACTAGGGGTCATATACAGCTTACAACTCAAAACAATTCCATGCATCATCAACAACTTACAACCTCTTCTGGATAATGACAGTTCTCTTTCACAAGCGCTGGGGGGGCAAACCCTTTTTTATGCCCAGACAGCCCCTGAATTTCAAACAACTCCTCACTCACAATAATACAACATCTAATTTGAATGTGGGTACTGGTACCGGAGCTTGCAATAAACCCAGATGCCAACTTTGCAGCCACTTACAACCAGACAACACAATCACTGGACCTAACAACATCAACTACACCATCTTAGGCTTATCCACATGCTTATCTTCTAACATTGTATATGCCAAAAAACTGCCAACAATACCCTTCAGGTCTCTACATAGGACAAACAGGAGAAACATGACGCCAAAAGATAAATGGACACAAATTTGACATCAAAAATCACAAGATTGAAAAACCTGTAGGAGAACACTTCAGCCTCCCAGGACATACAATGGGTGACTTCAAAATATTTTATTGCAAAGAAGAAGAAGATGATGAAGATATTGGATTTATATCCCGCTCTCCACTCCGAAGAGTCTCAGAGCGGCTCACAATCTCCTTTACCTTCCTCCCCCACAACAGACACCCTGTGAGGTGGGTGGGGCTGGAGAGGGCTCACACAGCAGCTGCCCTTTCAAGGACAACCTCTGCCAGAGCTATGGCTGACCCAAGGCCATTCCAACAGGTGCAAGTGGAGGAGTGGGGAATCAAACCTGGTTCTCCCAGATAAGAGTCCACACACTTAACCACTACACCAAACTGGAATTTAGGGAATTTAGGGAATAAACTGGAAAGGGAAATTGCTGAGTTATTACAAAACTCAGAACAAGGGGACTAAAGGATGTTTTCCTTTGACTGAATTACTGCCTTATTGATTATTTTTGTCAGGGACTTTGGGAAATGAACCAGGAACCCAAGAGTCTGAGTTATGGATCAAGGTTATTAAACTTTTGGGAACTGTATGTATAAAAGCCAGAAAAGTGTGTATGAAGTCCAGAAAAAGGCAACTAGAATGATTAAAGGGTTGCAACACTTTCCCTATGAATAAAAGGTTAAAACGCTTGAGGCTCTTCAGCTTAGAAAAACGTCAACTGAGGGGTGACATGATAGAGGTTTACAAGATTATGCATGGGGTAGAGAAAGTAGAGAAAGAAGTATTTTTCTCCCTTTCTCACAATACGAGGACTCATGGACATTCAATGAAATTGCTGAGCAGTCAGGTTAAAACAGATAAAAGGAAGTACTTCTTCACCCAAAGGGTGATTAACACATGGAATTCACTGCCACAGGAGGTGGTGATGTGTGGCTGCTACAAGCATAGACAGCTTCAAGAGGAGATTGGATAAGCCTATGGAAGAGAGGTCCATCAGTGGCTATTAGCCACAGTGTATTGTTGGAACTCTCTGTCTGGGGCAGTGATGCTCTGTATTCTTGGTGCTTGGGGGGCAACTCTGGGAGGGCTTCTAGTGTCCTGGCCCCACTGGTGGACCTCCTGATGGCACCTGGGTTTTTTGACCATTGTGTGACAAAGATTGTTGGACTGGATGGGCCATTGGCCTGATCCAACATGGCTTCTCTTATGTTCTTATTAACCCTCCTTCATTTTCAGGCACAGAAGGAAACAGAGACTTGCAACACTGGTGCCTACAATCAACTGTCTGTATGAAGCTTCTCAGAGGCTTTGCATAAACACCATAAACTTGGCAAGGGTGGTTATTAAAAGAAGTCCGATTCACAGTGGCATCATACATTAAACATTTAAAAACCTGAACGTCAATTCTGTTTTGTTTGTTTGTTTTAAAAAAATCATGGGATTATTTCTCTCTTGAAAGCAAAATTAGCAATACTGGACTTACATTCACAGAAACTTCATCCCTCACACAAGGGAACTTGTAAGCTCTTGGAGGATTGGCTACATCAGGGGTGTGTGGCCTAATATGCAAAGGAGCTCCTGCTAGAATTCCACCCCTGTGCCTACCACTATGGCAGGAGGCAAAATCTGAATGTGTTTATAATGGACGCATTGGTTTAAACCAGGGAGAATGAACTACATATAATTAACCCAAACGTCAGTATTTGCTTACTCATTTGAACCAAATGATGCCCTAACTTAAAACACTTTCCTTTTTTTCTTCTGCCATAGTTGTTCTTCTGCTACACTGACCTAGATGTCTATTATTTACACGGAGAAGGGAGCTCAGTCTATCAATTTGGTGAATTAAATTTCAGTGGGATGCTGAAAGATTGTTATCCTTCCTTGCTATGGTGTCATTTGTACAATTGAGTTTCATGACTCATTGAGTAATTTGGGGTTGTTTGAATGAGACCTTTACAGCGATGCTCCGACTATATCAGCAGTCTTTGCCGATCCATTTACCTTTTTTCCAGCCTCAGATTGTAGCCTGTCATTTGCAAAAGTGCTTTTCTCAAGTAATTTCTTCATCTGTTGCTAGAAGCTTTCATATCACAAATGAGTCCGTTGTTGTTGTTGGGTTTTTTTGTTCATTTTTTTCAGAAATCGAATAATATCCCTTATTTGGGTTGCCACCTATTTATTGAGAGGCCTAGCTAACGTGTATTATGAATGAATTATCTAGTTAAATACAGTCGAAGAGCTTCTAGATAAGAATAATTCCCCAAGAGGGAAATGCCTAATCCTCTTTGCATTCCAGAATTCACAGTTCCATTTTTCCAACCCCCTTTTTCTTGGCTGAACCTAGGGTGAGACCCAGGGATCCCCTGAATTACAGTTCATCTCCAGATGAAAGAGATCAGTTCTCCTGAAGAAAACTTTTCAGAGTGGAAGATGCTTTGCAGAGTGGAATCTATAGCCTCATTGAGCTCCTTGTCCTTCTAGAAAGGTGCATGTGCCTTTAAATCTTGGAGCCAGGCTGAATGGGGGTGGGGCGAGCCTGCAGAACAATGTGCCTGTTGAAAGGGAAGGGAAGGAGCCCAGAACCTCCATTTGTTTTTCAGTCCCTTAAGAAGCCATTTTCACACTAAAATAGTAAGCTGTGGTTTCCCTGTGTTAGTCTGTTGAGTATAGAGCAGTAAACGAGTCTCATGGTGAGTAAATTGCCCCAGTAAAAGCAGAAAGTATGTGCTTCCAAAATGTGTTTATTTTGCCTGCTGTGTGCATCTATGTGTGTATATGTGAGAGACAGTGGAAGCAGAAGTGCAGCCAGCTGCTGGGGGATGACAAAATAAAGTCTGTTCAGGGGAAAAGCACTGTTGTGTTTTTTGTTTTTATTTATTTATTTATTTATTTTAGGGAATAAAAAGTCTCCTGGCTCCACCCCCAAAGTCTCCTGGCCCCGCTCTCAAAGTCCCCAGGTATTTCCTGAGTTAGACTTTGTAACCCTAGGTGGGGACAGAGGATGCCATCTTGTGAGTTGAAAGCCACATGTGAGGCAGGTACATAAGGGGTGGGGCCAAGTGGTCTTGGCGAGAGGGAAGAGAAAACTGCTGCTTGTTCAATCCCAGCAGCCTTCTTCCTTGATTCTCACCCCTGAAACCGAAATTTGTTGTGCTTTGCTCAGGGACCTTGAGAAGGTGAAGCCCTGAAACCTTGACAGAGTGTGGATAACACTTCCCCCTCCACTACTTCCCCGTCATCCCCTCCTTTGGTCAAGATGGCTGCTAGGAAGCCAACTAGTGTTCATTTCGCGGTTGGCCTTAAAATATCTCATCGACAGCAATGCAATGACTGCACACCTTCCTGATTTAAAACCCCAAGAGGCTTTAAGTGGTTCATCTAGCGCAACGTCCTTTTCCTTCGTAATTACATTCTGAAAGTCAAGTCAGGTTTGCTTCCACCAAAAGTGCTCTCAGCAGAACGAGAGAGGTGCACATCCCGCACAACTCTTTCAAGTGGCCCTGCAGGGGTGCGATGGATGCCTGTATGCTCATTCGTAACATGCTTTCTTTGCATTTTTATTCTCCCAGTGAATTGTTCAAAATGGGCCCCCAAATATAATCTGCATTAGAGGCCACCCACTGGGATTCCAATTGCCCAGATAACGTATAAATGGCTTGAATTAATACCCCCCCCTTCCTTTTTAATTAAACAGTGTAATCCTTCTCTGTCAATAAGATACTTAGTATATTCCTGATTCTTTCCTTGAATACGTTTCACCCTGTTCAGCAAAAGACCTCCTTTCTGCTGCTGGTTTCATTTCTCATCCTGCATTATGATTTTATTTCCCTGAAGATGAGTTCCCCCCCCCTCCCACCTCCATCTTTTAAAACTGCAGAGTTCATGGTACAACAATACCTGTATTCTTTTGGGCATGGAGCAGGGGTCACCCGGGGTGCAGGGGGAGGCAGTTGTGAGTTTCCTGCATTGTGCAGGGGGTTGGATTAGATGACCCTGGAAGTCCTTTTCAACTCTACTTAATCTAATACTTGGAGATGCTTGCCAGCTTCAAAAGAAGCCATTCTTTCCATTGCATTGCTCTCCATATTTATTTAAGTGATAGACGCAGTATTCATTGGTGCTCATTTTCTTCACACAAACTCGGAGGAATGCCTCTGAGCTCATACAGAGTTCCCTCTTTTCTTAAGGCTTCTCTTCCTTGACCACTTGTTTTGTAGTTTTTACAGGAGAAGGCTGAATTTAGAGCATCTTTGTTTCCGTGTTTATAGCAGTTAAAGAACATAAGAACATAAGAGAAGCCATGTTAGATCAGGCCAATGGCCCATCCAGTCCAACATTCTGTGTCACACAGCGGCCAAATATATATAGTTCTTTCCTTTGCCCCCCCCCCCCAAAAATGAAATTATACAACTATTAAAATATTACCTGAGCAGTATGGGATCCAGGCACAGTGAATAGTGAGCCAGCTGGTATCATAAGAGTCCAATTTTTTTTCAGGGTTCCATATTTTAGATTTTAAATATGGAGTGTGGCAATTTCCAAATGCAAAATGTTATTGGGGATTGGTGAAATTCGCGAGCAGGAATTCTTCCAATTTAGTAGACACAAACAGTAAAAGCTTGTTTATGCCTGAAATTACTCTCTGAAGCCATAACTAGCTTAAATGTATGTGCAGGGCTTTTTTTGCAGCAGGAACTGCTTTGCATACTAGGCCACACACCCCTAGGGTTGCCAAGTCCCCCACAGCCTCCAGCGATAGCATTTTCCTCATAAATTGCTAGAGCATCCAGGAAAACCATAGAGTTTCCCCAGATGCTCCTAAAGCAGCGTCACCGGCACAATGACATCACTTCCGAGTGACATCATCGGGCTGGTGACGTTGGAGGAGGACCTCCTGGCTGGTCCAATGTGATCTGCAGCCCAGGAACTTGGCAGCCATACACACCCCTGATGTAACCAATCCTCCTGGAGCTTACAGTAGGCCTTGTACGAAAAGCCCTGTAAACTATTGGGGGATTGGCTACATAAGAGGGGTGTGGCCTAATATGCCAAGGAGTTCCTGCTATTAAAAAAAAAGCCCTGTGCAGGTGCCTCTGTCAAGTTTCTCCTTTGCCTACCTGGAGACCATCTGTTCTTTTAAACCACCGTGAAAATAAATAAATGAATGAATGAATGAATGAATGAATGAATGAATGAATGAATATTGTGTGTCATCTATACACAGTTTCCGCCTTAGTGATCTTTGCATTCTATTTGCTCACTCATGGCAGCGAACCTATTCTTATACACTCGCTCAGGACTTTTTTTTTCTAGCCGGAGCTCCTCTGCATATCAGGCCACACACGCCTGATATAGCCAATCCTCAAAGACCTTACAGAGCTCTTAGTACAGGGTCTATTGTAAGCTCTTGGAGGATTGGCTGCATCAGGGGTGTGTGGCCTAATATACAAAGGAGTTCCTGCTACAAAAAATAGCCCTGCAGTTGCTACTTGAAGAATTCCTGGTAACTGAGGGGAAGGTTTACAGCTTTAAACAAACTTGGTTTCCCAACAATCATAGGAGACTGTGTGGGTCCCCTCAGTAGATAGACCTGTCACGGAGTGTGTGTGTCAAACCAAATGCTGTCCTATGACAGAAGCCGTTGTTTCTGAATGGAAGTTTCCTGAAGACACGAAGGCAATTCCTCCTGGGCTCCTCTGAATCACTTCCTGTCCCAATGAAGCAGAGGGAAGCCTGGGTTTGCTTTTTGCTTTGAAGAATAAGGAAATGGGCACCAGGAAACACACTGAGCCAGTTTGGTGGGTTAAGTGCGTGAACTCTTTGCCCCCCCAGTCGGAAAGAAGAGGCAGACACAGTTGTTGGGTTTAAAACCGGGCCGCTTTATTATAATTAACAGATATAACTGGCAGGGGGAGAGAAAACAGACCAGACAAGCCCTGGGGTCAACACCTGGACCCTGCCTTGTCCAAAGGGCGAGCCACCCTGCCCCCAGCACAAACCCGCCGTAATCGGGTTGTAACTGAGCGGCCAGGCCTCACGCCATCACCAACCGGGCTGGCATCGATCCCCATGGAAAGATCCAACCAGGTGAGGCTCCCTGTGTTCTGCATCACCGTACTGAGCCGTTTAGCCCATCTACGGTTCCTGCAGAGCACCGCACCAAAGGTGCTAGGCCATAGGTGCTCCCCTGGAAAACCCTGTGGCCAAACCTAATCCAGCCAGCGACCAAACTAGAACTCAAAAAACCTAACCTACTAGGCAGTACAAGGTAGGCGAAAAACACCCCAGCATGTGCCAATTGTGCGGGAGTGAAAAAATTCCTACCTGGCCCCAAAAGGCGACCGGTATACACCTGTACTGTCAATGGGAAGGGTGGGCGGGCAGAGAGCCGAATAAGAACTGCGTATTAGGCGGGAGCCGGGGCTTATATAGCCCCGCCTCCGCGCCCAGCGAAACACCCGTATATCGGGTGATCCTTCTGCCCCTCCCTCCTTCCGGAGGAGCAAAGACGGCCCCCAGCCTATGGCCTGCAAGCAGGCTCGGCTGGGAAGGGGCCGGACCTTGCCCCCCCAGTCGGAAAGAAGAGGCAGACACAGTTGTTGGGTTTAAAACCGGGCCGCTTTGTTATAATTAACAGATATAACTGGCAGGGGGAGAGAAAACAGACCAGACAAGCCCTGGGGTCAACACCTGGACCCCGCCTTGTCCAAAGGGCGAGCCACCCTGCCCCCAGCACAAACCCGCCGTAATCGGGTTGTAACTGAGCGGCCAGGCCTCACGCCATCACCAACCGGGCTGGCATCGATCCCCATGGAAAGATCCAACCAGGTGAGGCTCCCTGTGTTCTGCATCACCGTACTGAGCCGTTTAGCCCATCTACGGTTCCTGCAGAGCACCGCACCAAAGGTGCTAGGCCATAGGTGCTCCCCTGGAAAACCCTGTGGCCAAACCTAATCCAGCCACCGCCAATGCCAAGCCTCTGCTTAGGCATTAGCGCCCCACCGGGTGGCCCAGAGCCAACCGCACCCCCTGCCGAATTTCGTCTAAAAAGGCCCGGTTGCCCAAATTAGATAAATGGACACCGTCCGGCCGATACAGGTCGATGTGATCGACCCGTATGGCCGGATGAGGGAGGTATATTCCCAGTCCCCCCTCCATGGCCTTCTGAATGGCCCTATTGGCCTTGCGTCTGGCCCGCTCGATTCCACCCGGCGAGATGGCGTACCTCCACACCCTACGCGGCAAAATTGCCGACCATACCAATACAACCCCAGGCCACCTGCGACGAATTTCACGTAGGTCGGCCAAAGCCTGCTGGGAAAGAGCCTTCCCCCGCAGCAGCCCCAAGTCGTTCCCTCCTAAGTGAACGACCAGAATGTGTGGAGGTAGTGCCCGCCGCTCCCTGAACAAGAGTGGCATGATGCCGGGCCAGCGCAGACCCCGACGACCCAGCCATTCGACCGTGGCCCATTCACTGAGACCCAGCTGGGTGCCCACAGGAGAACGCCTGGAGAAATGGGCAGCCCAAAAGACCATGCTGTGCCCGCAGATGAGAACCCGCCGTCTCTCACCCCGAGCCACAGCACCTGAAAAAACAAACAACAGTCAGCAACATGCCCAACAATAAACCGACCCCCCCCCCCCCCACCTACCGGCTAGGTGACTAGGGGGCGAACATAGGACTTATAAGCCGCCGAGCGCCATCGGCCGATATGCTGAATGGCAGAAGGCGTATAACCCATAGCAGCAGCTGTAGAAGCCGCCCCAATCCGAAAGGAATGCGTCCCAAATTTGACGCCAGTAAGGCCCAAGCGGGCCAGGGCCTTACTTGTGACCGACCAAAACTGATATTTGGTAAGAGGAGAACCGTCATCATGCCTAAGAAAAGGACCTTGGGCCTCGCCCCTAAGCTGGGCGTAACGGCGAACGGCCCTGACCGGACACAGCTCCTGCGAAGCACACATGCCGATCTTGATGACGGTTCCCCTCTGCCTCTGATCAGTCTTGGACCTGCGAATCGACAGAACCAGCTGACTATTGGTGATTTTTACATCTCCGGATTGGAGAGCCCTCCCAGAAGTGTCGGTCTTTGACTGCACAACTAGCTCGCTTACGCGCAGGGCCCCAAAAAAGGCCAACAGCGAGGCAGCGTGGAATAACGCCGCCTCGAATGGGGAAGAGCAGACCCTAGCCCAGCCCCCAAACAATCCACGAAGGACTGACGGGGATATGGGCTGTCTGTCATCGACCTGCCGGACCCGCTCCCGGGCCCAGCCCTCTAGCATCTTCCTGACCCTAAAGTCTCCGGTAGGCTCCGTGAGGCCGCGGGCTTTGCTTTCAAAGGCCAACGCTGCCAGTTGGCCCCTTATAGTTTTTAGCCCCAGGCCTCTTTCCCTTTGGCGCACGCAAAATTGCATGATGTGCTCCACAGGGATCGGCCAGGAATCCGGGAGTGCAACAGCCCCCCTAAACTCACCAAACTGAGCGGTCGCTCTGGCATATGCCTTCCTTGTGCTAGGTGCTAGCGCCAACTGAATGGCCCTACCGGCTTCCTGTTCCCAAGCCTCCAGAGCTCCGCGGGCATTTCCGCCGGACATGAATCTGCCTCTGGGGCCAACTGCCGGAAACGCTCCATCTGTTGGCGAGACAGAGCATCCGCCACACCATTGCACACCCCCGGTACGTGCCTAGCCAGGAACAAAACGTTCAACCGGAGGCAACGCAGGGTAAAAAACCTAACCAGATTCATGACCGCCGCCGATTTTGAAGTTAAGGTATTGATGACATGTACTACAGCCATGTTATCACACCAAAACAGGACTGAATGGTTGGCCAGCTGCTCACCCCACAGGCAAACAGCCACTAAGATGGGGAAAAATTCTAGAAACGTGAGATCCCTACAGAGCCCGCTGTCCAACCAATCAGCCGGCCATTGCTCGGCACACCAATGGCCCCTAAAATAAACCCCAAAACCGCTAGCGCCGGAAGCATCCGAGGAAATCTGAAGCTCCGCCTCAATCTTCAGGTCCTCCCTCCAAAAGGAAACTCCATTGAAGGACTCAAGGAAATCCTCCCAAACCTCCAAGTCCGCTCTCATTCCAGCATTAACACGGACCCTATGGTGGGGGAGGCGCAGCCGGCCCATGGCGTCGCAAAAGCGCCGCAAAAAGGCCCTGCCTGGGGCCACCACTTTGCAGGCAAAGTTAAGGTGGCCCACGACCTGCTGTAATTCTAAGAGGGAAACTTTGTGCTGCCCCTTCAAGGCGGCCAACCGTCTCCTAAGGTCAAGGACCTTATTCCCCGGTAAACGGGATGTCTGCTGGATAGTATCCAGCTCGATGCCTAAAAACGTAAGGACCGTACTGGGGCCCTCGGTCTTTTCGTGTGCCAGTGGCACACCAAGCTCGAGGGCTAACTCCTGAAAGGAGCGCAACAACCTGGCGCATTGACCCGATCCCGGTGGGCCCACCAAGAGGTAGTCATCAAGGTAATGCGCCGTGTCGCTAACCCCCGTTCTAACCCTGAGCGCCCATTCCAAAAAGGAACTGAATCGCTCGAACGCTGCACACGAAATGGAGCATCCCATTGGCAAAGCCCGGTCCATGTAGAATTTCCCTTCGAAGGAAAAACCCAATAACTCAAAATCGTCAGGGTGGACAGGCAAGAGTCGAAATGCGGACTTAATGTCGCATTTCGCCAACTCCGCCCCCACCCCGCATCCGCGAACTACTCTGACCGCCTGGTCAAAAGAAGTATAGCGCACGGAGCAAAGTTCCTCCGGGATAGCATCGTTCACCGAAGCTCCCCTGGGATAAGACAAGTGATGTATAATCCTATACTCACCAGCTGCTTTCTTGGGTACCACCCCCAGCGGGGAAACCCGCAGTGTTGGCACCGGTGGCACATCAAAGGGTCCTAGGACCCTGCCTTCCTGGCATTCTTTGGCTATTTTCTCCCGAACAACATGCTCGAGTCCAACCACCGATTTAAGGTTGGGAGCTACAAAGGGGGCCCTACGCCCCCTATACGGAATCCGAAACCCCTGCGTGAAACCATCCTGCAAATAGCTAGCATCAGCCCTGCACGGATATGCGGCCAGTAGCCTATTGAGGGCCGGCAGGTGGATGGGGCTGGGCCCCTTTTCCAGGTGGCTGTGAACCGCCGCCGCCGCTTCCGGGACGCTTACCGCCCGTTCCCGGCTTAGATCTACTGCAGGCCGACAACGCGTGGGGGCCGCTACACAGGGGACATTCATGGCGAAATTTACAGGGCTTCCTGGGACAGGCCCCCTTTGAAGCGAACTCCCAGCACAACAACCGGGTTTGAACCGGCTGGCCCGCGGGAACGCGGGCCGCTGGGGTGGACTGCTGTTGCTGAGATCTCTGCACTAGGTGGCCACTGTCAGACCTATCTCCAGCGTTTGGTTTTGCAGGAGCCATCAGCTGCAACCACAGCTGCTGGTTTATTTGGTCCCACGGCATTGCCGGATTGACAGCAGCCCGCATCCGGAAGGCTTCGTCGTACTGCAGCCAGGCTGCACCGACGAAGTCCGTATAAGCCCTATAAATTATATCTACGTATTGAAAGAGGGCGGCCGCCCTAGCCGGCTGCGCTCTTGCAATAACCCCAGCATAAATTAGGAAACCGGGCAACCAATTTGCCCAGGACCTGTCAATCTTCCTACGCTTTAGCTTTTCCTTGTCCCTGTCGTCGAGCTCATCTTTGCTTTTCTTCTCCAGCTCTCTAAACAGGAGACCAAAAACGTCCACGTACTCCCCGCGAAGGATTCTCTCACGCGTGGTCGGCGTCAGATGATCCCCCAATGGCAAAGAGGTGTCACCGTAAGGAAAAGCATGAAAGGGGATGCTGGCATAGGGGTTTGGGGGGTAGAACCACCCAGCCCCTTGCGTCGCAGGCCATGTTCCCAGCAACTGTGCCCCCTGCTGACCACCCCAAGGCAAAAAGCCAGGTGAGGGCAGCGAGGGTGGAGCCGCGGGCGGCGCCCCAGCACCCCCATGTTGAATAATAGAGGCAGGAACTGCGTTGGACAACAAACCGGGGGTATGAAAACCCCAAGCCCATGGCTGAGCGGGGCCCACCTGCTCGCTAGCACCTAACCACCCGGGCCCCCACCCCAACCCACTCGTACCCGGCAAATGAGGGGTCGGCTGGGCAGGGCCCCAAGGCCAGCCCGGAACTGGCAGAGTAATAGGCTTACCACCATCACCGAGAGAGCCGCCCGAGCCTCCAGGAGGCAGCGGCACACTGCTTCCAGATGCCCCTTCGCCCGATGGCACACCTGACGGGCCTTCACCTGGGTCCTCCTCCTGGTCAGGTTCCAAGGGCACTTCGGGCTCCGGCTGCCCACCCTGTAAAGCAGACAGCCTTGCAAGTAACTCAGTTTCAAAGGTCAGGCGCGCCGACCTGCCGGTAGCACGGCGGCGGCCCTCCCAGATGGGTGCACCCCTGGCGACCTGATCCCGCTCAAGGGCCTCCAACTGATTGATGATGGCAAGACGAACACGCTCACTCTGGCCCTGATCTTCCACTGGAGCTCCTTGTTGACCCCGCCCACGGGGTGGGCGAGCGGGCTGCTTGCCCTTGGACTTCCCCTGTCCCTTCCTAGGAGCCATACCACACGGGTGACCAGCACTGCAACCAGGCTGAAGTCAACCGGCCAATCAGAAGCCCCTTCCACACAACCCCCTCCCCACAGTAGGAGGAAATGCAGCCTCTAGCAATGGGTGGCCCAACAGCCAAACCCCAGCACCAACAGGCACTAAAACTTTGAGTACTATGGCGGGGATAACCGATGGTCTTCTGCACCCAAGGCAAGCTTTTCACTGCCCCTTAGACCTTACAACCCACGGGTAAGGAAAAGAGGACAAGAGGGGGAGGCACCAGAAGGCGCAAGCCCTGGGCCCCGTGTCCTCCAGTAAAGAAGCAAGGGGGGGGTCCAAAACAACGGGCTAGCAGGCCCACACCCAAAGGAAAAAACCCCCGGGAAATGGGACCAACAAATGCGCGGCCGACAGCCCCGGCCCCTTTAACAGGAGCCGCCTCGCGCCGCCTTCCTGGCCACCCCCAACTTTAAAACAAATACAAGCCGCTCGCGCTCTACTCAGCCGCCGCAAGCGCGTCTCCCCGGCAACGCCTCCCCGCCAAACAGCTGATGCCCGAGGCTCCGCTCCGCTCGCCGCCGCAAGCGCGCCTGTCCGCCGCCGAACAGCTGATCGGTAAGCTCGCCGCGCCGCTCCAACCCGCTGCGCCGATCCAACCAGCCGCCGCAAGCGCGTGGACCCCAACGCTGCCCAGGCCTAGCCCTGCAGCAGCACCGGCAACGTGGCTCTCCCACAGAGAGCCGAATAAGAACTGCGTATTAGGCGGGAGCCGGGGCTTATATAGCCCCGCCTCCGCGCCCAGCGAAACACCCGTATATCGGGTGATCCTTCTGCCCCTCCCTCCTTCCGGAGGAGCAAAGACGGCCCCCAGCCTATGGCCTGCAAGCAGGCTCGGCTGGGAAGGGGCCGGACCTATCTGGGAGAACCGGGCTTGATTCCCCACTCCTCCACTTGCAGCTGCTGGAATGGCCTTGGGTCAGCCATAGCTCTGGCAGAGGTTGTCCTTGAAAGGGCAGCTGCTGTGAGAGCCCTCTCTGCCCCACCCACCTCACAGGGTGTCTGTTTCGGGAGAGGAAGGTAAAAGAGATTATGACCACTCTGAGACTCTGAGATTCAGAGTATAGGGTGGGATATAAATCCAATATCTTCTTCTTCTCCTCCTCCTTCTTCTTCTACTACTGGCAGGCACCTACTACCAATTGCCACCTACAGAAGCAATTTCGGTGATCAGTAGTATAGAACAGTGAAATATTATGCGATTACACGATTATGCGATTATTAATGTAAATATCAACGCTGGTGCTGAGGGAACCTCTTGCCAGCAAAACTGTCACTTTCCCAGCACAGATCTTATAACCGCTTCCTCCTGAAACAGTAAATTATTGTTGCAGATTTATAGAGCAGTAACTCCCGGCCATTAGAAAATGACTGTCTCACTTAGCAAAAGCACATGCTTTCTATACTGTGTCCCAACAGAACCTATATTATCCTATAATGCAAGGCTCTTTTAATTAGAATGTATTTGATAAGCGGAGTCAGTTATCGGCATTAAACATATGTGTCACTATTCCTTCTCCGCAATAAACCCATTATTTCTAAATGAAATCAGAGTCACCAGATCAGAGAGGCTTACTGAAATAGAACTTTCTTCATTACTAAGCAAAATTGGGGATTTTGATTTGAGAAGGGGGAACATACACACTGTTTCAAAGCAAATGGCACAGTAATAGATGTAATTAGCACTATAAAGTGCTCAAGAGTCTTGAGAAAATTAATATGAGAGCCTTGAGTTTGTATGCATTAGATTACTTCTTAGGCCATCTACAAATAGGTTTTTAAATATATTAGTGTTTTAAACAGGCTTAAGAAGAAATAGATACTCCGTGAAGCAACACGCTAGGAAATGATTCAAACAGTAGAAAATGGAATTGCCTCAGTTGTTGGAGATGGCTTGTAAATTATGCTTCTTCCACTTGGAAAATTCCTTTATTTTTATTTTTAATTCTGGTTTACATAAAATTGGAAGGCATCATCTGTAAAACAAGTCATTTGGCTATATTTAAGATTATTAAGACTGACATGAAAGTATACATGTACAAAAGGGGGAGGAATGAAGGCATCCAGAAAGCTGACAAAGCAAATAGAGCTATGACATTTCATTCATGTAGGATCAAAGCAAACACCCTATGAGTGTAGTCAACATTTATATGCTTTTAGCAGGACCGGCCCTAGGGCACATGGTGCCCTTGGCACACTTGCGGGCCACTGCCCCCCTGCAGCTCCATGGTGCCGCGCCTCCCACACCTCCCCCCCCGTGCCTCCTCCTCCCTCCCCCTGTGCCTCCTCCTCCTTCCCTCCCCCTCCAGGTCAATTTCAACGCCCAGGAACCAACAGTCAAGTGCTGTGCTCCCGAGTTATCTAAAGGTGCCCTCCCTGCGAATCAGTTTCCCAGGAAGTGGCTTTCTGGCTTTGTGGTCCTAACCTTTCAGGCTTTGTGGTCCTAACCACTGCTGCTGCCCTGCCCTGGCACTAACAGTGAGCACACCATGTGGTTTTACCCACTGCTCAGCAGGGGGGTTGCCTTTAGATAGCCTGGGAGCATGGCGCTCGACCGCCGGTTCCCAGATGTTGAAACTGACCTGGTGGGAGAAGGAGGAGGAGGCTGGGGAGCAGGCAAACTATGCATTTGCCTAGGAGGAAGGGGAGAAGGCTGAATTTGGCACCCCCGCCCTGCCGGTGCCTCCCTCCCTTTGTTTTGCTTTTTATTAGTGACATACATTATACAGTTATGCAATGATAATTGCAATTCAGGAGGCGTGGAACATAGTGGAGACCAATCAACACAAAGTGACAAAGGAAATCTGTTCCATTTAAGCCTCGAAGAGAGCATATTTAACCGGTGCTAAAAGAGCTGGCTATCTATTGCAGGAGTGGCCAACAGTAGCTCTCCAGATGTTTTTTGCCTAACATCAGCCCCAGCCATTGGCCATGCTGGTTGGGGCTGATGGGAGTTGTAGGCAAAAAACATCTGGAGAGCTACCATTGGCCACCCCTGATCTATTTGAACATATGAAGCTGCCTTCTACTGAATCGGACCCTTGGTCCATCAAAGTCAGTATTGTCTTCTCAGACTGGCAGCGGCTCTCCAGGGTCTCAAGCTGAGGTTTTTCACGCCTATTTGCCTGGACCCTTTTTTGGAGATGCCAGGGATTGAACCTGGGACCTTCTGCTTCCCAAGCAGATGCTCTACCACTGAGCCACCGTCCCTGCCCCAATTGGTAGTAGGTGGTATTGTATTCCAAGTCCATTTCAAGGTGCTGGTACTGACTTTTAAAGTCCTATATGGTCAAGGGCCTGTCTATCTATGGGACCACCTTTCTCCATATGTTCCTCAGAGAACAGGAACACAACACCTATCATCTATCCTCAGACTAAGGGAGGTCAAACTGTTCTTCACACAGGCTGCGGCCTTCTCAGTGGCAGCACCTATAATGTGAAACACCCTCCCAGAGACCATAAGGGCCCTGAGGGATCTCTCCCAATTCTGCAGGGCCTGTAAAACTAAATTATTTCAACAGGCCTTTAATACCTAATGGGAGAGGACTGCCATTCCACACCGCTGAGCGACATCACTTATGAGAAATTATGTCCGCTATAGGACCACTGTCAGAAGAAAGAAAGCCATGATCCTGCCTATACTGAACTTTTAAGTAGCATCACGAAATGTATTTTAATTGTTCATTTTTTACTCTTTTTTTAAATTGTAATTTTAAATTGTGTTGAATTGACTGTTAGCCGCCCTGAGCCTGTTTGCGGAGAGGGCGGGATAGAAAACTGAAGTAAGAAATAATAAATAAATAATAATAATAATCCAAATGCGTTATTTCCTTTTCTTAAAACGAATGGC
Source organism: Heteronotia binoei (assembly GCF_032191835.1). Lineage (NCBI taxonomy): Eukaryota > Metazoa > Chordata > Lepidosauria > Squamata > Gekkonidae > Heteronotia > Heteronotia binoei. The sequence continues at coordinate 19,328,811 of NC_083231.1, read as the reverse complement.
ATTTTTACCACTCTTAAACACTGACAAAGACCACCGAATAAAGCCACTTCAGAGACTGCTTCTAGTCTACCTGTGCACCATCTCTGATAGAAAGAACTGTAATTCGGAAGAGGAGTTCAGACTGGTTCACTTTCATCCCTAAAATAATACAGTCCTCAGATTCTGCTCAAGGTACAGGCGTTTAATATTCAGAATGGTACCCAGCAGAGGGTTGGAGCGATTGTGTCCGTATAGACCCTGGGTGAGATGACCTCATTTAAAACACAGTGTTTTCCCCATTAAATGCATCAGGCTTTTATTACTCTTTTAAAAAAAATGGAAATTCTCCAAGTGAAAGTTCTGATGTGCTTGACAGCTTGTTGAATTGTATTCTCCCCCACCCCGGCGCACACACTTCTTTTGCCCAATGCGTTCTCAAAATATAAGCCGTTTATTATTCAGCCCTGTCACCGCTCCGAGTTATTTTTGTTGCAAATTTTGTGCCTGCACCAAAATCAGTTTCACTTCTCAGCTGAAAACCCATGCCAATGAGACATCCCACGAGCTGGGTCAGTTTGCGAGAAAGTTTCCTTTTTGTTAATTAAATCATTAATATGCTCGCGTCAAATTTCAGTTGACATATGTACATTTTAATTAAGCAATTCTTTTCCCTCCTTGACCTTGTGCTGAAAGGAATGGGGGAAGGAACGGCAGAATACCTTACATAATTCTTTTAATTGCTACTAATTATGGTAACCAGGTCTTCCTCTCAAAAGCTAATATCTTGGCTAATGAATGACACATAATTCATAAAGACCCATCATGGAGTATTAATAGGCATATTAGCATGATTCCTTTACTGTCTTGTGGCCTCAGACTTGACTATTGTGTCGCTATTTCCTCCGCCAGGCAACTGGAGTTATTAGGAGACAGATTTGAATTAATACCTGAAGTGGATCTGCCACAAAGATTAAGTATCCACTGCATTTCAGTTTCAGAGCCAGTTTTGTGTAGTGGTTAAGTGTGCGAACTCTTATCTGGGAGAACCGGGTTTGACTCCCCACTCCTCCACTTGCACCTGCTGAAATGGCCTTGGGTCAGCCATAGCCCTGGCAGAGGTTGTCCTTGAAAGGGCAGCTGCTGTGAGAGCCCTCTCCAGCCCCACCCACCTCACAGGGTGTCTGTTGTGGGGGAAGAAGATATGGGAGATTATAAGCCAGAGTCTCTGATTCAGAGAGAAGGGGGGGTATAAATCCGCAATTTTAATATGGGAAGGAATTGTTTTTAACTGGAAAGGTTTTTATCATGTCCAGCCTAGAATTAAGTAAAAAGGGTGTGTTTTTCATTAGTTCATTTCTATTTCACCTTTCTCCCTACTGAAAACCCCAAGTGGCTTATCTTATTCTCCTCTCCTCTATTGTATCCTTAAAACAATCCTGTGCGGTAGGCTAGGCTGAATACGTTTGCACTGTAGGGAAACACCTTGGAATTGTGAGGTACAAATGAGTAGACCCTAGAATATTGATTTAAAAAAAAAAAAGACTTCTGTCACTGACAACAAAAAGACACGTTCTAAGGAACTGGGAATGCTCACCAATCTCTTCTCTCTGAGAGAACATCTTTGGCCAGATGTTAAAGTACACTGGATCTCTCATACCTGTTGGCTCCAGAAAAGGCGAAAAGTGTTTCCTCTATAAGATTAACCAAGTCATAAAACTAGTGTTATCAGGTGCACTTGGGCTAGGAAACAATGTAGAGTATCTGTTGTAAACTCTTCCTTGTACTTAATTCCTTTCCCCAGCTTCTTTCAGCTACTCTTCTTTTTGATTAATGAAAATTTGCTGCATTATTTCCATTTTCTATAACACATCCTCATCTTGACACTGTAAGGCCATAAGGTCCTTCTCTCTTCCCTAAAACAGTATGGGTTAGAGGTATTAAATCCTACCATTCTCTCATTCTCAGGGCTTTTTTTCTGGAAAAAGAGGCGCCGGAACTCTCAAGAGGGAAATAAATGAGAAACACATTCACTTTTAAACATGTTTTGAGAATTCGGTTTTCATTGAGAGGCTCCAAAACTCCATTCCACCATCATGGGGGGGGGGGGGGACCCTGCTCATTCTTCTAGACAGAGGTATTTTGAAATCTACCTCAGCTGTTCCATGCATTCTCCCTTCTGCTATTGAACACATGGTAAAACCTAGAAATCATTTTTCCAGGAACCCTGGAAATCAAGCAGCCTTGTTCAACCAAGTTGACAATAAGAACAATAAGATCATAAGTGAAGCCATGTTGGATCAGGCCAATGATCCATCCAGTCCAACACTATGTGTCACACAGTGACCAAAAAACCCAAGTGCCATCAGGGAGTCCACCAGTGGGGTCAGGACTACTAGAAGCCCTTCCACTGTGCCCCCTCCAAGCACAAGAATACAGAGCATCACTGCCCCAGACAGAGAGTTCCAACAATACAGAATTTGATTTGGCAGGATAGTCTCAGAGGGTAGCCATGTTGGTCTGCAGAAGAACAGCTAGAAAGGAGTCCAGTATCACCTTAGAGACCAACAAGATTTTTAAGGGCATGAAATTTTTGCTAGTAAAAGCTTCCTTCATCAGATACAAATTGGAATGGAATTTGGTTTGTGAAAAGGAGTGGGTCAGCCACTATAGTGATTCCAGCATAGGTCTTTTATTAGCAAAAACCCAATTGAAAAGACACATAGCTAGCTGCGACTATATACACCAAAACTCCACCCAAAACACACCTCCAGCAATACACAACCCAACAGAAAAACAGGTGCTCAGAACCCTCGTTTGCATAGGCTTCATTCAAATGGATATTACCTAATTGGTTGGCTCAGCAAGAGCAGCCACTCTGAGTGCAGCTGCAAGGAGCCTCTCAAACAGTGGGCTTCATTCAAATGGATATTACTTAATTGACTGGCTCAGCAAGGGCAGCCACTCTAAGTGTAGCTGCAAGGAGCCCAAACAATGGGCTTTGTTTGAAGCTCCCAGAACACTACAATTTGTTTTAAATAGTATGAAAATATTCAGTTGTGAATGGTACAATTACTCTCATTCTGAACATTCCAACTTTCCCAAGATTTTTGTGATTGTGGACGTTCACATGTAAATGCCTGAAATCTGAAGGATGTTGAAACACTGGTGGAAATATGAATCATAAAAGATTCACCTTATAAATCTCCAAATATATTTCACTGTTTTCAATGATATTTGACATGCTACGATTTATCGAATATAAGTGATTCTCCACAAACACTGCTGTCTGCATTTCTGAACACTGGGTGCATTCACACACACTAAATAACACACTTTGCAACAGGATTTTGACTAAGAATGGCAAATTCCACTTGCAAACAGTCACCATGTGAAAGCACCCATTGATAAGGGCAAACCAGCACTACATACTTCAACTTTAAAGCCCTATATGACCAGGGTTCCTGCATCCCTTAGGGACTGCCTTTCCCTGCATATGCCCCAGTGAGCACTTCGGTCCGGGTCTCAAAACCTGCTGATAGTTCCCAGCATCAGAGAAGTGAGGCTTAAATCAACTAGAACCAGGGCCTTTTCCGTTGCTGCCCCTAGCTGGTGGAATGAGTTGTCGGAGGAGGTCAGACCCCTGCGAGAGCTTTCACAGTTCCACAGGGCCTGCAAAACGGCACTCTTTCGCCACGCATTTTCATAACGGCAACAGGACTGGCCCATAAATACTACCAACGGATCTATCTTATCACGCTATGGCGATCCTGGGACCTCTTAAAACATCTAATATCGACCATCTAGCTACTTACCACCATTAGAATTTTAATTGTTGTCTGAAACTATTGTACTAGCACCTGTTGATGTTTTAATAATTGCTCTTATGTTTTTATGTTCTTCTTGTTTGATCCTGTTTGGTCACGCTAATCTAATTGTGTGACCCTGAATCTGTGACCTGCCCTGAGCCTGCCTCTGGCAGGGAGGGCAGGATATAAATTAAAATAATAATAATAATAATAATAATAATAATAATAATAATAATAATAATAATAATAATAATAATAATAATAATAATAATAATAATAATAATAATAATAATAATAATAATACAACTGGTTCAATAGTAATTCCTCTCTCTTCATAGGGAACTCTTGTAATTGTATTTAAGAAGGGAGTTTCCAATAATGAAGAAGAAGAAAGGCCCCAGCCCTAAACACAGTGACTATGGAGTAAATTCAATTAAACAAAGCAGAATTTAGTTCAGAGAAAGCACGAGACCAAACTGCATAAAAGAACAGTCAAAACTCTCATCAAACTACAGTTCCCAGAATTCTTTGTGAGAAGCCATGTTGGTTAAACTGCTATAAACCTGCTAATCATTTAAGCTGCAGTGGCATCCTGTCCACAGGTGCTGCGTTTCTGAGGGCTGCTGCAACAGTCGTATCCAAATTTGAGCAGTCTTTTTACAAACTCAGTAATGTTTCTGTTCAAATGTTTCCCAAATTACTTTTTAAACACTATTTCCCACCCATCCCCCACTTCATGAGCCTGAATTTAAATAATATCCGAAGGAACAATATGTGCTGGAATGGCGGGTGGGGAATTACACAAAAGGACTAAATAGGCAAGGGATTATGCCATAATTAATCAGACGGTTTTTGTCTTCCCAATGGCAACAGCTCCCCCTCCCCCGCTTCCTGCAGCTTGTCTTTTAAGCTCCCCAATTAACAGCAGCGGTATTCAGGATATTGTGTGCTTTGGTCAGAGGTTAAAAATGCAAACTAATTCATTGTCTCATTTGATCTTCAGTGAACGCACTTGTTCTGAGCTTATTGTGCCCTTGAGGTTCTGCTGCACCGCAGTACACCCAACATCATTCTCAGATTCCTTTTATCTTTGGGGAATTATTTCAGGAGTGGGAAGCATGATAGATGTCACCGCCTCATAATCCTTCTCATCTCCCCTCCCCTCCCCCTCCCACTCTGCCTTAGGCCCTGTAACCCCCTTGCTGACAAAACATTTTAAAATTTAAGAAGCGCCTTGTTTTGATAAGAGGCATTTTCATTAAGAGACGGGCTGTCATTCTGTCTGAGCGCTTTGAATGGTATGAGCACAGTTTGGCAGAACGCTGAGCCAAAATTGGGGGGGAGGGCATTTTATGAAATGGGGATGTCGGAGGAGTATCAAGCCCCAAAGGCCAGTGGCCACTGTTCCAGCTGGACATTCCATCATTTTCCAGCTTCTTTTCCAAGGTAGACATTGGGATGGGGCGTTATAGTCGTGGTTTACAGCATATTTTGCTCATAGTAACAGAGTCACAGGTCTGAACGCCAGATCACAGCACTGACGGTCTGAATTTCCAGCAGTGCTTCCACTCGTCCCCATCAAGTCCATGGTCCCAGTCTTGGGTTCCTGCTGGGCCCACCATTTTTATTTATTTATTCTAGTATATTTCTATTCCGCCCATTTCCTGTAGGGCTCAGGGCGGAGTACAACATATGATAAAACAATAAAATACAATAAAAGCATTCTATAAACAGACAACTCAACAGCACTCAGATTACCATGTCATCACATATTGCCCAGCCTAGCTGTCTCACATCATGGCAGTTTTTATTCCATTTCCTAGCACAGATGATAGTGCTGGCCAGGGAGGCCAACCAGTTCAAGAATAGACGCCCGCAGCCTCATCTAAAAGCCTGGCGGAACAGCTCTGTTTGACAGGCCCTATGGAAGGCTAATAAGCCAGGTAGGGCCCGGATCTCTGTAGGGAGCTGATTCCACCAGGTCGGGGCCAGGACTGAAAGAGCCCTGGCCCTAGTTGAGGTGAGGCGGGCATCTCTTGATCCCAACAGATGTTGGGAGGCCGAATGTAACGACCTCCTGGGCATATATGGAAGAGATGGTTCTGCAAGTATGTTGGTCCCAGGCCGCATAAGGCTTTAAACATTAGAACTAAAACCTTGAAGTGGATCCGGTACTCAATGGGCAGCCAGTGCAGACTGCAGAGCACCAGCCGAATGCCCACCAGTAAAGGTGATGCAGTCAGCAGGTGAGCCGCCGCATTCTGCACCCGCAGCAATTTCTGGATCAGTCTGGATCATGGCCTTGAGTCAGCCATAGTTTTCACAGGAGTTGTCCTTGAAAGGGCAGCTGCTGTAAGAGCTCTACCTCACAGAGTGTCTGTTGGGGTGGGGCGGGGCGGGGGAGGTAAAGGAAATTGTGACTGCTCTGAGACTTTGAGATTCAGAGTATAGGGCAGGATATAAATCCAGTATCTTCTTCTTCTTCATTCCATCTGCCCTTACATGCACACACGCCTCCTGCCATACAAATCTTAGCTTGCTCTCTGATCTCAGTGATTTTCTCTGACCAGGAGAAGGTGGACTGTCCCAAAGTTCTTTGTGATGTCACCGCAGCCCCCAGAAGAAGCTAAAGGTGTTTTGATACGTGATATGTCAGCAATAGTTACCCCTGCCACTATGTCTGCACTCTCCTGCCACTGCCCTCACCTAGGAACCAGAGGAGATAACTCTTTCTAGTGTCACTTTCTAGTGTCTTGAAAAACAGCATGGCAAGCAGTGCATGTCCTGTTGGACATCTTGGACTGTCATGAAGGCATGTCCTCTTCTGAGAGTTCAGCCACCATTTTGGTCTGGGGGAGTGAGGTGTGAGTGACGAGGTAAGGGAGGCTTACCAGGTCATTATTATTATATTATTTATTAATTTGATTTTTGTCCCACCCTTCCTGCAAGCAGACTCATAAAGGTTTCTAGCAATAACCAATTTAAAAACTTAAAAGCATCATACATGAAAACCACAGAACAATACCAATATGGCATTCTAGAAGTATCTAATGGCTTTGGTCAGTTTAGAAGATATAAAAATACATGTCCGATCGGTGGATTCTCATGCTGTCTAGGTCCCTCTCGAAACCAAGCCATCAGTTGGTTCAGCAGGCTGTTTAAGCAGGAGGATCCAGAACAATAACTAAATGTCTGTTGCCTCCAGTGAAAGCCTGACAGATAGGATGGCCAAATCCAATTCAAGAAATATCTGGGGACTTTGGGGGTGGAGCCAGGAGACTTTGGGGGTGGAGGCATAACCAAAGTTGTGACGAGCACAATTGAACTCCAAAGGGAGTTCTGGCCATCGCATTTAAAGGAACTGCACACCTTTTAAATGCCTTCCCTACATTAGAAATAATGGATAGGGGCACCTCCCCCCGCCCCCATTCAGCCTTAAAGACATAGGCACACCATCCCAAGAGGAAGCCTTTTCAAGTGGAGTCTGAAGCCTCCAGAGGTGGCTGTGGGGGCAGGGCTTCCCCCCGCCAACCAGCTGACTGGGAGCAGGAGGGAGCCTGGGAAAGCAGGAGAACCCCCACTGGGACCTGGGGACTGGCAAGTCTACTGACACAATAGCTCTGTTTTACAGGCCCTGTGGAACCATAAAAGATCCCACAAGACCCTGATCTCTGTTGGGAACTCATTCCACCAGGTCGGGGCCAGGGCCAAAAAAAGCCCTGGCCCTAGTTGAAGCTAGGCAGATGTCTTTGGGGCCAGGGATTTCCAACAGGTATTGACTGGCTGAATGCAAGGCCTTTCAGGGTACCCTCCATTCCAGGCAACCTCCTGTTTTTCCTTGCTCTCACAGTGTGAGGAAATGGGGTGGGAATGAATGACACTGCAGGTAACATCATGCCCTGTTGCCATGTCCATGTTCAGTTGAATATCTGTTAGAGTCTGCTAAGTAATACTAAAGGTAAAGGTAGTCCCCTGTGCAAGCACCAGAAGTTTCTGACTCTGGGGTGACGTTGCTTTCACAACGTTTTCACGGCAGACTTTTTTTACGGGGTGGTTTGCCATTGCCTTCCCCAGTCATCTACACTTTCCCCCCAGCAAGCTGGGAACTCATTTTACTGACCTCGGAAGGATGGAAGGCTGAGTCAACCTGAGCTGGCTACCTGAAACCAGCTTCCTCTGGGATCGAACTCAGGTCGTGAGCAGAGGTCTCCGACTGCAGTACTGCAGCTTTACCACTCTGTGCCACGAGGCTCTTAATACTAATACTAGATGTCACTAAATTTCCTTAATCTACTACCACACTGCTGATAATAAACTATTCTGTTAAAAAATTATCCTTTTGAAACAAAAAATGGGGGGGGGAAATAAAATACACATTTAAAAGTTCATACATTTAGGCCTTCAGATGTCTGAAAGATGTTTTCTCTTGGAACTGAAGTGCTTTTAGAGTTCAGAGCATTAAAGACAATAGGCAAAAATCAATGTACTGGTAAGATGAAAGTAGTATCAGTGGGACTTCCAGGATCAAAGAATTGTAAAAGAAAGATTTACTCCACCCCACTGACCCCTGTACAAGTCACAGAGGTCGTTTAAAATAATATAGCATATTGTTGTGCTATGATGGATGGTTGAATACAGCCTCTAGATTCGTGCCCAACACTTGCATTAGACATTTCAAATGCACATTAATAGATGGCATGGTATTAGCATTCTTGATAAAGAATGAACGTATAACAGTTTGTAGGAAATAAAATAATAGCTACGGCTTGCGGCGCTGAGAGCCTTAAGAGACCCGCAGAGAAACCAGATCAATATTAATATCCTCCTTTAAAAATAAGATTAATGGGTTTCTTTAAAGCATCCAAGTGCATCAAGTTAGGGAAAGGGAAGGAAAGCTCAATCAAAATAATAAGATTTCAACAGGAACGTTCTGATTAACACACACATAGTGCTAGGCACTTGCCTTGAGTGTTGGAATATTAAAAAAATTGCCAATACTTGGTGGATATTTTTTTTTTAAAAAAAGGCATCCTAAATTAATCTTCCACTCGGCTCTGTCTTGATTATGACTGTACTTGCTAACAATGATAATAACAATTTAGAAATAAGTGAGTGCAATTGACTGAGTTTTGGAAAAGCATGTTTACTAATTTGAGTAAAGAGCAAATGGGGTATGAGTGGATTAACCTTTCCGCACTAGACATTTAATTCTCGTTCTGCCCTGTCTCCGAACTGACATACTACACTACACTTGAGTTCACTCCTAGTCATCAACAAAGGGGAGAGAGCCAGTTTGGTGTAGTGGTTAAGTGCGCGGACTCTTATCTGGGAGAACCGGGTTTGATTCCCCACTCCTCCACTTGCAGCTGCTGGAATGGCCTTGGGTCAGCCATAGGTCTGGCAGAGGTTGTCCTTGAAAGGGCAGCTGCTGTGAGAGCCCTCTCAGCCCCACCCACCTCACAGGGTGTCTGTTGTGGGGGGAGAAGATATAGGAGATTGTAAGCCGCTCTGAGTCTCTGATTCAGAGAGAAGGGTGGGGCATAAATATGCAATCTTCTTCTTCCTGTTTTATCTCATCCCCCCCCCCCCATTTCCACATTTAATTGAGGTCACCCCAGTTTTGACCCACAATTGTCCTGGGTATATGGGGTGATTCCCCACTAGGACCTAAAACTGGGTTCTTTCAGAGGTTGACTTGGGGCCATTTACCTTCCATTTATCCCTGATTATTTTTTCTACACTACCATTCGTCCCAGTTCAAATTGCCTGCCTGTTCTGGGTTATTAATTCTATGTTTGAGCTCCTAGTCATCATCAAACAGGAAGGTGGAAAGGAGAGGGGAGAAAAACAGCTCTTCCTTTAGGGAATCTAGAGACTGAGCAAGGGGGGGGGACCTTCTCAGTTTGGTAGAGGGGCCCCCAGAGTACCTGGGGGCAACCAGACTTGGGACCCAGCAGCCAAAAACCCTGGGGATTGACACAGGAGAAAGTAAGGTAGGAGAGCTTCATGAGGGAAGGCATCCTCCTCCCAAAGGGAGAAAAAGGTATCCTGGCAGGTTGACATATGCTGTCCACTCAGCTCTCTCTTCCACAATCAAAGGGGGACAAAGGAAGGAAGGGGGAAATATAAAATAAGAGCTTATATGTGCCACCAGATGGTGGAGTGGTGAAATAGCAGGTGGAGTGGTAAGGGGGCTGAAAGATTCCAAACTGAGTTAATGCTTCTACGCTAATTTGCCCTTCTTCTACACTTCTGCACACCCTGAATATGCAAGAAAACTCTGGGGCAAGCAACATTGTGATAACATGGGACAACAGTGGAGCAACCTCTGTAGAAACAAAAAATAACCTGAGATAAAACCAGGGGTGAAGCCAAGTTCAGTATAGGATGTCTGTTCAAGGACAGGGTTGAACCAGGATTAAATGTCTGGTGGGAAATCACCCATAATAAACAGAGATAAATGCAAGGTAAATGGTCGTGAGTGAGTCGAACTCAGAGAAAACCCAGGCTGAGGTCCAAGTGTGGAAAGGACCTCTGACTAGAACTAGGAGACCTGTGTTTAAATACCTACTTGTTAATCAAGCCCTGGGGTATTGTTAAAGGTAAAAGGTAGTCCCCTGTGCAAGCACCAGTCGTTTCCGACTCTGGGGTGACGTTGCTTTCACGATGTTTTCATGGCAGACTTTTTACGAGGTGGTTTGCTTATGGCTTCCCCAGTCATCTACACGCCCCCCCCCCCCCCAGCAAGTATTGTTGGACCCATCATTTTTAGCTGAACCTACCTGAAAGGCTGGTTTTAAGAATAAAAAGGCTGGATAACCTTGTTTGCTGCTCTAAGCTCCCCAGAAGGTTGAGATAATGACATAAATTCAGTTCAATATTCAATGTATGATGGCGAAGACAATTACAGCATTGACATGCTGACGCATAGTTTGCCATATTATGGTCAAAAATCAGAACCTTCCATTTCTGGATCATCCTTCATGATTAGAAGTCCCTTTCAGGTAAGCTATTCCACCAGGCAGAGGCCACCAGTTTTACTTGCTTGCAGAAGTCCCAGCTCAGATATGAGTAGGGTTGCCAAGTCCAATTCAAGAAATATCTGGGGACTTTGGGGGTGGAGCCAGGAGACATTGGGGTGGAGCCATAAGCAAAGTTGTGACAAGTGCAATTGAACGCCAAAGGGAGTTCTGGCCATCACATTTAAAGGAACTGCACACTTTTTAAATGCCTTCCCTACATTAGAAATAATGAAGGATAGGGGCACCTTCTTTCAGGGCTCATAGAATTGGACCCCCTGGTCTAATCTTTTTTAAACTTGGAGAGCATTTTGCGGAGAGGCATCAGATGCTATGCTGAAAATGTGGTGTCTCTACCTCAAGCCCCTCCAGAGCCCCAGATACCCCCAGATCAATTCACTATTATACCCTATGAGAATTGATCTCCATAGGGAATAATGAAGTGCCCAGCAGACACCCCCCCCCTCGTTTCTGACGACTCTGAAGTGGGGGAGGGCCTGCTCCCACCTGGGGATTGGCATCTCTACTCATGAGTTGCTGAACTTCCAACTTCTTCAAAGTAACACAGAGCAACCAAAGGTTCAAATTTACCTTTCCTATGCAAAGGAACTCTGAAAAGATTGTGCAACCAATGGAGGGTCTGGGCTGCTTTCACAGCCACTGGGAGCAGCCATGTTGTTCTGCCTGTCCCCCCCCCCCCCGGCGCCCCCATTCAGCCTTAAAGACACAGATACACCATCCCAAGAGGAAGCCTTTCCAAGCAGAGTCTGAAGCCTCCGGAGATGGAAAGGCACATGGTGACTGGGAGTGGGAAGGAGCCTGGGAAAGCGGGAAAACATCCACTAGGACCTGGGGATTGGCAGGCCTAGATATGTGGAGTTGTCAGAGAGAAGCCTATTGGAGGAGGTGCTCCTGGAGTCTGTGGATCCCAGGCCACAGGCAATAAAGCACCACTTGAACTGAACTCAGAAGCAAACAGATAAGTATTGAGCTCCTGATGGTGATGTATTTCTGAGAACAGCAGCCTCAAAATTTGCAGCTGTTGATTTCCCCATTGCCAAATTTCGCAGAGAGGACAAAGTTCAAACGGGGATAATAAACTACTTTCAGTCCCTGAAGTAGCTGTTATTTTTTAAAAAAAGAACCAAAAGAATTTGAGTGCATTAGAGCATAATCTGGGATATTTGAAACAGGACCTTATTTGTTGATTAAAATGTTGCTTTGACCGTCAACTCTAAACACCTACCTATCTTTTAAAGATTAGGTTTATTGTTCAGATTCTTCAAAAATGGAGGGGAAACTCCGGATGCCAGAAAGCATTATTTATTTGCTGTTCCCAGTTAATGTGAGAGGCAAGGAAAAGTTATTTCAAATTGAGACTGGAAGTGTTTTTCTAGACAGCACAAAAAAAAAAAATGGCGGCCGGGGGGGGGGGGTTGCCACCACATTATTAGGGGAAGCACACACATTAGTAGCACCAGGACTTTTTTTTGCAGCAGGAACTCCTTTACATATCAGGCCACACACACCCTGATGTAGCCAATCCTCCAAGAGCTTACAGAGCTCTTACTACAGGGCCTACAATAAGCTCTTGGAGGACTGGCTACATCAGGGGCGTGTGGCCTAATATGAAAAGGAGTTCCTGCTGCAAAAAAAAAGCCCTGAGTGGTGCTATGTTTTTTAGCAGCCTTGACCGATTCTGTCAACACCGCCGATCACAGAAGTGGATTTGCATTCAGACCACACTTACATCATTCCTGTATTCGTTCACTTATCCATATACACTTATACATTGATTCATCCCAAAGTGATCTATTTTTGGTCACTAATGCACTATGCACTAGGGAATCACATTCTGGTTCTATGTGTGGATTTTTCTTGAACCAGTTGAAGGAATCTTTCCCAACCTGCATGTGAGAATTGCTAATCATATCTGGAGTACAGAATGGCTTACTTTAATTTCTTTCATTCAGCCCTGGGGTCTTTTTAACGACATGTAATTTCTTCAGCCTCTAGAGAAAGATGAATCTTTACCTTTTTGATTTGTTTCTATTAGCCCCGAGAAAGGCTCTCTCGGATTTATTACTTCATCGTATTAATTAATGCAATTAATATATTTACATTCATCCTGAGAAAAGCATAAAGGCTTTTTAATTATACTGTGCTTCATATATTTTTCAGTCATGGGAGACACTCGGGCCTGATTGGAATAATGAAACTTCATCAGTCTTCAAAGGACCATTTTTTAGCCGCCTCAACTGATTCTGTCAACACCTCCAATCCCAGAAGTGGATTTGCATTCAAGCCACACTTATATCATTCCTGTACACTAGACCCTAGAGACCTGAACCAGATGCATTCTGGGGTCTAGAATACTTTCCAGCCCTGAAAGGCACTCTTCATATATTACTTCATTTAGTCTGGAATACTTCCCTAACAGATCGGCTGGTAGGAGTACATCCTCCCTAGAGAAAAGGAAAGGGCATTTGAGTTCCCTGTTATGCATTTTGCCAACTAGAGAGGGTGATTTTAGGTAACTAAAGGGTTGTTTGTAGAATGCAATGCCTGTTTTCAGAACATGCTTATGCCAGACCTGAAAAATCTGTGTCCTACTAAAAAAAAAACCCGCAGCTATGAACTGCGGCCTGCCACTTGTGTGACTTAAGGAGGCAGCAAAAGCAGAAACTGTATTGAACTATGGATCGGATACATTTAGCCTGATGGATTGCACAGCTGATGGTATGAGCGCAGCCTGACAAGTTGTGTGTAGGGGTACCAAAAACTGCGCTGATTATAGGGTTGCGAATCCCCAGGTGGGAGCAGGGGATCACTTGGTTTGGAGGCCCTCCCCCCTGCTTCAGGGTCATCAGAAAGTGGGGAGGGGAATTTCTACTGGGCATTCCATTATTCCCTATAGAGCCTGATTCCTATATGGTATAATAGAGAATTGATCTGTGGGTATCTGGGGCTCTGTGGGGGGGTGCTATTTTTTGAGATAGAGGCACCAAATTTTCAGGATAGCATCTGATGCCTCTCCTCGAAATGCTCTCCAAGTTTCAAAAAGATTGGACCAGGGGGTCCAATTCTATGAGCCCTGAAAGAAGGTGCCCCTATCCTTCATTATTTCCAATGGAGGGAAGGCATTTAGATGGCCTTTTAGATGCGAAGGCCAGAACTGCCTTTGGAATTCATTTATGCTTGTCACAACCTTGTTCCTGGCTCCACCCCAATGTCTCTTGGCTCCACCCCCAAAGCCCCCATATATTTTTTGAATTGGACCTGGCAACCCTAACTGGTTATGTCCAATGGAAGAACATGCCTTTTTCATCGGTTGAGCTCACTCATGAACTGGGCCTTCGATTGTCTCATCTTTTGCCTTTGCTGTTTGGCAACCACCAAGTCTGCTGCTGAGCAGTTTTGCAACTATGTGGCAGCTGAGATGGCAGAGAGTCCTCATTTCCTTTTGCCTCTCTCTTGCTTTAACATCTGTGCAGAGAGTGGAATGGATTTCACTACAGGTCATGGATGATTGGGTCAAGTGACCAAATGAGGCAGGGGGTGGTAAAATACTAGGGTTGCCAAGTCCTCTTCAAGTCCCGACGGGGGACATGTGCATGTGTGCATTGCGTCACACGGAAGTGGCGTCATCAAAAGGCAGTGAGCATGCGGGTCGCTCTAGGCATTTCCAGGAAAACTCTATGGTCTTCCTGGACACTCTAGCCATTTGGGAGGTTAAAACTCTATGGTACCTATTGTACCATAGAATTTTACCTCCCAAATGGCTAGAGCATCTGGGGAAAACCATAGAGTTTTCCTGAAAATACCTAGAGTGGCCCTGTGTGCATGCAGCCATTTTGATGATGTCACTTCCAGGTGACATCATGCCAGCGACGCAGGGGGAGGTTCCCCCTGCTGGCCCAATGTGGACCCTAGTTACAAGGCACTGCTGCAGATCCAAACCAATAGGCATTAACACTGGCTGAACAGACACGGATAAACTCCAAATATGAACTAAAAAAAAAAAAGTGGTTATTTATATATGACAGATTGTGAGGGATTAATGTAGACTGTTTATTACTTCTGCAAGCACAGAAACTAACCTGGCAAACAGGCTTGAGCTTCTAAATCAGGGAGCTGAACTCAATTGTTATGCGGGCTGGATCTGACATAAATGAGACTCTGCCGGGCCGGGCCATGTGTGTCACAAAATGTAATGCCAGGTAGCAGAGATATAAACTTTATAAAGGACATAGACCGGGCTGGCCAAACTTGCTTAATACAAAAGCCACATAGAATAAATATCAGATGTTTGAGAGCCACAAGAGGGATGGAAGGAAGGAAGGGAGGGAGGGAGGAAAATAGATGGAAGGAGGGAGAGGTAGAAAGAAAGCATCTTTAACTTTAAATGCATTATCCAAATCGCCAGCTGGTTTGGTTTAAAGAGACAAATGTCTTTTCCTAGGTGGCCAATGGGCCGGTGGGGGCTTTAAAAGCCACATAATATGTGTGAAAGAGCTACATGTGGCTCCCGAGTCACAGTTTGGCCACCCCTGACATAGACACATACAATTAATTTTTTTTAAAAAAAACCCTTAAAACATGCTTAAAATTAGCACTCTTGCAATATTTTGTTTATCTCTGATAACTGGCACCTCTTATTCTGAATTATTGCATCAAAATCTGGAGACATTGTCTGTGCTGTAGCAACCTTGGGTATGCTGTTTAGGTGTTGTTCAGGTGTTCAGGTGTGTATCAGTACTTTTGATCTTTTGACATTCATTGCAGAAATCTCATGGTCAATGCGTTGAGCCTAAGACCCAGAGGAAAATATGAAATGGCTGAGCATTGCGAACTTTTCTACATAAGTTTCTTCGTGTGCTGGTCAGCCAATGGAGAAAACAGAGGCTTTGCTCTGTAGCTCCTGAGCGATTGAGCAAGTCTGGCAAAGCAAGAGGGAAGCAAGAGAGAGAGAGAAGGAAGTGGACGACAGCGAGTTGCTCACGAGCCTGATAGGAGCCCTCCGGGGGCCTGATTTGGCCCACAGGCTGCATGTTTGATACCCCTGTTCTAAACAATCAGTTCCCAGCTAAGTACTGGAAAAATGACATAATTCCTAATAGAGATGAGTTTATTAACAAACTGTTGGCTGCCGCAGAATCTGATTTACTATCTACAAGATTAAGAAATGGCAATGTCCAAAAATGTCAAGAGGAATGGGATCCTGTTTATAAATGGGTTAAAAGTAGAGATGCTGGAATTGAGTAAATATGGGACATTCTTTCTGTTTAATATGTAGATGTTTAATCCTTTCCATCTCCCAGCGTGTATGGCTGGGTAGGTGTTTTGTTTGTTAGATGTTATACTTGTTTGTGTTGATTTGTTTTGTGGGTGATTGAGAATGTTGTTATTTTTGTTCTATATATGTTTTTCTGTTTCTTTTGATTTCTTTACTCTTATCAATAAAATCTTAAAATTTGAAAAAAAATATATATTAAAATCAGAACTCAGCTATTCAAAACATGGTCTAGGTGGTATCTTACCCCTAACAGACTGTGCCATATCTCCAATTCCCTCTCAAAAATGTGCTGGAAAGGCTGTAATATATTAGGAGATCAACTTCACTGCTGGTGGCAATGCCCTGAGATTTTTGCCTTTTGGAAGATAATACACGGAGCAATTTCACATATTCTACATATACATTTTCCAATGCATTTTGAGAACATGGTTTTGAATTTATGGCCATTTCAGATACCAAACTTTGATAACTTTTGAGGTACTAGAATTTTTTTGTGCTTAGATTAGAAATTGCATCCAAATGGAAATCTGCTAAGTCCCTATCTATTTTAAACTGGCATATTAAACTCCAGGAAACGCGAGTGCTCGACAAGATAACAGATTCGGTTAAGCGACAAAACTCTGAATTCAATGGATCTTCCTTTTTAAGGGTATGGCTCCCATATTTAGATTACCTTGCCCCCACGAATCAATATTCTTCTCCTTTGGAAGTCATCAATGCGATTTGTTAAATTCAAAGTCTTACGGTAGTTTATAATCTTACTATGTTGATCTTTGAAACAATATTTTTTTCTTGGGTGGGGCAGGAATACTTGGCTGTTCGGGTTTCAAATGAAATTTATTTACATGCTACCATCCTATTTTAGTAATATAGCACCAAAATCCTTATTGTCTGATATATGGATGTACTGTTTCTCATCACTAATAAATGTTTATTTTAAAATTAAAAACAACAACGACAGCCAGGTGCTCAAGCATTCCTAGTTACAGGGCTGGTGAACTGTGCTCAGCTTTGTGATTTGCAGCCCATAAGGATTTGAACGGCTTAAGTTAGTCTGCTCTCACTGGATCTCAGAAGCTAAGCAGAACCAGCCCTAGTTAGGACTTGAATGAGAGACCGTCAAGGAATCCAGGAATGAAAAGAATGTTCAGGCAACAACCTTCTGTTAGGATAGAACTTATAACTTAGAGACATTTCCTTACCTAGACATCAGGAAATAAAAAAATTAAAAAAACACATAACCTTAGTTTCTGAATAAGTCACAGATGTTGACGTACCAAACGTATTTGTTGCTGTTGGCACTGAACTTGGTTTTCAGCCATCCCTCATTCTGATCATCCTCATCTGTGGACCCAGAAATATTGCACCTTTCATCCCTTAGCTTCTCTTCCAGTTGTGTTGCACTGTCTTCCTCACCCTGCCTGTGAAATACAGTGAATGACATGCCTGTCTTCTTCAGATTTGTTCCACAACACAGAGGAAAACTCATTCTGACATATTATATTTCAGGCACTGTGCCATGTGGAAAAACAACGATGCTTTCCCAGAGCTGAAGTGCTGTTGAGATTTGCAGCTTTTCATATCCAACCAAAGGTGGGCTTCATTACAATTCTCTTCGTTTGAGCTCTCAGAGTTTGAAACCTTTATTTTCCAAAATGATTGATGTTGATTAATACTCTTGTGGATGTGTGGAAACTTTACTTCCCTCTCAAATTTCTCCACTATGGAACATTTTCTTATTGTTTTGAATTTTTTTTATTCTTACAAAAATCCCTGAGGTATTCTACCTCATGGTGAACCTCCAAATGTGTGATATTTTACAAAAACCCTCCCTGAGGAATTTCAGAATTCTAATTATTGTTGGGATATCAGGTATAGTTAGTCCAGTTCCCAGATTAGTTTAGCAGAGTGCTTTAAACCACTCAGGCAGCAGTGTTTTTGTTCCAGGTATTCAAGCAAAGTTACAAAAGTTATAAAGAACCATTAATCAGTTTGAAGATTAATAACAGTCTCTTTATTTGGGAACTACATTCTATATAGGAAAGCTTAGAGACAGGGATCATTTACTAATCTAATTTACTATAATAGGTGCAGATTGAGAGGACTACCTGCATCATGGTGCCAAGATGGAGACAGCATGTTCTACCTCTTGGTGTGTGCAAGGAGAAAAGTGTTGTGAGAGAGGAAGAACGGAAGGAAGGAAGAAGTTCCCTGAGAGTAGCATTCTACATATCAAAGGGATAGTGGCAGAAGAGTAAACACAGGAAGGAAACCTAGGGTGACATCAGACGGCCGGTTTGGCACGGCTTGAAGCTGCCCCAAATAAAGCCGGCTGGAAATAGAGCTTCCGGTTAGTGCTTGGGGAAAGGGGCGGGCCATGGGCACCCAGGGAGCATCAGGAAAGCTCATGCGTCCTGTCTGCAGCTCCCCGGGTGCCCTCTAGGTGCTTCCTGGCCAGGAGGCACCTCAGAGGCGCCCCAGTGAAAAGGCACCACTTTTGAAAGGGTGCCTTTTTGAGCCGGGTGGATTGGCCTAGATGACAGGGTGAGTACAGGACAGGAGTGGGCAGCAGATGTTACCATCTGAAGGGGTTTTTTGGGTCAACTTCTGAGGCGTCTCTGAGTCAACCCAAAATGCCGGTCTGTGATCAGCCCTAGAATCTGCCTCTCTAGCCATCTGACTCTCTTGCCATGTGGTCTGGAGGCTGAGGCAGGGGACAGCATCCAGCTCTTCACTTCCAACGATTATAGGTACTGATTTCTAAATCAAACCTGTTGCAATTTGCAGCAGTAAAAATATAAAAGCCTTGAAATTTCAGCCAAGGAAAGGTCACAGGATAGTCCAGTTCAGGAGTGGCCAAACCTGGAAGCCACATGTGGCTTTTTCACACATATTTGGTGGCTCTCGAAGCCCTCACCAGCCCCACTAGCAGTTGGCTTGGAGAATGCATTTAAAGTTAAAGTTGCTTTCTTTCCACCTCCCCCCTTTTCCAATCTATTTCCTCCCTCCTAGCTCTCAAATTCCTGATGTTCAAGTCTTGCAGCTCTCAAACATCTGATGTTTATTCTATGTGGCTCTTACATTAAGCAAGTTCGGCCACTCCTGGTCTAGTTTATCATGAAAAAGAAAACCCCTATAAAGACAACATATACATGACTCATTTGAATTCAGAGTATACCACTCAGTTTACATGTTTTGTAATTTACTTAATCACATAACAGATTGGATTCAACCAACTTTTTCACTCAATCTCACACAACTCCCGTTTGCTACAACTCTTGTTCTACATGGCTAGTATCCTTGCCGTTCTCCTGATGCCCAGCATATCCTTTTTGGAGGTCAAAGCGGACCATTTCCTTTCTTTTTCATCATTGGAAAAGTTGGTTGGATTCAACCCACTGAATGTTTGTTTTTTAATTCGATCTCCATCATCTCTAGTTAGGTAAATGTTGGGAAATATTTTTTTCTGTGCCTGGACTCTGCCAGTCAGAATAGATGATACTGATTTAGATGGATTAATGACGTGTCTTGATATAAAGTGGTATGTTTATATATTCTTAGGTTTATTCAGGGATTTGCTAAATCCCCAAAAGCTGTCACCAGTTTCAATCAATACTAAAATTTGCTGCAAGTTTAAAAACTTCTGTTTGGGAGCAATGTCAATAATAATTTTAAGGAATGGCAAAAGGGATTTTGATGAGTATCAACATGTCATATATACACACCACTAAAAATGTCACTCTTTTAGAAATATGGAGTTTTCTTTTTATTCACCAGTCCATACCTAATAAATCAGACAAATTGCAGTTAGGTGTTAGCAGTCAGACCTCTCCTCTCTCAGAGAGCAGTTTATAGTTAGAAAACTCATAAACACCAATAGTTAGGTAGATAGATGATGGCAGATGACAGATCAATAGATAGATAGATAGATAGATAGATAGATAGATAGATAGATAGATAGATAGATAGATAGATAGATAGATAGATAGATAGATGATAGATAGATAGATAGATAGATAGATAGATAGATAGATAGATAGATAGATAGATAGATAGATAGATAGATAGATAGATAGATAGATAGATAGATTTCAGCTTCAGTATCATAAGCTGGAATGCACTGCCTGGCCTAAAATGACACAAAATGGATGCCAGCCAGGGACCACCCACACACAGTCTCACTTCTCCACACCCATTTCCCATAATTAAGCAACACTTAACAATATTCACAAAACCTGGTAGGTTTTCCTGTCCAGTGCTTAGAGGGTCATCAAGTACCATTATCACCTATAGTCCACATCAGGTAAACTCATCAAGCTTCCTAAATCATTATTCACCCCCCAAACCCATCAAGTTATTGTTTGAGGGGCAAACACATCAGACTGCCCCAGGGAGCATTTCCCCTATAATTATGGCACTCTGCTCCATAACAGCTTGTGTGTGTTCTCACACCACCAATTCCATTTGGGCCCTCTTGTCTTCACTCTGTGAAACACTGCTCATTTCTCTGCTGCCTCCGTGGATCTCACTCTTCGAGACTAATAACTGTAGCCTTCCCTGAAATTGCTTTATCCCATCTTCTCCCTGATTTCCTCTTAGCTAGCTTGTGTGTTTCTCATGTGTGTATATATGTGTTTGTGTGTATATGTGTTTAGCCCTTTATTCCTATTTTAATAAAACCCCTTTCCAGTTAAACATCTGACTGATTCTCCACATCGGAGGAGAATCCCAGTTATTCAGCTCTTGCTCTGTCTCCTAAAGCTAATTTCCCCCAATTAAATAGGAGACTGCCTATTTGGATGACATTGTTGCATACATAATGAACTCTGTCCCCAACACACAAAGAGAAAACTAGCCCATGTTACTCTTCTAACAAAAATCAGTATATTTGCAGTTCCATTTGAAGCAAAGTTTCACTCTTCTATACCCCCTGATTTAATTTGCTTTGGAAAGTGCGGCTGGTTTTCTTATCGCCTTGGCAACCAGACAATTGAATAAATAGTAGGGATGCTGAGAACTTTGAAGTAAACATGTTTGTAGTAAAAATTATAAGGAATGACACAGTTAATAAAGAGTTAATATTCATAGCAAGGGCTTCTGCTATCTGGGGGGTGTCTGGGAAGAAGTTGCTGTGTTGTGCTTATTAAGGTGGCCACTGGAGTTTTTCTAATTGCTTTCTCTTTCAGACTAACAAACTACACTGTGTTATTGTTGCAATGCTAAAATGGAGGATGAACAATGATGTAAGCAGGGCTTTTTTTGCAGCAGGAACTCCTTTGCATATTAGGCCACACACCCCTGATTTAGCCAATCCCCCAAGAGCTTAAAGGACTCTTCTTACAGGGTCTACTGTAAGCTCCTGGAGGATTGGCTACATCAGGGGTATGTGGCCTAATATCCAAAGGAGTTCCTGCTACAAAAAAAGCCTGTGCTGTAAGCCACTTTGAATCCCCATTGGGGGAGAAAAGTGCAGTATAAATATCTAACTAAATACATGTTTCACACTCTGCTTTCTGTATTTCACGGTGCTCTTCACAACCATTTCTTTATAACTTGCCTAGTGAGTAGCATCGTCAACCTCCAAGTCATAGCTAGAGATCTTGTGGGATAATAACTGGTCTCCAGGTGGTATCAGTTCACCTGGAGAAAATGGATTCTTTGGAAGCTGGGCTTCATGGCATGATGCCTCACTGAAGTCCCTCCCCTCTCCAAACTCCATCCTCCTCAGGCTTCACCTCCCAGTCTCCAGGTATTTTCCAACATGGAACTGGCCACCCTACTAATAAGATTATTCCATCCCTTCGAGAAGCAGACACTGGTTAACAAAAACTTTCGCTATAATAAAAACTTGTCTTGAAGGAATTATGAGATTCCCAATTACACTAACCACTTAAGAAGACCCTTACCTCTTAAAGGAAAGAGAGCTAATTCACTGTGCTTTGGCTTTCTTTGTTTTATCATTTTGCACAGTGGGAAAGATAATTTAATAAACATTCCTACCCTATCCTAGATCCAGCAAGGAACTGCAGCAGTAAAATTAGTATATGTCTCAATATCCATATTGAAAGGACTTCTCAATCATGAAAATTATCCCATAAGTCTTTGGTAAGAAGATATTGGATTTATATCCTGCCATATACTCTGAATCTCAGAGCGGTCACAATCTCCTTTACCTACCCCGCCCCCAAAACAGAAACCCTGTGAGGTAGGTGGGGCTAAGAGAGCTCTTACAGCAGCTTCCCTTTCAAGGACAACTCCTACAGAAACTATGGCTGTCCCAAGGCCATTCCAGCAGGTACACATGGAGGAGTGGGGAATCCAACCTGGTTCTCCCAGATAAGAGTCCGCACACTTAAAGCTACCTTTAGTATTGTTAAGCTTAATTATTCCTCTACTAAAAAAAAATAAAATAATAAAAAATATAAATAGACATACATATATACATATTAAGAAGTGTGGAATGGTAACACATGAAGTAATCTCCAAAGAGATAGATCAACTTTAATTTATATTAACTCTGGTGAGATGTTATTAAGTTTTGTTGTTTTTGATTTGTTATTGTTGTACACTATTCCGTTGGAATAGGTATGAATTATAATGAGTCTATAATAAAATTTTGATTTATGTGCAAAAAAAAAGAGCTACCTTTGGTCAGGGCTTTTTCTTTGCAGCAGGAACTTATTTGCATTTTAGGCCACACACCCCTGATGCAGCCAATCCTCCAAGAGCTTACAGCAGGTCCTGTAATATGAGCCCTGTAAACTCTTGCAGGATTGGCTACATCAGGGAGATGTGGCCTAATATGCAAAGGAGTTCCTGCTACAAAAAAAAAAAGTCTTGCCTTTGGTTATAAAATGTTCTCACACATCTTGGTTAGCCCCATTCTCTTTTTGTCCCCAAAGTATTACCTGTAATTTTTTTTTGTTTAACCTGGATACCACCATCTCCATTTGCGTCTGCAAAAGCAAATTACTAGCATGTAAATAAACTAATTAGTGCATTTAATTAATTTGCTTTGTACATGCCTCCGGAAAAAGCAGAATTGTTCTGAAGAACTTCTTTCTAGGTCCCTTTGTTACTGCTTCGGGGAACCTCAAGTCGATTATTCTCCCTGTATAGCATGATTTTTTATGAATTTTAACTAAGATTAGTGCAATTTTCACTGCAGTGCCAATGAAAATGCCCTCATCTTAAATAATAAATACCTAATATACAGTTTCTTGTGCAGGTCATGAATGTAATTTGAATAAAATTTGACTTGCAGAGGACAGCTCCTTGGCGCTGAAATGATAATCACTATGAATGATATGTAATTTGTAACTGTAAGGACTTTTTATCCTTTTAATTTAAACGAGATGCAGAACCAGACTCCTAAAATGAGCGGAATGGCTGATGAGCTGGTGTCAAGAAACATCAGATCCTGGTTCGCTCTTCTGAAAGTCTCATGATTAATACATTTATTTATTACATTCATTTATTTTTGTTTACGGGAGAAAGAATGGTCTCCACTTAAACCTTGTATGCCAGGTTCGAAAAATAGGCAGAATATTCTATCGCCATACTTCATTTCCAGAAAACCTACACTTTCCTCCCGTCTTTACTTTTAGAGAAGGACCAGGGCTTTTTTTGAGCAGGAAATCACAGGAACGCAGTTCCGGCTGGCTTGGCACCAGGGGGTGTGGCCTAATATGCAAATGAGGTCCTACCAAAAAGCCCTGCATGAAACAATGGTGATGTCAGAGGGTGTAAATGAGTTCCTGATGGGCTTTCTCTACCAAAAAAGCCCTGGGAAGGACTATGTGTTACAGCAACACAGGACTTCTGCCTAAAATGGAAGAAGAAGAACAAGAACAACAAGAACAACAAAAACAAGAAGACCATAGATTTGTACCCCGTCCTTCTTTCTGAATCAGAGTCTCAGAGTGGTTTACAATCTCCTTTATCTTCTTCCCTCACAACAGACAACCTGTGGGTGGGGCTGAGTGAGCACTCCCACAAGCTGCCCTTTCAAGGACAACTCTTGCAAGAGCTATGGCTTACCCAAGGCCTTTCCAGCAGGTGCAAGTGGAGGAGTGGGGAATCAAATCTGGTTCTCCCAGATAAGAGTCCATGCACTTTATCACTACACCAAACTGGCTCTCACAGGTAGCACCGTGTCATTACCTTATGCTCTACAGCATCTACTGTAAGTTACGCCATGATGTGGATTGGAACAGTAATGATGCTCTTTTCTCAACAGAAGCCAGACGTGTGCACTGGGGACAGAAAATATAATGGACCAGATCCTATGCACCTTTTCCTCCCACACAAGAAGTCTTTCTCAGGAGCAAGAGGCTTCGCTGATGCAGGAGGCAGAGAGGTTGTTTCACTCTTTCCCCCCCTTCAATTCAGACAGCCATATTGCATGATTTTTAATCCATGTGGGTCCCCCAGTATCACTTTTGGGGCACCCACAAAGGAAAATAGGAAAGATCTGAATCTTCCAGTGTCACATCAGCTCCAACCTTAAAGACATCAAGACACAAGATACATGAGCCAGAGCTCACAAGAGAGTGGTGGTGGGGAAGCAGTCCTCATTTATCAGTGCCAGGTCATGATCTTTGTTTTGGTGAACACCAGGAATGGAATTCTAGCAGGAGCTCCTTTGCATATTAGGCCACACACCCCTGATGTAGCCAATCCTCCAAGAGCTGACAAGGCTCTTTTTTGTAAGCTCTTGGAGGACTGGCTATATCAGGGGTGTGTGGCCTAATATGCAAGGCAGCTCCTGCTAGAATTCCACCCCTGATGAACACAGACATATCTCACTGAAGAGACAGCCTGTCTACTTCATTCTGCTCAGCAAAATGTTATATTTTACTTATACTAGGTTTGCATTTTTAATCTTTGCTTTCTTACCACTATAAGCATGGGATTTGGGTTACTTTGAATTGGTATGATCTTTTTAAATACAGGGATTGTGGTTCCCCCCCCCCCCCAACAAGCTGGTAAATATCCGTGTAGAGTTAACCAGTTGTGGGAATTGGCTGCCATGGAACATGCGAGAGCTCGTACAGTTCCGCAGGGCCTGTAAGATGACACTCTTCCACCAGGCATTTGTAAGTTAGATCATTGGCTAGTACAGTCTCTGAAAAATATCTGGACCACCTCTAGCAATCTGCTCCATATAGAACACCTGGACCACTAAGATCTGCTTCATGGAGAACACCCAGCAAGACAACGCACTTAAGGTCATAGCCTCGGCGGGGAGGGCGGGATATAAATTGAATTGAATAAGTAAATAAATTATTCCAAATCGCCAACCCATGTGCAACACGCTGTGAGAACCATCACCATGAACTCCTTTGGTGCAGGCTGATACAAGCATCCGCGTGGCTGAAAAAAGAAGCCCAACCCATGACTGTGAAGAACCGCTCTATGGGCAATTACAGACTGGCACTTTGGGCTGACTCAGAGATAGCTCTGAAATTGACCCCAAAAATCCTTCCACACACAAACATCAGCCACCTGTCCCACACTCACCCTGTCCTCCAGCCTCCGCAGGCCAGGTCAAAAAGCTACCACTTCCAAAGTGATAGCAAATTTCTAAACTGACAGCCAGTTGTCCGTTGGCATCTGGAAGAGGCAGGGCAGATGCAAGGTGACTTGACTGTCTGAAAGTGCCAAGCCACCTCAAGCCACTTCCACCTTCCCCCCCCCCCCTTAAAAACTGTTGGGAACTTTTGACCACATGAGCGCTTAACTTGTTGGGGGAAGAAAGAGTGCTCTGGCTTCTGAGGCACCTCCATGTCTGGAGGTGCCCCGGCCACCTGGCAGCCAGGATGCAGGCACTTCACTGGGGAGCATGTGGAGGTTTCGGGATGGCTTTTTTTGAGCCAGCCAAATTTGGGACACCTCCCAACAGCCCCGTACTGCCCGTCTGTTATCACCCTATGGGCCACCATCAGGGATCATTTTGTAGAAAAATAGGTGGTGGAGCTTATAAGCATAACTCATTAGCATATGCCACCACCACCCCCAGCCAAAAGCAACCCGATGCAAGAAAGGGGAGCCCCAGGCGAGCTAGGCCTGTTTGGACAGGCTAGAGTTCCAGCCAGCCCAAGCAGGCCTCACTCACCTGGGGCTCTCCTGGGCCGCCCCCCCAGTCCAAAGGCCAGCAAGCCACCCCCCACCCAAAATCACATAAGAAGTGGACAAAGGGTTCTCCAGGGGTTAATGAGGTCTGCTGGGGGTGTGGCAAAGCCCCTGATGGCTGGCTGGCAGCCCACTCTCCTAATCCAGGAATTGTTATGCAGTTGCTTCTACTATTCAATGGACAAAGTAGGTGGGGAGGAAGAGGGGGATCCATCAGAAAGGTTCAGGAGCTGCACTCCTGTGAGCTCCTGCTGAATCTGAGGCCTGGCCACCATAAATCAGCTGTGACTGAACTAAAAAAAAACAACCCATCCGATATTCATGTTATTTTTACATTGTATCGTGCCATGAAATAAAACCCCCTCCCCTTTTTTTGCTACTGAGTATCTTGGTGACTTCTTTTCCTTGAAAAAGTTGGCCAATAAGACCCCCCTCGGCGGATGCAGCCCTCGTCAAAAGGAAATTCATAACGAATGCTGATTAAGGGTTTTAATCAGTTCATTAAACGCTCATATAACAAGTTTATGAACATCTTTGATAAACATTTGGATTTGTTGTGCATGAACTGCTTTTGAATAGTCATTAAACTGTCCGCAAGTTTATTCATTATGAATGCTTATTAATTTCTCATGAATTATTATAAAAGTCGGGCTGCTTCGGCAAGCATGCAGGCACAGCAAATAATCTTCCATGGCATGGTTCACTTGCGACTGACACGAAAATAATATTATTGTCAATGTTATTATTAATGCAATTTAATTGAAATATATTATTAATACATTTATCGGCTTTGAAAAACCAGAAATGATTTCATCGAATGATTTTTTTTTTTTTAATCCAAGCAGAGCATGACAAGACGGGCTTGAGATTGCAATGTTTGTCTGTTTTATAACTAAAAAGCAGGATTCGGCACTCAAGGGTGGGACTCTGGCTCCGACGTGCATAGTCCCATCTTCCGTTTCTGGCATTTTCACTTAAAAAGATCTCAAGTGGTAGTTGTTAGGTAAGACCTGAGACTAGATCTTGATTCAGTCCTGGAGAAGAAGAAG
Organism: Heteronotia binoei; assembly: GCF_032191835.1. NCBI lineage: Eukaryota > Metazoa > Chordata > Lepidosauria > Squamata > Gekkonidae > Heteronotia > Heteronotia binoei. Next base: position 19,301,528 of record NC_083231.1, on the reverse strand, counting down.
AAGAAGAAGAAGAAGAAGAAGAAGAAGAAGAAGAAGAAGAAGAAGAAGAAGAAGAAGAAGAAGAAGAAGAAGAAGAAGAAGAAGAAGAAGAAGAAGAAGAAGAAGAAGAAGAAGAAGAAGAAGATATTGGATTTATATCCCGCCCTCCACTCTGAAGAGTCTCAGAGCGGCTCACAATCTCCTTTACCTTCCTCCCCCACAACAGACACCCTGTGAGGTAGATGAAGATATTGGATTTATATCCCGCGCTCCACTCCAAAAAGTCTCAGAGCGGCTCACAATCACCTTTACCTTCCCCCTCCCCCACAACAGACACCCTGTGAGGTGGGTGGGGCTGGAGAGGGCTCTCACAGCAGCTGCCCTTTCAAGGACAACCTCTGCCAGAGCTATGGCTGACCCAAGGCCATCTCAGCAGCTGCAAGTGGAGGAGTGGGGAATCAAACCCGGTTCTGCCAAATGAGAGTCCGCACACTTCACCACTACACCAAACTGGAGGAAGCATTGTCTTGAGCTTCTAGGGTTGCCAGGCCCAATTCAAGAAATATCTGAGGACTTTGGGGGTGGAGCCAGGAGGCATTGGGGGCAGAGCCAAGAGCAAGGTTGCGACAAGCATAATTGAACTCCAAAGGGAGCTCTGGCCATCATTTTCTGGGAGAGCTCCAGGCACCATTAGAGGTTAGGATCCCTAATTCTGAAAGAAGTGTCAACTTGGGTTACCAAGTCCAATTCAATAAATACCTAGGGACTTTGGTGGTGGAGCCAGAAGCCTTTGGGGGTGGAGCTAGGAGATTTTGTGCGTGGAGCCAGGAGCTGAGACTCTTCAGAGTGGAGGGCGGGATATAAATCCAAAGGGAGTTCTGGCTATCGCACTTAAAGGGACTGTACACCTTTTAAATGCCTTCCCTCCATTGGAATAATGAAGGTTAGAGGCACCTTTGTTGTATCTTTACTGAGACCCCTTCTTCCAAACAAGAGACTCAACAACAGAGGTGCAACAACAGAGGTGGCACTCTGTCCGTGTTCTAGAGCAATTCTGAATCTACGTGCTACACCTTCTTTTGGGGCTCATAGAATTGGACTCCCTGGTCCAATCTTTTTGAAACTTGGAGGGTGTTTTGAGGAAAGGGACTGGATTCTATGCTGCTAAAACGGTGCCTCTACCTCAAAAAATAGCCCTCCCCCCACAGCACCAGATACTTGCAGATCAATTCTCCATTATACCCTATTGGAATCGGTCTCCATAGGGAATAATGGAGTGCCCAGAAGACATTCCCCCCGCTGCTCTCTGATGACACTGAAATGGGGGGAGGGCCTCCAAACCAGAGGATCCCCTGTCCCCAGCCGGGGATTGAAACCCTATGAGTTTTGTTATCAGTTGACATTCAGCAGTCTCTTTCTAATCTCCCTGTGAGATTCCTTTGCAAGAGCCCTGCTACTCTTAGGTAAACAACTGAATATCCAAGAAGGTTAAAATATTCTCCCGCTGTTTTTTTGAACGTGGTGGTTCTGAATGTCAGATTTATGTCCATTTATTCTTTGTTGTAGGGCCTGACCTGTTTGTCCAGTGCAGAGAGTGGAAGGGCATTGCTGGAACCTGAGGGCATAAATCACATAGAGGATGAGCAGGAGTAGGAACCTGAGATGGCATGGCTGAGGTTGCTGGGTCCTGTTGATGGTGCTGCCAGGATCTATACGAGGGCAAAGTTGGCATCTTGATTAGTTGCAACTTTGGTGGGTGGGCCCATGTTACTGTTTAGTTTATTATGGTGGGCGAGAAGTTAGTTTAGGTTAGCAGATTGTCTATAAGCAAGAAAAGGGTCACTCCTCCCCCCCAGTGCCTGTGTAAGAGAAGTATCATTATTTAGCATGAATCATTAATAATATGTTGAACTGGCTTGAGTTGTGAACTGCATGCGACCACCAGTGGGACTCTACTGTCATTTCCCTTGGGCTTAGAATCATAGAATAATAGAGTTGGAAGGGACCTCCAGGGTCATCTAGTCCAACTTGTCTCATCCTGCCTCATTGCTAATGATGATTTCTCCATGCCTACTACCCCCCTGCATATCCAACCTAATTCAATCACGCCTGCTAATGTCATTCACTTGTCATTCGGCATCTGAAATCACTCTTCTCCCCAGTTACAAGGACAGACGGGCTCACATTCTAGCTGTCTCTGAAAAAGGTGACCAGTGACGTATGAAAGTTCATACCCTGCCACAAATACCCTTACATCTACTGGACACTTGCTCTTTTCTACTGCTAGAGCCAGACATACACGGCTACTCATCTTGGCCTTTCCTGGTATTCGCCAAGTGCTTTTAGGAATTGAGCAAGGCCAGGTGGGGCTTTACAGCAAGTCTTCCCATTGGGTATTGGAGATACGATTGGTTTTGTGCTGCCACCACAGCACAAAGACTTTCCCTGTGTGACTGAAGGGGAGTTGTGGCAGCCATTTTATGGCTGCACCCACCGTATTATGTCAAAGTTCCACTGGTGCCCAACAAGCTCAAAAAGGTTGGAGAATCCTGCTTTACACAATTAAAGCTCTCCTGTATGAATTCTAATATTGAAGATATCTTCTAGCCCCACTGGTGGACCTTCTGATGGCACTTGGGTTTTTTGGCCACTGTGTGACACAGAGTGTTGGACTGGATGGGCCATTGGCCTGATTCAACATGGCTTCTCTTATGTTCTTATACCCCACCCTATACTCTGAATCTAAGAGTCTCAGAGTGGTCACAATCTCCTTTACCTCCCCCCCCCACAACAGACATCCTGTGAGGTAGGTGGGGCTGAGAGAGCTCTTACAGCAGCTGCCCTTTCAAGGACAACTCCCACGAGAGCTATGGCTGAGCCAAGGCCATTCCAGCAGCTGCAAGTTGAGGAGTGGGGAATCAAGCCCAGTTCTCCCAGATAAGAGTCCACACACTTAACCACTACACCAAACTGGCTCTTAATCACAAAAACCCTACTCCATATTTATTTTACTTGCTTGGTCCTGTTGACTTAATTGTTTTCCTGCACCCATGAGCCAAGACTTACTGTGCTCTGCATAACTTGCAACCATTATGGTTCAGTTTTTTTTTTCTTTCTTTCTCATTGCTTCCACTGACTTTGCTGTGAAAGCAAATCACTAGGATGTCTCAGAGGTTATCAGAAGTTGCCCTTAAATTTTCTATGCATCAAATTATCTCTTGATCTAAATTGAGTAAAAGATAATGAAGGAAGTCATGAATCATTGCTGCTGCTCGATGGCCATTTAATAGTGTTTACCGAACTGTATTGCCTTCATCAAAATGGCCTTTTGAAATTGTAGGCTCCTTCTAATATGTAAATAAGAAATTAGTCCTTTCTTTGGCAACAAGTCACCAGTTCTTCAGTAATTAGAGACTTCAGTCAGCGGTATGAACGAGCAATGAGACAGTTGGCTAAATGTATGATGATAATACTCTTTACAGAAGGAATGGCTAAACGTTGGCCCGTGGGGCAGATCTGGCCCTCAAAGCAACTTCTAACTGAATCCTGGTGGCCCTGACAAAATTGAATGAATGTGAGAAGACAATACTGACTTTGATGGACCAAAGGTCTGATTCAGTATAAGGCAGCTTCATATGTGCTGAATTATGCACGCAGCAAGTAGCAGAGAATCTATGGATACACAAATGCTGTATGTATTTGATCAGGGGTGTTGGACTCATTTGTTATGAGAACTGGATCTGACATAAATGAGACCTACCTTCCATCATCATAATAATAATAATAATAATAATAATTTATTTATATCCCGCCCTCCCCGCCAAAGCAGGCTCAGGGCAGCTCACAACATATAACAATTACAGAATTACAATGTAAAACATTATCTCAGTACAATATATAATTTGCTAATTAAAACCATTATAATTAAAACCATCAACATTAAAACTAATATTTACAGTGCTATGTTCTAAGCGTTCTCCTCGGTAGTTTATGATGGCCGTATGTAGTAGACTAAAATCCACATTAAGTGAAGGCCAGTTGGAAAAGGGTAGTCTTGCAGGCCCTACGGAATTGAACAAGACTCCACAGGGCCCGCACGTCATCTGGTAGTTGGTTCCACCAGTGTGGACCTGCGATCAAAAAGACCCTTTCTCGTGTGCTCGAAAAGGCCCTTCCTTCCATTAAGCAAGTTTGACCACCCCTGGTCTCTACATACATTCCACGCAGACACCAAGGTCAATGTAGAGACCACTTAGGATTGCAAAGATGCTTGTTGAGACCACTGAAGACTGTGAGAATGCTTTATGATTGCATCTCTGCATACAAGCCATTTTTGCTGCCTGCAGAGTTTTGATCAGCATAGTGTGAACATCTGCAAAAGCCAGCCATGTCACTCAGGCAGCGTAAATCCTGAAGTGGAAGGAATATGCCTCCATGTTATGCTTGAGCTAAAACATCCATTAATGTTGGCGAGACTCGCAAATGCAAACCGAGGGAACAATATAACCCAAAACTACTTAATTTATAAAAGGAGGGCCTTGTCTTATTGTATAATTATCTGTGCCTTATCAGAAAGGATTGTTGCATTTTAGTAAATGAGAAGGTAACGGAAGTCTGGAGCATGGATTGAATGCTGCTGCCTGAAATTCTCTGGGCTGGAATTAATTCAAAACGTTAAGAAAAAGGAGGGGGATATTTCAGAGTCTGCACATAAACACAGAGGCCACAAGCTGAACACAAGACAAAAATAGAAAAAAATGTATTGATGGAACCTGTAGGAAGAAGCAAAGGAAATTGGGGGAGGGACGGTGGCTCAGTGGTAGAGCATCTGCTTGGGAAGCAGAAGGTCCCAGGTTCAATCCCTGGCATCTCCAAAAAAGGGTCCAGGCAAATAGGTGTGAAAAACCTCAGCTTGAGACCCTGGAGAGCTGCTGCCAGTCTGAGAAGACAATACTGACTTTGATGGACCAAAGGTCTGATTCAGTATAAGGCAGCTTCATATGTTCATATGTATGTTCAAATTAAATCCTGAACCTGGGAGAACATAAGAACATAAGACAAGTCATGTTGGATCAGGCCAATGTCCCATCTAGTCCAACACTCTGGGCGTTTTCGCACTGACCTTAATCGGTAGCGACGCCTCTCTTCAGCGCACAGGATCTGCCCAGATTTCGCACCAATTGCCACGGAGCACCCGGAAGAGCCGGAAAGTCCCGCGGCTTTTGCGGCGCAAATGGAAACTGGTTTTTGGCGGGACTTTCCGGCTCTTCCGGGTGCTCTGCGGCAATTGGTGCAAAATTCAGGCTGATCCTGCGCACTGAAGAGGGGCGTCGCTGCCGATTAAGGTCAGTGCGAAAACGCCCTCTGTGTCTGGTTTCGCACTGTGAAACTGACACGATTTTATCCTGTTGTGAAAAAACCTGCTTCAGTTTGAACCATTTCTGGTCTATCAGAAAGCCACTGCTGAAGCGGCAGGATCCCAGCAGTGGTCAGTGGTTGCCCATTCACACTGCTAGCTCAGCTCAACCATGGATCCACTGCAGAAAGAGTTCTTTTTTAAAAGAAAATGGCATCAGTTTGTGCGCTCAACTGGAGAAACGCACAAGCGCACCTCAGACAGGGGTTGGAGGGGGGGAAGCCAACCTTGCCTGAAATGGCTCGGCGAGATCACACAGCTCTTCCGCTTATGAGTCACCCCAGGGCATTCAGACAGCAGCCGATTACACGATCTCCATCCAATTCAGGGGGATGCTGCCTGGAAAATCCAGGTAGCTTTTTGATATGTATAGGAGGCATCTGGAGACAGGGTAAATATGGGTGGGGCTCAGAGGGCAGATGCGCTTGTGTGATCCTGCACTTTTAATCTGAATGGTAAGTGGGGCTAAATCAGGGCTAATCTCCTGTGTGAAACCATCCCATGTCACACAGTGGCTAAAAAGCACACTAGTGGACCCAGGACACTAGAAGCCCTCCCACTCAGGGACTTCAAGGATTTACCCGGTGCCTGGTCCAGCCAAATGATGGGGCTTCAGGAAGAACCACTCTCACAAGTAAGAAAACAATAAGCCAAAGTGGGTGAAGTGATGGTCCCTGAGCTATATAAAGATTTTAAGTTTGGGTGATGGTTAACTGGTGAGATTTCACAAATGATTTCACAAATGAATATGTGCCCCTCACCCACCAGACTCTTCATTGGATAGAATTCCAAACCCAAGAGACTTCCAACAAACTGACCAAGTTTACATTTTTTTAAAAGAAATCAATTTTATCTCAATGTCCACCATTGTAGCAAGTACTGGGGGAACAGATTGCCATGTTTATACACTTCTATGAATTTGCAATTTAAGGATCATAGAATCACAGAGGTGGAAGGGACTTCCAGGATCATCTAGTCCAGGGGTGGCCAATGGTAGTTCTCCAGATGTTTTTTGCCTACAACTCCCATCAGCCCCAGCCATTGGCCATGCTGGCTGGGGCTGATGGGAGTTGTAGGCAAAAAAATCTGGAGAGCTACCGTTGGCCACCCCTGATCTAGTCCAAACCCCAGCACAATGCAGAAACTACACAAGTACCTCCCCCCACACACACCCTTCTTGCCCTCTTTCTCATCATCTGCCTAATTCACAGAATCACCATTGCTGTCAGATGGCCATCTAGCTTCTGTTTAAAAACATCCAAGGAAGGAGAGGAACCAGCTGGTCAGCAGGCTGTTTAAATGGAGGGGGAGGCTGGCCTGGCTGCTTCTGCTGGTGCCCCGGAGAGCGCCCCGGAGCAAGCGCCGACCTCCTGAGAGATATAAAGGCTCTGCCTATCAGCTGATCAGCAGGGCCTTTCACTGGCACAGGGTGGGCTGCAGCTGCTTCTGGGCACCCTCCCATGAGAAGTATGATCGGTCAACAGAGATATGACAGACAACAGTCAAGCATCCCTCCATTGCGTCAGGATCAAATAATCAAAAGTATTCATGAATAAATGCAATCTGCCAAGGTCAGGACTGTCAACCAGTTCGACAGAGACTCTTGTACAATGTTCCCTCTAAGCTGTGGAGTCTTGTGAGCAAAAATTCTCCTTTGTGAGCTACTGGCATTAAAGGCAGGGATTACGTGGTAGAAAAATAGGTGGTGGAGCTCATTAGCATAACTGATTAGCATATGCCACCTCCCTCCACCAGCCAAAAGCAACCTGACACAAGAAAGGAGAGCCCTGGGCGAGCGAGGCCTGCTTGGGCTGGCTAGAGATCCAGCCAGCCCAAGCAGGCCTTGCTCACCTGGGGCTCTCTTTGGCTACCCCCACCATAGTCAAATGGCCAGCAAGCCACTTGCCACCCAAAATCACATAAGAACTGGAGAAAGGGTGGTGCGGGCTTATCCAGGGGTTATTGAGGGCTGCTGGGAGTGTGGCAGAACTTCTGGTGGCTGGCTGGCTGCCCGCTCTCCTAATCCAGGGATTGTTATGCAGCTGCACCTACTATTCAATGGACAACGTAGATGGGGAGGAAGAGAGGGAGCTGTCAGAAAGGTTCAGGAGCTGTGCTCCTGTGAGTTCCTGCTGAATTCAAGACCTGATTAAAGGTGTGAGCTACGGCATAAATTAGTTTGCTCTGGGGCCATTTTTTCCTGAATCAAGACAAAAATGTGTGAGCTGGAGGCTAAAAAAACTGAGCTAGTTCACACTAAACTCAGCTTGGAAAAAACACTGCTCTTGCACTATCTGATCTTGAAAAATGGAGATGCCAGGTCTATCCCCCAGGAAGCTGGCAAAGATTTATAAATCTGATACTGATAAATGTTGGTTCTGCAAAGAAGATAAGGCAGATTTTTTTTTTTTCATATGTGGTGGCTATGTATGTGCACCTCCAATTTTTTTGAATGAAATGATAGAAATTACATCATGTGCGTCGGGAAAATGAATTCCTTCTAAGCCAGAGTCATTATTGTTGAACTATCTCCCTGATTTTTCTGGAGATCAGCGACTAATTGCTTTATGCATAATTGCTGCTGTCAGATTAGTTTTCGCTAGGCATTGAAAACAATCCAATGCTCCTGATCATCAGGATTTAAAGTAAGGGAGATCTATATTCTGGTGATGTTGACTGCTTACCAAAAAAACCCCAGATAGAGATAGTTTAGCTCGAATATGGAATAGAACGATTCAAAAGATGGAATTGTTAATCAGTAGGTAGATTTATTTAGAACGTTTTTTAAGATAGACTCTCCTCTGTGTTTGAGATAAGGTAAATGATGTACTGTATTATAATGTTTTGCATGCTAGATTTATGCTGTTGTTTTATACATATTTTGTTATATAGAAGGGGTGTCAAACATGTGGCCCAGGGGCCGAATCAGGACCCCAAAGGCTTCCTATCAGGCCACCGAGCAACTGGCTGTCATCTGCTTCCTTCTCCTTCTCTCTTGCTTCCTTTTGCATCACAGCTTGCTTTGCAAGGCTTGCTCAATCGCACAGGAGCTACAGAGCAAAACCTCCCTTTCCTCCATTGGTTGAGGCCCCTCCCTTGGAGAGGAAGAGGGGGAGGGTAAGCTTGCTTTGCCAAGCTCTCTCCATCGCACAGCAGAGCTACTGAGCCAAGCCTCTCTTCCTTCTATTGGCTGAGGTTCCTCCCCCTCCTGAGCCAGAGCTTCCTTTTCCCAGTCCCCTGGATTGCATAGGAGAGATAAAAAAAGCACAATTAAGACCAACAGGTGCTAATGTATTAATTATGTTTTATTTTAAAAATCTTTAATTGCGTTTGTGTCCTTTATAAAATGTATGTCTCTGCTACCTGGCATTACATATTATGACACACATGGACTGGACCGACAAGGTCTCATTTATGTCAGATCCGGCCCTCGTAATGAATGAGTTTGATACCTCTGTTATATAGGCTGAAATTTTGGTATTGCTAAATAAATTTTAAGTTTTTTTAAAAAAGAAAAGGAGACACCGAGGACTGAACCCGGAGCCTTCTGCATGCCAAGCAGATGCTCTTCCTCTTAGCCATGCCCCCTCTTATTTTGCCATGATATAATCATTCAATCATTTATCATGTCAACAACTTTGAGACACGCAATGAAAAAGTGTGAGAAACCTTCACATAAATGGATAGATTTTGAGACGTTTTGAACCCACTGCTGGATTGTTTACAATTACCTTCAGACCAGCAACCAAGTATACCAGATGTGGGGAATTCAGAGAAGAGAGCTCCCTCTGTTATTTTTTAAAAATTCCTTGCGAATGTGAGGAGGGAAGCAAGCAGTTCAGAATGAGAGCTAAGTGTAAGCGAGAGGCACCAGGGTTTAATCCTTCCCACTATCCCGTTTTCCTAACCTGAATGGTCCACAGGGAGCTTCGCTTTACCCTGTAGGGACAAAAATACAAAGTAGTTGTGCATGTAGCTATGTTTGAGCAAACAATGGCTTCCAGGGACCAATTCAGATCATGAACATGGCACAGGGTGAATGGCTTAAGCCGGGGGAGGCCAAACTTGCTTAACATAAGAGCCACATAAACATCAGAAGTTTGAGAGCCACAAGACATGAACGTCATATGTAGGTAGGTAGGTAGGTAGGTAGGAAGGGAGGGAGGGAGGGAGGGAGGGAGGAAGGAAGGAAGGAAGGAAGGAAGGAAGGAAGGAAGGAAGGAAGGAAGGAAGGAAGGAAGGAAGGAAGGAAGGAAGGAGAGTGGAAAGAAAGCAACTTTAAATGCATTCTCCAAGCCGCCAGCTGACTTGACCTGGAGAAGTGTTTTAAAGAGGCAAATATATTCTCCAAGCCAGCTGACTAGGTGGTGGAGGCTTTGAGAGCCACACAATATATATGAAAGTGTCAAGTGTGGCTCTCGAGCTGCAGTTTGGCCACCCCAGGCTTAAGCCCTTCCTTTCTCCATATGCTGCAATTCTGATCTGAATCAGGATCCCTTACATCCAGTTTTTCAAGGGGGGGGGAAATATTTATGGATCTTCCAGAATCCTGTGCAAATAAGCTCCAAAGATGAACCAACAAGTAGGCTGAAAATGCCCTTAGGCGGACAGCGAGAGTAACCTCTCTAACAAAAGAATCCAGGATGAACCTGGATGAACCAACAAGTGGGCTGAAACTGCCCTTAGGGGGAAAGTAAGAGCAACCTTTTCAACAAACACAACAAAATTCAGTATCTGCACAATTCCTTTGCATTCTTTCTCCCAGCACTGATACTTCGCTTGTTTTGGCATTCCCAGAGAAGATATATTTACATTCACTCTGTTTGTTTCTTCAGCCTATTTATTGGATAGCTTAGCCTCAAGTTGTTTTTTAATTAGTTGATAAGGGAAGCAATGACTCTAAACTCTACAAACATTTTATTACGGCATCTTGGAGTATTCATTGCTGCCAGTTCATCTTCCCCAAAGCTCTCTACTGCTGTGGGGAAAGAATGGATTTATTACTGTTTGCTTGGTATTTATGAGCACAATCTCAGCATCAAAATATTAGTTGTTGTTTTATTAAAGGTAGGAATATTCATTTGGAATAAGAATTCCCATTCTCTTTTGTTCGCTGCTTGAAGAAGAGGCCCTGGGTGCAATCTCGTGTGTTTAACACTAAGCAGTTGAACTCCTTGATTCGGTTTGCTTTCTGTCTTTTAAAAAAAATTAACTGTGACGTTTAACTTGCACGAACATATGAAGCTGCCTTATACTGAACCTGGTTGTGTTTGTCAGTTTGGTGAAGTGGTTAAGTGCATGGACTCTTATGTGGGAGAACCAGGTTTGGTTCCCCACTCTTCACATGCACCTGAAGATGTGACCTTGGGTCAGCCACAAATTCTATCAAGGCTGTTCTGCTCAAGAGCAGTTCAAAGAGAGCTCTCTCGGCCCCATTTACCTCACAGGGGGTCTGCTGTGGGGACGGGAAGGGAAAGGAGATTTGTAAGCCACTCTGAGACTGCTTTGGAGAGCAAAGGGTGGGGTATAAATCCAATCTCTTACATATGAAGCTGCTTTATACTGCTTTATACTCTCGGTCCATCAAAGTCAGTATTGTCTACTCAGACTCGCAGTGGCTCTCCAGGGTCTCAAGCTGAGGTGTTTTTTTTCCCCACACCTATTTGCCTGGACCCTTTTTAGTTGGAGATGCTGGAGATTGAACCCAGGATCTTCTGCTTACCAAGCAGATGCTCTACCACTGAGCCACCATCCCTCCCCATGCCAAAGGCTCATGGCTTTCAATGGCTGAAATTTAGCCCCTCCACACCTGAAGACCCAGACTCAGAAGCACTCACTGTCTAGGGTTGCCAGATCCACCAATGAAGGAAGCCCACCCCCCCACCAGGCCCTGCCCCCAACCGCCAATCAGCTGGGCAGCAGAGGGACTTAACTGGAGAAAGAAGAAGGCCAAGGCCTCATTGCTGGCATTGCACAGGAAGTGATGTCATCACACTAGTGACGTCCAAGTGATGCTCTGGTATTTGGGCAAAAACTCTATGGTAGAAGCTGGTTTTGCCAGAGTTTTTGCCCAAATACCAGAGCATCAAGTGGACATCACAGCATGATTATGTAACTTCCTGTGTGACACCAGCAACAGCAACCTTTCACCAAGTAAGTCCCGTCCTCCCCATTCCCCACTAGTTGCCAGGGAGGACCTGGGAACCCGGGGTCCTTTCACACCCACTAAATAATAAACTTTCAACCATTTCAATGCTCTTTCCAACTAGATTTTCACACAGAAATTCACAATTCACACAGAAAAAAGCAGTTGGAAAGTGCACTGAAACTGGATTGAAAGTGCGTTATTTAGTGGGTGTGATCACAGCCCCTGTCTCTGTTCAGTGTAATGTATTTGACTTTCATCTCCCACATCAACCTCATTCGTTCCAGTTTCCCCTGATCTGATTTGCTTTTCTTGCAACCAGACGGTGACTGCGGCAAACTAATTTTTAAAGTGCTCCGTGGGCTTTATTTGAATTGGGATTGTAGCATAGAGGGAGGATGGGCTTTTGCTCCCCTGATTTTGAGAACTATTTTGCCTGATTTGGGAACTATATGTGCACTGAACACAGGAGAAGCAGATGGACAACTGGGCAAATGATACCCCCCAGCAGGGCATTTTTTGAACAGGAATGCACAGGAACATAGTTCTGGCTGGCTTGGTGTCAGGGGGTGTGGCTTAATATGTAAATGAGTCCCTGTTGGGCTTTGTCTACAAAAAGCCCTGTGCACAGCAATGGTGATTTCAGGGGGTGTGGCCTAATATGCAAATGAGTTCCTGCTGGGCTTTTTCTACAAAAAAGCCCTGCCCCCCCAGGAATCTCTCAACCCAGAAATAATAGGCCTACGAGGGAGATCAAGCAAAGAGCTGAGGGCCGCTTCAACCCTGATAACTGTGAGACATAGAATTCTTGGCAATTATGCCAGGAAGGAGTTTGCCCCGGCCCACTGGAATTCCAAGGAGTATCAAAGCTCCACTGGGTGTTTACAAGTAAGGCAGACCAGGCACATATCCACAGTGCGGCCCAGGGGGCACAGCCCCTGCATCGAAACCCCCTCTTACCAGTATGGCCCCACCTGGCAGCCCTGCTCTGTGGCTCTGGCAGCCACTGATCTCATGTGAGCAGCTGGAAAAGCTGCGGGAAGGCTGGCGCTCCTCTGCCAGCTTTCCAACGCTGTCTGGAGCTTTAGCACTGGGGTGGCGGCAAAAGGAAGACCAGCAAGCCCTGCAAAAGTGCCCGCCGCCTCCACTGCTTCCTCCCTACTTCCCTCTCACGTGATCCAGAGATTTTCTGGCTATGGGCCTGAGGCAGACCATTAAGAAGTATAATTGTTTTGTGTATCTTTTGGCCACACCTCTTCAGAGCAGGCTTTTTTGCTTCTGACTGCTGCCAACCTGCCCTCCCATTAGGCATTGCAGGATTAGCCAATCAGCAGTGGGGTTGAGCAGGAATTTTCCCACCTGCTTTGTGATGGGTAAGGGAGGTTAAATAGGCCTGGTTATTGATTGTGTATGTCATAACTAGTTGGTAGGGACTGAGAGGACAGATCACAATATGTAGGGATGATCCAGAAACATCCAACGTGGTGGATGGTGTCTCCAGAACACTACATCACTGGCTGTGTGACATCATTCTGAACTCGGTTGTGAGTGTCAGTTTGGTGTAGTGGTTAAGTGCGTGGACTCTTATCTGGGAGAACCGGCTTTGATTTCCCACTCCTCCACTTGCACCTGCTGATGTGACCTTGGGTCAGCCACAAGTTCTCTCAAGGCTGTTCTGTTCAAGAGCAATTTTGGAGAGCCCTTTCGGCCCCACCTAGCTTACAGGGTGTCTGTTGTGGGGAGGGGGGAAGGGAAAGGAGGTTTGTAAGCCATTCTGTCTCCTTTGGGAAAGAGTCCCATGGCACAGTGTTAAAGCTGCAGTACTGCAGTCCTAAGCTTTGCTCATGACCTGAGTTCGATTCCAGTGGAAGCTGGTTCAGGTAGCCGGCTCGCGGTTGACTCAGCCTTCCATCCTTCCATCGGTAAAATGAGCTTGCTGGGGGGAAATGTAATGACTGGGGAAGGCAATGGCAAACCACCCTGCAAAAAGGTCTGCTGTGAAAACGTTGTGAAAGCAGCGTCACCCCAGAGTTGAAAATGCTTGCACAGGGACCTTTCCTTTTCCTCTCCTGTCTCCTTTAGGGAGTGAATGGCGGGGTATAAATCCAATCTCTTACATATGAAGCTGCATTATACTGAATCAGACCCTCGGTTCATCAAAGTCAGTATTGTCTATTCAGCCTGGCAGTGGCTCTCTAGGGTCTCAAGCTAAGGTTTTTCATGCCTACTTGCCTGGACCCTTTTTAGTTGGAGATGCCAGGGATTGAACCTGGGACCTTCTGCTTACCAATCAGATGTTCTGCTACTGAGCCACTGTCCCTTCCCTCTGCTCTTCTTCTTCCTCTTTGTGTGGTCCATCAAATGAGGGCATGTGGCTGGGTACCTCTCAACGCATTGTGCGCAGTCAACGATAAACAAAGCCGACAGAAGATACTGGCTGCGTTTGGAGTCAGGGTGGGTTTGCTCAACAAAGGCAGCCGCAGGCAGGCTGCCTTAGCGCTGCCTGCCCATTTAAATATGTTAGCATATTTAACTAGGATGCAGATCAGTTTAATTAATGGAATAAACTAGTTAAACCCAAGCTGTTGTCTCGTGTCTTCTTTGAAGAGGTGCCCGGGGCGAATGAGTGTCAACCTCATGCTGTACAAGGCTACTCCAGTTTGATTTCAATTAGTTGAGACTGGAGTAACTCTGCAAAAGATTGAACCGTAAGTCATCTGCTGACTGCCATGAAGGTTACCCATGCTTAACTGTGGATGTATTGTGGTGCATTTTTTATGCATTTTATTTGAAAACATATTTTTTTAGGGAAGCAGAAATAATGTAAGTCAGTTATCATGCTGTTTTATAAGGCAGTAATCTACTTCTTTACTTAAAAGACGCCTGCAAGATGATGTTATCATATTTTACTCTAATTATAGGAGGATTACTACTTTTGGGGAATTGCTCATAACAAAGCTGTAAGTGCTGCACATTTTGTAATGCCTGAATTGCTGTATTTCTTTCTCTTTTTTTCCCTTCAAGAAGCTTATACTTTTGTTGTTGTTAAAATAATTCATTATGCAAAACAACATGTAGTTGTTGAAAAAATAATACGGCTTCCTCTTAAATTAAAAAGTCAGGAAATCTGGACCAATGCTCCCATGATGAATAGAAATGAAGCCAGCTCTGTGTCAGCAGAAACCAACCAACAGGAAGACAAGCTGCAGGCTTGTCAAGGTTCACAGCCAACAGTTGTTGCAGAGCCAGTTACAACCTATGTCCCCTATTCAACAGGTGAAACTCAGTTGGTCGTTTCCAACCCATCAGTATCATCCATACCATTAGAATGTTACAGATGGAGGCTAAGGGTTGAGCTACAGGAGAGACAACAAAGTACATGCTTCCTGGCCCAATGCCAGCTGTTTGCTAATAGCAAAGATGAGTAGCTGCAGGATTACTCCTGTGCAGCTGGCTGCAAGCATGACCTTCAAGCATAGGGTTATAAAAACCAGCCAAAGGAGGCCATTAGGCATGGAAGCAATAAGTCAAAATTCCTCTGACTCTGCAATCAATGCACTGGATTCTGCCTTACTCCTGTAACTTGTTGGACTGTTCCTTGACTGCAGGGGTGGAATTCTAGCAGGAGCTCCTTTGCATATTAGACCACACACACACATGATGTAGCCAGTCCTCCAAGAGCTTACAAGGGTGTGTGGCCTAATATGTAAAGGAGTTCCTGCAAGAAATTCCACCCCGGCTTGATCTTGCTCCTGAACCTGCTCACGGATAAGTCTTGGACTTCAGGCCTTGTTATGCGGATTGACCTTGGATTGGACCTTGATCACTCTGGTTGAATTAATACCCTTGCCTTCTTGTTCCAAGGGCCCATCCTATGGCATTCCTGGCCCGGAACACCACATACAATCACCTGCTAAACCTAAGAGTTTAAAACCCATCAATCTGCCAATCTGAATATGATCATAACTCCCAGCAGCCTACTATTTCTCTTCCCCATGCCATTTCCACTGCTAGCAAGGCATAATTTGAGTCTGGAAGCACCTATTTATTTACAAATGCATCAATTTAGCATTTGGGGAGGAAGCGAGATCCCATGGAGAGCGCTGATCTAGAAATCAGTCACAGTTTCCTTAACTCCCAGACAAAATATGTCACTTTTAACAGACAACTGCCAAAACAGGTGTCCCTTTCTTTTGCCGGCTGCATTCCAACTCCAGACTCTTCCACAGAGACTACCCCAGAGTTAAAGCCACCAAATGTTAAAAGCTATTGATGTTCCTTTTAAAAAGCATTTTAAAGCAATCAGTATTGAACAAATTATTTCAACCATTAGTTAGATTCCAATTTAGATTTATTCGATTTATATCCCGCCCTGCCCGTTGAAGCAGGATCAGGGTGGCTCACCACCAATAAAATCACAATAAACCATTCAACCACATTGGTTAGTTATCAAACAATTAAAACAGTTTGGTGCTAATATCATTTGGTGTCATTTCATTTCCAATGGCGTTCAGTGCGTATTAGGTATCGTTTCTTACTACTATATCGGCAATTCAAGATCAATTAAAGGCTAGCTGGAATAGTTGCAGGCCTTGCAGAACTGGGAAAGGTCCCGCAAGGCCCTAACCTCCTCCAGCAGTTAGTTCCAGCAATAGGGGACAGCAACCAAGAAGGCTTTTTCTTTGGTGGATTTCAATCTTGCTTCCCTCGGCCCAGGGATCACTAATAGATTTCTAGTTGTCACCACGGGGGGATGGGGGGGGGGATTGCAGAACCACCTGACTGTAGCACTAGAAGTTTTCTGATTTCCCCCTGAAGCAACCACTCGTCATAGCAACAACAACACACCTACCAGCTGGTAGAGTCTCCCATCTGCCAATGTAGAAACAATGTTGTCTTTGCTCGGAAAAGGTAGTTGAAACTGTCTCACATATCCTCCTGCACTGTGGACGATGAAAGATTGAAAGATGAAAGATTGAAACTAATTACCCCACTTTTATCTAAACTGAGGTACTTCAGAAATTCCTATTGGAAGATAAACATAGCTCTATAACTCTATAACCAGGGCTTTTTTTGTAGCAGGAACTCCTTTGCATGTTAGGCCACATACCCCCGATGTAGCCAATCCTCCAAGAGCTTACAGGGCTCTTCTTACATGGCCTACTGTAAGCTTCAAGGGGATTGGCTACATCGGGGTGTGTGGCCTAATATGCAAAGGAGTTTCTGCTACAAAAAAAAAAGCCCTGTCTATAACTCTATAATTCATGCAGTAGCAAAATTTTGTAACATTGTAATTTGTAAGTGGAAATATTTGGAAGATCCTTGATTTCATTGACTGCTTGTACATCTGAGAGCTGCTTTGAGGTCTTTTTTGCTTCGTACAGGTCTTTGACTGTAATAAATATGGAATATTGACTGGCAACAACACACCTCTTTGCTGCCATTAAAATTCTTTGGGTGGTTCCCACAAGCAGGAACCTACAAATTCACCTCAAAATTCTGCATTATTATGGATCTGAGATTGTAGCATTTGGACAATGGCAGCAAATGGTTCAGTTTGGTTCATGGCATGCCCAGTTAGGAAACCACGAACCGTCATGAACTTTTAGACAATAAACAAACAGATTCAGTTCATGAGGTTTATGATGCTGTAGGAAGGCTCCCCAGCTTGCTAGAAATGTTGGAGCTCACTGGGGATCTCTGGTTGACTCCTCTCTATGTGCACCCCCAGGTTTGATGAGAATTGGATTTACAGGTCTCTTTGGAGAGGAGGGCACAGGCAGCAGTCATTTAGAGGATGGGGCAGCCCACAGTTTTGAAACATTTCTGAACCCTCCACGGTAAGCCCTGTGTAGCAGAGTGCCAGGTGTGCCACACCCATGTCCAGAGGGGAGCAACCCTCCAACACTTGTCCTTCTCTGTCCTGCACAAGCCCCCGCAAAGGATGCACCATGACCCAACTATGTTGCTACTGAAGGAAAGAGTGGCAGCTAGAGGGAGAAAGAAGAGAAACAGAGGGGGAGCAGAAAGGCTCCCCACACTCAGCTGCCATGAGTGGGCCACTATCTAAGAGGTCAAAAGGCCTATGTGGAGGGCCCAGGAAGCAGTCACTCACCTAGCTGGCAAGATGATGGATGTGTCAGGACAACTCATCTCCCTCATGGAGGAGATAGCCTTTCACCAGCTGCAGTGGCAACAGTCAAGGCTCAGGTCTTCAGAGTGCGAGGCAGAACTGTGCACTTCATGACAGACCTCAGGAGCAACCAGCAGGACTGTCATGGCATGGCCAAGGTCCCAGGAGGGGAGAGTCCTGCCACTGGTTAAAAATAGTTCTGCTCTATATGCAGGAGATAGACGCAGACCACAGAGCTTCCTTCCTTCCTTCCAGCCAGTTTGGTGTAGTGGTTAAGTGTGCAGACTCTTATCTGGGAGAACCAGGTTTGATTCCCCACTCCTCCACTTGCACCTGCTTGGAATGGCCTTGGGTCAGCCATAGCTCTGGCAGAGGTTGTCCTTGAAAGGGCAGCTGCTGTGAGAGTCCTCTAAGCCCCACCCACCTCACAGAGTGTCTGTTGTGGGGGAGGAAGGTAAAGGAGATTGTGAGCCGCTCTGAGACTCTTGAGTGGAGAGCAGAATATAAATCCAATGTCTTCTTCTCCTTCCTTCCTTCCTTCCTTCCTTCCTTCCTTCCTTCCTTCCTTCCGTCCATCTTGCAGCTCTCAAACATTTGACATTTATTCTATGTGGCTCCTATGGTAAGCAAGTTTGGCCACCCCTGATAAAGAGCATTCTGATCCCCCACAGCAGAACGGGAACTCTACTGGTAGCCAGCAGAAGCTTTGGACAGCTCCTAGTGGTGTTTCCTAGGCTAGAGAGTTCTGCCCTCCCTGTTGCTTTGAAGTTTTGTAAACAGTTTAATGGAGCAGAGACAGCCTGTTTAGAAATGTAGCCATTCATGAACCACCCTAAACCACCACAAATAGCACGTTCATGCCATGTTCGTGCTGGTTGTGCTTCCACAAACATCGCTTCATGAACTGCAAAGCAGCCAGAATTTGTAATAAACTTTTGTTTGTGAGCTAGTTTGCGCCCATCCCTGTCCATCTCCACCCCACTCAAAGTGAAGGCGTAGGATGATGGAGCCAGCAGCGGCAGTGGCTGCTTAGTACCATTACCGTGAGGAACAGCTGAGCCAATGATGGATCATTTGGTACTTTGCTCAGGGTATTTGTGCCTCTTGCTGAAGTAGGGGCTGGTGGCCTATTGGGCAGGGGACCCCAAAACCTGGAACCTTTCCAGCCTATAGGCAATCTAATCCTTCTTGAATCTCAAATTTTATTTTTATTTAATTTGTTTTACAGACTTTATGTCCCGCTTCTTGGAACTCTCTGTCTGGGGCAGTGATGCTCTGTATTCTTGGTGCTGGGGGGGTTGCACAATAGGAGGGCTTCTACTGACCTGGCCCCACTGATGGACCTCCTGATGGCATCTGTTTTTTTTTGGCCACTGTGTGACACAGAGTGTTGGACTGGATGGACCATCGCCCTGATCCAACATGACTTCTCTTATGTTCTTATCTTCACTTTTCTGTCCTCCAGGGGCCGCCAAGGCAGCTAACCAATTAAAACCTACACAATTGGGAGGGACGGTGGCTCAGTGGTAGAGCATCTGCTTGGGAAGCAGAAGGTCCCAGGTTCAATCCCTGGCATCTCCAAAAAAGGGTCCAGGCAAATAGGTGTGAAAAACCTCGGCTTGAGACCCTGGAGAGCCACTGCTGGTCAGGGGAGGGACGGTGGCTCAGTGGTAGAGCATCTGCTTGGGAAGCAGAAGGTCCCAGGTTCAATCCCCGGCATCTCCAAAAAAGGGTCCAGGCAAATAGGTGAGTAAAACATCAGCTTGAGATCCTGGAGAGCCGCTGCCAGTCTGAGAAGACAATACTGACTTTGATGGACCCAGGGTCTGGTTCAGTAGAAGGCAGCTTCATATGTTCATATGCTTCATATGTTCATAATGAGATCGCATTTTTACAACCATTAAAATCGCCCCAAACCCCATCATTAAAACAATTAAAACCAGAGCTAAATAAATATGAAATAAAATAAACAACAATTAAAAAATGCTGGGCAGGAAAATTTGTAATCAAGACTGTCGGGAGGATTAGATCACTGGCATGTGACCATCACGGCTAAATGATGAGGTGCAAAAGATCTGCCATGTTCATCAAACAATTTTTTTTAACAATTATCATTGCCCTTCTGAGCTCTGCTTTCCAGCTCCACTTTCACAAATGATAACAGAATCCTATTAGAGAAGGAAATGTATGTTCGCTGCAAATTTTCAGACAGCACTTTTCAACTTTGCATTGTGAAAAGTGTCCCCTGGAAGAAAAAAAGGAAAGAAAAAGGCGGCTACGGAAAAAGGAACATCAAAGCATAACAAACATCTGTAACAGGATAAAAAGCATCCCCAGGCAGCTGCAAAAGTATTAGTCCTAGTTGACCTTGTGTGAATATTATTTTCTAGTTAGAAACACTTTGCTTTCCAATCTTATTATGCAAAGTATAACACAGTCATTATGCAAAGTATAATGCAGTGTGCTGTAGGGATTTGAACTGGAACCATAGTTTCAGATGGGTAGCCATGTTGGTCTGAAGCAAGGGTGGCCAAGCTTGCTTAACGTAAGAGCCACATAGAATAAATGTCAGATGTTTGAGGACCACAAGCAAAGTTCCCTCTAAGCTGTGGAGTTTTGTGAGCAAAAATTCTACTTTGTGAGCTACTGGCATTAAAGTTGTGCGTTATTGCATAGATTAGTGCTCTGGGTCCATTTTTCCTGAGCTAAGACAAAAATGTGTGAGCTGGAGGCTCAAAATCTGTGAGCTAGCTCACACTAACTCAGCTTAGAGGGAACACTGGCTACAAGATGGAAGGAAAGAAGGGGAGGGAGGGAGGGAGGGAGGGAGGGAGGAAGGAAGGAAGGAAGGAAGGAAGGAAGGAAGGAAGGAAGGAAGGAAGGAAGGAAGGAAGGAAGGAAGGAAGGAAGGAAGGGAGGGAGGGAGGGAGGGAGGGAGGGAGGAAGGGAGGGAGGGAGGAAGGAAGGAAGGAAGGAAGGAAGGAAGGAAGGAAGGAAGGAAGGAAGGAAGGAAGGAAGGAAGGAAGGAAGGAAGGAAGGAAGGAAGGAAGGAAGGAAGGAAGGAAGGAAGGAAGGAAGGAAGGAAGGAAGGAAGGAAGGAGAATAGATGGGGAGGGAGGAGAGGGAGAGGTAGAAAGAAAGCAACTTTAACTTTAAATGAAGTGTGAAAGAGCCACAATTGGCTCCCGAGCCACAGTTTGGCCACCCCTGGTCTGAAGCAATAGAACAAAGTTTGAGTCCATTATCACCTTTAAGACCCACAAAGTTTAATTCTGGGTATATCTGAAGAAGTGAACATTTATACCCAGAATTCAGCTTTGTTGACTACTAGACTCAAATTTCATTCTGGAACCCATAGTGATGAGTGAGAAATGCAATGGTGGTTGGTCCTTTCCCCTTTGCAATTTTCCAGATGTAAATGATCCCTGATAGACATCACAAAACAACAGAAACTCTGCAGAATAGACAAAGCACAGCAAATTCTATAAAAACAGCCAAAGTACAGCAAACCAACCTTCCACTCAGGGACAAACCATCTAGGATACATCCCAGCAAGAAGATTCTGTCTTTCCGACAATAAGCTTCTGAACCTATGTCTATGACTTAGGCAGTTAGGTTCACCCATGTTGGACTCTTCAACTCTTCCATGATCTCATGGAGAAGCTGTTTTCATAGGATTACTCTAACATCTAAAGGGCACCTCAGACACACTCCGAAAAAAAGCTGCCCATTTCTTTAACATCACCAGCCAAGCTAACCAGGGAATATTACTATCTATGCCCAAAGAAATCCTTCCTTTGACAATGAAAACTAACAAGCCTGTATTTGTTCTTCAACATATGGTGAAATACGAAGTAGTCTTTTGTTGAATCAGGCCATCAAGCTGTTGCAGAGTTCTGCACCTGGAACTGGCTTTCCTGAAGTCCTAAGATCCTGTCTGGAACTACAAGGTGGGGAGGACAACTGTATCTTGGATCTAATGAATAAGGACCATGTCACTGTCCTCTGACCTCTGTGTCTTCACTGTTTGGAAGAACCATACAGATTTCTCAGTTTGTGGTAAAATCCCACTATTTTAAAAATAATCCTATGAACACATCTGAAGAGACGAGCACCAACTGACACAAAGTTTTCCTTTCTAGCACTGTGTTCAGAAACTTGAACTCATTTCTGCCTCTAAATTCCCCCCATGTGTTAAGTTTTGTCCTATTACTCTTTCCCTAGCCTTTTGCTTTTATGACAGATTAAATAATAACTTTCTACCTGGTCTCACTGGAGCACTGTATGGAACAACATCAAAACCTCCTTTCTGTTGTGGCATATGTTGGGGCCACCGAATAAAACTACACACTTGGCCCATGAGTATGCCCTCACGCCCTAGGATATCAAGCAAATTCTACCGCCGCAAATTATGGTCTCTCTCCTATTAGATGATTTCCCTGCTTGTCAGAGATTGCACTTGTCAGTGTTCTAAGATGCAGTTTATAATGAAAGTGATAATGTACCATATGGTGCTTGCTGTAGGACAGCAGGAACACAGTCAGCTACTCAGAGGCTATTAATCAAATCCTGGCGTACAACTCTCCGAAATGAAGCAATCTCGTTTCTGCGTTCTGCAGTAGAAAAAATGCTCATCCAAATTCCTTCAAGGATCTTTGAGCTAGTCATTGCATGATTCCACTAAGGCAACAATGACCTCTCATGAATCGAGCTCTGCTTTCTTAATGCCCATCGGAGAGCCAGTTTGGTGTAGTGGTTAAGTGTGCGGACTCTTATCTGGGAGAACCGGGTTTGATTCCCCACTCCTCCGCTTGCACCTGCTGGAATGGCCTTGGGTCAGCCATAGCTCTGGCAGAGGTTGTCCTTGAAAGGGCAGCTGCTGTGAGAGCCCTCTCCAGCCCCACCCACCTCACAGGGTGTCAGTTGTGGGGGAGGAAGGTAAAGGAGATTGTGAGCCGCTCTGAGACTCTTCGGAGTGGAGGGCGGGATATAAATCCAATATCATCATCATCGGTCGAAGATGCTAGCAATCTATGTCTACAGGGGACTGAATCAATGACTGAATCTTTTTTTTTTTTAACAAAATCAACTTCATTTGATCAATCCAATGGGAAAAATGCCACGTTTCTACCCCCCCCCCCCCCCGTTGTGATATCACAACATATGAAAGATTTAATAGTCTTCACTAAGCATTCACTAGAATGGTTTTGTGGTTGATGATTCAACCTAAAGCTTGGTCTGATCATGGTCTACTCAAGGCAAACAAGAAAATGGCCTGAAACACTGCTGGGAAATGGACCTGGTCAAAAGAGCCCACCCACAGAAGCCTGTGGATCCTACTAAGCTCCAGAAGGTTCTGGGGAATTTTACGGTCCCAAATTCATGGTTAGCTGCCGCAGCAGTGGGAATATGAGATGTGAAGATCCTTGAAGCTATCAAGGTTGCAGTTCTGCAAACACTCCTCCTCCTCCTCCCATCCAAATGCCAAGGTCCACCAATAAGTCCAGATCCACATTTCAGACCACTGTTGGGGATCTACTCCAGATTTGGTATATCTTGTTTTCTTCGCAGTTTTCAAAAGTTTTATTAGTTTCAGAAAAAGATGGGGGGTAAGAATAAGGGGAAAAGAAAGATAAAAGCACAATACATTCTGACCTTATTTTGTATAAAATACTTTCAAAAATAAAACAAAAGTATAATTCTACAATATTTTCTTTACATAGATTGTCCCATATTATTTTTCCTAAGCTGTGTATATTCCATTTTAAAGTTTTATAGTATAAATCTTTTGATATTATCTAATAATGTTAACTATTCCTGTAAAGGTAACTTTTATAATATAAAATACAGGAGAGAAGCAAAAAGAAGTCAGTTCACACCAGAGAATCTTAAGAGTCCTGAGTATCCAACCAAGCGTACAATTTCATCCAATATTGTCTTGCTTCTTCTTTAGATTTCCCAGCCATCAGCTGGGATAGAAAGTCCAGCTCTGTTGTCTCTAGGGTCGTTTTCGCACTCACCTTCCGCCGGCGCGACCCCCCTCTTCACCACGCAGGATCTGCGCGGATTTCGCACTGAACGCTGCGGAGCAGCCAGAAAAGCCGGAAGCTCCCGGCGCAAAAGCCGCTCAAACTGAAACCGCCAAAAAGCAGTTTGGCGTTTGCGCGGCTTTTGCGACGGGAGCTTCCGGCTTTTCTGGCTGCTCCGCAGCGTTTAGTGCGAAATCCCCGCAGATCCTGCGCGGTGAAGAGGGGGGTCGCACCGGCGGAAGGTGAGTGCAAAAACGACCTAGAACTTTTCCCACCAAGTCCATTTTTATGGGAGTTTCCTGCGATTTCCATCTCTATGCCAGAAGGATCCTAGCTGCTGTGATAAAGTGTGCCAACAAATCTCTCATCTCTTTAGAGTAGTCCTCAGGAAATATGTTCAATAAAAATAATTCTGGTTTAAAATGGATCTGAGTCTTCATAATTTCCTGTAACATTTCATGCACCATTTTCCAATAGTCTTTCACCATCTCACACGTCCACCACATGGCTCGGTCCTTCCCAGCCAAGCCGGCGTAGCCGGCGCTCAGGCTGGGGGCCGCCTTTGCCCCCGCGGAAGAATTAAGACAGCGTCTTGTCAATCTAAGCTCATCCGGGACTGTTGAGGGGCGTGGCGTCAGGGCTATATAAGCCCTGGCCCCGCCCTGAAGGAGTGCGGCTGTCTTCTTGGCTCTCTGACGGAGAGCCTCGCGTGTGGAAGCGTCGTCGTTGGGCCGGAGGGTCTCGGATCGGCGAGGGATCGGAGTGCTGTCGGCGGGGCGCAGGCGTTGGCTATAGCGCGTTGCGGCCGGTGTTGATCGGGGGCTTTCTCTTCTGCTGAACGCGGCTGAGTGGGGGAGGCTCTTGGCGCTGGCGGCGGCTGATTTTGGGGGGCCTTTTGTTCGCTAGGCGAGCACGTCCGTGGCCAGTCGAAGTGGGCCTCGGTCCGGGGCGCGTGTAGCGGCCGTTTTTTCCCTGAGGCTCTGAAGTGGCCCCGTGCGTTGCACGAGGCGCGTGTGGCGGCCATTTTATAGCGCTCGCTAGGCGGGAAAGATTCTTGGCGGCCATTTCATAGTGGCGGTTACGGCGGCCATTTTCTGTGGCACGGTGAGCTGCATTTTGAATTATTGCCGGGCCCTCGGTGCGTGCAGCGGATAGTTAAAGACGCATTTGGGTGGGGTGCCCTAAGGAGGGGGCCTGGGCCTGGGCTCAGAGCTAAGGTGGTAATTGCCTCTCTGATCCAGGGCTTTGATAGCTGTGGTGTGGGGAAGGCCTGTAAAAAAAAGGGTATAGCTTCCGTGGGTTAACCTCTGCTTTGCCATCCTTCATATAGTGGTTGCGGGGGTGCCTGGCCTTCATCTCAATCAGGTTAGCATTATGGCACCCAAGAAGGGCCAAGGGAAGCCCAAGGGTAAGCAGCCAGTGCGTGCACCTCGTGTGCGCCCAGCTGAAGAACATGGGCAGGGGGAGCAGGTGCGTTTGGCCATTATCTCCCAGATGGAAGCCTTGGAACAGCAGCGGATGGCTGCGGGGGGTCCAATTTGGCAAGGGCGTCGGCGAGCCTCAGGGCGGTCGACGTGTATGACGTTTGAGGCAGAGATGCTGGCTCGACTGTCTGCCTTGCAGGGCGGGGCGCCGGTGTCTGATGTGCAGCTGGAGCCGGACGACGTAGACGACCCGGGAGAAGGACCATCTGGTGAACAGCAGGGCGACGGCGACCATGGAGGTGGTGTACCGCAGAAGCCAGATGGTGGCGGAACTCCTGCTGGAGCTGGGGGTAAGTTGACACCACACCAGCCTCTTGGGTGGCCCTGGGGACCGGTCCAGATGCCCGCCCTCCCCCCTGGGTTGGGCGGAGGGGCTTGGAGTGTGGGGCAGCACGGCACACCCACTGCCCAGTGGGGGGCTGCGCTGCCCTGGCCCTGGGGCCCCCAGAATTCTGTTACACAGGGGCCGGGTTTAGGTAGTGCGGGGCTGCAGACAGCGGTTTCGCAGGTGGGCGTGGCGACACCTGCAGCTGCCACAGGGCCGCCTCCACAAGGAGTCCTGCCTTGGGGAGGGCAGCAATATGCCCAGGCGCAGGGAATGTGCCCTGCTGGGTTTGGAGGCGGGTGGTTTTACCCGCCAAACCCCTATGCCAGTATACCAATACACGCATTCCCTTTTGGAGACACCTCTTTGCCTCTGGGGGATCATTTAACGGGGGCTACAAGGGAAAAGATTCTGCGTGGGGAGTATTTGGATGTATTCGGCCTTCTCTATAGGGAGCTCGAGAGGAAAAGTAAAGATGAGCTCGACGAGAAGGATAAAGAAAAATTAAAACGCCGTAAAGTTGATAGGACGTGGGCAAACTGGCTGCCTGGCTTTTTAATTTATGCGGGCGTTATTGCCAGAGCGCAGCCGGCCCGGGCTGCTGCCCTTTTTCAATATATTGATATTATCTATAGGGCATATACGGACTTCGTCGGTGCAGCATGGCTGCAATACGACGAAGCTTTCCGTATGAGGGCTGCTGTCAACCCTGGGTTGCCTTGGGACCAAGTCAACCAGCAGCTGTGGCTGCAGCTGATGTCTCCGGCGAGGCCTAATGCTGGTGACAGGTCGGACAGCGGACATTTAGTCCAAAAACAACATCAGCAGCTTGCGGCAGGTGCCCGCCCGGTGGCGGGCCAGCCGGTTCAACCCCGGCTGCTATGTTGGGAGTTCTCTTCCAAGGGAGTGTGCACCCGGAAGCTTTGTAAGTTTAAGCACGAGTGCCCACTGTGTAGTGGGCCTCATGCCCAGTCCGCCTGTAACAAGTCCAAGCCAAAACCTTGGGGCAAACACCCCGGGGGGGGCGGTAACAGTCAGCAGCCCCCTGGAAAAGGGGCCCAGCCCCATTCGGCTGAGGGTCCTCAGTAAGCTGCTGAGGAGGTACCCGCGCAAGGCCGATGGGCAATATTTGTTGGAGGGGTTTTCCTTTGGGTTTAGGATTCCTTGCCAGGGGCCTAGGGCCCCTTTTTTGGCTCCTAACCTTAAGTCGGTGATTGGTCTTGAACATATAGTTCGTGCAAAGATAGCCAAGGAGTGTAAGGAGGGTAGGGTCCTTGGACCCTTTGACTCGCCTCCGGTGGCAACCTTGCGGGTATCCCCCCTGGGGGTGGTTCCTAAGAAGGCGCCTGGAGAGTATCGCCTCATACATCACCTGTCCTACCCCAAAGGGGCGTCGGTCAATGACGCCATCCCTGAGGAACTATGTTCGGTGCGGTACACTTCCTTTGACCAAGCGGTCAAAGTGGTGCGGGGTTGTGGCATTGGGGCCGAGATGGCGAAATGTGACATTAAGTCAGCATTTCGTCTCTTGCCAGTACACCCCGAGGATTTCGAGCTCCTGGGTTTTTGCTTCGAGGGCAAATTTTATATGGATCGTGCCCTCCCGATGGGTTGCTCGGTATCCTGTGCCGCATTTGAACGCTTTAGTTCCTTTATGGAGTGGGCACTGCAGGACAGGACGGGATGCAATGCCACTGCGCATTACCTGGATGACTACCTTCTGGTTGGTCCTCCGGGCACTGGACAGTGTGCCAGGTTGCTGGGGGCTTTTCAAGAGTTGGCCAACGAGCTGGGGGTCCCTTTGGCACAGGAGAAGACGGAAGGACCCAGTGTGGTACTTACTTTTCTGGGGATCGAGTTAGACACCCACAAACAGTCTTCTCGTCTGCCGGAGGCAAAAGTAATGGACCTGAGAGCTCGGTTGGCTACATTGAAGGGCCGGCGCAAGGTTTCGTTGCTTGAGTTGCAACAGCTGGTGGGTCACCTTAACTTTGCGTGCAAAGTGGTGGCACCAGGCAGGGCTTTCTTGCGGCGTCTTTGTGACGCTATGCGGCAGCTGCGTTCCCCTTATCATCGGGTCCGGGTTACCGCAGGAATGCGGGCGGACCTCGAAGTTTGGGAGTTGTTTTTGGAAGCGTTCAATGGCGTTTCCTTTTGGAGGGAGAAGTTAAAGATCGAAGCTGAGCTTCAGATCTCATCCGACGCCTCCGGATCTACAGGGTTTGGCGTGTACTTTAGGGGGCATTGGTGTGCAGAGCAATGGCCTGCAGAATGGTTGGACAGTGGGCTCACTAGGGACCTGACCTTTTTGGAATTTTTCCCTATCCTAGTCGCCGTTTGGCTCTGGGGTGAGCAACTTGCCAACCATTCTGTGCTCTTTTGGTGTGATAACATGGCAGTAGTACATGTTATCAACTCCTTAACTTCAAAGTCTCTGCTGGTCATGAACCTGGTTAGATCTTTTACGCTGCGTTGCCTCCGGCTGAACATTTTGTTCACGGCTAGGCATGTACCCGGGGTCTGCAATGGGGTTGCGGACGCTCTATCTCGCTTACAGATGGAGCGTTTTCGGCAGCTCGCCCCAGAAGCGGACTTGCGGCCAGAGCGGATGCCCTTGGACCTATGGCGGCTTGGGAAGCTGAAGCCGGTAGGGCCATTCAGTTGGCTTTAGCGCCTAGCACGAGAAGGGCTTATGATAGGGCGGCCTCTCAATTTTGGGAATTTAGGAGGGCCGCTGCGCTGAAGGATGGCTGGCCGATTCCCACGGCCCATCTTATGCAATTCAGCGTACATCAGAAGCAGAAGGGCTTAGGGCTAAAGACTATTAGGGGCCAACTAGCTGCGTTGGCCTTTATTAGCAAAGCCCGTGGGTTTGCGGATAGTACGTCTGATTTTAGGATCAGGAAAATGCTAGAGGGTTGGGCCAAGGAGCGTGGCCCGCGCGTGGATGACCGGCAGCCCATCTCCCCTTCAGTTTTGAAGGGGCTTTTTGGTAGTTGGCCGGCCATTTGTTCTTCCCCATTCGAGGCTGCTTTGTTTCATGCGGCCTCGTTGGTGGCTTTTTTCGGTGCCCTAAGGATCAGTGAACTGGTGATGCAGTCCAAGACGGACGTTTCACTGCGGGCGCTCCAGGTGGGGGACGTCAAAATAGGTCAGGGGGAAGTAGTTTTGACGATACGGCGGTCCAAGACCGATCAATGGAGGAAGGGGTCCGTCATCACTCTTGGAGAGTGTGCAGTCCACGAGCTGTGCCCGGTGTTGGCCATTAGGCAGTATATTCAGTTTAGGGGCTCGGGGATTGGCCCCTTCTTCCGGCACGAGGACGCCTCACCCCTCACCAAATACCAGTTCTCGGCGGTCACTAGTCGGGCCCTGGCTGCCATAGGTTTGAAAGGGGTCAAATTTGGAACCCATTCGTTCCGCATTGGAGCTGCCTCCACGGCGGCTTCAATGGGTTATACGCCAGCTTCTATACAGCGCATTGGGCGCTGGCGGTCGTCGGCATTTAAGACGTACGTTCGCCCTTTAGGGCTATAAAGGGCGGAGGATCAGGTGTTATTTGTATTGTTGTTTGAGTTCACCGGCTTGACTATCTTTTGTCTTACAGGTGCTGTGGCTCGTGGTGAGAGGCGGCATATTCTCATCTGCGGGCACAGCATGGTTTTCTGGGCCGCCCATCAGGCTCGGCGGTCGTCAGTTGGCACCCAGTTGGGCCTCAGTGCATGGGCGGTCGTGGAATGGCTGGGTCGGCGAGGCCTGCGGTGGCCTGGTATTATGCCTTTATTGTTCAGGGAAAGGGCTGGTCCGCCTCCACACATATTGGTTGTTCACCTAGGTGGTAACGACCTTGGGATGCTGCGAGGGAAGGCCCTCTCGCAGCAGGCGCTGGCTGATCTCCGTGAAATAAAACGGAGATGGCCTGGGGTGATCCTGGTGTGGTCAGCAATTCTGCCACGCAGGGTGTGGAGGTATGCCCTTTCCCCTGGGGGGATTGAGCGCGCTAGGCGCAAGGCTAATAGGGCAATACAAAAAGCCATGGAAGAGGGCTTGGGAATTTTCCTCCCTCATCCGGCCATACGGGTCGATGATGCTGACCTGTATCGGTCGGATGGGGTTCATCTGTCAGAATTGGGCAACCGGGCCTTTTTGGATGAGATTCGGCAGGGTTTGCGGTCGGCTCTGGGCCGCCCGTTGGGGCGCTAATGCCTAAGCAGAGGCTTGGCATTGGCGGTGGCCGGGGATGTGTTGGCCACAGTGTTTCAGGGGAGCACCTATGGCCTAGCACCTGTGGTGCGTGTGGTCTGTATGAACCGCAGATGGGCTAAACGGCTCAGTGCGGGGAATGCAGATCATGGTGAGCCTCACCTGGGGCGGATCTTTCCATGAGGGATCGATGCTAGCCCAGGTGGAGAAAGGCTGAGGCCTGGCCGCTCAGTTACAACCCGAATACGGCGGGTTTGTGCTGGGGGCAGGGTTGCTCGCCCTTTGGACAAGGCGGGGTCCGTGGGTGACCCCAGGGGCTTGTCTGGTTAGGTTTCATCCCTGCCGAGTTCACAGGTTAATTGATTTTAATAAAGCGGCCCGGTTTAAACCCAATACTTTGTGTCTGTCTCTTATTTCAACTGGGGGGGCAAGGCTCGGTCCTTCCCAGCCAAGCCGGCATAGCCGGCGCTCAGGCTGGGGGCCGCCTTTGCCCCCGCGGAAGAATTAAGACAGCGTCTTGTCAATCTAAGCTCATCCGGGACTGTTGAGGGGCGTGGCGTCAGGGCTATATAAGCCCTGGCCCCGCCCTGAAGGAGTGCGGCTGTCTTCTTGGCTCTCTGCCCACCCACCCTCCCTTGGCAGTACAGGTTTCAACCGGTCGCCCTGTTGGGGGCCAGGTAGGAATTTTTTCATCTCCACATAATTGGCCCATGTGGAGGTGTTTTTCGCCTACCTTGTACTGCCTTATAGTGTTAGGTCTTGTAGGTAGCTTATAAGTTGGTCGCTAGCCGGGGATGTGTTGGCCACAGTGTTTCAGGGGAGCACCTATGGCCTAGCACCTGTGGTGCGTGTGGTCTGTATGAACCGCAGATGGGCTAAACGGCTCAGTGCGGGGAATGCAGATCACGGTGAGCCTCACCTGGGGCGGATCTTTCCATGAGGGATCGATGCTAGCCCAGGTGGAGAAAGGCTGAGGCCTGGCCGCTCAGTTACAACCCGAATACGGCGGGTTTGTGCTGGGGGCAGGGTTGCTCGCCCTTTGGACAAGGCGGGGTCCGTGGGTGACCCCAGGGGCTTGTCTGGTTAGGTTTCATCCCTGCCGAGTTCACAGGTTAATTGATTTTAATAAAGCGGCCCGGTTTAAACCCAATACTTTGTGTCTGTCTCTTATTTTAACTGGGGGGGCAAGGCTCGGTCCTTCCCAGCCAAGCCGGCATAGCCGGCGCTCAGGCTGGGGGCCGCCTTTGCCCCCGCGGAAGAATTAAGACAGCGTCTTGTCAATCTAAGCTCATCCGGGACTGTTGAGGGGCGTGGCGTCAGGGCTATATAAGCCCTGGCCCCGCCCTGAAGGAGTGCGGCTGTCTTCTTGGCTCTCTGCCCACCCACCCTCCCTTGGCAGTACAGGTTTCAACCGGTCGCCCTGTTGGGGGCCAGGTAGGAATTTTTTCATCTCCACATAATTGGCCCATGTGGAGGTGTTTTTCGCCTACCTTGTACTGCCTTATAGTGTTAGGTCTTGTAGGTAGCTTATAAGTTGGTCGCTAGCCGGGGATGTGTTGGCCACAGTGTTTCAGGGGAGCACCTATGGCCTAGCACCTGTGGTGCGTGTGGTCTGTATGAACCGCAGATGGGCTAAACGGCTCAGTGCGGGGAATGCAGATCACGGTGAGCCTCACCTGGGGCGGATCTTTCCATGAGGGATCGATGCTAGCCCAGGTGGAGAAAGGCTGAGGCCTGGCCGCTCAGTTACAACCCGAATACGGCGGGTTTGTGCTGGGGGCAGGGTTGCTCGCCCTTTGGACAAGGCGGGGTCCGTGGGTGACCCCAGGGGCTTGTCTGGTTAGGTTTCATCCCTGCCGAGTTCACAGGTTAATTGATTTTAATAAAGCGGCCCGGTTTAAACCCAATACTTTGTGTCTGTCTCTTATTTCAACTGGGGGGGCAAATGGTAAAAGGTGCCAATCTGTTTAGTACATTTCCAGCATTTGTTAGACATGTTAGTATAAATCTTACACAATTTCTGTGGAGTCAAATATCCATCTATAAAACATCTTGTAAAGATTTTCTTTGAAGGCTACTGACCTAGTTAATTTAACATTAAGCTTCCACAATCTCTCCCATTCTTCTAATACAATATTATAATCAAAAAATTTTGCCCATTGAACAATCCTTTATAACTTCATCTTGTGTCTTCATTTGAAGTAAATATGCATATAGTTTGGAGATTAACTTTTCTTGTGGACCCGAAAGAATTCTGACAAATAAGTATTGTTCTGTATTACAACTTATCGCCTTGTCTTTAGCATATCTGAATTCAACTTGCATTCTCAGCCACTATCTTGTTTTCTTCTATTCCACTACACCACAAAGGTATAGAATATACTTTGGTCATAGCAGTATGGCTTTGAGATGACTTTTCTTTTGAAGTGAAATGAAGCATATTGTGTAGGGAGAGTTGTGAGGTGAGGTTCTTTGATTACAGCTATATTCTCAGGGCACTAAGCAGGCCTTGAATTCAGTGGGAGCTCACAGGAGCACATCTCCTGAACCTTTCTGACAGTTCCACCTCCTCCTTCCCACCTTGTCCATTGAATAGTAGGTGCAGCTGCATAACAATCCCTGGATGAGCTCCACCACCTATTTTTCTACAAAACAACCCCTGGCAATAAGGATTAAAGCAGAGCCAAGGAAGCAGGTATCAAGTATTTAAAACTGGAATCTTTAGGCCGCACTCTTCCTTTCTAGCAGGTTACTTTCTGTGTCCAGAGTCAGATCAGAGAAACCATCATGGTCACAAAGACCACAAGGAAAACAACCTAGACATATGGATGGAGGAAACCATAACCTTCCTGCCCTATAATCTTGCTTTTCTCTTCATGCTTCTCCATCAACCTGTCCATAACTGTCCCTCCCTGTTCCTTAAATCTCCACCGGCCAAAAATTAAGTTTTTTTGGAATGTATTTATTTTAATATATATATTTATATTCTGCTCTTCCAAAACAAAACATCATAGTCATCAAGAAAATGAATTGAGGCTGATTCCACACTCACCTTGTTCAGCGACAAGCTTCCGTTTCTGTGCAAAGCAAGCTGGCGATTTTGCACCAGCCGCTCCATGCCACCATTTTGCCCCGGGGCAACCTGTGATTTGCCACGCAGCAACATAAACCTGTTTTTTTTTTTTCAGGTTTACGCTGCTGCATGGCAAATAATGGGTTGCCCTGGGCAAAATGGCGGTGTGGAGCAGCTGGTATGAAATCACCAGCTTGCTCCACACAGAAACGGAAGCCTGCCCCGGAGCAAGGTGAGTGCACAATCAGCCTGAGTCTACCACTTGGGTGCCAGGACCACTGGCAGCAACAGGTAAGGAGATGGTAGTGATAAAGTTTATAGTTAAGAGATATCCCCTTGCATTATAGAGCATCAAGAAACTGGTACATTTGTTCGTTCTCAATAAAAGTGTTCATAACGCACAAAGTTGATTGTTAGACTGCCCAATTTGTTCATCTGGTATAGAGTGAACCACACAACACACATGAATGCAAATTAAAAAAAAAACATCTGAACAGTCACACAGTAAAAGTTAATATAGTAATATCTCTAAAAATTAACAAAGGCTGGGTGCAGACAGGCAGCTCTCTGCACCTCAGAGGTGACTCAAATCGTGCTGCCCCAAAATGGAGCAGACAAATCCTGATCACACACTCCCACATGAGGTGCCCATGTATCACATGGGGGGGGGGGGGTTGCTTTGGAGTATTCACATGGTTGTTGCACACCATCCTCTTACCGCAGTTTGGGTTTCTTTTTTCCGTTACATTTTTTGTTGGGCATGCACTCATGCAGTCTATTCTGTTTAAAAATGGAATACAGTGGATTCACACTGCCAATCTGCCTTGCTTACGCACTCCTGTGGTCAGACGCCAGGGAAAGTGGGAGAGATGTGGCAGAAGACTTTGCGACCACTTCCCAACTGGTAGCTATTTGCTTTGTCTTGGAGCTGTCAGAGGATGGGGTGAGGGCAAGAGTGAAGCGGGTGGCAGCTCTGCCTGTCTGACCTTGACTTTTTAATCCGCCTGGGGGAAGTGCCTGTTGGCTCAAATTGGCCACCTGAATCCAGTCAGAAAGTAATTTGTAATTTGTGGACTTGTCCTAAGGTCATATGAATGTACTTCGTTCTACAGTAAAGGTTACAAACTGCTGTATAAAATGTTTAGTTGCTGTTCAAACTAAATGTGTGTGTAGCAATTTTACTATCTCTATATTTATTTTTTATATATATGTGAAAAATGCTCAGGTAAAGAATATAAAGAGGGAGAAATACCTCTTTTCCAAGAAACAATTAACTCTGATAGCTAATACTTTGGTTTTTAACCAGGATATTGATTTTATGCTTCATTGTCTGTGATATTAGCTTTCTTCCATCACACAGTTCATTTAACCATATTTACCTGGAATGTCGATGTGACCCACATCTAATGGCCAACTTCATTACAAATAACCACTTTCAGGATTGTCTCTAATGACCCTGCTAACAGATAATGTTTCTATGGACACTCGTATGCCATTGGTACAGGGGCCAAAGAAAGCTCCAATAAGTTTGTTTAATGAAAAGCCACCAGGGAGGACAATGCAATTTTGAATATAGCAGTACAAGTGGCATGACATTCAAATCCTACAAGCATTTTAAAACTCAACATTTCTCCCCACCCTCAGCAGTCTGCCCCCCCAATATTCCAGATGTGTATTCACAAGGACTGTTGAGGAAATGTTGAGCAGGGGAAGGAGTAAGCACCCTCACATCTCTATTCCTCCTGTCAAAATTCCTACAGCTCTATTCCTACAGTCAAAATTCCTACAGTCTCCTTGGGATGATGATGGTGGTGGTGGTGGTGGTGATGATGATGATGATATGCAAAACTGAGTTATTTCGACAGGCCTTTGGAACCTAAACCAGTGTCAGAACTTGAAGAACTTCAGATGAAACTCATTACTTTGTTGCAAAAGTATAAGACGTTTATTGAGAACTGTGTTCAGGGAAAGTACAAGTTGACTCTGATAACGGGTTCAGCTATCAATACATTCTTTATGCAGTTGTAACAGAAACAATAAAACCATTTCTCACACTCTGGGAGACAGTTGTCTGTTCCCAGGGTCCCTTATCTCTCTGGAGGAGGAAGGAGCCCTGCTGTGATGCTCTGGCAGGCTAGCTTCAAAGGACACCTGCAGATGTTTCCCAGAGGCTATCTGTCACCCTTCAGTGGTTACAGTTTGTTTGAAATGCAAAGCATTTGGTTAGTAGGCCTGACTACAAGGACATAGAATTAGTAGACAGTTACAATATGGAGTTGGTTAGGCTAATATCACCCAGCTCAGCATACACAACAGATACAAGTTCTGACAACCAGGAGAGGACTACCACCCTACACTATTGAGAAATTGCGACCGCTACGGGATCACTGTTAGTAAAGGACAATCCCGCCTAGGTTGTTGTTGAACAGCACCATAAAATGTTTTTAAATGCCTTAATCGTATGTATTGTTCGAAGTTATGTGAACTAATTGTTAGCCACCCTGAGTCCGCTTGTGGAGAGGGCGGGATAAAAATTCAAGGTAATAAAATAAATAAATAAATAAAATGATGGTGGTGGTGGTGATGATGATGATGATTAAAGACAAACATATTGTGTACAATGGTGTGTCGCATCTAGCTTGCCCTCCAGATTGGTGTAGTGGTTAAGTGTGCGGACTCTTATCTGGGAGAACCGGGTTTGATTCCCCACTCCTCCACTTGCACCTGCTGGCATGGTCTTGGGTCAGCCATAGCTCTGGCAGAGGTTGTCCTTGAAAGGGCAGCTGCTGTGAGAGTCCTTTCCAGCCCCACCCACCTCACAGGGTGTTTGTTGTGGGGGAGGAAGGTAAAGGAGATTGTGAGCCGCTCTGAGACTCTTCGGAGTGGAGGGCGGGATATAAATCCAATATCTTCATCTTCTTCTTCTCCAGATTGTTTTATTTCAATTCAGTTTCATTGTTTGCATTTCTAGACTCACCTGGGAAAGGAACTTTTGTCGTTCTTCACCAATTAAAAAACACCAAACAAATAAGAAATTGTATTTCAATCAAAGTGACGAGAAAAAATCAGAGAGGAAAAATCCCAAAAGATGAAATAAATATATAAGAAAGTAAAAGTTTAACTAAATGCCATTACGTACATTCCAATATCATCCGTTGAGTTGCCCTAGATTCTTATTTGTAAAGTTCATCTTATAATAATAATAAAAAAAATCAACAGTGGACTCTTCAAAGGCTATTTGTGGAAAATCATGACTAATTTCTTGCCAAATGCCAAACGTCCCCATCAACTGACAGCCGAGTTTCTATTTGATTAAAATCTCTCGAGAGGTCCCCTGCCTTTCGGAGATATCAAATTAAAATTGTCAGTTAAGAGAGAGTCATCAGTTACAGATCTTTGAGCCCTGTGATTTGAAAAGTCGTGATGGCAACTTCCTCTGGCATCATTATCTGTATAGGCCTGGAATTAATGAGGGCCTGGGGGATTGGAAACATGAAGCAAAGGAATTTTAATTTTTCAAGACTTGTAAACTTATTCAGAGATGATCTGTTTTCCAAACCTTTCTATAAAATAGCAGATTGTGATGATATATAGAAGTGTGCATTAAGAAAGATATTGTTACAGTTGAGGATTTGGGCTTGAAAGGGGTACTATTACTGTGATTCCTTATTTTGGAGTAGGATGTTACCAGTGGAAGATTCAAATTAGTTCAGGACTATTATTTTCAATTGGGAATGTATATGAGGGTCTGGACAGCTGTTTATAAAGATAATTGCATCAAATTAGCACAGAATACTTCCTCTAATCTAAAGACTTCATAAATTTCAAGTAGATTGAACAAAGGAATTTGATTTTACTAACCTCCAAAGTTGGCAACTCTGCATAGCTGCCCTTCTGTTTACTAATTCTTAAAATAGTGGCCATACGGCATCCTAAAAGGAAAGTTCCAGTCACCCATGTCATTAAAAAGATCCCTGTCTGCATTCATTTCATTTTCCTACACATGACTGAATGACAATAAAATACATTTCCATTGAAAACTCCGCATCTGCCATCCTTCCTTGTGGTGGTCTATTTCCTTCCTTCCTTCCTTCCTTCCTTCCTTCCTTCCTTCCTTCCTTCCTTCCTTCCTTCCTTCCTTCCTTCCTTCCTTCCTTCCTTCCTTCCTTCCTTCCTTCCTTCCTTCCTTCCTTGTTGTGGTCTGTTCCTTTCACAAAATGAAAGAGGCTTGTTTGTAAACCTTCTCCCTATCCCTTTCCATCAGTCTGCCATGGATATTTCTCATCTAAATGACAACAAGATTGCAGTAGACTAAGCGCTACTTTTCCACTAAAGAACTTTCAAGCAAATTCTATGATCCCTGAATAAGGTGCCCCCAGTTTCCCAGCCACTGTACTTGCAACGATAACAGGGCTCTACCCCACAAAGGAAGGCAAGAAAAAGAATTGTGGCTTTTTGTGGCTTCTTGAATGTCTGAAAGTACTGTGTGTCTGTGTCCAAAGTTGAATGTCTGGAAGTGCTCTGTGTGCCTCCTTTGCAAGCATCCAACTGGAAGGGAGAAATACCATTGCCCAGGAAATCAGCAGAATCAAAGAAAAACATTAAGTGCATGCTGCAGCGGGCTAACAATATCTGAAGATTAAAAAACAACATAGATTGTACAAGAAAGAAGGGAGAGTCATAATTCCTACAAATCCTAGATTTGTGCTAGAAATCTGGAAAATCACAGAACCAACAATTTCCATGTATATCTTCAGCTCTGGAATTTTGTAATTGTTGTTGTTGTTCAGTCGCACAGTCAAGTCCGACTCTTTGTGACCCCATGGACAAAGTCACACCAGGCCCTCCTGTCTTCCACCATCCTCCGAAGTCTGCTCAAATTCATGTTAGTTACATCAGTAACGCTGTCCAGCCATCTCATCTTTTTCCGTCCCCTTCTTCTTTTGCCTTCTGTCTTTCCCAGCATCAGGATCGTCTCCAGTGAGTGCTCCCTTCTCATTTGGTGACCAAAGTATTTGAGCTTCAGCTGCAGCATCTGACCTTCCAGGGAACAGGCAGGGTTGATTTTTGTAATGCACACCCCCTAATAATGTATCTTAAAATACCTCTAGATGCGGCTAAATTCCAGCCATAATCATGCACTTTTAAATCTCATTGATCTTAAATGGGACATATCATTGATACAATGGATATGGTGCTGGAAAAGTTACCCACTCTTAGGTCTCTGAGCCTGCTCAAGGTTATCTTGAGGCATGCCACTTTTGTAGAATTGGCCTATATCCTTTCGTAGGCTAATCTTACTCCTATCTGGGCTCTCAGTTCAAAAAAGGAGAAAATCTATACACCGGGGTGGCCAACGGTAGCTCTCCAGATGTTTTTTGCCTACAACTCCCATCAGCCCCAGCCAGGGGCTGGGGTTGATGAGAGTTGAAGGCAAAAAAAATCTACAGTTGACCATCCTTGCTATACACCATTTCCTCCTGCTATCCCTGACTTTCCTCGATATCTGGCTCTCTTACCTCTTTGGAAGTACTGGGGAAAATGACAAGCCATGCTTCACTACTCATGCCTCAGATATGCTTTACTACTGCCTCTCTTTTCATGGATATCTGTGACAGTTTTCTGACCCCCTCAGTCCTGCATTGGTAACCAGGCCTCAGATTCAGCAGGAGCTCTCAGGAGAGCAGCTCCTGAACCTTTCTGAGGGTTCCATCTCCTCCCCGCCCCACCTTGTCCATTGAATAGTAGGTGCAGCTGCATAACAATCCCTGGATGAGCTCCACCCCCTATTTTTCTACAAAATGACCCCTGTTGGTAATCATAACCTGTCTGGCCAGGTTTTTCCATCTCTGCCCATGGCCAGCTTCCCCTCTCCTTGATCTGTATGCCTTCTTTAGCAGGGCTGCTTGTGTACCCCCAACAGTCATACTAGTGTTGACCAAAGAGATCTATATATTTAAATCTCTTAGACAGTGAATGTATGATGGTAAATATAGTATGCTATCGTGTGCCTAATAATAGTTTATAAATGACACGCTGTGGTGTTAGGGTTTGGAATCTGAGAGCTAATGGCTGTCTACTGAAATTGAAACATTTAAGGGATGCCCCCAAGTCTACAGCACTCACATTTTAGTCAATATTTTACATTTACAATACGAATGCAAAGTCAGGATTGAAATGTTGACATTTATAATGGTCTTGGTTGCAGGCACTCGTTTCAACTCCATCAGCAGTCTTGCTCCAATATCTCCTATTTGATAGACCACTTGTCTCTATATAGACCAGCCCACCACGTTTGGTCATTCCAACTCTATTGTTTTTCAAAGTTGCTTTCTTTTCCTGTGGTACATATGGCCTCTGGTCAAAGAACCTTTGTCTGTGTTAGAACCCCACCCCACACACACACACACACACACCCTGTGGAACAGACTTCCAAAAGGCAAATGAAGAGCACCCTCTGTAGTGAGGTGTTATAACTTTTGAAAGTCCACTCTATTATAACAAACTTTATGAGAACTAATTGAGCCCTAGACTTTTTTTGTTGACATGTCAATGGATCTATTTTAGAGGTTCAATTATTCTTTGTTGGCATACCATTTCAATTAGTACAATTTGGTTTCCGATGGAAGAATAGAATAGAATAGAATAGAATAGAATAGAATAGAATAGAATAGAATAGAATAGAATAGAATAGAATAGAATAGAATAGAATAGAATAAGTTGGAAGGGACTTCCAAGGTCATCTAGTCCAACCCCCCTGTACAATGCAGGAAACTCACAATGCAGGAAATTCAGAAGGTGGAAGAAGGTTTCTAAGGCTGGAGGAAAGTTCCTTAGGTTAGAGGTTGCCTGCTTTTAAGTTTTCATATCCATGAATAGATGGTATATAAAGGCTGAGAGTAATTTTTAGCAACTGCTACTCTATGCCTGAGATGGTATTTTTATGCATTCATTGTAAGTCACTTTGAATGATGGTAGACACAGGATAAAATGAATACAATAAAGTAAAACTAAAATATCATATATTAGGTGGGTAAGGATGGCTTGTCATTTGGGAAAGCAAGTGTTTTAGCCTGCTGGAGTTTGTGAGAGAAGACCTGAAGAGATTCAGGAATATATTTTAAGTGATATCCTGTTTTTGAACAAATAGCATTTTTGAAATCCTCTCTCTCTCTCTCTCTCTCTCTCTCCATCCTTAGAAACAGGGCTTTTTTGTAGTAGGAACTCCTTTGCATATTAGGCTACACCCCCTGATGTAGTCAATACTCAAAGAGCTCACAGTAGGCCCTGTAAGAAGAGCCCTGTAAACTCTTAGAGGATTGGCTACAACAGGGGTGTGTGGCCTAATATGCAAAGGAGTTCCTGCTACAAGAAAAGCCCTGGTTAGATATATTGATCTTCCACGATAATCTCACTTTTAAAATCTTGGGTCAGACTATAAAGCTATACTTTACTTCTTTAAAGAATCAGCCATACTTGATATTGACTTGAATCATTGAAAAAATGAAGAGTTAAGTTCATGTTTTCAATGATTCATAAATACATTTAATCAAACTATTTTTTTTAAAACTGTGTTGACCTCTTATAATATTTTAAAAAGGAAACAGAGGAGACAGCATTGGGTCACAGTAGAAGGTTGGTTCCTCCCCACCCCCTTTTTTCTCCTCCTACAAACATGTGCAGCAAATGTAACAGCTACCAAAATAACCTGACACACTCTTCACACCCCTGCCATCGCTTAACGGATTTCACTAGCTTGACAACCAAAAGTGGAGTGTGTGAAAAACTCATCAATGATGCAACTGAAACATTCAAAATGCAAATCCAGAACAGGACCGCTTTGCCATTTCGCTGCAAGAGAAGTACATAGGTTCTGCATATTTACATTCGCCTCTTTGAGTTGCTTCTGGGATGAATGCTGCAGAAATGACTTAACAAACACAAAAGTAGTATGTGAAAGAAGCAGAAGTAGAAGGGGATGGTGAACACCATCAAATAACTCTTTCTCAGTAATACCAGTGAATAAGCTCCCCTTAAACTTATTTCAATGTCTCCTGTTCAGGGGTGGAATTCTAGCAGGAGCTCCTTTGCATATTAGGCCACACACCTCTGATGTAGCAAATCCTCCAAGAGCTTACAAAAAAACAGCCTTGTAAGCTTTGGGAGGATTGTCTATTTCAGGGGTGTGTGGCCTAGTATGCAAAGGAGCTCCTGCTAGAATCACACCCCTGCTCCTGTTGAAAATAATGGGACAGAATTTTTTTTAGTTTTGGCTAGGTAGCGTTCTGTGTTTTGAATTACTAGGACTGTGGATGAATTATGGTAATACATGCATGAGCATTGCTAAGTGACTGTATTATGAAGTAATGTCTGCCATGTAAGTAGGAAAACTTTTGAATTGCTCTTCTTTGGGGAGGGACGGTGGCTCAGTGGTAGAGCATCTGCTTGGGAAGCAGAAGGTCCCAGGTTCAATCCCCGGCATCTCCAAAAAAGGGTCCAGGCAAATAGGTGTGAAAAACCTCAGCTTGAGACCCTGGAGAGCCGCTGCCAGTCTGAGAAGACAATACTGACTTTGATGGACCAAGGGTCTGATTCAGTATAAGGCAGCTTCATATATGTTCATATATACGTTCTCTGAAATGTCTGTCTGAAAAGCTCTCATCTGATTGTACTTTTTCCCTTCTACCATTCAAGCCAATGAGTCTTTGTTTTTAAAACATTTTCTGTTTCATTACACTGATTCCACACACACACCCTGGTAAAATGTACATATTTTCCAACATTATTCAGATCTTAATACATCAACATTATATACTATACACATATTATGCATATAAATGATGTAAATTCATAGCATAGATAAAAGAGCATAAACATTCATATAAAAACTGTACATCTTGCATATCCAATGCAAATAAATCTACAGAACCAGCAGTGAAAAAGCCGCAAACAGAAGCCACAGACAAAACTAGAAATGAACATAAGAATAAGTTAAAGCCGGGAAACAGATTCTCACCACCACAATCTCACAACTCAGTTATTCCCAGTCTATCTCATAAGTAAATATGTTTCACCCACCCATTCAATTGCGGAACATCCACACACGTACACACACCATAGTTATAAAACATGTAGAAAATAGAGGTACAGAAGCCATAGAGACCATGCCTATGTCAGAAACTAAACATTTAGGTTGATTCTGTAGGGAATTCTGTTTGAAATTCTGTTTCTTTATCTCAAACAGTTCGAAGGATTGCTGGATCAAATAATCATTGAGAGGCATTTAACATGAAAGCAAAAAAACATTTTTATTACTACAGGGAAAAGGTACTGGGAGGTAAAGCAACAAACACTAAGAACTACATGTTAACACAAAGAACACACGCTTGATGGACAATACTTCCTCCTCCTTCTTGACCTCTCTGCCTGAACAAAGGAAGTCACCTGACTAACTGACCAAACAAATAAACCAGTTTTCCCACTTCTAGATCTTGATTGACAGCAGTCAGTCTCTTCTTCCTAGGTCATGCAGACAATAGGGAATCAGGCACAGGGTTAACCCTATAATGACTGGAACTTTAGAACATTGCAAAGGACATACAGAACAGATACATAATCCCAACAGATTCCCCACTAGCCTTGCTCCGGTCTCATGCTCTTTTTTTCCTGTGGTGCTTCTGCCCAATTTTGCACACACTGCTATGGAGCTGCAACTTGCCCCGCCTCTTTCCCAAATTCCCTCCGCGGCTGCAGGATTCTTTGAAAACTGAACTTTGAAGCCGCAGAGAGAACTTGGGGAAAGAGTCGGGGCAAGCCGCAGCTCCACGGCAGCTTGTGCAAAATCGGGTAGAAGCACCGCAGGAAAAAGGAGCATGAGACCAGAGCAAGGCTAGTGGGGAATCGGCCTTAGTATCATATTTGAGAACTGCACATGTTCCTGCTTCACAGAATGGTCATACGGAAAATATGGCAATATTTCTAGAAATCAACAGCGCTCAAGATTAGTCTTATACAGGGGTCATTTTGTAGAAAAATAGGTGGTGGAGCTCATTAGCATCACTCATTAGCATATCCCCGCCCGAGCCAAAAGCAACCCGATGCAAGAAAGGAGAGCCCTGGGCGAGTGAGGTCTGCTTGGGCCAGCTAGTCAAAAGGCCAGCAAGCCACTCACCACCCAAAATCACATAAGAAGTGGAGAAAGGGTGTTGCGGGCTTCTCCAGGGGTTAATGAGGGCTGCTGGGGGGTGTGATGAAGCCCCTGGTGGCTGGTTGGCTGCCCACTCTCCTAATCCAGGGACTGTTATGCAGCTGCACCTACTATTCAATAGGCAAAGCAGGTGGGGAGGAAGAGGGGGAACTCTCAGAAAGGTCCAGGAGCTGCGCTGAATCTGAGGCCTGGTCTTATATAGGGGAAAAAGACCTTGTGCAAAACAGTTTTAAATATAGGCAAAAATCTTGACAAAGAAGAAGCCTATGCATGTGGATTGCCACATCTGTCTATAACTAGCACTGTTCAAGCAAAACAACCATGAACAGGCCAACTGCCCTTTACTATACAGACAAGAGTAATTTTGTGCACCCGGTGGGACTTCTGTTTCCTTTGGACTGAAGCTCAGCTCTCATTATCTGCTAACTGGGCAACATTCTATAATCTGTGGACATTCCTCTTAATTCCTGAAGCCCTTCTGATCCAGAGGTAATGGGATAAGCTGTATGGATTGGTGGGTTACAGGGGGAAAGAGCAAGGAGGAGGAATCAACACATTCTCTTAATGGAGCTGCACTTATGGAAGGATGAGTGATTTCACCCCTCATCTTTCTCCACTCTGAATCCCATCCCAACCCCCATAACTATCCCCCTGTACATGTCCCATGACGTTTCCAGAGGAGGAAATGTCTGCTGGGCACTCAATTATTCCCTATGGAGACTGATTCCCATAGCGCATAATGGAGAGTTGAGCTGTGGTTATCTGGAACTCTGGAAGGGGGCTATATTTTGAGGTAGAGGTACCATATTTGTAGCATAGCATCCAATGTCTCTCCTCAAAACACTTTCCAAGTTTCAAGAAGACTGGACCAGGGGGTTCAATTCTATGAGCCCCAAAATAAGGTGCCCCTACTTTTCATTAAGAGCCCCGTTGCGCAGTGTTAAACCTGCAATACTGCAGTCGGAGCCCTCTGCTCACGACCTGAGTTCAATCCCAGTGAAAGCTGGTTCAGGTAGCCGGCTCCAGGTTGACTTAGTCTTCCATCCTTCCGAGATCGGTAAAATGAGTACCCAGCTTGCTGGGGGGAAAGTGTAGA
The DNA here is from genome assembly GCF_032191835.1 of Heteronotia binoei. NCBI lineage: Eukaryota > Metazoa > Chordata > Lepidosauria > Squamata > Gekkonidae > Heteronotia > Heteronotia binoei. The sequence continues at coordinate 19,257,438 of NC_083231.1, read as the reverse complement.
TGACCGCGGAAGGCAATGGCAAACCACCCTGTAAAAAGTCTGCCGTGAAAATGTTGTGAAAGCAACATCACCCCAGAGTCAAAAACAACTGGTGCTTGCACAGGGGACTACCTTTACCTTTTTTTTATCTTTCATTATTGCCAATGGAAGGAAGACATTTAAAAATGTGTGGTCCCTTTAATGTGATGGCCAGAACTCCCTTTGGAGTTCAATTATGCTTGTCATAACCTTGCTCCTGATCCCACCCCCAATGTCTCCTGGCTCCACCCCCAAAGTCCCCAGATATTTCTTGAATTGGACTTGGCAATCCAGATTGGGGGAGGGAATTTGTTCTCTGGCAAATACAAGTTGAAGGTCTTCTCCAGGGCTTCTTTTTCTTTTGTAGCAGAAAGGAACTCCTTTGCATACACCCCTGATGTAGCCAATCCTCCTGGAGCTAAAAGCAGGTCCTGTATGAAGAGCCCTGTAAGCTCCAGAAGGATTGGCTACACCAGGGGTGTGTGGCCTAATATACAATGGAGTTCCTGCTACAAAAAAAGCCCTGGTTTTCTCAGGGATGCAGAGCTACTTATCAGCATCCCCAAATCTCTTTCTGAGTGAGGCTGTTGGTTCGCTTTGCCTTGTGCTCTCTGCTCTAGCTGTGGTGTCCCAAGAAGAAGTCTTCCCTGGCTATCTGGTTTGGGGTAGCTTTAACTGGAGATTCCCAGAACTGAACCTGGGACCTTGTTCAGGCAAAACACGTACTTCCCCAGTCTTGCTGAGCTATGTCTCCTTCCCTCCTTGCATACATGATTATCTATAGTCTGTGTGCACAAAACATTGGATTGTGGCCAACATATCTGCTTTCTTCTTTCATTCCCAAAGCGATATGAAACCATTTAGGAGATTTAATTAAGATGAATTAAAAATCTCTGTCGTCGTACGCTTTTTAGAAATAAATCTGCTCTGCTTTTCATCACCTGGATTAAGGCTGCATAACTTTCTCTAATGGTTATGCATAAACAGGCCTATTCATCAACGTCTAGTGAATTTATGAATGACATAAGGCAGTTCATAATAGTTTATATACATTTAGGCCATAAAGGCCAGGGGTGTGCATTCAGCAATGACTGAACCAAACGAATACCCGAAAAATACCTTATTGGTATTTGGGGGGCATCTGTATTCTGTTCCTGGTATAGCTGAGCACCCCGCCAATCTTATTTGGCTTTTATTCGGGTTCATTCAGCTGTACCAAACACTAGAAGCTGACCGACAACGTGCCCTGGCCAGTCAGCTGTAGAGTTTAAATGCCTCCCTGGCAGCTGTTTCAATGCTCCTTTTGCTCCACCTGCTCCTGAGGGCAGTGAAAGGGAGGCCTGAAATGGCCTCCTCCTATGTAAACTGTGCTGCGCTGAGCAGTTTACATCAGAGGAGTGCCTTCCCTTCCATCCCTAAGCCTCCTCACTGCTGTAGGGGGACTTGGGGAGGGAAGGTGCAATGTGGCGAGGCATGTTTAAATTTATTTATGTTTATTTCATTGTAGTTGATTTCCATTCTGCTCTCTCCCAGAATGGGCTCAGGGCAGATAACAACATAATAAAACAACAGCTAAAGCTTACAATTAAAATCAGAGCAATGCAAAGCAGTAATATACAACTATAAGCAAGTTATAAGATGGCGGTTTCAGCTAGGCACATTCTACAGCATACTGATGGTCTAAAACAGGAGTCCCCAATCCCCGGTCCGTGGACCAGTACCGGTCTGTGGCCTGTTAGCAACCAGGCCGTGAGTTGTATAATTATTTCATTATATATTACAATGTAATAATATTAATAATAAGAAGACATTGGATTTTTTATCCTACCCTCCACTCCGAATCTCAGAGTGGCTCACAATCCCCTTTATCTTCCTCCCCCACAACAGACACCCTGTGAGGTGGGTGGGGTTGAGAGAGCTTTCCCAGAAGCTGCCCTTTCAAGGACAGCTCTGCAAGAGCTATGGCTGACCCAAGGCCATTCCAGCAGCTGCAAGTGGAGGAGTGGGGAATCAAACCCAGTTCTCCCAGAAAAAGAGCCTGCACACGTAACCACCACACCAAAATAAAGTGCACAATTGCATCATCCCAAAACCATCGAAACCCCGCCCCTCCACCGGTCTGTGGAAAAATTCCACAAAACCAGTCCCTGGTGCCAAAAAGGTTGGGGACCACTGGTCTAAAAAATACAGTAGTTAATGATAGCAAAAATGGTATCACAGCAAAGAAGGCCAGCCAATGGAGTAGGATGCCCACTTCCTTCACTAACTTGGGGAGGCAAGGGGATTTAAATATGCCTATAGGGCTGGCCCTAGACTGCCTGGCACCCTAAGCAAGGCTAACTTCGGGTGCCCTCTTGTACTGATAATGTCACCGAGTCACATGGGGGCACCCCATTCGGTGTCCCCGGAAGGCTGGCGCCCTAGGCAATTGCTTAGTTTGCCTAGTGGCAGGGCCGGCCCTGCATTCCTGGGCTCTTTGCCTTCCCTACTCCAGCAAGGCAGCTGGAGAAGGGGAGGCAAAGAGTCTTCCCTTTGCTTTCCCAGCCACCTTCCCTTTGCTTTCCCAGCTACCCTGCCTCATTCCCACTCCTGGAGCTTCTCTGCTGCTGCAGGGAGACTCCGAGGGGGAAGGAACAGAGTTGTGAGGCATGTTTAAATGCCTGCCTTTCCTTCTCCAAGTTTGGGGAGGGAAAGAAAGGCATTTGGGCATGCCTGGGCTCTCTGCCTTGCCTTCTTAAGCTGCACCACCAAGAGAAAGAGAGAGGAGGTTTCTTCTGGTCAGTTATTCTGATCTGGGGAACCCTGTGGTTCCTGATAAGTTTATTGGGGCAATGCGGTGTAGAGGTTCCCATGCTGGCCTATGACTTGAGAAGAGCAGGACTAGTGACATGAGGGGTGTTCCTCAGCAGGAAGATGATTAATGGCAGACAAGTAATCCTGGAAGACATCTTCTCTTACTATGCCAGTGTTCCTTCACTGTACACTAAGAAGCCTTGGATAGATTCTAGGATGCATGACTCAGTCGTGGTGGCCACAAGTCTGGCCAGTATCCCATGCAACCCAAAAAGCCCCAGAAGTTGCCTTGGAGCACAGTGCTTATGGTGTCAGACATACAGATGTTCCTCTCCAAGCAAAACTGCGTGGAATGTGCTCCTGCCATTTAACCACTTTTGAAAATCCCTGCCCCAAATGTATCAACATTTTTACTGTAACCGTTATTCCGTAACCATATTTACTACATGATTCCTTTCCCTTGCATTATGCCCAACTCAGAATACATTTCCTAAGACAGCAATGGTAAACCAAAACTCTTACACTGACTATGACTGATTCCTCACCAGCAGTTGCTCTGCCCTGGGCTTTGCTTTTTCTGGCATAAGCAATCAGTTCCCCACCAGTTGTTTTCCCTGGCTCCCTCCAATTTCCCTCGCAGCTTCTGGAACTCCCAAAACCAAAAGCAGGAAGCCACAAGGGAAATTGGAGGAAGATGTGGATCAAAATGTGCCCAAACAGCAACTGGTGCCCAGGGGGTGGAGCAACTGCTAGTGCTGAATTGGTCTTAACGTCTGCCCGAAATTGGGAATGGCCATCTAGAACAAGTTCACAGGTCTCCAAGTAGCAAACCAGTAGAGAATATTAGAGTGTACAGGTGTTTTAATGTATACTAACAATGAATCTTATGAAAAGAAATTAACAGCACAATCCGGGGGGGGGGGGTGGACGAGCAGACGAGCCGCTACGTGGGCACAGGAAGGGTTTGCATCAATGTACGACTGATGCTGCCACAGCGGAGGGGAGTTAAATGGGTGGGGGGCCGCCCGAGCGCCGTTCCACCCAAGGGCAGCGGCGCCTGAGGGCTGCGCCTGAGCATGGGCAGAAGTGAGGCAGAGCGCGGCATTCAGGTGGAGGAGGGGGTGGAGTTGGGGGCGTGGCCAGGCTTAGGCAGCTTCCTGAGCAGTTTGGCCCATGACCCCCCCCCCGAGAGGCGCAACGTTACACCAGCAAAAATAGCGGCATTTCACATTGGCACTTGTTGAAACCAAAACCAAAGGTTGCCTAAGCCACTACGGAAGCTCGCAAACCCCTTAGGGAGCAGCGTGATTGCCTCACCAATCCTCTTGCGCCTTGGGCCGACAAGCCCCTTCCCAGCACGCAATTGTGGTCTCCCCCTTCCTAGAAATACTTCTGCTCTAGCCTTACACAACTCAGTTGTTAGGGAGAGGAGCACATGGAGGGAAGCTGCCGCTTTCCCAGTCCCTGGCAGAGCACGGGGTGTGTGTGGGGCAGCTGCCCCATTGCAGGAAGGTGGGTCAGAGACTGTCCCTTTAAGAGAGCCCCTGGCTGAAACGCAGTCTGCTTTTCCAGCCGCCGTCCCTGCAGGTGCTCTTGATCTCTATCTCCATTTTGCAGGTGGGACTCCAACACAGAGGCTTCCGCAAGTGTCACTCCACTGCCCCCCCCACACTCCCTCAGCTGTTTCTGCCCACTGCTCAGGATGGAGCCCTGCCCATGGTGAGACTGCCCAACATGTGCCAGGGAGACTGTTGCACTCTGTTCTGGAAAACTTAAGTCTGAGCTGTGCCCTCTGTTGTCTCTTCTGCGTGTCATCTGCTGCACGTTCCCTGGGCAACCCCCCCTCTCTGTCAGTGGCCTCTCCGATTGAATGCCTGGGAGGGTGGGCAGACTTGGTTACCATACCATACCAAACCTTTAATGGCATAATAGATTCAGATAAAAATACACAGAATATAACAATTTAAACATTGGAGATAAAATCAAAATAAAACCGAGCTTACAGATACATTCAAACATGGTCAGAATTAAATTTAAGGATGTCAGCCAGAAATTTTGCCACAGCCTCACTAACCACCCCCTCAGTATCACTCAATAAATAATAACAGGGTGGCAGAATAGACAAATCTGGAGAAAAAGAAAGCTTGCCAAATAAATCTTTACGGAGGTTATGGTAAAAAGAACAATCAAGCAATATATGCTGGATTGAGTCAGGGGTATTCGCTCCACAGGAGCAAAGTCTGTCGGCTAAAGGGACTCGCTGATATCTCCCTTGTAAAACTTTGGAGGGAAACGCGTTTAGTCTGGCCAACATAAATGCCCTGCGATGACTTGGAGTGGTTAGGTCTGATAGATAATTGGGCATTTTGCCACAAAAAGCATAAAGACCTAAGGAAGCTGGAGAGCAAGTATAAGGGAGAGTTGGCCGTAATTTCGTTTCCTCCAATTCCCACAGTCTCAGTTTAATACATCTGAAGAAATATGACTCTTCAGAGGTAGAAAAATCATCTACCTCTAACCCCAATTGATTGAGTTTAGACAGAAGCACTGCTGTCCAGGACGAAATATATGGGTCTCTTTTCATACAATCAAGAAGGCTGTTGGGATCTGTTCTAAAATGAACAGATCTTACCTTTCAATCCTCCAACATTCCTTCACTAATTCTGAGGCGAAAGAATTACCTATGGTCAAAGGGGGTTTTCCCTGTTCGATCTTTTATTAACTCTCAAACTAATGCTCTGCTGCCTAACCTGTCCGCAGGGGTCAGGACACGAAGTAATCCCCATCTCTTGAAGAACGCATCATCTTCAGCGGCAAAATATAAGGCTGCAATGTGTCTTAAGGTATCCAGATCTGGTCAGTCCCAAGCAAACCCCGAGTTGCATAATGAGTCATCAGTGCAGCCCTCTATGGATGTGACGCATAGTCCCCTTAATGTTTCATTAGAAGATGACCTTTTGCAGTCATTTGGGAGTCTTCCAGCAAAAGATCAACAGGCGATACTCATAAGACTTGAAGGTACTAAGCTGCAGCTGCAAAGGTCTTTAGAGCCGGGGAAATCAGTTCCTTCAATCAACCTAGATCCTGCAAGCAACCCCCTGCCCCCTTGTCCCCCATCAGCTGACTTAATTGATCTGTCTATGGAACTCTCTCTAACTGGCTCAAGGGCACCCCAACATAATGGTTGTATTTTCACTGATGACTCCAGGGTTCTAGAAAGGATATCCATTATCGATTGACTACCAGCTAGGGAAGCCACAAGGAAGATCCACATCATCTCCTGGAACATTGCTGGGTGGAAGAGTAAAGCGAATGACTCAGATTTTTTGGACTTTTTGAAATCCTTTGATTGTGTCTTCCTTCAGGAAACATGGGCAGAAGACAGTTTTAGACTGACGGATTTTAAAGTTTTTAATCTCCCCGCTTATAGATCTCACTCTAAAGGTCGCAGTAAAGCAGGCATGGCTGCTTTGGTGAAATCCAGCTTACCATTTAAGGTGATCCTCTTGGATCCTTGCCCGCCAATTGCCCAGGCTTTATTGCTGTCCTCCCCAGCACTGACCCTAATCATGATTAATGTTTATTTAGCCCCTTCTAATGGTGAGCTGGAGTTTGATGCTGTCTGGGAGAAATTTTCTGACTATGTGACGTCTTTGTCTAGGAAATTCCATACTGCTCAGCTCATGATTTTTGGTGATTTTAATGCTCGGATAGGCAGTAACAATCAGAAATGGATCTCTCATTTTGGCAGACTTGGTTTTGTGGGGGGGGAACGGTCTATGAGCCGCCACACTGCCCCCCGCGTGGCTGGACAGGGGAGGAGAGTGCCGCCCCTTGGCCTGCCCAGACTGACAGCCTACCTGACCCCACAGGGCTGTTGTGTGCAGGGCACTAAGGGGGGGGGCTGATGAAGTGGACTCAGAGTTCTGCGGCTGATGCACTTGCACTCTGAGTTCTGCGGCCCCCGGGGGAGGTGTTCCATGCACATGGCAGGGGGCATCAGGGCATCACAGGGGGTCTCTGGGTGGGGGTTGTCTGCTGCTGGGCTGATCACTCCCAGACACACATTCTAGCCACTATCTATGACAGCGAACTCCTGCACTTGGTACATCCTGTTTGTCTGCCTGCCATTGTCAGAGTCTCTGACAGTGGAACGGTGTGAGGGGATTGACAGCCTCTCCGTGGTTCCATGCAGGCCTGTCTCACCCCCACCCCCGCCTCGCCACCAAACCAGGCTTCTCATGCGCACATGCCCAGCCTCACTCTTGTTCCCTCCCCGTGTTGGTGGGACATCTCTCCTTTGCCTTTGATGGTCTGCCCATCATTGGCTCCATTCTCGGTTTGGGAGCAGGTTGGGGATGGCTATCAGCTTCTCTGGGGCCGCCTCTCCCATCCCTGACTGTCATGAGCTATGGTGCATGCGCCAGGACTGGCCCCTGGGGGGTGGGCTGGCCCTCCCCTCCGGCTACCTCCGCCTCCCTTGCGTGCCTATGCCAGCGGCATTGCCATGGTGACCATCTCCCTCAGGGCAAGCTACGCCTCTCCCCTCCCCATGCTTCAGCATGCCGAAGTCCTCAGGAAGTCTACTAGCAGTGCAGCAGCTATGCCACGGCCGGCCACCACTTATGTATGGATTGGGTTGCCCACCCCCCCACGACCTGTTATATTTCTGTACAGTGCTCCCCTTTTGTTGATTTCCTCCAGAGCCCTCCTTTCTTCCCCTTGTCTCGACATAGCTTAGATTTCGTTTCAGTCAATAAAATCAGATTGCTGCGATTTGCAATAGAAATGCAAAACATACAAAGAACTATTGGCAGTATATCTCATTTCACTCTTCTGCACATATTAATTTCAACAGTGCTTTTACCATCTGTTCGGAAACTAATTTTAAAGACAAAACATACCAAAAAAAAGAGGTAGCTGGCTATGGACTGATCCTATGTGCTCTGGAAGGATGCATGTTTGTGGTATGTTTTGATATGCTGCACACACACACACAAAAGGCCAAATTAACTTGGAGCTTAAATAGCATATGCATCATCATAAGAATTTGTTTTCCTGGTACAATTGGTTTTAAGCATGAGTTCAGTTGAGCAATGAGTACAAGAAATTACACTGGGCATGATCTGGCCAAAGGAAATCAATTTCAAATCCCTTGGATATGGGTGCAAGAGAATTGGGAAAATATTTATTTTGTTGAGTGTAAAGTGCCATCAAGTCATGGCTGACTTATTTTGATCCTGTAGGGTTTTTAAGGCAAGAGACATTCAGAGGTGGTTTGCTACGGCCTGCCTCTCCATAGCGACTTTGCATGTTAGGCCACACCCATCTGAGGTAGCCAATCCTCCAAAAGTTTACAGGGCTCTTAGTACAAGGTCTACTGTAAGCTCCAGGAGGATTGGCTGCATCAGGGGGGCATGGCCTAATATGTAAAGGAGTTCCTGTTATTAAAAAAAAAACCTGCCGACATATGCATGAGCAATCTGAAGGCTCCTCTTGGCGTATGCAGCCAGTGTCTCCTGGCCACAAGTGGGGACTATGTGGATGCCGGGGCTTGGATGAAAGAGAACCGGCTTTTTCAGAGCTGGGATAATGCTGCACCTAATCTCCAGTGTGATTGCACCCTGATTCTCTCCCCTCTATATTAGCCTCACGACAGCACTGCAAAGTGAGTCAGGAGGATGAGTTTGTTTTACATCCTGCCCTTCACTACCCAAAGAAGACACATAGCAGCCTTCAACCATCTTCCCTCCCTCATCCCAGAACAGACACCCTGTGAGGTAGGTGGGGCTGAGAGACCTCTGAGAGAGCTGCGGCTGACCCAAGGTCACCCCAGCAGGCTTTTATGTGGAGGTGTGAGGAAATCAAACCCAGTTCTGCAGATTACAGTCTGCTGTTCTCAACCACTACATCAAACTGGTTCTCCCAGTTTGATAAGAACAGAAAAGAAGCCATGTTGGATCAGGCTGATGACCCATCCAGTCCAACATTCTGTGTCACACAGTGGCTGAAAAACCCAGGTGCTGTCAGGAGGTCCATCAGTGGGGTCAGGACACTAGAAGCCCTCCCACTTTGCCCCCGCCCCCCCGCAAGCACCAAGAATACAGAGCATTAATACCCCAGACAGAGAGTTCCAACAATAAAAAGGTAAAGGTAGTCCCCTGCGCAAGCACCAGTCGTTTTTGACTCTGGGGTGACGTTGCTTTCACAACTTTTCATGGCAGACTTTTTACGGGGTGGTTTGCCATTGCCTACACTTTCCCCCCAGCAAGCTGGGTACTCATTGTACCGATCTTGGAAGGATGGAAGACTGAGTCAACCTGGAGCCGGCTACCTGAACCAGCTTCCTCTGGGATCGAACTCAGGTCGTGAGCAGAGGGCTCCGACTGCAGTACTGCACCTTTACCACTCTGCGCCACGGGGCTCTTACAACAATAGGTTCCAACAATACATTGCTGCTAATAACCACTGATGGGCCTCTGCTATATGTTTGTGTTGCTTATGCATGATGTTTGCATTGTGTAAACAGTTTATGTGGAACTTATTTTACAATGCAGATCATTTACATGTACAAGGTAACTGAAATGCTGACAGACTGACAACACTGGAAATGTGTGTATTTTATGTAAAAGAGTTGTGGGGGGAGGGGATGACAGAAAAAATGAAGAATCTAACGTCTTATTCCCCCAAGGAAGAAGCGAGAAAAGTCCAAATATGGTATTTCGAGTCAAAACAACAGAGATGAGAACCACAAAATCATCTCTAGTAGAATCTGTTTTCCATGAAAAAGCATGTTAAGTGCATTTTATAAGAGTTCATGTGGTTGAATCAGCTGCTGAGTCCAGAAGGTGCTCAATACCAAAATCTCTTCTCAGATATTTCATAACTTGCAGTCTCAAAGAGATGAGGGGGGAAATCCAGAATCTCAAAGCCAAAAAGACATATGGCCGTGTATCAAAATGTCCCCACTTCATTCCCCTCTCCTCAGTTTCATTTCTTGAGACTGCCGTTGGATTGACATTTCTCTAAGCACACACTTGCTTGAAGTAGCAATTTACTGGCTTTCGTAAAGTACACAGGAAAACTCTGAGTTATCAGAAATCCTTTCCTCTAGGTTTAGGCATCTTGGGAAGGAAGGAAGGAAGGAAGGAAGGAAGGAAGGAAGGAAGGAAGGAAGGAAGGAAGGAAGGAAGGAAGGAAGGAAGGAAGGAAGGAAGGGAGGGAGGGAGGGAGGGAGGGAGGGAGGGAGGGAGGGAGGGAGGGAGGGAGGGAGGGAGGGAGGAAGGAAGGAAGGAAGGAAGGAAGGAAGGAAGGAAGGAAGGAAGGAAGGAAGGAAGGAAGGAAGGAAGGAAGGAAGGAAGGAAGGAAGGAAGGAAGGAAGGAAGGAAGGAAGGAAGGAAGGAAGGAAGGAATAGATTTAGCAATAAACCTGTACAATCGTTCACACTTTGGATCTGCCTAACATATTCAAGAAACCACGGGGAAGGGGGGTAAATCTCAAAGTGGACAAGAACAAAAAGGGGGGGACTTAAACCCAAAAACATTAATTGAGTGCTGAAAAGGCTAATGAAATCCAAATTAATGGGCCCAATGTTAAAATAAATGAATATCAGTTTAAAATGTAGAACAGTTAAAAATATCAACATTTATTTACAAGATATTTTTTAAAAACCCAAGTATTGTGATATTTTTGCAGTATGTAGAGCCATTGTTGTTAGGCCACATGGCTGAAACATGTCTGGTCAGGTTTGCACAAGGTCCTCGTTTGAGTGTACTGTATGTTTTTAATATAAATGGAGGCTATATTAGGGCCTTTAATAATTTCCTTTTACGTTGAGCCTGTTAGGCAGGGTATAGCCGGGCAGCTTCGGGTGCACCGGTGGCGTCCCAAACTGTGCCTCCCCAAACTAGAGCGGCCAAATCCCGATCAGACACTTCCACATGATGTACTCATATATCACACAGGGGGCACTTCAACAAGTTCACACAGTTGTTGCACGCCACCTCCTTAGTGCAGCTTGGGTTTCTCCTTTTCCCTTCCTTTTTTGTGGCCATGTGCTCATGCTCATTAAAAAGAAAAATAATACTGGTGGTTGCCTAAAGAGCTTTGGTGGGTGCACACCACCAATCCGCCTCCCTTGCTCACTCCTGCGGTCAGACTCCCGGAAAGACAGATGGAGTGCGGAAGACGAATTTGCTACCACTTCCCAAGTGAACTTCCCACTGGACTCAAACTTTGTTCGGTTGCTTCAGACCAATTAGGCTGCCCCCACCTGTATATATCCCAGTTTGGCAGGGGGTGCTGCCAGTGCTATGAAAGTGAACAGCCAACGTGTTCATCAGGCTATTAGAATTCTTCTTTTCTGTCATTCATTGCCTCAGATCTTAACACTGGAATATTCAGCACATGATCTATTCATTTTGTGTGGAATTAGTCTCAACTTCTATCCCATTACATGATTGTAAATTGCACTAAACTACTCATTAATTCTATAAGAGGATCTGACATCTAGGGGAAAAGAAGGCATTCGGCATAATAATAATCCACCCTCTCTCTAGTAGCCAATTTTTCAGGTTTCTCTAATTTCACAAATTGTTTGACCAGACCAGAGAAGAGCAGGAAAAGCTCTTTGTGTGTGTAGGTGGGCCTACACTTTATTTATAAAAAATATGCCACATCCTCTGAGACCTAGTTGTTGCACCTCACAAAGTACAAACACAGCAGCCAAATACATAAAAATAAGAAAAATAAACATATTGTCGTGAATCAGTACCAGGTCTGCCCTTGAACACGACATGTATATCAACATTTTCAACATTAAAACAAAGAGACTATCTGGGATAACAAAACAGCATGCAGTGTCTGTAGCTCTCTCTGAGTGCTATAGGCGGCAGTGGTGCGGGGGGCAGGGGCTGGAGCACAGTGCGGTATGCAGTGCTGGAGATAAACAGAGAGGGGAGGGGAAGGGGCCTGTCAGGCCACCCTTGGCAACCCGGAATTGAGGCTTCCATGACCCGTTACCGGGTCGCAACCCTGAAAATGGGAAACGCTGGTATAGAGGATGATGTATAGGAGTAAGTTCCTCTCAGGTAAACAGGACCTTAGCCTTGACCAGCGATGAAAACCATATTGAGTTTCCTTCAACCAAAAGAAACAACAGTCTTGAAGAACTTAAAAGACTTGATTTTAAAAGCCACGGGTCATGCATCCTACAGGGATCAGTTATGACTATAGTTTCAGCCTTTGTAGCAAATCCTTCCTTGCAACCAGAGCTACATAAAGGGCCCCTGAATACTTCACGAGAAGCAGATAACACGATAACACACTGAATCAGCATGCAAGTGTGCTGCAAAGCAATTATGTTCAATGGTGCAGAGGCACACAGATTACCTCTCCTCCCTGACTTCAGAAAATCTGCATCGGAGTGAATAAAGGGAGCGTTTCCGCCAATATTAAAAAAATATATATTACTTGCAAAACAGCACTGTGATGATCCCATTCTAATTTTTAACACTGTTAAAAATGGATAGCTCTAGCATTTGGCCCTGGGCATAGCATTTGGTACAGTCATAGTGTAATACTATAAACCTGGAGTGTTGAACTCATTTGTTATGAGGGCCAGATCTGACATAAAAGAGACCTTGTTGGGCCGGACCATGTCTGGTTGGACTGAGCCTATTTAAGATTAAGTAGCAGAGATATAAATTTTATAAAGAACGCAGACAAATACATATATATATCTTAAAACTTAAATCATGCTTAAAACTTTAGCACTCATTGGTCTTAAAGGTGCTTTCTTTGTATTTCTCCCATGGGATCCAGGGAACTGGGCGAAGGAAGCTCTGGCTCTTTCCTTCCTTCCCCAAGGGGAGGAGCCTCAGTCAATGGAGAAAATAGAGGTTTTGTTCTGTAGCTCCTGTGCAATTGAGCAAGCCTTACAAAGCAAGCTGTTATGCAGAAGGAAGCAAGATATAGGGAGAAGGAAGCAGATGACAGCCAGTTGTTCGAAGGCCTGATAGGAGCCCTCCGGGAGCCTGATTTGGCCCCTGAACTGCATGTTTGACACCCCTGTTATAAACAGTACCTTGGGAGAAAGCTACATGGCACAGATCTCAGTAGGAATCCAAGTAGACCTATTTTGGATTGTACCCCCAAATGAACTAATTTTATAACTGACAGCTACACTGTAGCCTAGGATTCGGCACATAGTTCAACTGATCTGTCAGATATAGCCTAATAGATGCTGGCTCCTCCCTGGATGTATCCTGGCTGGTCTAGTGGAAGCTGTTAGAAGAACAGACTATGTCTCTTACTCAGTCCTCCAAGACTACAAACACCATAGAGCAAGCTAGATAGCTAGGTTCACTTCCTGTCTACTCTATCACTCACCCTCTCTAATTGGGTAGAATGTAACTCAGGGAACTTCCTTCCTGTTTGTTCTTTCCTCCTCTTCCTTCTTCTTCTTCCCTGCATGCGTCAGGAGGAACAGCATGGCGTCTCTCCTCCTGCTCTGAACTAAGCAGGTGGCCTACTACAGTCCAAAGCCATCCAGTTAGCTAGAACACTTCAGTCACTCTTTCTCTCCACTACACTAATATGTTATGTTTTCTTTAAATAAATCCACCAGCATGATTTCTTTACTTAAAGCAGGGCTTGAATTCAGCAGGAGCTCACAGGAGCACAGCTCCTGAACCTCCAGCCAGGGTCTGCAGTGGAGAGTTCTCTTCCTGCTGCACACAGATCCCGGGCCATATGCAAATGAGATATGCTACTGAGCTCCTGCACCTTTTTTCTACAAAATGACCCCAAGGTTTTATGTGCAGTTTGTGAGATACTGTAGTAACCATTAGACTAGGCTATGCTGCTGCTCTGAAGCTCAGAAAGAGCACTCTGCTAAGTGAAGGTAAGGATGGCTGCCCCACCAGTCCAGCCACCCTAAACCAAACCTAACAGAAGCTACCGCAAGAGTTATCCCCCAGACTCATGTAGTAGCGAAGGCCCTTGCAAGAGTCCAGGGGCAGTCACAGTGCATGTACAGACTGCACTGCCCTATTTAGGCAGAAAGGGGGAGGTCAGCTGAGGAAGACTCATTCCCAGCCTCTTAAGAATGGACGAGCAGTGAATGAGGGGAGGCAAAAAAGGAGTGTACTGGGTATTTCCTCCAGGCTGAGGCCTGTGGAACTGCTGAGGTGGCAGGCTGAGATGCCCAGAGAAGGAGCTGGGTGGCATAGGCTCCCTTCTCTTTCCCACTCAGACTGAGGTACCTGGCACTGTAGCAGGCAGAGCAGCAGCACCGACCCATTGGGTGAAGGATCACACTGGGCTAGGGTTGCCAATCCCCAGGTGAGGACAGGGGATCCCCCGATTTGGAGGCTCTCCCCCCCCCACTTCAGGGTCGTCAGAAAGCAGGGGGAGGGGAGGGAAATGTCTGCTGGGAACTCTATTATTCCCTATGGAGATTTATTCCCATAGAAAATCATAGAGAATTGATCTGTGGATAACTGGGGCTCTGGGAGGGGGCTGTTTTGGGGATAGAGGCACCAAATTTTCAGTATAGCATCTAGTGCCTCTTCCCAAAATACCCCCCAAGTTTCAAAAAGATTGGACCAGGGAGTCCAATTCTATGAGCCCCAAAAGAAGGTGCCTTTATCCTTCATTATTTCCTATGGAAGGAAGGAATTTAAAAGGTGTACCATCCCTTTAAATGTGATGGCCAGAACTCCCTTTGGAGTTCAATTATGCTTGTCACAGCCTTGATCTTGTCTACACCCCTAATGTCTCCTGGCTCCACCCCCAAAGTCCCCAGATATTTCTTGAATTGGACTTGGCAACCCTACAGATCTACACAGTATCATATCCAGGGTTTGTTTTGTAGAACAATAGCTGGTGGAGCTCATTAGCATAACTCATTAGAATATGCCAGCTCCCCACCAGCCAAAAGGAACCTGACGCAATAAAGGAGAGTCCTGGGCGAGCGAGGCCTGCTTGGACTGGCTGGAGGTCCAGCCAGCCCAAGCAGGTCTCGCTCACCTGGGGCTCTCCTGAGCTGCCCCCCAGTCAAAAGGCCAGCAAGCCACTTGCTACTCAAAATCACATAAGAAGTGGAGAAAGGGTGGCTCGGGCTTCTCCAGGGGTTAATTAGGGCTGCTGGGGCATGGCAAAGCTCCTGGTTGCTGCCTGGTTGGCTGCCCAATCTCCTAATCCAGGGATTGTTACGCAGCTGCACCTGCTATTCAATGGAGAAGGTAGGTAGGAGGGGGGGTGTCAGAAAGGTTTAGGAGCTGTGCTCCTATGAGCTCCTGCTGATTTCAAGGCCTGATCATATCCTATGTTAACCAGATTAGTGACCTAGAAGGACAATGACCTGATGCAATTTAAGGTGGCTTTGTACATTCCCACAGATATGCAGTAAGCCTTATAATGTACCAGATATCTGGCTATTCCTAGATAATTACATTTGTGTGGGCAGTTTCTGCCCACCTGACCTTGATAACTCAGCCTAGTTTGAACTCGTCAGATCTCAGCAGCTAAACGGGGTCAGCCCTGGTTAGTATTTGGGTGAGAGACCACCAGAGAAGTTCCGGGCTTCTACGCAGAGGCAATGTCAAAACACCTCTGAATATCTATTGCCTTGAAAACCCTGCGCTGTCACCGTTAGTCAGCTGTGAGACTTGAAGGCACCTTTCACCACCAGTTTCTGCTCAAGAAACTGGGTTTGCCTGTGCGGCGTCACGCACCTGATCAACAGCTCCGACTGTCATTAAAAGTTCATTCCTATCATTTTTTAAACAGAAGTGATTACCTTTTCCTCCTGGTATCATGTATATAATCAGGCTCATCAGTGCGACTCCAGGGAGCGTAATTTCAAAAGCCACGAGCTCAGGTTTAGCCCTGTGGGTATCACAGGCATTAGTGGAGGTCAAACAGATAAATCCCTACCAACCTGCTTTGAAATTTCCCCCCAGTTGTTTTGGTCCAAAAAGTCAGATTGTTACAGTGAGGAATTGGGGAGGGGGGAGGGTGAAAGGTAGATTTTATCAAAGTCAAAAGGCATCATTAAAAAGAACAGAGATAACAATTTACCGAAACTTTATATTATTTTTGACTACCGGGGGTAGGGCACATACTGTCTTGATTTAGCAAAAGAGATCAGTATCCATAAATTGACACGTAATCTGCAAGATCAGAAGCCAGGAGTAGGAATTCGATGTGCATCTAAATGTGAATCCAGGTCTGCAGTGCACGCAGCCCATTTCGACAGATTGCACATTTGAACGAATATTCCAACCCACGTTCGAATTGAGTTTTAAATCTTGAGAAAATCACACATTTTCAAGCCATCTATGTTACTCATCGGGAGGGGGGGTGACCCACAAACCACGTCCTGAAAGATTCAGCCTATGCAAGATGTGTATTCAACAGGATTCAAAAGTCTAAGAAAGGGAGGGAGCAGTCCTCAGGGCTTTTTTATAACAGGAACTCCTTTGCATATTAGGCCACACCCCACTGATGTAGCCAATCCTCCAAGAGCTTACAGTAGGCCTTGTAATAAGAGCACTGTAAGCTCTTGGAGGATTGGCTACATAAGAGGGGTGTGGCCTAATATGCAAAGGAATTCCTGCTGCAAGAAAAGCCCTGGCAATCCTTATTTAACTTTAAATAAGCCCCTTTGGGTTCAAGGCGGCTTGTTCCCAAGTAAGTGTACACAGGTGTGTAATCTTAGACGCTTCCTACACCTTTACATGCTAAAAGCAAAACCGATGCAACAAGTGGAACACACCTGTACTTATGCGAATTGTGTTCAGAAATTGATTCTTCTCATTAAGCTGTGTTGAAGAAGGAAAAAAAAATAAGAACATAACATAAGAGAAGCCATGTTGAATCAGACCAATGACCCATCCAGTCAAGTACTCTGTGTCACACAGTGACCAAAAAACCCAAGTGCCCTCAGGAGGTCCACCAGGGGGCAAGGATACTAGAAGCCCTCCCACTGTGCCCCCCCCCCAAGCACCAAGAATAGTCCCCCAAACAAAGAGTTCCAACAGTACACTGTGGCTAATAGCCACCGATGGACCTCTCTTCCATATGTTTATCCAATCCAAAATAGGTGCCATCAAGAGGTCCATCAGTGGGCCAGGACACTAAAAGCCCTCCCACAGTTGCCCCCCCGCAAGAATTCAGAGCATCACTGCTCCAGTCAGAGAGTTTCATCTATACCCTGTGGCTAATAGCCACTGATGGACCTTTGCTCCAATAGTTTATCTAATCCCCACTTGAAGCCATCTATGCATGTAGCTGCCACACTGCCCCCCCTTCCCCCGTGGCAGTGAATTTCATGTGTTAATCACCCTTTGGGTGAAGAAGTACTTTCTTTTATCCATTCTAACCCAACTGCTCAGCAATTTCATTGAGTGTCCACAAGTTCTTGTATTGTGAGAAAGGGAGAAAAGTACTTCTTTTTCTGCCTTCTCTATCCCATGCATAATCTTGCAAACCTCTAGCATGTCACCCCTCAGTCAATGTTTCTCCAAGCTAAAGAGTCCCAAGCATTTTAACCTTTCTTCATAGGGAAAGTGTACCAACCCTTTAATCATTCTAGTAATCTAGTATGTAAGAACCTAAGGACACATCGCTGACATGAACTGCTGGAGAACTTGGCACATCTATACTGACTCCTAATCTATTTTAAGGCAGAAATGAGGGGCTGGTGTTGATCTTTAAAGCTATACGTGGCTTGGGATCAACATATGTGAAGGGCCACCAACTTCCTTATAAACATACCCGACCACTGTAATCATCTTCCAAGGCCGGCAAAGTGTAGTGGTCAAGAGCAAGGGACTCTAAACTGGAAAACTGGGTTCGATTGTGCACTCCTCCACTTGAAGCCATCTGGGTCAGTCGCAGCTCTTATAGAGCTATCTCAGCCCACCCCCCAAAAGAAGTCTAGCTTGCCACCTAGTGGTGCACAACCCTAAAGGAATGATAACTTAAGGCTGCCAGTCAGTCTTTGGATCTCCTGGCTACACCACACACAATGTCATGCAATCATAATTATTAATTATTATGATCTTCCAAGGCCCTGCTTTGGGTGTCCTGAAATCAGAAGGATAGCAACCTGAGACAAGGCCTTCTTGGTAGTGGAACCAAAACTCTGGAACTCTCTCCCCAGGAAAACTTGCCTGTCCCCTTCTGTTGCTCCCTCAGTAGCCCTTATGAGGGCAGAAAGACAAGGTGTAAAATGTGTAAAATAAATAAATACAGCAAATTAAAGGTCCTATAAGCAGATCAAATATCTGACATCAGGCAGCTCGGGTTTAGCAAAGGGTACATACTTAATTTGAAAATCAAGGCTCCTATTAAATTTCGTATCCCCTGGTTTTTGAAATCGAAAATCCCTGTTTGATTTTCCTACATCTCTTTGCGGACTAACTGTAAGTCTTTCATTCCATGTCATTTTCGGTTTCCTCATGCCAATGCCCCTCCCCCCATTAAACTGACACCATTTTAAACTTTGGCTGCCATAAATAAGTGCAGAGGGTCCTCTGCTGGAGCTCACAGGTAGCCAGGCTGCCACCATAGTCACACGCACACCATGTGGCAGCTGTGCTTTGGCCTGGCCCAGCCTTCTTTTGTAGCAGGAACTCCTTTGCCTATTAGGCCACACACCCCTGATGTAGCCAATCTTCCATGAGCTTACAGGGCTCTTAGGACAGAGCCTACTGTAAGCTCCAGGAGGATTGCCTACATCAGGGGTGTGTGGCCTTAGGCAAAGGAGTTCCTGCTACAAAAAAAGCTCTGCATTGGCCCATGGGGGGCATTCTTTGGCAGTTTCTTCCACATATCGGGGGGGCTAGTTCTGCTACCAAATGTAACCCAGTGGCCAGACCTCCCTTCCTCATGGAACTCCCAGCAGCCTTCAGCCATATGTAGCTATCACCTCGAGGGGTGGGTGGGGTAGCATCAGTAATATCCAGCTATACTGGTCATGGGTGGCCTGGGGCCTCTGCAGCTCATGCACCCTTGTGTAGGGTTGCCAAGTCCCATTCAAGAAAGATCTGGGGACTTTGGGGGTGGAGCCAGGAGACTTTGGGGGTAGAGCCAAGAGACATTGGAGGTGGAGCAAGGGTGTGACAACCAGAATTGAACTCCAAAGGGAATTCTGGCCATCACATTAAAAGGGACTGCACACCTTTTTGATGCCTTCCTTCCATAGGAAATAATGAAGGATAGGGGCACCTTCTTTGGGGGCTCATAGAATTGAACCCCTTTTTCCAATCCTTTTGAAATTTTTGGGGGGGGTCTTTTGGGGGGAGGCAATGGATGCTATTCTGAAAATTTGGAGCCTCTGCCTCAAAAAACTCCCCCCCCGAGCCCCAGATACCTGTGGATCAATTCTCCATTTTTTCCTATGGGAATAAGTCTCCATAGGGAATAATAGAATGCCCAGCAGACATTTCGCTCCCCTTCCCCCTCTTTCTGATGACCCTGAAGCGGGGGGAGGGCCTCCAAACCGGGGGATTCCCTGCCCCCCACCTGGAGATTGGCAACCCTGACCTGGTGCATGCCACCATTTGCCAATGATCCCTGGATTGAGCTCCCAGGATCGCCTGCTGGCCTTGCCCAGAGGTGTGGCCTAATATGCAAATGAGTTCCTGCTGGGTTTTTTTATATAAAAAAGCCCTGCTCAGGAGGGATATAGCAAGACAATGTATCCTAAGCTACTTTAAGCCCTCTGTAAGCATGAGATATGGCCTAAGTGTTTGTTATTGTTATTAGCCATATTTACGTGAAGCAGAAATTGTCTCTTTTGCCTTAAATTTCAAAGGTACATGCTTGAGAATGGTTTCTGGAAGCAGCAAAGGAAAAAAAAAAGTGAGACTGTTTTAGCAAACCCTAATAAGGACCAATCGCTTTGTGGAAAGACAACACCGAGCGCTTGCTTATTTTTTGTTTGTCAGAAACGCTCTGAGCAGTGAAACTGTGTGCAGGATAATAAGGGGCTAGACTATTAGTCATTGATGACATGTCTTCAAACTCTTAATTCATGCGCCTGTATAAAAGCCAGTTGCCAGCATTCTAGCCTACTCTTCCCGCACTTTGTCACACTTTACATAGAATACCAGCAAAAAAAAATTTTCCCGCAAACTGAGTTAATTCACTTAGAATCTCCATGACTGTTTGTGGCTTATTGCACACAGGGAGCTAACAATGAAAAGACTAAAAGCTCTTTTATTGTGCAGTTCTATGCAGAGTTTCAGTGGGCTCAAACTGAAGTAGCTCTCCACAGGATTCATTGTCAGGAACAGGGGTCATTTTGTAGAAAAAGACGTGCCAGAGCTCATTAGCACAACTCATTTGCATATGCCACACACCCCTGACATCACTGGAAAGGAAAGGTCCCCTGTGCAAGCACCAGTTGTTTCCGACTCTGGGGTGCTGTTGCTTTCACAGCAGACTTTTTACGGGGTGGTTTGCCATTGCCTTCCCCAGCCATCTACACTTTCCCCCCAGCAAGCTGGGGACTCATTTTACCGACCTTGGAAGGATGGAAGGCTGAGTCAACCTCAAGTCGGCTACCTGAAAACCCACCTTCCACCAGGAATTGAACTCAGCCCGTGAGCAGAGTTTAGGACTGCAGTACTGCAGCTTTAACACTCTGTGCCATGGGGCTCTCTGACATCGCTGGAAGGTGTATTAAATTATATCAGCTCAGCATCGACCTTAAAATGCTTCTTGAATTAGATTTGTCACAATAAAACTTTACTCCCATCATTCTTTTAAAATTACTTTCTCTTTTGAGGCCACCAGGGCCGGATTAAACCTCGTGGAGGCCCTGAGGCAGTCAAAATCTTTGGGGGGGGGCCTTGCAAATTATCTCAGAGTCAGAGTGCCCCCACTGTACCACCCGTGGCCCCCACTGCAGCCTCAGTTTGCAGGCACCTTCTCAAAAGCCCCTTTGACAAAGTTGTGGGGGAGAGGCAAACTTGGCGACAATGCCGGCAGCAGCTGCACCAGGCAAGTCGGGCAAAGAGCAGCTCAGTTGCTGGCTGCGCATGCAGCCTGGGAGGGCTGCAAGCAGGGTAGAAATGGTGGGGAGCTGGCCCAGAGCCCCTAAAGGTGTGGGGGCCCATAGGTCAGTGCTACTTGGCCTAATTGTTAATCCGGTCCTGGAGGCCACAGTGGCATGATGAAGATTTCCATCTGTCTGCTTTATATATTTTGGTTATTTTCCCAATTTTTGTTGGGGGGGGGGATATTAGAAAGTTTGTCAAATCTTAGAGTTCAGCAAAATTCTCACAGGGGTTCTGATCAATGGGGTGGGGAGAAAGAGCACAAAAGAAGAAGAAGAAGAAGAAGAAGAAGAAGAAGAAGAAGAAGAAGAAGAAGAAGAAGAAGAAGAAGAAGAAGAAGAAGAATTGCAGATTTATACCCTGCCCTTCTCTCTGAATCAGAGACTCAGAGTGGCTTACAATCTCCTTTATCTTCTCCCCCCACAGACACTCTGTGAGGTGGGTGGGGATGAGAGGGCTCTCACAGCAGCTGCCCTTTCAAGGACAACCTCTGCCAGAGCTATGGCTAACCCAAGGTCATTCCAGCAGGTGCAAGTGGAGGAGTGGGGAATCAAACCCGGTTCTCCCATGCTCTTAATCACTACACCAAACTGGTTCAATAAAATTTAGAGGTTCTGGAGCTCCACTCCTGTGAACTTCTGCCCAAAATGAGGCCCAGTTACGAACATACGGATGTAATGCAAAACAGACACACACACACACACAAGTCCTTCCCAGACTGGAAGCAGATATCATAAACAGATTATACCACAAACAGGCCAGTACAATGTGACATTCAGAGCAATACTCAAGAGTGAATTCTCTTATGCCAATGTTTTATATGGCTATTTTGCTCGAACCCTTTCAGTTTCCTTTCTAAGGAGGCCCTAATTTTTAAAAAACAAGCCATGCTTACACTCAAGTTGCCTCCACAGTATCACAACAAGCTGAATATGGACCACATAGGTTTTGTTATATATATATATATATATATATATATATATATATATATATATATATATATATTAATAAAGAGCAAAAATTAGCATTATACAATTTAATCTGTTTTTAGATGTACCCTTGGATCTCTCTTGTCAGTTTCAGGACCACAGAACAGCCATTTTGGACAAGCTCAATGGAGTAATACAGGGGCAGCAGTCAGCAGCTGCTGCCGATTAAAACAAAGAGGGTGAAAAAGATGTCTAGAAACCACTGCAACAAACGGAAGCACTGCTGTGTTCTCATTCCAAGTCTCTGCAGTCAAATGAATCAGAGTCTCGTTGACATTCACAGCCATCGTTTCAAACAGAGTGATTTCACGTGCATAGGGCGCCATCTCTCCTTCAGGAAAATGAGTTCTCTCCTGCCCTCTTCTTTCTAATCCTATGTGGTTTTCATGCATTAATCAACTAACTAGTGTCATCTATTCAGTCAAGGCCTGAATGATGAAAAACAGAAGGTGCGATCCAGTCAACATTAAGCAGCAGGAGACAGTGAAGCACACCCTTAACTTCCCCACTGAAATAAATTAACTTAAACATGCTTCAGTTTAGAGGGAAGGTACCCAAGGATGATTCTACAGCATTAAGCGGAATAAAGGAATGGAATGGAATTAAATGGTGGGATTCTAGACTATACTGCAGGGTATGGATTTTGTTTTGCTCTGTATGAACTATGGCCCCCTGAAGTGAGCCAAGTTCACATGTTGCAGTGCATGTGTGTTCATCCAGTATGCAGGGGTTTTTTTGTAGCAGGGACTCCTTTGCATATTAGGCCACACCTCCCTGATGTAACCTAATCCTCCTAAAGCTTAAAGTAGGCCCTGTACTAAGAGCTAGAGGTGTGCATTCGATTCGGCTTGAATACCCCCTGATTCAGAAGTATACGGCGTCATATACTTCCGAGTCCAATTAGAAGCCATTAGACGGCTCCCCATATACTTCCGAATCAATATTCGGAAGTATGCGGAACTCAATGTAAAAGGCAGGAAAGGAGTTTCTGCAGCCTCAGGGAAGCTACTTGCCTCCTTTCCTGCCTTTGGAAGCCTTTTCCTGCCTCTCCCATAGCCTCCCTGGAATCAGGGAGGGAGGGGGAGAGGAGCCCCAGCAGCCGATCCAAAGCATGCATTTGCAAAACGCATTGCAAATGCATGCTTTGCAGGGCTGTTGTGTAGCTGATGGCTGGGATAAACCCCCAGCCATCGGCAACATTGTTGTTCTTTTGTTTACTGTTCTTTGGCCAATCACAGAGCAGTGGTATTTTTTGAAATTGCTCTGTGTAGGGCCAGAGAACCCTTTTAAGGAGTCTGCCTGACTGGACTCCATTCCATTGCTGCTGTGTTGGTGTTGGTGTGAGAGATTGTGCTGTGTTGGCCCTTGGCCTTAGCTACTGCTGCTGCTGTCTCTCAGCCTTGCCTGACCTGCTTGGAGAAGACCATTATACCCTATGGGCCATTGAAATCAATGGCAAAATAGAGTATATTGGAAGATGCCTGGAGGGGAGGGGGTTTGAGGGAGAGCCCCCAAACTTGCAGGGGACTTGCAAGGGACTCTCCCCTATGAACCCCCAAAGTCCCTAAGAGATTGGGTGGCTTGGATTTCTTGGGGTTAGGGTGAAGGGTTTTTTGGGGGGAGGGTTTAGTAAAGTTCCTGTATTGCTAAAAGTCAAGTTTTTTACTGTTTTAAAAGTATTCTGTGTTTGATTTGTTGCTGCTATGTTGTGCTGCTGTTGTTCCTTTTCTCTTTAGGTTCTGGTTCTTGGTGGGAGGGGCTGTTTGGCCTAATTTTTATTGTTAAAAAGTTCAGTTTTTTAACAGTTGAGTTTGTTGGCCTTTTCTCAGATTTGTTTGGATCTGTTGCTGTTGGTTTTGCATCCTGTCCTGTTGTTCCTTTTCCTGGTTCTGTTTTTTTTTTTTTTTGTTGGGGGGGGGGGTGTTGAAAGTTAAGTTTCTTTCTGTCACATTTTTTTTTAATTACCTCTGGTTGGTGTGTGGACTGTGTGGGGTGGGTCCATTTCATGTTTATCTAGAGCTATTTTCGGAGTCTGAGGGTTCCATGCAGTTTTGGGGGGCTTTCCCTCAACTTCCCCTGCCCCCCAGTAGCCTCTGATTATACCCTATTTTGCCATCGAGTTCAATGGCCCATAGGGTATAATGGTGGGATAGTGGAACCCTCTTTGGGTTCCCCTAGAATGGGAACCCCTGGCCCAATCTTTTAGAGACTTGGAAGGTTCATAGGGGAGAGTCCCCTGCAAGTTCCCTGCATGTTTGGAGGCTCTCCCTCAAACCCCCTCCCCTCCAGGTGGCTTCCAATATACTCTATTTTGCCATTGATTTCAATGGCCCATAGGGTATAATGGTGGGATAGGGGTGCCCTCTTTGGGTGCCCCTGGAATGGGAACCCCTGGCCCAATCTTTTTGGGACTTGGGGGGTTCATAGGAAAAAGTCCCTTGCAGGTCCCCTGCAAATTTGGGGGCTCTCCCTCAAACCCCTTCCCCTCCAGGTGGCTTCCAAAATACCCTATTTTACATTGATTTTAACGGCCCATAGGGTATAATTGGGCCGTATATTCGGAAATAGCCGTATATCTCCCATATATACAGCTATTCCGAATACCGGTATTTGGAAATATATGGTATTCCGTATATTTCCGAATCCGATTAATTCCAGATATTTTTTTTTGATTTTTTTTTTGCACACCCCTACTAAGAGCCTTGTAAGCTCTTGGGAGATTGGCTACACCAGAGGTGTGTGTCCTATTGCTTATCCTTGGGATGGCATCTCTGTGTACATCCTGGGGTGACACTTCCTGCCAGCTCTTGCTTCCCCAAGCCCCACCACTGACCTGCTTCTCTTTGAGGTGGCATCTGCATGTCCAGAGACTTACTGGGGTGACCTGTCCTCCCCCAGTTTCCACCAGAAAGCACTTTCCTGCTGGTGTGTTGGTTGGCAGGCCAGAACTCACCCCCTCCTCCCCAGCAATTAAAATAACTCAAATACATAAATATTACAAACATATTGTTCAGGTTCTTGCTCAGTTATTAGATTCTATGAACTACTCTGCAGCTGCTAAATTAATACAAAAGGCAATAATAAATCTCCAACTCCTAGTTTGACAGAACAAAGTTCAAGTTTAGTGGCATCTTTAGGACCAACAAAGTTTTATTCTGGGCATAAGCTTTTGTGTGCACGCATACTTTTTCAGACACGTTGAAACAGAAGTGACCAACTATTATATATAGGTAGACAGTAGGGATGCCAGCCTCCAGGTGGGACCTCAGGATCCCCCAGAATTACAGCTTCAGACTACAGAGATCAGTTTCACTGGGGAACATGAATGTTTTGGAGGGACATTGTACTCCACTGAGGTCTTTGTCTTCCCAGGCATTACCACTAGATCTCCAAGACTTTCCCATCCTGGATCTGACAACCTTAATAGCAGGGCCTTTTTTTGGTAGCAGGAACTTCTTTGCATATTAGGCCACACATCCCTGATGTAGCCAATCCTCCTGAAGCTTACAGTAGGCCCTAGGGTTGCCAATCCCCAGGTGGGGATCCCCCGGTTTGGAGGCCCTCCCCCCACTTCAGGGTCATCAGAAAGCAGGGGGAGGGGAAGGAAATATCTGCTGGGAACTCTATTATTCCCTGTAGAGACTTATTCCCATAGGAAATAATGAAGAATTGATCCGCAGGTATCTGGGACTCTGGGAGGGCTGTTGTTTGGGGTAGAGGCACCAAATTTTTAGTATAGCATCTAGTGTCTCTCCCCAAAATTCCCCCCAAGTTTCAAAATAATTGGACCAGGGGGTCCAATTCTATGAGCCCCAAAAGAAGGTGCCCCTATCCTTCATTATTTCCTATGGAAGGAAGGCATTGAAAAGATGTGCCGTTCCTTTAAATGTGATGGCCAGAACTCCCTTGGAGTTCATTTATGCTTGTCACAGCCTTGATCTTGGCTCCACCCCTAATGTCTCCTGGCTCCACCCCCAAAGTCCCCATATATTTCTTGAATTGGACTTGGCAACCCTAGTGGGCCCTGTGTGAAGAGTCCTGTAAAGTCTTGGAGGATTGGCTATATCAGGAAGGTGTGGCCTAATATGCAAAGGAGTTCCTGCTACAAAAAAAGCCCTGCTTAATAGTAACCTTCTTGGTATCATCAGATGTGGATGGGAGGTCAGTGTTTGGATTACAGACTTTCTTGAAAACCATTCAAATTCCATGGTGGAAATAGGTAGGATATCAGTGTAACAAATACATAGAAATTTAAATTTAAAACAAAGTTAACAGCAACAGAGCCAACAATACTGGCAAATCTGTTGTTTGTTAGGGACATTTATCCACAAATGCAAATATGCAAAGTTTGCTCCAGGAACCAAAAATCAAGGATTTTTGTGACATGAGTAGTGAATATACTTAAACAAGCCATTCCTTACTTTTTAACTTTCATAACTTCTTCATATAGGATATATATATAAGAACATGTGGTTGAAGTTTGCTTTGGGTAGATCTTATAATCCAAAATATGCAAACCATTTGCTGTTTTCTAATTTATACTCAATGCAGAAAGCCAGTACAGTACATAAATCATTTAGCCAGTGCAGTTTTAATTTACCTCAAAACATGGCTCTCATTAACAGATTCATGAACACGTTGCCAGGGTTTTCTTTGGCCCATCTATGGCACACCCTGCAATAAAATTACTATACAAATGTTTTTTGTCCGTTGACAGCACAGTGGTCCAGACCTGTCTCTGACAAAACATTACAGCAGCCAAAAGAAGGACAGTCACGGATTAATTTGGTCTATCTACATGGAAAGAACAGTAGTGTTATCTTTGTGTTATGGTATGGCATAGAGCAGGGCTTTTTTTGTAGCAGGAACTCCTTTGCGTATTAGGACACGTGCCCCTGATGAAGCCAATCCTCCAGGAGTTTACAGGGCTTAGTACAGGGCCTAATGTAAGCTCTTGGAGGATTGGCTACATCAGGGGTGTGTGGCCTAATATGCAAAGAAGTTCCTGCTACAAAAAAATGCCCTGGCATAGAGTCATTGCTTTAGAGTTTACTAGGGCTGTGGAAACCCTGCCTACACTGCTCTTACTGGTAGGAGGAAAATAATCTTAAAATAGGGTTGCCAAGTCCAATTCAAGAAATATCTGGGGACTTTGGGGGTGGAGCCAGGAGATATTGGGGTGGAGCCAGGAGCAAGGGTCTGACAAGCATAATTGAACTCCAAAGGGAGTTTTGGCCATCACATTTCAAGGGACTGCACATCTTTTAAATGCCTTCCTTCCATAGGAAATAATGAAGGATAGGGGCACCTTCTTTGGGGGCTCATAGAATTGGACCCCCTGGTCCAATCTTTTTGAATCTTAGGGAGTCTTTTGGGGAGAGCCACTAGATACTATACTGAAAATTTGGTGCCTCTACCTCAAAAAACAGGGCCCCCAGAGCCCCAGATACCCATGGATCAATTCTCGATTATTTTCTATGGGAATAAATCTCCATAGGGAATCATGAGCACCCAGCAGACATTTCCCTCCCCTCCCTCTGCTTTCTGATGACCCTGAAGTGGGGGGAGGGCCTCCAAACCGGGGGATCCCCTGTCCCCACCTGGGGATTGGAAACCCTATCTTAAAACCAATCATGGTCAGTGATTGCATGACATCACTTCTGGGTTGGGGAAAACAGAAGAGACATCTGCCCTCTCTAGGAATTGATAGAAACTACCCAGTTTTAACCCCCATGTTCTCATTCCCCCAGCATGGCCTCTCCTGGTTGCCAGGAAGTGAAAGAGCTACAACCAGGGGCCATTTTGTAGAAAAATAGATGTGGAGCTCATTAGCATAACTCATTAGCATATGCCACCCCCCCATCAGCCAAAAGCAACCTGATGCAAGAAAGGAGAGCTCCGGGTGAGCAAGGCCTGCTTGGGGCTTGAAA